>NC_134013.1:10035000-10660000 GCF_040712315.1 Castanea sativa | reverse complement strand
ATAAAATTATAAATTTATTAAATTATTTAAATAAGTAATATGACTATTTTTTGACCAAAGTAATATGACTATTAATAAATCATGTAACTGAAAGTATTTGTGTATAATTTTGTTTTTGTATCGTTGTTGTCCATCAAGTTAATTTTGTAAATATGCTAGTTATGTGACTATCTTTAGATCTTAAATCTTAATTCTCTATGAAGAAAAATCATGATATTTTAAGTTTCTAGTAAAACTCAAGTTTCAAAAACAAGTTCTACAAGTGGTTACATAACTAATATGTTTGTAAAACTAGCTTAAAAGGCACCAAAAAAAAAAAAACCCATTTTTTATAACGATATGAATTTGTCTTTTCAAGTTGTCAGGATTGAACAAATTTTTCTTCTTGATTTGAAAAAGTTTATGAATGAAAATGACTATTTTATTAAAACACTTCAAAAATCCCATAAAATAGCAATACCTTAAATTAAACCTAAAACCTTCAAATTCATGTCATGTCACAGACTTGGCAAGCCCACCACATGCTTACCTTCGTGGGAGTGAATGAAATGATACATTATTAACAAATAAATTCTCTATGCATTCCATCTTCATAGAATTTACAGAAGTAGATAAAAATTTGTATTTGTTAATGAAAACCACCAAATTTCAACATCTACATTTATTTAAATCTCTCATTAAAAACTATGCGCAAGGTGCGCAAGGATGACACGTATAAATTGAAAAATAGTCCAAATTTGTATTCAACCAAAAACAAAAAAACAAAAAACAATTGGGGACCAAATCTATGCCTACATCTTTAAGACTATTTTAAATCATTCCGTTTTTTCTTGTCATGGACCATGGTTACAGTGGGCGAAGCATTCAATTCGTCACCATCAGCATTATACACGTCGGCAGCTACTTTGTATGTCACACACCACATACTATCACATCTTCAATTCTTTTTTCTTTTTCTTTTTCTTTTTTTGTGACGAACATCTTCAAATGAATTGATTAATACATCATAGACAACTATGATATTTGGTCACAACGGATGAAAGAATTGAATTGCAAAGTCGTTAAATAATTTTAAAAAAAATACAAAAATTTCATAGAAGAGAAACCCGATTCACTCCATTTGCACCCTATCATTTAGTAGAATTAAATACAGCAAACTTTCCGTGGGTAATTTCCATTTTGTGTTTCCACAGGTCCACCAGGATGGTTATAAAGGTATAACTTTTTGGACGAAACTTAGCTATAGACTATAGTTTTCTTTATAGAAAAGATAAAAAATAGATAATGTCATTAAATTTCAAAGTTTTTAACAAATATTATTGTTCACGTGAATAAATTTTGTTGAAAGAAGTTAATAAAAGATACAAAGTATTCATGTTAGTTCATGTATAATAGAAAAAAAAAATGTAGAATTTACACCGTTTTTATTAAAAATGACTCACATCAGTTTGTGTATAATTTTCTAAATTTACAATTTTCTTACCGTAACCGAGTAAATTTACATTGATACTATTTATTTTGTATTTAGTTGTTTATTCTTTCTTTACGTGTTTTGAAGATCAAGAAAAAAAGTTGATAGTGGTTATTGTGTACGGAAAAAAAAATTTTAAATCAAGAAAAATTGATATTTTAATGAAATATAGTATAAAATTGATAATCTGATATATGATATTTTAAAAAGTGAATATATAAAACCGAAAAAATAAGTTCTTATATATTAAGTTCGATTAACGTATGCTCTTTTAGAAAACTTTTTATAAAAATTTTAACTAGCTTTGAAATTTTTTTTTTTTCACTTTTTTGTAGAGGTGTCAATGTTCGACCCAACCCGCGAACACGACATAAACCTGACACGGGTTTTTTCAAGTTAGGGTTGAGCCTTAATGGGTTTGGGTCATAAACGGGTCGACCCGAAAATGACACGATAAAAAACGTGTCATAAGCGGGTCAACCCGCGTAACCCGCAATAGACACGTTTGACATGCCAATTTATTTGTGTCAACCCAAAATGACCCACCTAACACAACCCGTTTAACTCGTATAGCAAATAAATATTCATCTTATTTTAGATTTATCAAATACATTTTATATCCAACATATATTTTAAATTTTTTTAAAAAAAGTGAGTAATTACAAAAATTTTGAAGGAATATAATTGGAAATTGAAACTTTATAAACCCTAGATCTTTAAACCCTACAAACCCTAAATCTCTAAACCTTCTTATAAATATCTTTTTTTTTTTTAATTTCAGTCGTACTACTTTTCTCATGCCCAATTCTCAAACTCAAAGTGTCAACTCTCAAACCAATTTCTCTCTCTCTCTCTCTCTCTCTCTCTCTCTCTCTCATGTGTTAATTTTTTTTGCATAATGCTTTTGTATAATAAACTTTGAACCCATGTGCCTTGTGTTTTTCTTGATTGCATGATATGACCCACTTATTTTTGTTAAACTATGTTATTTTATTTTTGTTAAACTATATTATTTTGAATTTGGGTTGAAGGGTATTTACTTCTTTTGGAGTGTAAAGAACTTATTTCTAGATAAATGTTATATTTTTGTTGAATTATATTATTTTGAATGTGGGTTGAGGACATGAAGTATATGCACTCCTTTTGGGATGTAAAAAAAATTATTTTTAGATGGATGTTATATTTAATATTATGCAGGTTGAAATGGGTTATGTTACATTCGTGTCAACCCAACATGACTCATTTATTAAACGTGTCAAATGGGTTGGGTCAGGCCAACTCGCCTAATTAACAGGTCAAGGTAGAGTTGAAGGATTATGACACAATTTAATCAAATATCCCTATCTCGACACGATACGAACCCGACACGCTAACCCGAATTAACACCACTACTTTTTTGCATAAGTTCTTATTAACAAACTAACATTCATTAATAAAACTTATATTAAAATACACAAAACTAACCTGAATTAAAGTATTTTTTTAAAAATGATTTTATAATTAGTTAATTACAATCGGAGAGAAGAAAATTTGAAACTTTTTAAAAAAAAAACTCAGATATGTTTAATACATGTGTTTAAACACATATTTTCACATATTTTTTTATTTGCCCATATTTTTAAAAAAACTAAAAATAATTGTTTAAACAGAATTAACATACCAAACCAACCCAATATTTCACTCGATTAGAATGGTCTCGACAAATGTGCCTAAACTTTTACAAGTTTTAACAGCGAGATAAAAAGTAGACAGGGAAAGGGCAGTCATAAATCATAATATATCTCTGAAAAAGACACGTCTACCAGTTGAATATTGTTGCTTTGTGCCTTTCATTGCCATGACTCTATTAATTGTGGGTTTGCGCAGTCTCTCTCAACTCACAAGATCAAAATTGCGCCATTTAAAACTCACTGTTCAATTAGGTAGCGTACACTGTAACTGACATATACAACATTAGTCATTAGCATCACTCTCCCTCTGTGTGCTCTTTTCAGAATTTAAAATGTAGGCCCCAACCCAACCCAATACTATAATACTATACATTACAGTGGGGACCCATAACTTTTTTCATAACAATGTGGGACCCAAATCCATTGCCACTGTATTATTGCATCACAACAACTCTACGAGTGAAAAAAAAAATTGCCTATAAAGCCTTAAGTAGGGTAAAAAAGAAAGTCAGTGACCACGTGCTAGTCAACAGACTAGTAAATCCGACGTGGCAACCCCCCCGAAAGAATCTAAAAGAGATTTTGTTTTTTTCTTTTCTTGGACTCCGATACTTTCACGATTCCTGACAAACTTCATACGTACCCTTTTACCGATAAGAAACGCTTGGGTCTTTTCCCAGGTCACATTAACGGCTACTTTCACCTCCCTTCTGATTCCGCCACGTGTCGTAGTTCCTTTTTTGGCGGGAATAAAAAACTTTTCAGAATAACAAACATAGAATTCTATTTTAACCGGTTGTGAGTCTTGTGACCATGGAACCCACCGACGCTTCCTAAACGGCGCCGTGGGGACACCAACCAAAAAAAAAAAAAATGTACATACATAAAATTGTTAAAGAAAATGAGTGAAAAAAAAAAACCCAATCAGAGATTAAGGAATTGAAATTACATGGTTACAAACATAAATCATGAAACAATTTCAAATAATGGTGGTATAGAAAAATTGGACACAAATTAAGATTCTCCAACTGGTGAAGGAACTGTGGTGGGATCAGCTGAGGAAGGGATTTCTGGTCCTACCCTACAGCCTTCAAGCATGAATACAATGTCAGCCATGGATGGCCTATCAAGTGGATCAGGTGCTGTGCAAAGCAATGCTACTTTCACACCCAACAAGAATTCTTCCCATTCTGATGACTCGGGGTCTAGTTCAAGCAAGCCTGGCTCAAGTAGTTCTGAGATTTGGCCTCTTTGCAATTGCCTTTTCACCCATTTCACAATGTCTTCGTCTTGTGTGAACATGACAGGCTTCCTTCCTGTAAGTATTTCCAACAATATGATCCCAAAACTGTACACGTCTGCCTCTCTTGTTGCTTGTCCTGTTAATGCTGCTTCTGGTGATACGTAGCCTAAGGAACCAATTGGGGTGGATGATGTGGATGCCTCGGCTGGTGTTGCTACGGTTAGCTTGTCTAGCCCGAATTCGGATAAATGGGCTTCGAAATCAGCATCAAAGAGGACATTTAGTGGCTTGATATCCCCGTGAACCATTGAGACAGAGTGCAAGAATGCTAGCCCGCGAGCAATGCCAAGTGCAATGAGGTGACGCATTGGCCAATTGAGCACATGGCCTTCTTGGTGAGAAGCCTCTTGGAGGAGAGTGGCAAGGTTTCCATTAGGCATGTAGTCGTAAACAAGAAGCCTTACATCGGGTGGTCCTGCATAGTAGCCTCGAAGAACTGTTAGGTTTCGATGCTTTACTTTGCCTAATGATTCTGCTTCTTTACGAAATGTGCCTTCATCGATTGAACCATCCGGAAGGCGACGAATTGCTAGCACCATTCCATCTTGGAATGTTGCTTTGAATATAAGCCCATATCTTCCCCGGCTCAGGACATTTTCCTCATCAAATTGTCTTGTTGCTTCCAATGCCTCTGCAACTGTAATCTTGTTATTGAACATTACCAATTTTGGCCCTCCATTTTCACCACTTCCACGACTTCCTTGACTTCCCCTTTCGCCTCCTGATCCTGCAGATGCTGGGCTTCGCTTCTTCTCCCCAGCTGCTCCTTCTCTAAGCTTCTTGCGCCAACGCAAGAGGCTGTAGATATAGCCACAACAACATAATGTCAAGAGGAATGCTCCAGCTATAGCTACACCAATAAATAGAATTAGCCTCTTCCTCTTTCTCCTCCTTACATTTGGACACTCTCTACTCAAGGGCTTTCCACATAGTTTCCTATTCATTGCAAACACAGTAGGATCATTGAACTGAGAACTCAAAGTTTTCGGAATTTCACCTTCAAGATCATTACTAGACAAATTCAAGTATTTCAAACCAGAAATACGTGAAAGACTTGAAGGAATGGCTCCACTCAATTTGTTTGAGGAAAGATTCAACATTGATAGGTTTGATAGCTTCGACAACGAATCTGGTATGTGGCCTGAAATGTTATTTGAATCCAATAACAGAGAAGTCAGAGACGAGCACTTGGAGAGCTCATCTGGGATTTCACCTGTAAAATTATTTTGACCCAAATCAAGCCCCTTCAAACGAGATAACTGAGAAATAGCACTTGGTATTTGTCCCTCCAAACGATTAGAGCGAAGCTCAAGTACTTGAAGATCAGAACAATTACCAAGCTCTGCAGGAATTATACCCGAAATTCGATTGTGTGATGCGGAGAGAACAAGTAATGATTGAAGAAATCCATAGGTTGCTGGAATCTCACCAGTGAAAGCATTGGAACTGAGGTTCAAATATTGTAGACTAACCAAGCTGCTAAAACCTTCAGGAAAATTCCCAGACAAGTGGTTATCTTCTAGAGCAACAACTTGCAAACTCGGTAACCCAAAAAGCTCATTCGGCAACTCACCAGAAAGGTTTTGCTTACTCAAATCAAGGACTGCTAGCTTCATCAAACTCCCAACACTCGCAGGAACTCTTCCTGAAATCCCACAATGACTCAAATTCAGAACCTGCAAGTTTTTTAAGCCCCCAATATTCAACAATACTTCGCCACCACCCGATAACCTGTTATTACTAAGATTCAAAGAACTCAAATTACTGAGTTTCATTATCTCTTCCGGTACATTCCCAGTGAGATTATTATCACTCAAATTCAACATTTCAAGCTCGAACAAAGTTCCAAATTCCATTGGAATCGAACCAGACAACATATTAGTCCCCAAAGATAACACCTTTAAGCTCCTTAGCCCACCCAAAAACCCAGGAACCGAACCCGAAAACTTGTTCCCTTCAAGATCAAGTACCCGTAAAGAACTACATTTGACAAACTCACTAGGAATCACACCATTAAGTGAATTATTTGAAACTCTAAACTCTTCTAGCCTCAAAAGTCCTCCAATCTCAGAAGGTAACATACCGGAAAAGAAGTTTCCAGAAAGATCTAGAACCTTCAACGTGATCACATTAGTCAACCACGTCGGAAACACACCACGTACGTGATTTTCTTTAACGTCAAAGACCTCCAAAACACTAAAACATGTTCCATTGTTTGGCGGCTTAACCATGCTCGTGAGCGCATTAAACCCAAGCTGAACCATTCTAAGTGAAAACGAGTAGTTATTATTACAAAGCAGAGTTGTGGGGACCGAACCTGAGAGTTCATTGTGTGATAATGATAGCACTTGTAGCTTTGGTATCGCTCCCATAGTCGCTGGGATTAGACCCTTAAGCGCGTTGTCTTCGGCGCTCAGATGAATCAATGAGGAACAGTTTGTAACAGCCGAAGGTAGAGTACCATACAACTGGTTCGAGTCGAGGCTGAGATACTCAAGCTTTTGAAGCTCTCCGAGACTTGCGGGTACTTGACCAGAGAAAGAGTTGTACGAGAAATTGATAAGTCGGAGCTGAGATTTCACGGTGAAGTTTGTGGGTATTTCGCCAGAGAAGAAGTTGGAGGATAAATCGAGGAACCTGAGGCTAAACGACATGTCGTTGGAGAGTTTACCGGAGAGGAGGTTGTGACTGAGACTGAGGATTTGAAGGTTTGTGAGGTTGGAAACAATGGAAGGTGGGAGAGTCCCGGAGAGTGAGTTGTAGTGAAGGTAAACGACACGTAGGAGAGCGCATTGGGACAGAGAGGAAGGTATAGAACCGTTGAGGTGGTTGGAGTGAAGGCTGAGTTTTCGAAGCTCACGCAGGTTAGAGAGTTGGTCAGTGAGTCGACCACCGAGTTGGAGACGAGGTAAATGGAGCTCGCGGACTCGGTTGTTGAAACAAACAATGCCACGCCAGTCACAAGGTGCAGATGGCGTGGAAGAATCCCAGCCGTCTAAAACGCCAAGTGGGTCGTGGAGATTGGCCTTAAAGGCCATCAATGCTTGGATCTCTGACAAAGTTTCGGCACTGTGTTGTGCAAAGGTTGAGATCGCCGTGAACTGAAAAAGGAAGAAGAAGAAGAAGAAAGTAGCCGTTGCTGCCATTAGTGGTGTGGAGCTGATAAACTGTTTGTGGGGTTTGGGTTATTTTTTTGAGAAAGAGAGAGTGTGTTTGAGACTTAAGATGTGTTATGGTTGTACTTGGGAGCGTGTGAAGTAGCTAATGCTAGCAGAGATGGACTGTAAAGAGTGATTGACAGAAACAACGCCATATGCAGAGAGATCCACTAGTATAGTAGTAGTGGTAGTTGTATATGTGACTATATGTGCTATGATGCTACAAGTGTATGTGTTTTTTTGTGTTTTCTCTTTACTATTCTACTTTTTAGTCTCTTGGGCTTTCCTACCCTCCTCCCCAAAAGGTTCAACAGTAGTGGGGGTGGGTCTCTTTCTGCGCTATTTAAATTTGGTCATTGGGGAGAGAATCATTAACTCTTGTGAACTACTTTCACGAGATTGGCCATCTCATCTGGTCCAAACAATGTGACCTAAGGGATGTGAATTGTCTAATAATTTTAAAGTATTTAATGCTTAAAATGGTTTCTTAAACTATTCTGGTCATAATGGTTCATCGAATAAACTATACGTTTCATGGATTTCATCAAATTTTATAAATATTAGCTGTTGCAAATGGTCGTTTCTCAAACAAACAAAAAAAAAAAAGCTGTTGCAAATGGTCCAATACAAATTTACTTTGTGTAATTAAGTGTGTATAATATTGAAAGATAGATCATAAGCCTTTTTTATTAACGCAAAAAATGGCATGGCTTTATCAAAAGTAGTTATACTACAAATTATTTGCAAATCAATCCAATTCTGTCAATATCCGTTAAGTTTCTCTAATGAAAGGATGATGCGTACAAACTAGAAATCATAATGTCATTTCTTTAAACATGTGAGTGAAATTCTACGCATTTGATAATAATGAAAAGAGTAAGTGGTTTTGGTTAATATAATAGAATCATGTTAATAAATACCCTTAGGGCAGTTGTTAATGGGTCGTTTTAGAATAATTTTAATACTACTTGTAAAGATGCAGTTTGGTGCCTAGGCCTAAAAGGAAAAGGATCTGGGCTCATAAAGTCCAATACAATGAATTTGTAGAGAGTGAACTAGCAAATTAGGCTTTAATGAATTAGATGGCAATTACAGTGAGCCCAAATGATAAAAAAACAAGAATAAACTAGTTTTGCCCAAAGAAAATCGTCATCGACACAGTCCGAGAAGACTAGTTCTTTATATATATATATATATATATATATCTTTTGAATTTGGTTACAATTCCGGTTCTTGTTGCTACAATATTTTTCTCTGATCCCCCTGTGTGTGTGCCTTTTTTGCAATGTCAGGCTGGGCTGCCTGCTGCTATACTGGGCCCAAGATTTTCTTCTGAGTTGGAGAGTTATGACCAGTCCGAGAACAAACCTTCTTGGTCCGGCTTGTGCACAAATAATGTCTTTTGGTAATCAAATCTTTACGGCAGGTAAAACTGTCACGTTAGCTACAGCAGGCAAATATGATAAAAGAGGATAGGAAATAATAGAGATTTAAGCAATATAGTCAGTGGGCCTTAATGAAGGGTGGCCATATTACAATATAATATCAGAATAATAAATGTTAGATGGAGAGTCAAGAGCGTATTAAGGAAACAAACGTTAGCCTGCTGCGATGGGCTGTTTTACAGAGCCTACGTCAGGAAAGGGAACCACTCCCTCAACGCGACTAATTTCTTTGAGGGGAAATTAGCTGCTTTGAAGGAACGGGCCTAAGTGACTTGGCTGATCGAGATTCTTTGTTTTGGTTAACAGAGAGCATGAGTCATTCGGTGCATGCCAATCACTCCATTCACTTTGTTTCTTTCTTGCTTCTGTTTTCTTTTTCTTTTACTCTCTTTCTTTCTTTTTTTGTCTTTTCTCTCCTTTCTCCTCTGCGTCCTCTAATTCCTTTATAATTCTTGCTACAATTTTACAGAGGTTCCCTCTCCACCCCTTTTTCGTCCTCCCCCTGGCTGTTCACTGTAGGACTTCTTATATAGGATCAGCCACGCTTGGCTTTTTACCCTTTTAGCCCTTAACCGTTTTTGTCTAGCATTGGCTCCCTTTCCAACCGTCACTGACTGGTCAGTCACCCAGCCAGTGCTACCCTGCCTCAGTCAGAGAAGACTTTTTTTGTTTTGCTCACTCCCTGCGGCATTCCTACCTGCTACGAGATGAATACTCTCTCTCCCTTTACCCCTCACGGCATGCACCTGGTAGTTCCCACTCACCCTTGCCTCTTTTGGTTCGCATGTCTCCCCAGCAGGACATTGCTTCCAAAAGGACTTGAGCAAGAAACACCAAAATGGATTTTTCCCCCTCCCCACCACCAGACCATACCCCCTTACTTTTAACCTATGACCTCACCATTTCCTGTATTGGCTGGGTACAGGCTGGTGGTGCTTGGGCTTTGCGCATGTCTTACCTCTGTGCTTGTTCAAATCCTGTCTGCTACTCATCTGTCTGCCATGGTCTGAACGTCAAACTGCTCAGCCTATTGCTCATTTTTGGCTTCTTTTGGCGTGGGTTATTTCGCCCAACCTTTCTTTTGTGGCTTGCATCTTTTGAGGACTGGACCATGTTTGTTCATGGGCCGTTCCAAGCCTTTTATTCCCGGCCCCTATTACTTGCTTCCTGCCACACAGTTCTGTCGTGCCTGCCATAAGGCCTTCTTGACCCCAAGCCTGCTGGGCCACTCTGGACCTTTTCTGTTCATTCTTTCTTTGAAGGCCCAATGATCCCTCTGGGCCCTTTTACTACTTGCGGGCTTTTATTGTCCCACCTACTTCCATTTGGGCATCCTTGGCCCACTTACTCTCTCGGGCGTCCTCGACCCTTTTTCAATTCTACGTCTCCCATGGGCTTTTACTAACTTCTTGGGCTTCCTCGGCCTAAGAATTTCTCACTTTTCCTTTGGGGCTTATGGGTTTTCCACAGTTCCCTACTTTCTTTACTTACACTACTTTGGGCCTGCCGTAGCAGCTATGACCCATTCTCACTTTTTCACATCTATATAGCGCATAGGTTCGTGGTTACTTTCTTCCGGGCTTTTTTAGGCCCACTTACTTCCTCGGGATCCATTTATTTGTCTGTTAGACCCACTATTCGTTGTTCCTGCCACTCGCTTAATGGTACTTCCACAATACTTTCTTTAGCCCATGACTTTGGGCCTTCCTCTCTTCTGGGCTTGTCAAAAAAAATGAGCGTCTATACCCTGCAAAGGGTTTCTTTCTCTATTATATACCCATTTCTTCTTCATCTCCACCATCCACGTGTAGGTTAAGCTACTCGTTTTGATTCTTGTCCCATCAGCACCTTCTTGAAGTCTTTTAGAGTAGCTAGCAGGCCACTGTTCAGGTATCACCTCCACATTAATGCGGTCAGAGGGTTAGCTGCAGAGCATTCAATGCGATGGTAGCAGCTTTCTCTTTAGATATTCTTAGCTCCCCTTTGTCCTATGCTTTCTTGATGTTTATCCTTATCAGTAGAACCTTTTGAAATGTTGCACTCGAGGCTAAACCCTTGCAGTCATAATTTGTTAGTGGCGCTCTAACTCTTACGTCTTCTCTATCGCCTATCTGTCCTCGGACAAGGCCCACGACCCAATATATAATCTTGGGCTTTTCATCCCTACAATAGCTCCTCAAAATTTCCTTCTTTTGCTCCTCGGAAAAGAAAAGGATTTTAATACCATAATCCTAATTCTGCTCTGCCCTCACATCATTCTAGTTTGTATAAGCGTCTTTTCAATTGCCTAGAAGCACGCTCCTGACGCTTCGGCATCTGAAACGCTCCTGCAATTAATTCCTGCAGCTCCATGTTCCCCACATTCTACGGTACGATGGGGATCCAATGGTTGGGGATTTTTACGAGAATTCGAGTGGGAATTTTCCCACTTGCTTTTCTCTCTCATATATATACTATTCAGAAGCTTCATTTACTTCACTTTTTGCACTCTAGAAATTCAAGAGCTAGTCCGAGGAGCCTTTCTTCCTTCCCGTAAGTTATTCTTAGCAATCTTTTCTTCCTTTCCTCTCTTTAGTCATTCCCCCCTCTTTTTAGATCTCCTTCTTCCTTGGCCTATCCACTTTCATCTCGTCTCTCTAGTTTCTTTAATTTTCTTTGCACACATGGGGAGATTCACCTACTTAGTAGACACCCTAGAGGGTCTAAAGAGTTTCAAGACTCTATACTGAATCCCACCAAAGATTTCCATTAGGTACTGTAAACAGGGAGAGTGGCATACCATGAGGCAAGAGGGAGAAGTCGTAATCCCTATGATTGTCTTTATAGAAGGAGAGATGAGAATCCCCATGGGCAGAGTCATGAGGGATTACTTAATAGCTCATATGCTTTCCCCTACCTAGTGTGCCCCCAATATGTTTAGGATTTTAGGTAGCGTAGAGGCCCTTAACTAGAAAATGGGCTTAAACCTCACCCATCACGTTGTCAACTGGGTTTACAACCTTCACCTCTTAAAAGGGCAGGACTATTACCTAAAAACTAGGGTTCTTGAGGTTAGGCTCATCTCATGCCTCCTTGAATCCAACAAAGGCATAAACAAAGATTTTCTAATCATCTCAGGGGAGTGGCACGATGGCCTTCACTGCCCGATGAGAGATGGGATACCAGGTGGGGTTCTAAGGTCTAGGTTTATCACTCGAAAGTCACCTAAATTTCTCTTTGACATTCTCTGCACCCCTTTCTCTTTGTTTGTGTTTGCAATTGAATTTTTCTCTGATTCATGCCATTTTTCTGATAATTTTTAAAAAAAAAATAGTTTTGCAGATAAGCATGCCGCTGTTCCCAACCTAAATCTTGTCAACCAACCAGACCTAGACAAAATACTTAAAGCCTAGGTTTTCGTTCACAATGACAATCAATTAAGAGCGAACCACCTCATCCTCGGCTATAGTTCTCTTTTGTCAAGTTTCCAAACGCCAAAGTGCGTGATAAAGGTAAAAGACCCACGCTTGCACCAAATAAGTGTTGCTGCCCCGGGTTTCCTCAGCACTGACCCTGTTTTAGGAGGTGTACTTGAAGTAACCCTGCCGCTCCAGCATACAGCCGAAGAAGCTACCTCTTCCCAGCTTGCTATTAAAGAACAAAATGAGGAAGAGATAGTTGAAGTCTCGGATTCTGAAGACGACTTCGAAGTCTTCAACCTACCCTCCTTCTCGGAAAGCTAGGTTGATGACCTCAGACTTCTCCCCCCAGCACAAGTAAGTCATTCCCAAGAAGATCCCGCTGTCCCGGACACTATAGTGATCTAGTGCAAGACCCGATCAAGTCTTCGGGACCTGATGGAGTCCTAGGCAGGAGGCTATGCACCAGAGAAAGCTACCCAGACCAAACCTCCCACCCCTCCATCCACCTAAGCTCACTGACCCAACCCCGCTGATTTCAAAAGGAAAAGGGATCAAAGAAGTAAAGAGGTGGTGGAAGGGGGGAAAAGCCACTCTTCCAAGGAGGCCAAGCCCCAAAAGGGAGCCAGACAGACCAAAATAACACAGACGGTGGTGGAGAAGAGAAGTGACTCTCAGGTAGCTATTCCAGCTTGGTCTCCTGCCTTGGTGTTGGACGGAGCTGCCTTAACCACTGATGCCTCCATCAAGGATTTACAACATGGGAGAGCTGGTTATGTGGCCGACGCCGTGAAGTAAGCCTTATTGCTGCCCAAGGACATGGCCGACCTAAGGTTGATGAGAAAACATGAGGTGTTCTTCAGCCTGAAGAGGGACCTCGCTCTGGTAAGTCCACCCACTACCCCCTTGATCTTATTACATTTATTATATATATATATATTTTTTAATACTCGTACTTATACTTGATTTCTCTATCCTTTGTATTTTTTTTTTTTTTTGAAAGGATGTTCAAGTTGTGCACAAAGCTGAGGAAATAGTCACCAGCTCCCATAAATCAATGAAGGAGGAGGAGGCTAGGCGCATTGCTGCCGTGGAGGCTTTTAAGTTAGCGGACAGAAAGATACAAGAGCTTAATACTAAGATAACTGAAGCTAAACGGGAAAAGAAAAGCGCCGAGGCCGCTTTAAATAGGGTGGAAAAGCAGGCAGAGGCTCAGCGCAAGCAACTCCGTCAAGTCAAGGACGAGCTCGCCACAGCCAAAAATCAAATAAAAGTCTTAATGAAGAAACCAGAAGAGGCCAAGGATCAAGCTGAGCAAGACGGATATGAAGCAGGAGTGGCAGAGACCGAGGAGGCCCTTAGGGCTGAGGTCTTGGAGGTGTGTAGGTACTACTGCCTCCAAGTGTGGAACGAGGCCCTCAACCAAGCTGGGGTTGAGGCCTTTTCTCTCTTTAGGAGAGTAGAGAGTGTATACTACCCTCTTGCCATCCGTGCTTCCAGCTTCTTGGGGTCCAAAGCTGACACTTCCTCCAATGAGGCATATACTAGCAAGGACAGCCCAGCTAAGGTCTTTCCTTCCTCTGACAGTCCTTCCAAGGAAGTCGAGTAGCCTGAGGTTGTTGAAAAGGAAGCTGATAGAACCAAGGAAATGGCCCATGATGTTACCCAACCTCCAGCTGCCTCTAAGGATCCCTCAAGGAAGAAAGAGGCCCCCCACAATATGGAGTTTGTCCTCACAACTCTGTCTGTGCCTACCAAGGAGTACCTCAAGGGTAAAGACCCAACATCTTCAACAACAGCCCCTGCCCAGCCCTTCAAGGCCCAAGCAAAAGACAAACTTGTACTTAAAATTAAGTGATTTTTAGAATAGTTTTTTTTTGTTTTTTTTTTTGTTGTAATTGTTGTTTTTGGCCTCCCAAATTTGTAATCAAGTTGCCTTTTTTCACGGCTTGGTTTAATGACAGTTATGAAGTTTTTATTATACATGTTTTGTGCAAGTTTTTGACATATCCTGTGCTTTGCTTTACACTTAACTAGTATAAGAATGAGGGAAAATAGTGTCTGAATTGACACATGGCTATGTACTTAACTTTAATAATTATTTGTGTAAGTGACAACATCATTGTCCTACTTCGCATAATTAATTACAGAATAAGTGAAGCTTTCCAAGTTTACATTCTTTAACCAGACATGACTTTAACTTATAGAGCATACCTTTTACACTTAGTTAACATAAAAATGAAATATAATTTAATTCATTTATCTTTATAAGTGATAATACAGTCATCACATCCTATACAATCAACAATAGATTTGGCAGAACCATCCAAGTTTATAGTCTCAACAAAATATACCATTAACTTCACAAACATGCCTTAGGCATAACTTGAAGGACCCTGCATATCACTGAACTTTTAACTGATCCTAGAGGATGGTGGAGCATCTGTCCATCCATTGTTCCACACAACCTTCCCTTCAGCAGTAGAGTTAAGGAATCGTAGATGATAATTGGCTTATGAACTGATTGTGGACATACTTGCAAATGCTTTAAGTGACGTACAAATGTTTCCCTTGTCTTAGATTATCACAATGAGGATCTTGATTGGACATCATAGCTAGACTGATTACTAATTTATCCAAGGCATGTGATTCAGGGAACCTGACATGGCCGAGATTTTGTTTAGCATTTAGTTAAATGTTTGGTAGTGCTAATTTACCCAAGGTAGGTGGTCCGAGGAACCAAGTATAACTAAGGTTATGTTTAACACTTAATTAAATAATAAGAAGTATTAATTTACCCAAGGTATGTGGTCTGGAGAGCCAAGCATAACCAAGGTTCTGTTTAATACTTAAACAGGTAATATGAAGTATTAATTTACCCAAGGTATGTGGTCTGAGGAGCCAAGCATGACCAAGGTTCTGTTTAATACTTAAACAGGTAATATGAAGTATTAATTTACCCAAGGTATGTGGTCCGAGGAGCCAGGCATGACTAAGGTTCTGTTTAACACTTAGTTAAATAATAAGAAGTATTAATTTATCCAAGGTATGTGGTTCAAGAAGTCAGGTATAATCAAAGTTCTGTTTAATACTTAAGCAGATAATCAATGCAACAAATAATATCATAAATAAAATATGGCAGAAATGCCTTTCATTAATAGTAATACATCTATAGGTTATTTACATTCTAGTGGCGTGGTACAACTTTTTCATTTAGATTTTCGAGAAAATATGCTCCTATACCAACAGTCGGGGACGTTTTGCGACAAGGGCAAAAAATGTGAGAATGACCCAAATCTCCTTTTGGGTTCTTTAGAAGTGTTTATTGTGGAGAATTAAGCCCAAAATTCCAAATGTATAATGAAAAAAAGGCTAATGGTGCTTTTACAAGAGAAAATCTAAATGCTAAAAACAAAAGTGTAGAAAAATTATAAAAACGTAACAGGTCTGAAACTTCGACCCACAGTCACCGAGAAGAGGAAAATGAGGGAGGTTGTGAGGAAGAGAGGGAAGGTTCCCCTATACCCATATTTCCACCCCTAAGGTTCAGAATTGTGAGAATGTTTCTTGGCTCAATGAGTTTTTGCTCTTAAGTTTCAGCTCTATGGGGAAAACGTGGTTCAACAGGTCTGAAATTTCGACCCACAGTCACCGAGATGAGGAAATTGAGAGAGGTTGTGAGGAAGAGAGGGAAGGCTCCCCTATACCCATATTTCCACCTCTAAGGTTCAGAATTGTGAGATTGTTGACTGGATGAATGGGTTTTTGCTCTGAAGTTTCAAGTCTCTAGGTAGAACGTGGTTCCCTTTTTTTAATAAGCTGAAAAGAGAGTTTTATATAGAGTTTGGGGTGTTGCTCTTAACTGGTTTTTGAGTAGTGGAAGAGGTTTTTATCCCTTATGATACTATTTTGGTGTTTTGGCTTGGGTTGCTTTTGTTTAGGGAAGAGTTTGGTATGATTTTAACATGATTTTGGAAATAAAGTGGGTTTTCTTTAATTGGTTGCATTTGGTCAGAAATTTCAAACCATTGAAAGGCTCACCTAAGTGAGGGCTAGCAAATGGAGTTGGCCAATGGGAGCCAACTATGTTTAAAGGAAAAAAAAAGGGTTTGGGCAGAAACTTTGGGTCACAGTCACCCTGAGCATAAAAGTTGTTTTGGGGTGGAAATTTTGGATACAAGACCTCCTCCATGAGCCTGAGGTGCTACCAGCGTCCCTCGCCCACTTGGTAGCACGCATGGGTTGGGCTTATGCAAAAGGTCCGAAAGGAACCGACCCATACCCTCCAAACCACACTCCCCCAACTTCCCCAATAAGTCACATGGGTTTAGGTCATGCTTAAAAGAATAAAATAAATTATAATACATGAATTTAGCCCACAAGGAAGTTAGGCTTGGTTGAATCGGGCTTGTAGAAAATGGGTAGCGAAAATGGGTATCAACAACCAGCTACCGAGGTGATACGGTATGACCCTTCCCAATTGGGCCCTAACTTCCCCCATGCTGGGTTTTTTGCAGTACTCAAAACCTTCCGCAATACGAAGTCTCTAGGAGCTAATGGTTTTAACTTCACATTGGAGTTGTACCCCTGCTTAAGTTTTTGCTGATAATACGCCAACTGAACCATGGCATTTTCTTTTCGCTCTTCAATCAAATCCAAGCTCTTCTGTAATAACCCGTCATTGCTGTCCGGAGTAAACAAGCTTGTTCTTAGCAACGAGAATTTAGTTTCCAGAGGAATTACAGCCTCGGCCCCATAAATCAAAGAGAAGGGAGTCTCCCCCATAGACCTATGAGGGGTAGTCTGATATGTCCAAAGAACATGTGGCAGTTCTTCCACCCATTTACCCTTGGCATCGTCCAACCTCTTTTTGAGTCCATTAACAATGACTTTGTTCACTGCTTTTGCTTGTCCATTTCCTTAGGGATAAGCCGGGGTTGAGAATCTGTTCTTAATACCTATTTCACAATAATATCTCCTGAAAGCCTTGTTATTAAACTGAAGCCTATTGTCCGAGATGAGGGTGTGAGGAATCCCAAACTGAGTGACAATATTTTTCCACACAAATCTCTTAGCATCCATATCTCTGATGTTCGCCAGGGGCT
Source organism: Castanea sativa (assembly GCF_040712315.1). Lineage (NCBI taxonomy): Eukaryota > Viridiplantae > Streptophyta > Magnoliopsida > Fagales > Fagaceae > Castanea > Castanea sativa. The sequence continues at coordinate 10,642,450 of NC_134013.1, read as the reverse complement.
CAGCTTCAACCCATTTGGTGAAGTAATTAGTGTCAACCAAAAGCCATTTCTTGTTTCCTGCTACTTTAGGGAAATGTCTCACAATGTCTAAGCCCCAGTGAGCAAAAGGCCAGGGACTAGAAAGAGGATTAAGAACGCCCTCAGGCTGATGAATGTTCTGGGCAAACCTTTGACATTGGTTACATTCCCTCATATACTCTTGCGCTCCTTTTTGCATACCCGACCATCAATATCCTTAAGTGAGGGCCTTGTGAGACAGTGATCTACCCCCTGTGAGACAGTGATCTATCATGTAATTCTTCTAGGAGGGGCTCTATTGCCTCAAGATGGACACACAACAGATGTGGCCCAAAAAAATAGCGCTTGTACAATTTTTGGTCCTCGAACAACTAGAAACGAGGAGCTTTTCTTCGCACTTTATCAGCCTCTCCTTTCTCTTTGGGCAAAATGTCATCCTTAAGGAACATGATAATCGAATCCATCCAACTAGGTCCCACTCTAATCTGATGAATCTGCGCCCCCTCTCTCTTTACCTTGGCAGGTTTGCACAAATCTTCAACCAAGATGACCCGAGGTAAACTTTGGGCTGAGGAGGTTGCAAGTGTGGCCAGAGAGTCAGCACGAGTATTTTTGCTTCTAGGGATTTGCTGTAAGGCAAAAGGCTTGAACCCTGAATGTAAATGTTTGACTTGACTCAAATACTCTTTCATTCTCAGATCCCTAACTTCCAATTCTCCCTCTAACTATCCAACAACTAACCTAGAATCTGAAAATACTTCTATCGCCCTTCTTCCCATTTTCTAAACCATGATCATCCCTATTAACAAAGCTTTATATTTCGCCTCGTTGTTTGTGGTCGAGAAGCCCAACCTTAAGGATTTCTCAATAACAATCCCTTCAAGAGATACTATGACTATTCCCACCCCAGATCCTCTTTGATTATCAACACCATCAACATATACCCTTCAGGGCAAAGGTTTTTGTGAGGAGACCATTCAAACTGATTTTTCATCCATGTTTTGCTTTTCTCCTTTTTCTTCCCATGGAGGTTCAGCAAAGTCGGCCACTAGATCTGCAAGGACTTGGCCCTTAATAGAGGTGCGAAGCATATACTTGATGTCGAAAGCCCCCAGAATTGTATCCTATTTGGCAATTCTTCCTATGTAATCAGCTCTCCGAAATAGAGATTGAAGAGAAAGTTGAGTCATCACCACTACTGTGTAGGCCTGGAAGTATGTTAGGAACCTAGAGGTTCCTAATGGGGATGGGTATGATTGTAGGGGGTTTGATGGGAATTGTAGGGAAATTGACTTAATTCGAGGTAGTCACCCTCCATAGAGAAAAAGAGAGATTAAGAGAGAGGGAGATGCACTAATGCACTAAGAAATTGGTTTATTCTTCATTCATATCTCATATTGAATTACAATCATGTATTTATAGGAGACTAGCTCTAATCTCATTGGCTCACATGACCTCATCCTATTGGTTCTATTATTCTCTATGTGCATTAATAATTCCAACATGTGCTAAATGTGATTAACCATGTGCATTAATATTCCAACATATGTTAAATGTGATTAACATGCTTGGAATTGTAACTAACTAACTAAATCTCAATACAACAATTATTATCCATATGCTTATAGCATTCCTAACATTTCCCTTACCTTGAAAACACCTTACCCACAAGGTGTTGTTGTGAAATAACATATTCGTCAAAGGAGATCTTCCAATGGACCAATACCGTAGTGACATTTTGATTACCATAATCATGTTTTTCTCTTTGATAAGCGATCCCGTGCACATGAAAGTTTCTTTTTCGTAAATCTTCAAACTTTGCTCGAATTCTTGAGCCTTCAATGGTGCATCAAGAATTGGTTCTTGGAAGATCATCATCACCTTCTTTGTTGATTGTTTTGATTGAATTTCAAGGGCAGCGTATACATGTATATCATCATCCACTTTGACACAAAAATCAACATCCCAGCTTACAACAACAACAGTAGGTTCTTGGAACTCGATTTGTTCTTCGAGTTTCGTTGAATCAAGAAATTGTAACTCCTCTTCTGTCATGTTCTCAAGACCCTCTTGCAATCTTGAGAGCTCTTCCTTCATGGCCATGTTAGATTCATCCAAGGCCTTCATCTTCTTTGAAATATCCTTGACTTCTTCTAAGGCTTTGTTCAACAATTGCTGTATTTCTTTCAAAATTTTCCTTTGATCACAATTGCTCGTCTCCGGATCAACGGCTCTGATACCAAATGTTAGAAACCTAGAGGTTCCTAATGGGGATGGGTATGAATTGTAGGGGGTTTGATGGGAATTGTAGGGAAATTGACTTAATTCGAGGTAGTCACCCTCTATAGAGAAAGAGAGAGATTAAGAGAGAGAGAGATGCACTAATGCACTAAGAAATTGGTTTATTCTTCATTCATATCTCATATTGGATTACAATCATGTATTTATAAGAGACTAGCTCTAATCTCATTGGCCCACATGGCCTCATCCTATTGGTTCTATTATTCTCTATGTGCATTAATAATTCCAACATGTGCTAAATGTGATTAACATGCTTGGAATTGTAACTAACTAACTAACTAACTAAATCTCAATACAACAATTATTATCCATATGATTATAGCATTCCTAACAAAGTAATGAGAAAGTTTACGTGTAGCATGCACCATTGCCAATATGGCATTTTTCAAGGGTAGGTACCGAACCTCTACTTCATGTAAGGACTTGCTCACATAATAGATTGGCCTCTGCACCCCGCCATCAACTCGTATCAGTACCAAGCTAATTGCATGGGGAGCCATAGCAATGTAAGCAAACAGGGCCTCATCCTTCTCAGGCTTGGACATGATAGGTGGCTAAGAAAGGTATTCCTTCAACTGCTGAAAAGCCAGTACACATTCCTTGGTCCTTTCAAACCCTTTCCATTTATTCAACAACTGGAAGAAAGGTTTGCACTTGTCTGCTGGCCGAGAGATAAATCGGTTCAAGGCGGCAGTCATCCCTGTTAATCTCTAGACTTCTTTGGGGTTCCGAAGAGGCTGCAAACTGTTAATTACTTTAATCTAGTCAGGATTTACTTCAATTCCACGATGAGTGACCATGTATCCCAAAAACTTTCCTGAACCTACCCCAAAAGAGCACTTAGAAGCATTAAGGAGGAGGTTGTGTTTCCTCAATATTCCAAAGATATCTCCGAGGTCATTAACGTGCTCAGATTCTAGCTTACTCTTCACCACCATATCATCTATATAAATCTCAATATTTTTTCTAGCTGTGACTCAAACATCCTGGTCATTATCCTTTGATAGGTGGATCCTGCATTCTTTAAATCAAATGGCATCATCTTGTAATGGTAATTTTCAGTAGGAGTAACAAAAGTTGTTTTGTTTTGATCATCCAAAGCTAAGGGTATCTGATGGTACCCTTGGAAGGCATCTAAAAAATTCATTTGATGATAGCCTACAGTGGCATCCACCAACTGATATATCCAAGGCATGGGAAATAGGTCCCTAGGGAAAGTTTTGTTCAAATCTGTGAAATCTACACATACTCGCCAGATTCTAAAGATATCTCCAAGGTCATTAACGTGCTCAGATTCTAGCTTACTCTTCACCACCATATCATCTATATAAATCTCAATATTTTTTCCTAGCTGTGACTCAAACATCCTGGTCATTATCCTTTGATAGGTGGATCCTGCATTCTTTAAATCAAATGGCATCATCTTGTAATGGTAATTTTCAGTAGGAGTAACAAAAGTTGTTTTCTCTTGATCATCCAAAGCTAAGGGTATTTGATGGTACCCTTGGAAGGCATCTAAAAAATTCATCCGATGATAGCCTACAGTGGCATCCACCAACTGATATAATTGAGGCATGGGAAATGGGGAAAGTTTTGTTCAAATCTGTGAAATCTACACATACTCGCCATTTCCCATTTTTCTTTTTTACCACCACCGTGTTGGCCAACCACTCAAGGTAAAACACCTCCTTAATAGCCCCAACCTGCTTGAGCTTGATCACCTCCTCCTTGACAGCCTCAAAATGCTATTTAAATGAGCGCCGAGGTGGTTGCTTTTAGGGGATAATGGTTGGATTGACATTTAAATGATGGCAAATAAAATTTAGATCAGCCCTAGGAGCTTTATAAGTACTTCATGCAAACACATTAATATTCTTCCTAAGAAACGCCATAAGCTCCTTCTTCTCCCGAGGAGGCAGTTGAGCTCCGACTTGAAAAAACCTTTCCGTATCATTATGTATAACAATTTTTTCTAACTTCTCACACTTTGCCCCTTCCGTTGCCTCATCCACAGATAAAACCGGCATTTTTTTATTGCTATAAGCCCTCTCCATTAGAGGCCAAGGACTCAATCCCAGTCTAATGCCTAATTGCAGCCACTAAGCACTGTCTAGTCATAGACTGGCTTCCAACCACTTCCTCCACCCTGTCCCCTAATGGATACTTCACCTTAAGATGCAAAGTGGAAGAAATAGCCCCCATGGCATAAAGCCAGGGTCTCGCCACAATGGCGGTATAGGGGGAGTAAGCATCCACAACAATGAAGTCCACCTCGACTACCTCTGAACCTGCCTGGACCGATAGTCTAATCTGACCCATTGGGACAACGAATTTCCATCAAAACCTACAAAGGGTGAATCATAATTTGCCAAATCCTCAAGTTTTAAATTTAGCTCCTTATACAAATCAAGGTACATGATTTCTGCTCCACTGCCCTAATTTACCAACACCCATCTTCACATCATAGCCCCCTATTCTAAGAGTGACCACCAGGGCATCATCGTGTGGCTGCACGGTTCCAAACTTATCTTCATCAGAAAAACTCAATGCTTGTCAGACCTCCATCTTACTCCTCTTTGGCTCAGGGGAAGAGTCCTCTGCGAGTGGTTGAGCTATGGACAGTACCCTAGAGGGGTGGGAGCTAGTCCTTCCCAGAACGGCAAGAATAACGATGATTGTGCCCAGAGGTGGCTTTGAAGAAGCATCTCTCTAAGACCCTGACCTTGCTTGGCCTCTTTGCCTATTGGGGTGATATAAAAATCTCTTTAACTTTCCACCTTGGACCAACTGCTCTAGGTGATTCTACAAAGTTCTGCAGTCCTCCATAGTATGCCCTTGCTCCTGGTGGTATTGGCAATGAAGGCTTTGGTTACGCCCCGTGGGGTCTTCTCCCATCTTATTTGGCCACTGAAAATATGGTTCGTTCTTAATTTTTTCTAAGATTTAATACACTAATTCTCGGAATACCGTGTTAACCACTTGAGCAGCAGCAGCTCCATATTGCCTAGAAAAATCCCGCTAAGGACGATTGTTATTGTACTTGTCCAACCTAAAGTCCCTCCTATCCTAAGGAACCACCTTAGCCTTGCCTTTACCCAGCTGTTGGTCCTCTTTGACCCGCTTATACTTGTTAATGCGATCCATGAGTTGACACACATTTTTGATAGGTTTTCCAGTCAAAGAATTCCTCAAACCATGCTCGGCAAGTAAGCCGACCTTGAATGTCCTTATAGCTATGTCGTCAAAATTCCCATCTATTTCATTGAACATTTCCTAGTATCGGTCAGACTACGTCTTCAGGGTTTCCCCCTCTCGCATAGTCATAGACAACAAGGAGTCCAGAGGCCAAGGAACTCTACTGTAGGTGATGAAGCGAGAACCAAAGGCTCTTGTAAGCTCCTTAAAGGAGGCAATAGATCCTTCCTCTAAACCATTAAACCATCTCATCGCCACGGGACCTAAGCTGGATGGGAACACTTTGCACATCAAGGTTTCATTTTTGGAGTGAACAACCATCCTCTGGTTGAAGTGGCTTACATGCTCCATATGGTTTGTCTTGCCATTGTAGATAGTGAACTTTGGCTGAGTAAACCGTCGAGGAAGTTTCCCCCTCTCGATCCTTCGACCAAAAGGTGACTTAGAAATTTGATTCAGGGCCCTGCTCATAGCATTGTTGCCCAAGCCCCTGTGAGACGGACTTTTCCCTCTCCGCCTATAGTGTCACTCCTCGTCACACGAAAAAGATTCACTGGGGGGAGTCCTTGACTTGAGCCCGTAGTTGTTGTCACTATTACCACCAGAAGAATGGTCAGAACTAGAAGGAGTCCCCCTACATCAAACACGGCGTAACCTCATACACAACTGGTAAATCTCCAATTGCATGCTTCTAGTATTTTCTTCACGGGAGATGCGACTTCCACTATGAGATTGGCTCCTATTAGTGTGTGTGGTATGCACACTAACCTCTCGGTCCCTTCTCCGCTCAAGATTGGCAAAATGATCTTGACGTTGAGACCTAACGGATTCCTCCCGATTTGGCCATGTGTTTGCCATAACTGAACGCTAATCTCACCAAAGCTCAAGTATTTCCTACAGACAGCACCAATTGTAAGGACGCAGTTTGGTGCCCAGGCTCAAAAGGAAAAGGATCTAGGCCCAAAGAGCCCAATATAATGAATTTGTAGAGAGTGGGCTAGAAAACTAGGTTTTAATGAATTAGATGGTAATTACAGTGAGCCCAGATGATAAGAAAACAAGAATAAACTGGTTTTGCCCAAAGAAAATCATCTTCGGCACAGTATGGGGAGACTAGTTCTTATATCTTTTGAATTTGGTTACAAGTCCGGTTCTTGTTGCTACAGCGTTTTTCTCTCAAATCTCTGATCCCCTCTACAAGGGGTTTCTTTCTCTATTATATACCCCTCTCTTCTTCATCTCCACCATCCACTTGTAGGTTAAGTTGCTGGCTTTGATCCTTATCCCATCAGCACCTTCCTAGAGTCTTTGAGAGTAGCTATAAGGCTGCTGGCCATTGTTCAGGTATCACCTCCACATTAATGCGGCCAGAGGGTTAACTGCAAAGTATTCAATGTGGTGGTAACAACTTTCTTTTTATATATTCCTTAGCTTCCCTTTGTCCTATACTTCCCTGATGTTTATCCTTATCAATAGAACCTTTTGAAGTGTTGCACTCGAGGGCAGACCAATCCTTTTGACCTCTGCTTTACTTAGCCAATGAGGCGTTCCTCATCGGACTATCTTCCCAAACCCTTACAATCATAATTTGTTCGTGGCGTTTTGACTCTTCCGTCTTCCCTATCGTCTATTTGTCCTCGGACCACTAAGCTTCCTTGGATAAGGCCCAAGATATAATCTTGGGCCTTTCATCCCTACATTACTTTTATAAGAAATATAAAAAATTTGTAAATTTTTTTTCCAATAAAAATTTATGAAAATATTATTTAAACCAATACCCTTAGGTTATTCGTTAACTTTTCCCAACCTAAAATAGTTGTGCTCAAATTCATTGACATAAGCTATTAGATTAAATGATATCTCTGTATGTTATATTACCCAAAAATGCTAAGATCACAACAAACTAATAACTTTTGCCACAACTCCACCATTTACAACTGGCCACGCGGACAAATTGTATGTCTAAACATTACTATATATTATCTCCCCAACAATGTTAGTAATAATCGCTTCAAATTTCCATTTCAAAACAGATCTCCAATTTTCCGATTTATAAATATAATATGCAAATATAAATTTTTTGAACAGTTGCTTAGTAAAGGTTTCGCCAATAACCATAATTAGCCAGAGTGAAATATCTTTTGTAATACCAACAACTGTATTTATTAGTGAATATAAAAGGAGTCTTCAAGGATGGATGAAACCACCACTTGGAGCTACCTTTAAAAAACAAGGAATTGGGTGCCTTTAATGGAAGTTTCAACAACTTTCACTGGAGTAGCTTTGGCTTCAGTTAATAAGAAACACCCTTGAACATTTGAGGCAGTTCAGATGTGAGTCATGTTGTCTTTAAAATTCCTACAAAACAGTTGCCATGTAAAGAGTTCTGTTAACTATTTGTGGCGTCAAAATACTTGAGCCAATCTTGTGGTGGAGTTCTTGGGTTATGTGAGTTTATGTGACAAATTTATATTAATTCCCAAAAATAGAAGAGAAAAAGTGGTAGTAAAATTCTTTAAAAAAAAAATTCCGTTGCCGGGACTTGAACCCGGGTCTTTCGGGTGAGAGCCGAATATCCTGACCAACTAGACTACAACGGATTTGCGACTACTTGGGTACAATATAAAAATATAAGGATAATTAAAATCTACAACTGAAGATCTGCATGTTCAGGATAGTGAGTGAACTCTGCAGAGAGAGCGTCACTCACTACTACTCGTAGGAAAAAACAAAACAACGAAAGCAAAAGAAGTAATAATAACTTCGAAGCAGTCTGGCGCTTCTTCAATTTCAATGGAAGCCTTAGCCTCCAGACCCCTAGGCCTCAGCATTGGGCTCTGCAGCACTCCAAGACTTTCATTACTCCCACTCCCACCGCCTTACTCTTCAAAATCCCACAACAAGCTCAGCTTCTCAACCACCTGCTCCGCCAGCAAATGGGCCGACCGCCTCATCGCCGACTTCCAATTTTTCGCCGAACCTTCCTCCTCCTCCTCCGACCATTCTTCCTCCACCGCCACTCTTCTTCCTCCTCTGGCTCCTCCGGAGCGCCACGTGTCCATCCCCATCGACTTCTACCGTGTCCTCGGCGCCGAAACGCATTTCCTCGGCGATGGCATTAGGCGCGCTTACGAAGCTAGGGTTTCCAAGCCTCCACAGTACGGTTTCACCGACGACGCCTTGATTAGCCGCCGCCAAATCCTCCAAGCCGCTTGCGAAACCCTCACGAACTCGTCTTCGCGAAGAGATTACAATCAAGGCCTCGGTGAAGATCATCTCGGCACCATTCTCACCGAAGTCCCCTGGGACAAGGTAGTAATTTTACCAATTTTGCTGATTGCCAATTCTCTCACGCCCTGTGTTTGGTTTGCTTATACAAAAATTTAATGCATTTTAATTTTCTAGGTTCCTGGTGCTTTGTGCGTGTTGCAAGAGGCTGGAGAGACTGAGCTGGTTATTCAAACCGGAGAGAGTTTGCTTAGAGAGAGGCTGCCTAAATCGTTCAAGCAAGATGTTGTGTTGGTGTTGGCACTTGCTTATGTCGACATGTCGAGGGACGCAATGGCATTGTCTCCCCCGGATTTTATTCGGGGTTGCGAGGTGCTCGGAAGGGCTTTGAAGCTCTTGCAGGTTTACTATATCTCTGAGTTAAATGCTTTTCATTCCTTTTTTGAATGTTAATTGATTGATTGAATATTTTGTATTGTTTTATTAGATTTGTTTCATTTATAGACGCCATTCTGAGTTTCAAACCGGACCTAATTCACACCTCTATAGTGGTTTTCGCAATGCATTACATGCTGATCAATAATAAGGAGATTTGCTTATAGAATTTTTTTTGGATAGAAAGCCGTGTAACAGCATGCCATTTAGGTTGCCAATCAAAGAGATTACAAATGCTGCATTAATCGTGCCTGAAATACATTTTGTATCTCTCAAAGGGCTGCCTTAATGAGGTTTCACGTTATAAAAATAGAATAAAATAAAGTACAAGGGAGAGAGAGAAGAATGGAAAATATCAGGTGTCTGTGTGATGAGTTCTGAATTTCAATCTTTAGTGTAGCTTGCTAAGAATCTTTTTTTTTTGTAGAAAAGTGATATATTTATCTTGGGCTTATAGGAAGAAGGGGCTAGTAGTCTTTCACCAGATTTAGAAGCACAGATTGATGAGACATTGGAAGAAATTACCCCACGTTGTGTTCTGGAACTTCTAGCCCTACCCCTAGGTGATGAATACCGCTCAAGAAGGGAAGAGGGCCTCCTTGGTGTGCGTAACATTTTGTGGGCTGTTGGGGGAGGAGGAGCTGCTGTTATTGCTGGAGGATTCACACGTGAGGATTTCCTGAATGAGGCATTCTTGCGTATGACAACAGCTGAGCAGGTATTATCACTGATTCTCTTTTCAATTCCTTCCCGTGAAAGTTTTTGTTTTAAACTCAATTTTATTAATATCTATGTTGATTTTTTTTTCCCCCTTGAAAGGTTGATTTATATGTAGCTACACCACCTACTGTGCCAGCAGAATGTTTTGAAGTTTATGGAGTGGCACTTGCACTTGTTGCACAAGCCTTTGTTGGTAAAAAACCTCATCTCATAAAAGACGCTGATAACCTGTTCCAAAAACTTCAGCAAACTCAAGTAACAGCTCTTGATAATGCTGTCCTTGCTGATACTCCCAGAGGAAACCTTGAGGTAGACTTTGCATTGGAGAGGGGCCTTTGTTCATTACTTGTAGGGGAGCTTGATGAGTGTCACTCATGGTTGGGCTTAGATAGTGATAATTCACCTTTCAGAAATCCATCTATTGTAGAATTTATCTTGGAGAACTCAAAGGATGATTATGACAAGGATCTTCCTGGGCTTTGTAAACTGTTGGAGACATGGTTGATGGAGGTGGTTTTTCCCAGATTTAGAGATACTAAAAATATATGGTTCAAGCTTGGGGATTACTATGATGATCCCAAAGTCCTAAGGTATTTAGAACGGCTGGAGGGAGTTGGTGGTTCACCCTTAGCTGCAGCGGCAGCCATAGTGAGGATTGGCGCTGAGGCTACTGCAGTTCTTGATCATGTAAAGGCTAGTGCAATACAGGCGTTGCAGAAGGTGTTTCCTCTTAGTAACAGGGATCAGAGGGCTGGGCATCAAGAAGATGGTGACATGAATTACTCTGTTCCCAGTGTGGAAAGTGAAGAGCCTCTTGGAGAATCTGATCGAGGTGATTCTGCCAATTTAGCTGAGATTTCTGGAAGCAATGGCTCTGTTGAAATCCATGAAGAAGAATTGATTATTGACAAAATTAAAGATTCAAGTGTGAAGATCATGTGTGCTGGTGTGGTCATTGGACTAATGACTTTGGTTGGCTTGAGGTATTTACCAGCTAGGCATGGCTCATCTGTTTTACGTAAAGAAGTTGGTGCTGCAGCAGCATCTGATGTCATCAGTGTAGGTATGACACAATGATACGTATACTCAGCTACATGAATTCTTTAGGCCATTCGACTCGATCTAGAGCAACATCTCTACAAATAAATGTCATTTCACTTCTTGAATACCATTTCCTTCAATTTACGAGACCTGATCAAATTAAACATTCCTTAGAAATTATTTTTCTTTTGAAATGTAATTTAGATTAACTTCAAAATTCCTTGACTGCAATTGGTTTTGCACGTTTAGATTTGATATGTAGCATTTGATGTGGTGAATATTCAACTTCACAAGATGCATATAACTGTTGAATCAGGCATTTTGATCGCATCATGCCTTAAATTTCAGGCCTAGATGATGAAAAAGCTGGAGAGGAATTACCCAAAATGGATGCAAGGATTGCAGAGGATCTAGTTCGCAAATGGCAGAATATTAAATCTCAAGCCTTTGGACCAGATCATTACATAGAAAGACTGCCAGAGGTAAGTTTGTTGCCCAGAGTCTGTGGTAATTAGTAGGGGATCATTTCCATGAGCTAGCCACCAGATGTGGACACTACATAATTAAAAAAATCCTTATAATAATGCTGTGTGTGTGTGTGAAAGGATTACGGAAAGATATTTCTCATTGTTCATGTTATTAGAAGTGCTTAAAGTTAATTCCGGGCAAAATTCTGCACCAAAAGTTTGAATTTTACTCGAGCATACTGAAACCCCTTTGCTTACTTTTCTGTCACACACACCCAAGCAAAGATGACTTTTTTCTTTGGTACAGCTTTACTTGTCTATGCCAGTGTTAAGCTACTTTTCAAAATAGTATATTCTTGACCTGTTCTGTCTTTTGTTTTGGGCGATTTTTGTTGTTTGAATGCCAACATTGTACTACTGTGCAGTATATTGAGTTTATATTGCATCGAGGTAGGCAGTAAATTGTTTAAGCTATGCGTAAACTTGAGTTTGTCAGTAGATTGTTTGTGACAGCCAATGAAGGTGTTTGTTGATGCATTTTATCTTTAGAATATCTAGTTAGTTATCAAATATTGGTTAATATCTTTCTGAACATTTCTCTGATATTGAGGATTGCCAGCTTTTGGACGGAGAGATGTTGAAGATATGGACAGATCGTGCATCTGAAATTGCCCAGCTCGGTTGGTTCTATGACTATAATCTATTGAACCTCACTATTGACAGCATCACTGTCTCGCTAGATGGGCGGCGTGCTGTAGTGGAAGCAACCCTCGAAGAATCAGCCCATCTAACTGTTGTGGACCATCCAGAGCAGAATGCCTCCAACAGCAGAACCTACACAACGAGATACGAAATGTCTAGTTCCAGGTCAGGATGGAAAATTACTGAAGGAGCTGTCCTCGAAGCATAATTAGTGTATATAGTATAATTTTTCTTTTTGGTGATCACATTGGTGGCAGTTTTGTTGCTGGTTAAGTTCTTATTTAACTTCGCATGTTTGAAGGTTTATTGCCACTTGTAAGGTTGGTTTGTTAAAGTTTAAGTGTGGCATATGTTGTTACTACGCTCTTTTTGAGCTACATCAGCGTAGCATTTCAGTCTAGTCGGTCCATTTAGTTCAATACGGTCCATTTCAACTGTAAAATCTATTAGTAAATAATTAAATGAGTTAAATAATTAAATGAGTTAATTTAATTATTTTGCCCAAATCAATTAATATATAGTCATTTAAGTTTTTTTTCTTTAAAATTAATATTAATCAAATAAATTGTTTTTTCTAAATAATGCATCTTATGAATGTTTTCATTTAATTATTAATAGTAAAAAGAAACATTTAAGGAATAATGTTTACTAACTAAAAAATTTACAAAGTACATGATTGGTTAATTTCACTTCAATAACATGATAAATAAATGTATAATTCTTTTTTAGTGATACTGTAGTTATCACAAATTTTACCATGTATGTTTTATAAATCTATAAACAACTTCGGTCCATTAGGCCATATGGCCCACTTCAATTTGTTCGGTCCAATTTGTTAATTTATGTCCGATTTGGGGCCGAATCGGCCCAATACCACCATTTCTAAAAAAATTTAGGCAGAAAACACTGTTTCAGAACTAATTGGGGATGTACCACTTTTTCCAGTACTCGAGATTGGTGAACTCAAGTACTGGATTTTACACCTCCATCGTGGCATGCCAGCGTGGAATATCTATTTTAAAAAAATTCACCACGTACTCGAGTTTGAAGAGCTCGAGTACTGGCAAATCTGGTACCCGAGTGTTTCAAACGCGAGTACTAATCTGGATTGACACTGGAATTGCTGTGGGTTATGCCCGAGTAATACTCGAGCTTTATGCGCTCGAGTACTGTGAACAGTACCCGAGTTTTTCAAGCGCGAGTACTAATCTGGATTGCAACTGGAATTGCTGTGGGTTATGCCCGAGTAATACTCGAGCTTTATGAGCTCGAGTACTGTGAACAGTACCCGAGTTTTTGAAGCGCGAGTACTAATCTGGATTGGCCCGAAGTTCTTGGGTCATGCCAATTACCATCAACTTGATTTTTTACAGTATTGTTAGTAAGGTCCTGCTCCTTTATATATGCGAAGTACCCGAATTTGTTGAGCCCATTCATTGTTGCCAATCAACATAACAAAGTAGCAAAATATATGCAATAGTTGGCAACTTGGCTTTCTTTTAAGTTTTTACTGCTAGTTGGCAACTTGGCAGTTTCTTTAGGCCAGTCTATATTCACCTTTAATCCATTCAATAAAAAAATGCTGTGTGCACAGCTTCCGCTGCACCCATTAACAAAGAAGGTACTCAATTGCACAAATTACAGAAAAATGATTGAATTAGATTGGTCATTGGAATTCAGTCTGCATTTACAAAGAAATACCTAAAAATATCTATGCATCCCTAAAGTGAATATATTCTAATTTTCTTTTGCACTCCTTCACCAAGAGGCAATCCCATGGGCATTTGTCGATATAGTTACAACTTTTGAGGAAAGAAAGACATAGTTACACCTTTTGAGGAACGAAGTTGTGAGAACGAGGGAAGGTTGTTGAATAATATGTCAAGGGACCAATAAAACATGCACTCACTCTCTTGAACAGCTACTACAGTAGGTGAACATTTAATTTGCAGTCATTGGTTGCACTACATGGTACACAGCTTCTTATAAATACCTGCAAATTAAGAAAAGCAAATTCATTAAGGCATAAGAACTGACCGATGAAGGGGCAAATCTTGCCATTTTATCCACTTTATCAGACCAAAGTGAAGGACTTCTAAACAGTTTAGTGTTGCCACTTCCAAGTTTGTGCATTTGATTTAAAGTATGAATCCAGGCCAAGAAAAAACACAATGCCAGTCTATTATTTTATATGTTATCCTATCAAACATATTCCATCCACTAGTTTGCTGATCAAAATATGATGCTGAGAGCTCTGAAACAGGCCCCAACAAGATTACTAAGCACTAGTTTTCTTGTAATATAATTGGCTTGCATAAAAATTTAAATTTGGTTTATAGCTTCAAAACTTAACAACCAAAACAATCAGAGGATGAAAAATTTATTCATTTGAAAGAGAAACAATCAAATGTCTAAGATAAAATGTCTTTTTTGGACAAACTACATATTTTAAAAAGCTGAGTGCGCAACATGGATAACATTCCATACAATCAGGTTCCTCATTTAGAATTTGATAATACAAAATAGAGACCTCAATATTAGAAGTAAGTTTTGTACCTTGCACCTAGGATCTTTTAATTCTGTCGGATTCAAAAGACTGCCACAATTTTCACATTGATCTCCTTGGGCAGACTGGTAATTGCACCCTTCTTTTGGGCAAGTAGCCTCCACAAGCCAGTCAGCTAAGAACTTTTTGCATGTATCGCAGTAAAGCTGAATATAGTATGAATAAAGTGTTAGTAACAAGAGGTTAAATAAATTTATCACCATTAAAGTCTATAATTGACCACAATAAAAAAGCTGTAGAACAAAAAGGAGACACCAGAAAAATATCCAATAATTGGACAACTAAACAAGAATAGAGAAGTCTTCTTTTTCTTTTTCTTGCATAAAAGAATAGAGTGGTCGAGAATGTTATCATGTACAGAATCACACCAAGTATTAACAAGAAAATAAATCATACTTGCTGCATTGAATTCTCAGAAAGCCAATTGTTCTCCAAAATTTTATTAAAAATCGCTTGGCAAATTTCCGTCTATTGTGGGGTTGAGGTACGCCCAAATTTATCAAAACTTATACTGAACCAGTCATAGACTTCCTTATGAATAGCATGGTATCTGTAAATGCAGAACACATAAGATGGACTGATGCATGTACATATCGAGTAGTCAAAAAATGTTTGTACTCTGCACGTTCAAGAATTAGAAGGATGCCATGGTTCAAACTTAGCGTACCTAGTCCGCGAGACCACCACTCGCCGAGGCCTCATTCCGCTTAGGGCATGTTCTTCGGTTATGCCCCTCTTGGTCACACAACCCGCATTGCACCTTCCTCCTGCCCTCCTTCCATGGTGTGGTTCTAGGCCGTTTCCCACCCTCGTCCATCTCATTCCTGATTCGTGTTGAGACAGGGCGACCTTTCTCTCGAATCAATTGGGGGTTAGGGAGGACCCTTCGAGTTTCTTCATGATCTGGCCATGATAATCTATCTTTCAAGACAGGGAAAACGGGAGCATAGCTCCGAAATAGTGCGTCCACGCTATAGCATTGGTCAATGTACTGCTCTGCATCATGTCGATACCTAATACAAACTGCAATGACATGTGAGCATGGTATCTTATACAATTTCCATTTCTGACATGTGCAAGTTCTTTGCAACAAATTAACTCCATGTGTGTGATCCCCATGTCCAGCAGTCCCTGGATTATGCGGTGTATCTACTTGATATGACTGTTGTTGCGCACTCAATCTCGTCACCCTGTGATGCTCCGCCTTCTCCTTATTTCTCATGAAGATATCCAAGGCATATTTACACCATTTTTTCCTTAAATTCAACTGCTCTATGCTCTTATTGCGACGATCATCGAAATAAGCATTCAGTTTGAACCATGTGTATTTCACCATTGCTGTAATGGGTAGGATACGAGCACCCTTTAGAACACCATTGAAGCACTCGGAGACGTTTGTAGTCATCGTCCCATAACGGTAACCCTCGTCAAAAGTTAGAGCCCATTTCTCTTTGGGCACATCCTTCAGACATTGGTGCGCATCCCGGTTCACATTCTCAATTAAATCGAAGGTGGCATTGAACTTTCGCTCCTGGGTTGCACTTGCTGCCCTCCATACGAGGTTCTTTAAAGTTTCATTGTTCCATCTAGTGTTCACGTTACTGCATAGATGACGAAGGCAGTAACGATGTTCTGTCATGGGAGGCTGCAAATAGTCTCGATTAGTGTCTCTGAAGATAGCTTGTATCCTAGGGTGTCTGTCAGATATGACACACAGGTGTCTCCGGTCAGTAACATACCTTCTTATACAAGCCAAGAACCAACCCCAAGTCTCTGTGCTCTCGCTCTCCACAACGGCGAAGGCTAGTGGATAAATCTTATTATTAGCATCTATCGCCATTGCAATCATCAATTTCCCTTTATATTTTCCATAGAGGTGGGTTGCATCAATACTAATCACAGGCCTACAGTTCTTGAACCCAATAATACATGGATGAAACGCCCAAAATACGGACTTGAATGTACAGGTTCCTGGTTCATCATTATCGTCCACGTTTAACTTATACTTTGTACCCGGACTTGCATCCTTAAGTCCTGCCAAAAAACGTGGCAACTCTGCATAAGACTCCTTAAAATCCCCGTATATAGCTGCAACGGCCTTTTGTTTGGCGTCCCAAACCTTGTATGTGAACCATAATGATTATGTTAGAAATTAAGTACAAGTCAAATAATTATAGTTGAAGAAAACAAATCAAGACTTGTAAGGCTATAAGATGAAGATAATATTTCTTTCTCTTTATTCGTTTTTTTTTTTCAATTCAATTTCATTTTTCATAACATCAGGTATTCATGGGTTTTGGGAATTACAATCATGCTTATACTTCCATGTATTGAAAAAAGAATGCAAGTTAAAGAATACCTTGTAGTGAGATACTTCGTGTTTTAAGTTTGCCAAAGCAACGTGACGTAAGTTCTTTATCTTATACGCGGGGTCTTCTCGTATATAGCGCTCAAGTACGTATGCTAGGAACACCGAATCAATCATCCGTCCATCATGAGCATTCTGAATTTTGTCGCACGTGTGGGGGCCCTTGCATTTTGCGATCTTCCAGACATTGTCTCCTTTGCAACAGATCGCACGGACTGACCATGGGTAGGAATCATCCTCACAACTCACCATAAGCCTCTCTGAGTCTGAATGCTCAGTTTTAAACCTAAAATTCTCTCGCAGTGCGTACCAAGTCAATGCATGTCGCACCGCGAATTTAGTCGCGAATACCATTCCTTTCATTGGCTGCTGCCCAGGCGTCCAACTTGATACTTCTGCTTGCATAACCGGTGATGGATCAAACATATTATTCCAAGTGTTTTTGGTGAACCATTCCGGCGTAGGATTGGGAGCAGGGCATGTGTCTCTATTCTCTTCAACAACCACATCCTCGATATGATCAACATCATCATGTTCACCCATGGTTTCTAGAAGCTCCTCAAACTCATCCCTAGTAACATCAATATCGGTTGCATCGTCACCAAGTCCGTGATCATATTCGGGTTCAGATGTGCCCCCATGCAGCTCATCATGAGATAAATGCTCTCCAGCATGCACTTCCTGGGGCCCTTGCTCCTCCTCAACGTGTGAAGCATGGGGAAATGTTTGCCACAGTTCAGTACCATACTCATCTCTTGTGGTTTCTGCACACCCTTGATAAGATTGTAATGGTATTGACTCAATGTGCTCATCTATAGTTCCATCTAAAACTGTGTGTTGTGAACCCTCCCCGGCCTCTACTATGGTGGGCTCAACAGTGACATAGAGATCCGAAGCAAGAAATCCTTTCACCACCATTTGCTCAACAATTTCCCACATCATCTTCACTTGGGCGCCACTCGATAACTGTAGTGAATTGTAGAAAACATGGGTGTCTAGAACTCGTTAAGGTGCTCGATACACGATGGAAATGTTATGCCTAGAGTGGTCTAACCTCATCACCTTCAATATTCTTCGTTGCAATTTCATAAGGCCTATCCCACGCTTCACCCTAACACAATTTTGCTTTTGGTTCGAGCCTTGGTATGACAACCCATGCAAGTCATGATAATACATCTCTCCATCGTAGTATACATAGAAAAAGTGAAAATCCATCACTGACCTGTTGGCATCAATATAAAATTTGTCATAATGTATAACCACTTACAATTGATCTTGCGTATGATAAAAACAATTTATATTCAAACACTGTTTCGTAATTATGTAAACAAACCTTAATGGTGATCAATGATGCTAATATGATTCTAAACTAAAATTTATTTTTGATGCCCAATTTATACTTCCAAAAATCCCCAATTTATATTTTAACTAATTATGTAAACAAACCTTAATGGTCATATAAAATATAATATGATTCTAAACTAAAATTTATTTTTGATGCCCAATGTCAATCTACTCTATTTTATTGACAATCTTTCATAATTTTTTTATTATTATTTATAATTTTTCATATTATCAAATTGTTGAAAGATTTATATTTATAATTCTTTTTTTGTTTTAATGTCATTGAAAGATAAGTATTATGCACTTTTGTTAATTTTTCGCCCATGTCTATGATTAAAGAAATTACATAACTTAACTAAATGCTTATATGGCAGTGAAGACAATTTTGCTCCGCCTTGCCTTAGTTTGCCTCTCTTTATTATTTAAACAAATAAATCAATACTAGCTTATATAAATACATAGATATTAAGATTTTTATTTTTATTGTGATATTGTCTTGTTAAACACTTGGATAATATTATTAAGTTCTTGCTAAAATTTAGTTTGATTTGTTGGGATAAATTTATTTATAATGTTAAGTATATATATGTTAATGAAACATGTCTTATTAAAAAAAATTATAATAGTTGTGGGGCAAATTAACATGGAGTAAAAATTTATGAGGCAAGGAAGGGGCAAGTAAGTTTTTCTTGTCATATGGAGTGGGGTGGGAATGAGGCAAGATTAAACCATTCATGGTGAGAGTGAAGATCCTATCCTTTGGCTCTGCGCCTCCCCTCTCCAATATTCTCCATTGCCATCAATATTGTGTTTTTAAAGGATAACTTGGTCTAGTATAAATAATAGTGGCAGATTAACGGAATGATATATATATATATATATATATATATATATATACATATTTTTTTTTGAATTTTTTTAATTGATAAGATTATTGTTTTAAATATGACAGAAAACTTGAATTTAAACAAAATTTCAGTGACAATATAGTTGATGATTAAGGTTACTAGTGTTGGTGTGCATTGGCTATGGTTAAGGTTTTTATTTTTATACATATATAGTTGATGATTTATGTATTTGAATCTTATATATTTTGATTGGAAATTAAAAAATGCAAAAAGTATTAGCGTCTTCATTAGAATTATCTAAACCCATTTGTTTCTTTAGATTATTAAACTCTTTTGGTGAACATAAGGACATTGACACAAAGCTAGGATAGTTTGATGATACTCTTTTTTATTCGAATAATGGAGGTTTGGAATTATGTCGTACATCTATAATTGACTACAAAAATTTGGAATTAATGTATGTTTCTGTCTCTACTATGATAGGGTTCAAAATTTATGGTATCTTACACAATAATTGCATGCCTTTCAGTAACTATTTTAATTTTGGTGTAGATAAAATCCAAACGTAAAAAATTTCCACTGCTAGAGTATAAAATACCATATTAGTTGAGTTAATTAAAACACCAATTGCAACTATTTCTATCTAACACATAATAAAAATTGTGAATATAAAGATACATTATTGCTCAAATACTATATTAGTTGAGTTAATTAAAACACCAATTGCAACTATTTCTAACGTATACAAATTGTGAATATAAAAAACTGAATTTGCTCACTCCATATGGCAGATTATCCCATGCGACATTATAGTCCTATTTAGTATGTCAAAAAATATATCCCATGCAACAGTATCCCATTCTCAGTAGGGGGCACAAAAACGCCTCATGCAAACAAAGCACGTTGGTCACATAATCTAAAAAAAAATACTTAACCATTATCTCTACTTACTGGTCACAGCAGTTGGTCTTGAATGGAGAACTGACACTGAGACTCAAAGACTTGCAGATGGTGACCCAACTACTAGTACCTCCAGTTCTTACACAGTCCAAGAGCGCTGACTTGAGTTGGAAATATAGGTGAGAGTTGGAAAGGTGGTCACAGTTGGACAGCTTCTTCCAGAATTTGGAAAGATACCGAGAGTAATATGCTTACTCAAAATAGAAAGATGAAAGCTGACGGGAAGGGTATTGTGAAGAGGTACTCGAGCTCCAGAGACGCGAGTACCATTAATTATCCATTTTAGTGGTTGCTGCTGTCAGGGAAGTCGGTGTAAGTAATAAGTATCTGAACGGGTACTCGAGTTCCAGAGACTCGAGTACCATTAATTATCCTTTCATTATGTTGGTTGTGGTGGTTGCTGCTGCCAGGGAAGTCGGTGTAATACTACTCGAGTTTGAAGAACTCGAGTACAGTGTAATAGTACCCGAGTCCTGTAAACTCGAGTATGCCACGGGTACCGCTTCTAAGAGTTGTGTTTTGACACAGCGTGGTACTCGAGTTTAGAGACCTCGAGTACTTTGTCACAGTATTGTATAACTGCACAGTTGTACTCGATTTTGTGAGGCGTGAGTACTTTGCTATAGTACCCGAGTTCTAAAAACTCGAGTATGGATCGGGCATACCTCATTATACAAAGTACAACCATACAGCATAGTACTCGATTTCTTTAGACTCGAGTACTGTGTAAAAGTACCCAAGTTTTCTAAACTCGAGTACAGAGCTGTATGATTGCAATGTGCTCATACCCGAACCATTCGAGTTTTGTGTGCAATGTTTATCTGGTTAGGAAGCCATGCATGTGCCATGAGTTATCCTGTCATGTCGTGCCAGTGTCACTATTTTTTTCCCCCGAGTGGCTAATGTCATTGGAATTGCTCATATAATGCTCAAGGCCTCAAGGGTATAGATGGATTTTAACTGGGCATGCATGCATATTAATCTCTAGTAATAAAAATTGCACTAATTACAAATTTGGTAAGGTTTTCCGCTGGTCCTTCTTGTTGCTCAGCTTTCATGAGATTAGAACACTTGCACCTCCCCTAAATGCAAACAAAAAATTTGCAATTCACACTTCTCCCACTGTAGTACATTTTCCAAAAAATTATCCTCATCCCTCAAGCTGCAACACCTCTGCCATCAGCCTAGCATCACAAGAAGTCATTCAACAGTTTCATTTTTTAAACAAGAGCACAGCTACTATAAAGTCATTCATTTCAGCCATAAACTAATGTTTACAAGAAAAATATGATACCTTTTTTTTTTTATCCTACAGAAATCAAGCTTATACCCCAAAAAGTATATGATAAAAAAAAAAACTGACCCAAATGAAAGCAGAAAGACAAACACTAGTCAAAATTTTCAATACATCATGGCAACCAAGTTAATTGTTCTTGGTGTCTGCAGCCTGCTTAGCACCAACTGAGAAGAACTCGGTAATTACTTCAAGTGGCATACCCTTGGTTTCAGGGACTTTCAAGAAAACAAACACCCATGACAAAGAAGCAGAAGTAGAGAATAACACTAAGGGTTGAGATTGATGCGTTCACAACACTGCCCATATCCACAAGACTTCCAAGGACTAGGATGACAAGAGATACTATCAAGATAGGGATTGTGGTAAGCAACAAAGTCCTGCAATGGGGAAAAAACGAAAAACAAACCATGAGATGAACCAAAACATGAAAGAACAAAGCAATTAAGGGAAAATGTACACAAGTTCACATCAAACTAACAAACTCAAATTAGCAGAGGTAAGATATTGATTTTATATGACATGACATATTTGCATTTAGTGGCATCTTTCTTATCATCCATTCATGCAAACATCTTTGTAGACATCCTTACAATGAAATGAATGTCAAGGACTTTGGAAGTCCTAATGTTACTCATCATCACATACAACAAGAAAACTTCTTTGTTCAAGCAAAATTTTGCAGATTCCAGTACATGTGAAGCATTTATTCCCAAGGAAAAAAAAACAAAAAGACACAAAATTAACACTCATTGTGACTCCAGCTGCACATAAAACATTATAAGACTCTAAGCAAAGTTCACATAACTCATTCATAAATATAACCATAGGAGATCTATTTAATAAACACATTCAACGCTAGCATTAAAAAATATTCAAGGTAATACCAGAGGGTTAGGCCTGTAACGATAACCAAGCATCATCCGCTTCTTGTACTGCTCATATATATCATCCTCAGGAGTCACATCCCCAGGATTGTGAGCACCCACCCCCAAGTTGTCTATCTTAACATTCCCTGCCATGATTGGATCTGCAATACCACTTTTGGAGCTCCCAAGGCCTTCACCTGCAATTCACATAAAGGCAAGTAAGTTTCTCACCAAATACACAGCATCTTGAAAGAATTATTTGGATTGTGAATCAGATTTTAAGACATGTATGTGTTTATTTGTCTCTATGTGAAAATGTGTCTGCACGCATTTACATGTTTGTGTGTGTTTGTGATAGAGAGAGAGAGAGAGAGGCACCCATGTGATGCCCTTTTTTAGAAGAAGCCGCTGTGACCAAGAATTGGAAAGAGGACAAATATGTTCATGGTGAGCACAAAATCAAAAAAACACACACACAGGGGAAGGCCAAAGTTGCAGATAAAAATAGTTGGTCAATGAAGGCTCAAATAAAAACGCCTTCAAGGAAACCAAAGAAAAAAAAGTCTTACTGAGCAAATCGGAACCTGGGGGCAGCAGCTGGTGGTGGCATCTCATCTTTTGATTGTTTAGGTTGTTTAAATTTCTCTTCCTGTGCAGCCTTCTTCATGTAAAACTCCATCATTGCTATGGGATCTGCACCTGTTGGTGCAGTAGCTTCACCTACAAACAAAAAAGCATGCAATCATAAACACGTGTATCAAACAAGTATTCAATACCAATCAATCAAAAGCACTTATACTTCATAATTTGGGAGGCGTCCCAACATAACATGATAATAAACAAGCAAGATACCAAGTATAAATCTGTAAGATACTGCCAACACACATGATATCCTGTTTAAAAATGTAAGTTAAGCATTCTAAAACATTCCAAAACACTCAGATAAAATCTTCACTCTCAACGGAACACAAAAAAAAAATGCTCCTCATCAATTATAACAAAGTTCTTACCAGTGTATCAAAAACAAAACTAGGGATTATCCTCCAATATTTCATAAAATAATCTGGTTCTATTAGTCCTTTTTTCATTTTTGTGAATCACCATTGAATACTTCTTCTGAAACAGAAAACATATCTTAGGCTTTTCCAAGAAGTAATGGAGCAAGTCACTTCATTTTCAATGGGAACTGTGGGAAGTCTTTCAAAATCCAGTCATAGGGTATGTGCAAGAGAGAATAAACAAAGGACATCCTTTAAGAAAACAATAACCCTATGCTTGGATAGAGGGACTTGAGGGGGGGAGGAGTGGAGAGGAGAGTGGAGGGGACGTGGCTCACCCTTTGGTTCCACCAATGCAATTGACCATCGAAAATCATTCCCGTTTTCTTCTCCTCACTGGTTCCTTAACTGGTCTCACCTTGCCTAAAAAGAACACAAGCAAATACTCATATTCAAATCATTTAACCATAAAGAGATGCATATGTAATCAGTATAAGAGGGGAGAGTACCATGTCCAGTCCCACAGTCAGGAGGATGTGTCCGTGTCCGTTGCGGCCTTCGCGGCCGATCCTCACTGTGTGAAGCCTCAGGTGGGGGGGTGGGTATCTCTGTCTGGATGGCACCAGGGGTGGGCATGAATCTCATCTCATCTCTACCACATACATCTCCGGGGATAGTGCCGGTAGTCGGTGGGGGAGAGGATGTGGGTGGGCAGGTATCATCGCGAACCATGGATGGGGACCGACATGTCTGGGCAAACGTATGGGATGGACCCGCATCATCATGTGCCATGGAGCCCATGTCATAACGAGTGTCCTGCATCATCTCATCTGATGTCTGACTTGCCTCCTCCATCGTGTGGTCATGCACGGGTGTGTGACGGCCACCCGATGTGTGACGGCTCGCAGTTGTGGGATGCCGACTAGATGCATGGCACTGACTAGATTGACGACCTCCATGCCCTCGACGTCCACCTGCTTGTCAACCATGCCCTACAGCCGGTTCACTTGCGTTGCCCACAGTGCGTGCATCGTCCAAGGTCAATCGATTGATCTCTTCAACAGATTGCAAGGCATTCATACAGTCCGTGTAGATCTCAGACCCTGGTTCGAACTTCGCCATAATCCTCAACTGTGATTCAACCTGTCACAAGTATACAAGAGTAGTGTTAGGATTTGGAACTAAACTATGCAAAGCAAGGTACATTTATAATAGAACAATCTTTGTAAACTTACCAAAGTGTCCTAGTATGAGGTCTCTTTTGTAATATGCCGAACAATGATGGGACGATACCACACCATATTCTCGTCATTGTAGCTCATTACCCCATGAAAGGGCGGTGCTTCAGCAATTGTGGCATGCGCAGCCCATCTAGCAATATGAGTGGCATGTTCTTGAACCCAATTTTTTTCGTGCTTGCCTTGGAGTGTTATCTTGTGAAGTTCAATTGAAGTATCGACATTGTCCGGTACGCCTTGCTTCATCCCAAACTGTCAAAGAACACGTTCAGGGTGATGGCCTTCAATCACCCAAAAATGTATAAGCGGCACGATGGACCTCCATATGTGTTGGCCTGCCGTACAATATGCGGGCAGGGAACCCAAATAATCTCTATATGGCTCCCAGACAATCTACAATGATCCAACAAATGGGAACAACCATATTAACAATATATGTGTAACGATATCTTACAAACAACCATAAAGTGGTTGGTTCCCACTTATAAGGCACGATACCTGATTTGGCCGGAGCGAAGCAAGCGACACACGATAGGCGCGTAGGACATGCATTGGATGGTCAGTTGTTATCTTAGCCCCTTTCCATCTATCAAACAACACAGACATAACCTTCATATTAATTACTTACATAATTCTCATGCGAAAGAAATTAATGCGGAAATGTAAAACGATAACTAAGTTGAAGATCCTACATACCTAACAGCAAGTGGACCTGGGGGCAGTGCCTGGTGTGGATGCCTCATCACAGGACATATTTGTGGAAACCTCGCCCACGCCCACAACTGCACTAATAGCAGTGCACCACCAATTTGCTTGGCTGTCTTCTCTGATGCCTTACAGAGGTGTCTATATAGCCAACTTAGTGTTGCACTACCCCAATTATAATTCTTTCCATTGCTGATTGGATTGAAAAATTGTAGATACATGATTGAGAGCCGTTCGCCAGATTTGTCCATAAACAGTATACTACCCAACATTTGGAGTATGTAATACCGAGCATACTGTTGCACACGCACCTCAGTGGCGTCGGCGGAAGAGGGTTGCGAAACCGCTCCTCCAACCATTTGGCTTTTATCCTCGGCCCTTCCAACACTCGCAGTGTTCTTTTTTGTACCAAGCGGTCCGTCCGGTGGAAGGAAGCCTAGTAAATCTATGCAAAAGTCACGCCGAGTTGTCCATATGGGTAAATCCTACCACCGGCAAGCCATGTACGGGTACCCCCGGGATGACCTCTATGTCTTGTAGCGTGATGGTCATCTCACCGTGTGGCAAGTGGAATGAGTGCGTCTCGGCCGCCATCTCTCCACTAAGGCCGTGATCAGTGCATGGTCAAGGTCCATATGTGGGACTCGAAGTAGCCCATCTAACCCCGCATCTGTGATGTAAGTGGCAATCCGTGGATCTAACCCACCATCAAACAGACCTTTATCTCGGTGACGACAAGTCAAAACACCTGGCACTTCCTGCAAACAAAGCAGCTTAGTATTAATAATAACATTCACTAACCACGTAATAATTACACTTCAAACATAATGCCCAAAATCTTTCTACTACATATATTGATTACAATGACACAAGTGCATACCTCGCCTGCCAAAGGAGCATCCCAAAGCAAACTTGAACGATGCATAGGTTGCCTCGTCAAGACAGTCCCTATAGAGGGTCCTGCTCGATGTAGGTCCATACCTGACATAAATTAAAGGTGATTAATGGCCCATTAGCATATTCATCAAATACCCATAAGCTAAATCAAAATGATAGCATCTCACTAATTTGTTTACTTGTTCCTATATCAATAATTTTTTTGTGGCCTTTAAGAGGGGAAATGCTATTGTTGAGGGTGGCTCAAGTGTAATTTTATTGAACCAAATTGCTAAAGTCAGTACAAACAATGTTAGAAATCCTTAAACTCAAACATCGACGACCATGGAGAGATTTTTTGACCACCCCGAAAAAAAACAAAAAACAAAAAACTATAGAACTTTAAAAGGGGAAGTTCCCTTTTTTTTTTTCCCTCAAAAACTCTCCTAAGCACTTGATTGATTTTCTTTAAAGGGCTCTAATCTAAGCCTTTCAATTCATGTGTTCTTTCTATTTTTAAAACTAATAAGTTCTTTCTAATAAGTGAGTTCTTTCAATTCATGTTTTTTAAATTCACAATATCCAAGATTCAACATAGCACAATCACAAACTAATATAATTCTATAGGGAATATTTCCACAACTACCAAATCACAAACTAAATATGTTTTGGAATAATTATAAGAACTTGTACAATTAGATATACATAAAAAGATCATGCTTTTATTAAGAAAGCAAAAGAAAAAGAAAGATGAGACATTTCAACTTTTAAGTTTATGTTCCACAGGCAGAAATGTTTAAGCTAGATTCTAAGGCCTAACACATGAAATGTACACCTCACACTCTAAATGTATAAGATGGTGGATTTTCACAAACCACAACTTAATGGATTCAGTCAACATTGATAACCAACAAAAGTAGATAATGGTTGAATCAAGTTCAACCACCTACACTCACTAGGATAAACCGTAGCCCAATAAAGATTCTACATCATTTTGAGTTATTTAAGCCATGAAAAAACTGGAAGCATAAAGTAAAAGAAGCAACCAGCAAATAACTTAATCAAACACTAATGGAAGCATATTAGTTGGTGAAAATTGAAGAATTGACATTGGTTATGGAGGATAAAAACTGGTAATCTAGTCAAAATTCAACTAAACTCCATTTAGATTCAACTTTGGTATTATTCCAAGATATTTCCTCAAGATTTTAACTACATCTAAGGAAATCCGCTCAAAGATATGAGTAGGGGTAACCCCTATTTGTGAAAAGATAAGAGAGAGTCACTTGAGATGGTTTGGTCATTTTCAAAGGAGAGCGATTAATGCACCGGTAAGAAACAGTGACATGACCCAAGTTTAGGGAGCAAATTAAGGTAGAGAAAGACCCAAATAAAATTAGTTGAAGTAATAAAAAAGGACTTATCAATTAAAGAAATAACAGATATATGATTCCAAATAGAATAAAATGGAGGAAAAGAACGCGTGGCTGACCCTAACTAATTTGTTGAGGATCCATAGCCCTGTTGTTGTTGTGACTACATCTAGTGCCATTAAGACAGTATTATCAATTTGGTAGGGCTAATGAGCTAGTTATCATCACAAAAAGGGTTAAATGTTATTTTAAATTGGCATTGTGTACCTATTTTTAGAATACACAGTAAACATATATTAAAATCGCTGTGCAAACTGTTTTCAAATAAAATAAAGGACAGAAAATAGATTATAAGCATATTTAATTTCACAAAACTCATCTCTTATTAAATATAGGAATAGGAACAAGAAAAACATGGCTTTTAAAATTAACGGGTTTAAAAATTTATTTCAGTTATTTGCACTCATAACTCTGATAGAGATAAACCCTACACAATTACAGATTAAAATAAAGGTGGGTATTTCATCATTAGGAACTATTCAAAATAACCACAATTGACTTCATCCTAAAACCTTCTAGTCCTTTGCCATCATTGTGTCCTCTCTCTTCACATCATAACCCCAAAAAAAAAAAAAAACTATGCTTATTTTCTTAGCAAATTAAGATTTGTTTTATGACCAGCATGATAACCGTACCAAAAATAAAGCCCAAATGCAACACAACAGTTCCTTCAAAGAAGAGAACTAATAGGCCGACTTTCTAGAAAACGATATTTAAAGTGCTTCGCTCTTCTCTCACTTATTCCATGTGGGACATAGACACACTATAATAGAACATGTGCCAAGGCCGAGATCTTTTGGATACTCTGGTCATCAGACTCGTTGTATCAGGTGCCCTCATTGGCTTGCTGCCTTTCATAGCCTTAGACCTGGGACATGATGCTTCTAAGACTTGGTATAAATTTCAGGCACAAACCAGGGCATTTTTTGTTGTTGAATGCTATACATTAAAACTTGAACAAATGAATCAAAATCGACAATAAATGCCTACAATCTTCAAGGTTTTCCGCCTAGGAAGCACATCTGGAGGTGCGTTGGCACACAGAAGCACATCATTATGAACTGTTTTCTAGTTTCTAGAATGATGATTTGACATGCCATGGTGATAGGAGATTTCTAAAAAAGATCTCAAAGTGAGGTTTCGCTACTCAAATGTACTCATTGGCTTGGTCCCTTTATATAGACAGTATGTAAACAAACAAAGAAGAGAGGTGCAAAATTTTATTCATCTCTAAGTATCTAACTCACTTTTAACATGTTCTAGGTGTTATCCCAATCAAACTATGTACCAGTAGAGAAGCAAAGAAACTCAGTCATAGTTACAAGACAAAAATTACCACAATTAGTTAAAAACTCATGGAAAGAACAAAAAAAAACCCCAAACATTGCTAACCTTTGAGTGCGACGTCGCCGGCGATAAAATGGGTGGATATCTTGCGAGGTCGCCGGCGATGAAATGGGTTTGGGGTTTGAACGCCGACGCCGGCAAAGAAACGGGTTTGGGAGTCCGACGTTGCCGGCGATGAAAGGGGTTTGGGGTTTCTACGGCGGCGCCGGTGATGAAACGGGTTTGGGAGTCCGAGTTTCACCGGCGATGAAATGGGTTTTCGGTTTGGAGAGTGAGAGTGTGCAACTGAGTGAGAAATGAGAGATGAGAGATGAGTGGTTTTAGTTCGCCATACTCGAGTTTGATATAATCGAGTACTTTAAATAATACCCGAGCCCATGAAACTCGAGTAATGGGCATGCAATCCAGATTTATACTCGAGCCTCACATACTCGAGTACCATGAAAAGTACCCGAGTTCTTAAAACTCGAGTACCAATCTGGATATGCAATTTTGTACCAGTCTGGATTGTCCGCCAAGAAGGGATGGGAATCCAGATTAGTACTCGCGTTTGAAACACTCGGGTACCAGTTTTGCCAGTACTCGAGCTCTTCAAACTCGAGTACGTGGTGAATTTTTTTAAAATAGATATTCCACGCTGGCTTGCCACGGTGGAGGTGTAAAATCCAGTACTCGAGTTCACCAAACTCGAGTACTGGAAAAAGTGGTACATCCCCAATTAGTTCCGAAACAGTGTTTTCTGCCTAAATTTTTTTAGAAATGGTGGTATTGGGCCGATTTGGCCCTGATTTGGTCTATTAGGTCCATTTTGGACTAGTTGTCCTTTTTTATTTATTTATAGTTTTGAGCTTCAAAAATTCAATTTTGTTTCTTAATTTTTGGGTTGAAAAGTTTGAAATATTCTTCCATTTAGATCAAACTCTTTTTGAGCTAAAAAATATAAACAAAATAGACATTAGAAATTAGAGATATAGGTCCTAAAAAAGTACTTCCTGTGTCCCAATTTGTTTGTTCTATTTGAAAAGTCAAACGTTTTAAGAGAATATTATTTATTGTCTTGTTTACCTTATTAAAATGTATAAGTTCACAAAACCCCCTTAAATAAATTTATTAGCTTTTTTTTATATATTTTTTTTAAAGAGAGTTATTTTTAATGAGACAACTAAAAATGGAGTCCAAATCTTCTGTCACACTTTTTCTGCTCTACTATATATTTCACCAATAAAAATTTGCCCCATGTTCACCTAATTAATTAAATACTACCATTATTGACTTATTAATACTACCATTATTGATTAATGGTAGTATTTAATTAATTAGGTAAACATGTGACAAGTTTTTATTGGTGGAGTATAGAGTGGAGTAGGAAAAATAGGATAGCTAAAAATGTGCTCCAATTGGATTGATTTTCTAAATATTTGTTAGTTTTCTTTTCAAATAGTTTTGCAAATAAGGTAGGGGTATAGTAAGAATATTAGTAAATTAATGACTTTTATTTTTAGAAACTGGACAATATTTTGGAACATCTCAAAATGGAATAAAGAACAAACAAACTAGGACGAAGGAAATAATAAAAAAAAAAATATTTAAATGATTACCTTATATAATAATTTTGCAATAATATAAACATTATAGTTATACTTGGGAAAAAAAAGCTACAATTCTAAAGATTAATATAATCAGAATTGTTGCGCAATAGGCTGATTGAGATAGGATAGTGAAAAATCATATGGATGGACTTCTGATAAAAAGGCCATCTTGCCTTTTTAAAGATAAGTATATTGTGTTTTCATTACATGCAAGCTGAAACACATTCACATTGTAAGAGAAAGTATACATTGTATTGGGTATATGCAGCATTTCTTTCACAGCAGGTGGGTCCCACACACCAGTGGGCCCACTTATTGTGTGAGAGATGATATATACCTGATTATGGGTATAATTTTTCACCTTGTAGGGACCCCACAATGTGAGTGTGATGCTCTATGTTGAAGGTTGAAAGTAAAACACCATATGCTGCCTCTGCTCTTTGGGTTTGCCTCCTAGCTAGTGTTGCTAAGGGATATGAACACTCTGAGAAACAATATCAACACGATGTTAACTTTCTCGGCTCTTTGGTCAAATGAGTTTGGTTGTACAAAATTCTTTAACTAACGGATATGGATTATTTTTAAGCTTATAATAACCAATGATGATAGTGGCAGAACTACCAGTTTACTGTAAAAACAAGTTCATTAAAAGCAAATGCAGCCAAGAAGTTTGAAAAGATATGCATTCATAAACGAAACAAAGAATAACGTTTAAATGCAATCAGACCCCCTTACAAGCCTTTCAATTAGTATTCTTTCGAAATAGAAGAAACATTACTTTTACAATTGGAGATAAAACTGAACACCCTATAAGCTCATTTGAACCAGTGAACACAAAGCAGGACCAAATATCAACAAATGTACCTCCCTAATTCCAACAAACTTATGATACAGAAGACAAACTAGACAAACTGTGTTTCCACTTAAACGCTCTCTGGTTTACTGGTCCAGGTATGACACTGAGTCCAAATATCTCCTTGGGGGCTTGTCCTGGCTCCACAAACCCCATCAAATTTGCAATAAGGGAGGCACTCTCGTTTATATGGTTCATGTCTTTTGTGTCCTTCCATAAGAGGTATGCCAATTGTAGGCACCTTTGCTTTGTGTTCAACTTAATACCCCACTTCTGGTAAAGGAGTACTCGTTCCTTTTTCGAGAACTTCTTCTGCATTTTCCTGCACAACATTACCCTCTCTTGTTTGAGAGCCTTTGCACTGTCCCCCCCACCAGAAACAATGATATTAGAGATTGCTTGTTGGAACTTAAAAAAGGAAATCGTTTAAGGATTACTTGTGCAGGTTTATATATGCATCAGGATCTACACCTCATACTTTCTAACAAATGAGACATATCCAATACCTATGGATGAATATGCAAGTATAAGTTTCTTGCATGACTCAGTAAATGTAATGAGTTTCCTTATTAATATCATGCTAAGAATACTATAAGAGAGATTTCATACGAATATGATCAATTGCAAAACAATACAAGTTTACATTGCTTTTATACATTTTTAGAAACATTTCTTCAAAAGAATCACAAGGGTCTCTTATTTTCATCACCTTTTTTTTTAATGTCATGGTATCAAAATTTTAAATTTTATAATACTATCTTTGTAATAATCTACATTTGGGGGTGCATATGAATGTTTGCGCTTGTGTGATTGTGTGTAATATGAATCCCCAGAAAGAAGAGAAATTCTATACCTTAAAGCTGGATCACTCTCTTTAGTTCTGCTAGTTCCATGTGAAAATTTGTCCTTGAGAAAGGACAACCTTCTGTACTCTACTTCCATGTACACAGAGTCTGAAGATTCACCTTTAAAGAGAAGGAAGAAATAGGTTCTGTGGATCAATGGTACATTGCATGCATCCCAAAGTTCAATTATGACTCTCCGCTTCCTCTCAAACTCGATGGGCCAATCAAAGCCAGGCTGCAAAGCATCCAGGCCAGCATCTTTTACATTGTCTCTGGACTCATAGGTCATGGCTCTGGCCCTTTGTACCTATCACACATAAAAATGACATAATAAAGGACATATTTCGACCCCAAAAAAAAAAAAAAACTTTCTTTTTAAAAAAAAGGACAAGCGAGGGAGGGAGGAGGGAGGGAGACTTAAACTAAATTCTCTCTATGGGAAGAACCAAGCAGTACCACTTGGCTACAGGGCACATGATAAAGATTATGGAGGAAGTCAAACTACCTAAAATTTCCAAAAGAAATATCCATTATCTAGTTTGTATGACTGATCTCTGAAACCACCACCATACAGATGTTCCAGTGTTTGTATCTATAAACAAATCAAGCTGGTTTGTTCTCAATATAATTTCCTCCAACAAAAAAGTCTAGGTGTAAAAACCCACAAGGCATTATTTCTAAAATGAACGCTCCAAAAAGAAATGGTGGAGAACAGTCATATCTAAGAGTAGGAGTAATCAAGCCTATGAGAGCGCTAAGAGAAAACCCACAGGGCACTGGTCAGCTTCATTTTGAGCAAAAAGAAAGGCCCCATAGAGCAGGAGCACATAATAAGAATTCAATTTTCAAAACTACAAACCCCCAAAGGAAGCAAAAGAAACTAGACAGACCTCTTATTAGAGTCATTGTTATAGGGCAACATGATGACAGCACTATTGGCCTTATACAAACAAAAATTTTCATAAAAACATGCATCCATAATAGTTTTAAGTATCATAGCACCAGGATATAAATGAGATTACTTGTGCTATTGCCAAGATGTAAAAATCAATCTCCCTGCAGTCTTGTAAATAACATACAGGAATTATTAAAACTTGAGCACAATATATAGTAAATGCTGAAATGGATATCATAACCGATAATTACTTTATTATATGTTTATTAGTTTTTGACGAAAATGATGAGGTTCAAGTGACGTCTAAAGGATGATATGAGGTACTCCAAACAAATGATATAAGACAAAACTTAGGTACAATTCCTTAGGTACAGTATTGTACTTGAGTTTTACCCAACAATATAATAATTGTCAACCTACAAGAGATGACTTGCATGAGAACCAAAAGAACTGAGAAAGAGAGAGAGAGATTTTACTTTCTCACCATTTCATCGTATTGTTTCTTGGACTGACGTCTGGCTGCTTCACTCGATTCTGTAGCAAAACTGAGAATGCTTCTAGTATCCTCTGAATCAGACTTGTCACTGTATTGAGATTCAGTCAAATCACTCTTAAAAGAACTTTGGGAACTTTTTCTAGACAAATTTCCAACATTGGAACTAAACTTTGATGCAGCAATCTTTTGTTGATTGTCTTCTGGTCTTTCATCGAAGACCTTTGGAGGCCTAATAGGTAGTGAGTTCTCATTCCGTTCTGCCTTCTCAAAGTTATAAGATGGCATGGGTGAGAGACTTGGCTTGCAACTTCTGCTTCTAGTTAATTTTAAGCTTCCAGATTTAGTCATAAATGCTTCAGATGAATTTGGAGATTGCTCTGAAGGACAGAAACTGATAAGACAGCTGATGGCCTTTTGCATGCTCTGAATTTTTTGCTTCAGATCATCGTAAGTGCAATCTACATTGGCATTACTTAACTCTTTAGCTTCCTTTTCTAAGGATGATAATGCACATTCATTCATAACCTTCTTATATCGCTTATATGGAGACGATATTGCATCTTCACTCATATCCTCCTTAGTTCCCTTCTGTGGGGATGTTATAGCATCTTCACTTATAGGCTCCTTAGTTCCCTTCTGTGGGGATGTTATAGCATCTTCACTCATGGCCTCCTTAGTTCCCTTCTGTGGGGATGTTATAGCATCTTCACTCATGGCCTCCTTTGTTCCCTTCTGTGGGGATGTTATAGCATCTTCATTCAAAGCTTCCTTAATTCCCTTCTGTGGAGGTGTTACAGCGTCTTCTTTCATTACCTCTTGCAAGGGTAATTGTCCAGCTATTTCTTTAGGACCATGTAAGGAAGGAGTGGCTTCTATTTTTTCATCCATTTGTGATTCCTCCACTTCAATGCATCTCACTTCTTTGCAGCTATCTTCAGATTCTGCGTCAGCCCTTTGAGCAATCTCCTCCCAAACCTTATATGGATCAGGGCCAACAAACTTAGGAGTACTATCCAGCGGAAAGTTGTCTTCAGGAATCTGTTGGTAATTCTGGCTGGAATTAAGCGTGTTAGGCCCGTCAAAATCTCTAGGCATATTGCTTGTTCTGGGACTTAAATTGAGATGAGGAGGATTGACTAGATTCAACGATTCTAATACAGAATAATCATGAATTCTTAGAATTCTATCTTCTCCATCTGATTGCTGTCTATTCTCGACCTGAGACTGAGCAAGATCAAGTTGCTGTTTCAATTCGTTAACCTCTTGATCCATCTGCATAAAAAGGCAGTGTGAGCCACACTTGAACATGTGAGCAAAATTTGTGAGGAAAATATTATTATTTTATAGAGACAATGTTCCAACTTAAACAGCTAACACAACCCTCCTTTTCAAATTCCAAGCACCAAATGCCATAATACAACGACTTTGGCAAACACAACAAGTTTTCAGTTCTAAATCAAGTAAAAGATCAACCATTCTAAATATATATACACCAAAGAAGTTTTAATTAAAATCAAGATGCCTCTGAATAAACGAGCTTCTCAATGGGTCTTTCACCTCATTCAAGATATGGGGCAGGAAGTGAACAAATTACAAGGTGATTGATATCGATTCCTATGTTTAATCTCCTAGTTGTGAAGAATTCTTGTCCTGCATAATAACCTAGCTCTTCCAATTACTACAGACACATTTCCTTTCATGGATATTCCCTAATATCTGTTTTTTGTTGGGATAAGTTTCAAAAAAAATTATGCGCAAATGGATGTCCAGTATTTCTCCCTTGTCATCAAATTTGATGTACCTTCTTAATTCTTTGATGCAATTGTTAGGATTATATTTGGAATATTAATATATGATTAGTAGGTGAATAGCAATTAATGTTACTTCCATAAAATATATGCCTTTTCTAAGTAGAGAGGTTTAAAAGAATAAAGTAATTGCTCTGAACCAAAAAAAAGGCAAAGCAGACTGTAACTGTTATTGATTTTTCAAACAATCTTTTATGTTTACTCTAAGTTGTCTCGGAAAGAGCCAAGGGGGCCCAAACTATGTATACATGACCAAAGAAATAAAAAAGATTTCAAAAAAAGAAAAAAGAAATTACAGAGTGAAAAAGCTCAAGGTAACAGAAAATGTCATTGTTTAACCTTTCTTTTGTCTGCTTGCCAAATAGCAAGGTTATTTGTAGAAGCAGGGTGGTAGACGTTCATCTCATACCTTTTCAATCAGAAGATCTTTCTCCTTCAGTAAGGCAGCAAAATCATATGTGATGGAACCTGATACCAAGCTCTTCAACTCATTCTCCAGTCTAGCCAATTCTTTCTGCAGTTGCTTTACCATAGCCTTATCTGACATCATCACATTGACTTGTGCATTAGTAGTCACCTTATTTGCACAACTTGCGAACAAGAGGGTGTTTCTTGATTGCTCAACATGACTGCGTGCAGGACTCATGGTGCAAATAATGGCTGTTCTGGCATTGCCTCCCAGGGAGTTCTGCAGAATGCGTGTTAGCTTAGAGTCTCTGTAAGGAACGTGCCCATTTCTTCCCTTGCTGCACCAGTCATGGCAGTTTATCAATAACAAACAAACAATTAAGCTATGTTCACAATAAAGAAGGCAACAAGTTCAAATGAACTGGGGGGGGGGGGGGGGGAGAAGAGTTTTCAAGGAGGAAAAATAAAAAATTTGAATCTTTTAGTCCAAGCCCAAACAAGAGAGAAAAAATTAAATAGGCAATATACATAAAAGCCAGAAAAATCATAAGGAATAAATACTGCTATGGAAACATTTGGTGTCCCTCCAATTAATTGAACAGAATCACATCTATCTTCAAGATCCTATATTACATGACCTGGTATTTTGCTCAAGGTTGAAGCAGGATCAAACAGTAACATTACATAAGAATCGTGAGGAAAAGAAACAAACAAAGCTACAGTCTACAAAACATAACAAGGGAATGAAAGCTAACTTAGCCAGGATAGTAATTAAGACATTACTATATGTTGCATATAAAAGACTTACATGCTCTAGCCCCAGCTCAGTGACCTCAAAAATTTTCAACAATATGTTTTCTTCAAAAAGTAACTAGTCCTGGCCAATAAGGCAGAAGGAGAAGAAAAAACATTGATCTGTATACAGAATTTCAGGAATACTGCTTGATAGAAGTGAGTCAAAATCTTAGAGCAGTGACTAGAATCTGCAAACATGATTT
Organism: Castanea sativa; assembly: GCF_040712315.1. Taxonomy (NCBI): domain Eukaryota; kingdom Viridiplantae; phylum Streptophyta; class Magnoliopsida; order Fagales; family Fagaceae; genus Castanea; species Castanea sativa. The sequence continues at coordinate 10,605,605 of NC_134013.1, read as the reverse complement.
CCATAAGGGTGTCCTATGAAAATAGCTCAGTTTGGCAAGCTGTTAATAAACACGGATCAACCATGAACACAGGGGAGGCAAGACTAATTGACTTCTAGCTTCCTTCAGGACTTCACCCCTAGGTTGCTTGTATTACATGATGCAAAATGATACACGTTCCTTCCGTAGCTTTCATCAAGGACGGAATTTGCTAGCAAAAGTTATGTACTGTGCTGGCTTGAAAGCATCATATCAATCTCTTTCATTCTTTCAAGGCAAGCAGACAATCAAGTTGGACTTAAATCTGAAGGTCATCTAAGTATACGCAATTACCAAAGCAAAACAGTCATATTCAATGTCATGCAATTATCCTCACTTTGCATATTCTAGCTGCCATTTGACAGACAAATTGAAAATTTAACTGCTGAGAAAGAAAGATAAGCAGACCTTAATTTGCGGATTACAGTTCCTAGGGTTAGTAAACTGCGATTTATGTGGGAACCTTCTTTCAATCTTGTACCAACTGATAATGTCTGAGAAGCGCGCTCACTACCAGCAAGATCAACAAAATTCTGTACAAGGAAGCCAACTTAAGTAATTTATCATTTGAAGCACAAACATTCCAACATAACCTTAGGAATAAAGTTATTAGTAGTCACTCATGGATAATAACTATTTCATACCACTTGAGCTGCAAGAGTGCTTGAATTTTCCATTCTTCTATATTCACGAGCAGTACTTTCAATTGTCTGTAGAATAGATGTAGAATCCAGAAATTTATAATAAAAGTAAAACATGTCTTATATAAGAAATAAATCATTTTTAATTTAATGTGCATACCAGCCGCATAATTTGATGAGATCTGGAGCTAGTCTCATTTAGAGAAGTCTCTCCTATCTTCCTTTCAGCTGCAAGCATGCAATGCACAGATACCAATATAATGTCCATATAGTGAAACAACTGTAACATGAATATGAAATCATTTTGTGCAATAATCTAATACAAGTTCCCTTACCTTCGCAGATGGAAAGGAGCTCCTTCAGATGGCTCCAATCCTTCAAAGTGACCTCTGTAAGTCTCTCAACAACAGTACCTTTCTGTTAAAAGCAACATAGAATTATGAAAGATGATTCACGTAAAAGTACCTTTAAAGAACAATGGTACAAAAAGGGGGGCTGGGGAAACACTATTTACCTCTGGATCATCTAGAAGTCTAAGTGGACCACTGTCTGAGCTGAGGAGGTCTCTAACGGCTTCATTATAGATCTCCATAGCAGAGAACTTTAACAAATATTGTCTTTCTTTATGCTAAAAGACGATAAAACATGTCAAACTTATGCTAATTTGCCAAGGAAATGGATAAGTTGTATACATGTGATGCGAAAATTCTATACATACCATATCAATGTAGTTGTACATATCTGCTACTGCACATTCTGTAACTCCGGTCATGGTGTATGTCTTTCCACTGCTGGTTTGCCCATATGCGAAAATACTTGCTGTACATATACATCACCATCAGTAGTCTGCAATCGTATTCAAATATCAGGAAACAGTGGAAGAGGTCAAGAAAAATACTCACAGTTAATACCACTGACTGCTGAGAGAGCAACAGCTCTGGCTCCTTCTTCATACACCTGCTTTGTGGGGGTGTCAGCTCCAAATACTCTATCTGTCTCCAATGCATTGGTTGCCAAAGGCAAAATAAAAAGGAAAGAGAAAGTAAGGTCTTGCAAGAAATTCTATCTGAAATAAAAACTAAATGTTAGAAAAGCCTAGTTTCTTGGGGTTCATATCATACCACTACCACATACATAAATTCAATTTCAGTATTTCACGCTTGAGCCCAAACACCTTTTAAGCTATTGAATTGACCAGCATTTAAAAAACACAGGAGATGGTAGAAATTTTTTGACATACATTACACATACCATTTCATTAAGGTGCCTTCAATATGACATTTACAAACACAAGAGATGATTGACTTTAACAAACTATAACCAAGACAACAGATTTTCCTACATAAGCCTAACAACCTTATACGTGTTAGTTTTTTAAAAACAAAACATCATTGACGTAACATTTATCATATTTATTATCACGTCAGTTTATAAGTCGGCTTTTATTATGATCAAAGAAACATAAGCTTACCAAATGTATAGGCCGTAGGAAACATGGCGCGGTCGGGCAGGGTGTGCTTGAATATGATGCTGGTATTATTGATGCATTCCCAATCAGAAACATCATTCCTCGATATCTCCTTTTCATTCAAAGGTCTCACTCTAATCGAAACAAATATTTTCTCCTCTTTTGGGCTTGAGCCAATCCCACCCTCCATGTCCCCTTGCATTGTTAGCTCCTCACTACTCATTCTCTCTCAATTTATTCAAAACTCTAACTCCCAAAGTTGATAGCTAGCTCCAAACATCAGAAAAAAGAAAAGAAAAGAAAGCAACGGAGATAGAAACAGAGGATGGTTTTACCAGCAAAAAAAATGAATATCAAGGAGGAGAGAGAGAGAGAGAGAGAGAGAGAGAGAGAGAGAGAGATGAGCCAAAAATGTTGGGACAAAAAAAAAAACCAAGGAAAATGAAAAGCTGTAAAATGAGTCACGTTGTGTGTTTAGCGGAATTTGGCTTTAAGAAGACAGAGATGGAAATTAGAAAGAATTGGTTCTTACGTTCCTTGGTCTTTGACACAAGGATCAGTGCTGACCTTTGAAATATAACTGCCACCACTTTTAATTAACGGAAATTAATGATTTATAATCACCATCCATCCTTTTTTTTTTTTGGTGTGAATATATATATTTTTTAGTATATATAATTCACTTTTTTTTCTTTTTCTTTTTTTAGTAAATTATAGTTCATATGTTGATAATTTCGAAACAGATTGTGAATGATGTTATTGACGTTTTAAATAATGTAACATTCTTTTTAACTTTTACTCCAAAAAATATAAATAATTCCCATAAATATATATATATATATATATGAATTTTCAAAAAATTAAATTTTTACCTTAAAATATTCTTTTCTTCTTAAGATAATGAGAAAATGAAAAAATTCAACACAGAGTTATATTATTTAGTAACACTGTGTGTCAATTCTATCATTTTTCTAACTATCAATTTAAAATCAAATCAAATCAAAAGTCCGGTATGTAAGTTATCAAAGTTTTTGCACACAAAAAAAAAAAAAAAAACGTTTAGCACATATTTTCCATACCACTTTTTTCCCTATAATCCCCTAATTCCAATATTATTCTAAAACTACCTAACCTAAACTCTCTTGTGACGAACAAAAATGGTTTAAATTTTTTTTTAAATATAAAAATTTTACACTAGTTTAATCTAAGTGTATATATATGTGAAATTCTCTCCTAGTAACTTAAACCCCCTCCTCTCCATAATCCACAAACATTTATGATTACCAGTAGTTAGGTACCATTATCATTTGACTTTCCTAATTTAAACCATAAGTTTCTCAAAAAAAAAAAATTCAGCAATAATATTTGAAGTCAAATCAACTATTTTCTGCCCCTGCCTTTCCAACCAAAACTCTTCTTCCCAATCTTTTCTCCTATTTTTTCCTTTCTTTTTCTATCCCATCTATTTTCACTCTAACAACTCGGACCCTTCTTCTCCCTTTTCTCTCCTATTTTCTCTCCCCTTTTTCTATCCTTTCTATTTTCACTCTAACCAATTAGACTCTTAAGGTTTTTTTTTTTTTTTTTTTGAATCAAAGATGATAGCTTATAACAAAACAAGACTAAAAATCAATGTGTATAGTGGGAGCAATATATAAAAGGAGAAAATTCCTCCATCCAAACAATAAAATTATTTAGTTTATGGTAATTCATGTTGCAAGTCACGATTTCAATTATTTGTGTGCATGTGTGTACATACACATTGTGTACAACAATCACTACCCTTTAATTTAGAGCCTCAACAGGTAATGCAAAGCTAGCTTTGTTGTTGTGTTTGTGAATGCATTGGAATAGCTCCTTATGAAAGGAAAAACAAACAAGAGCTCTAATACCATCTAAACTCTAGAAGCAACCCTATGTAGACAAAGGCTTGATATCCAAGAGTGTCATGAGTGGGATAAGGAGTTGATAGAGCTTTCCCTCTAGTGGACAATACTTCTTAGCTGTAACCAGGGGTAGTAGTGGCTCTACATAGAGCTAAGGCGTTCATAATAACACCTGACTTGTCAACAAAAGAAATTATACTTACAAAAAAAAAATTATACATAATTACACTTATTTTTTCAACTTAAAAAAAAAATATCGAGCACCCTAACTCAAAAATTCAAGAGTTTGGGTTTAACAAAAGTAAGAGTAATATTAGGGACACAACAAAATGTCACAATATTCTTAAATTAGTATGCTAATTCACACATGGTTCCATCACAATCTTTAAATTAAATTAAATATTTTGGTATGCTACTTTAGGAATATTGTAAAATTGTCGTGTCCTTAGCATAGTCACAATAATAATCTTGGCTCACCAAACATAATTCTTAACCCCTTAAACAAAAAATTAAAAACCCATATAACAAAAAAAAAAAGACTCAAATAACAGCAAGCATTCTTATCCAAAAAAAAAAAAAAACAGCAAACATTCTTATCCAAAAAAAAAAACAGCAAACATAGCCCAAACAACAACAAAATTAGGTCAAACAACAATAAATGAACAAAATATTTAACAAAATGTTCATTCAAAAACAAAAAATAAAAACTCCTAATTATTCGTATTCATAACTTGTTCAACCCATTACTTTGAAAATATTTTTAAATTTCATTTTTCCTAATAAGTTGTACCAAGAGAGATAATATGGCCGAGTTACCCTCAGTGGTGTTAGCAGCTCTTCTTTCATTGGCTTTGCAATCACAACAACTTTGCTCTTCTCGACATCTTAGTTCGCAATCACAATATGTATTCTCTCTTTGCGCAAAACTAAGTTCACCCAAAGTCTCATACCATCTTCGTGCAAAGCCACCCTATATATCAATAAGTCTAGACGGTAAATTTCACAATTTTTGTAGCAATTTTTTTTATACAAAATCAAAAATTCTACAATAGCCTTTTTTTTAGGAAGAATATTATGCTTGCAATTTATTTAAGGAACTAGGAAATCAATCGAAACAAAAGCAACAATGTCTAGTGGAACAGACACAATCCAAACTAACAAAGGAAAAGAAAGTCTTGTTCTCTGAGCTAAGGCATGTGCAATATAATTTCCTTGCCTAACAATGTGAGAGAAAGAGATACTCCTTAAGCAGCTGACATTAGTTAAAGTATCTCTAACTAAATGACCAAAAGAGTTGAGAAAAACATAGTGCCCATCTGTAAAGCCTTAATCACAATTTTTGAATCACCTTCAAAGTGTGCTTGTTGTAGACCAAGTTCAGCGGCAAAAATCACAGCACGCTTTGTCGCCAACACCTCCAAGTTCTCAACCGTACAAGGCTTCCTTATTTTTTCGGCCAATGCAGCCAAGACCTGGCCCAAAGAATCGCGTACCACAATATCAATTCCTGCCTCCTCGCTTTCATTAAACATGGCTCCGTCAAAATTTAATTTATATTCACCCGGTTTTGGAGGCAGCCACCTGCATTTTCTTGTTTTTCTCAGCTTGTTTCTGCACTGTGAGTGTATAAAAATGATGTTGCATTAATCGCAATCTACAATGTCAAATGTTATGAAAAAAGTCCTAAAATTTGTTATATTTATAACATTTTTGTTTGTAAGTAAGTTTTTGGCTTTTACACTTCCTGCAAAAATATATGAAAAAATAAAAGATATTGCAAAGTGGGCTTTTCAATTATATGCATTTATTAAAAAACAAATTGCATTCAAATCGACAATAACATTGCCAATTTCTATATATATATATACTTAATAGTCAGATAATAGATTCTACGCATTCATATTATTACATAGCACACAATATATTTGAATTAAGTTTTTTTTTCTAATGTAGGTTCATGAATTAGCATGTAAACATAAATTATATGCAATTAGAATATGAGGAGTGCTATGTCCACAATATTTTCACAACACTTTCACAATAAATCATAAATGATAAGTTGCTTATGGTTCTAATTTAGAATCCACAACTTAAATTATTTTTTCACCTACCCATAACAATCAATAATAACATACCACTTATAATTTGTTGAGAAAGTGTTGTGAAATGTTGTGGACATAACATTTTGTTATTATTATTCATTTTTTTTAGAGAGTTTTGACCTATGACGTCCGCTCCTTATGATATCTCTTTATCATTAGGTCAAGACATCAATCAGATTTTGGTGAGGCGGAAATTGAACTCCAGATCTCTTATTTAACTATCAGAAAATTTACCAGTTAAACTAATTGGAACTCATTATTCATTTATTGATTTCTTGTTTCACATTAAAATTATGGAATAAGTTCATAAGCAAAATTGTGTAATGCAACAACCTTCCATTAGTTCAATTTAATTTTTCATTCGCCAAACATTGTAGCCACGAAATCCTCTTTAAAAAAAAAAAAAAAAAAAAACCTATTCGCTCCATTAATTAAACCCATGTTGATCACTACTTTTTTTTCTTTTTTCTTTTTTTTTTTGTGAAAGCAACTCATGTCGATCAATTTAATACATCAAAATCAATCATCCACACACAATATTATTTTGCATGATAGTAAAATAATCATATAGTTCAGAAAGAAAAATAGCATGGAATTTGTATTTTGTTTTTAAATTGTGAGTTTTATTCAGATGTGATAATAATAAAGGTGGAAAGAAATTTGGATTTTTTTTTTAACATGTGCTAGATTTGGATTTTGTGTGATTTGTCGTTTTATTCATCTCCACGGGTTGGAATTGGATCACATTTGCCATCCTCGTCCACCAACACCAACACCAACACCAACACCAACACATACACAGGGAGTGTGGGCTCCAGCCTCCCACTATGATTATGTTTGTAAAATTACCCACGATGATGCATAGTACTGTAGCATTGAAATGGACTAAATATTTTAATAAATAAAAAATATTTTAGCCAAATAATAGAATGATAGTTAAATATTGATATGCACATATACATATTTTTTCTTATGAAAAAAAAAAAGAAAGACTTTTATTTCTAAAAAGAGAAAAAGTAAGACCTTTTTTTTTGAGAATCATGAAAGACTTAAAATTCAAGGAAACTAACGGTCCAGCTAATATAAGTGACGGTTGAATGATATAAAATTTTCATTGTCAAGTCCACAACACGACATCCTGTTAATTACGACCCAAACTGGAAAAAAAATGGCCCCACCATCCAGCTGGCCAACCAAACATCTCTCTCTTTTTATCTTTTTTCCTAAACCAGCCATTATATACATACCCCCATACCCAACTCTCCTCACTCCTCACCAATAACTAAACTAATTGTCCGTTTAGCACGATTAATTTTGCTAATTTATTTTTAGGTAAACTACGTATTTAGTTTTTATTTTATACATCATATTTCAATTTGATCTCTAACCTTTTAATTGTGTCAATTTGGTCCATAACCTTTCTTTACCGTATCAATTTAATCCTTACAGTTATCTTTTGGATGAAAATTAATGACATGTCTAATGGCCAAAATAAAAAATTAGCTTCTATTGATATGATAATAAACAAAAATTTTATTTTGACTATTTGCCATGTAAATAATTTTCATCTAATATATAATGGCAAAGACTAAATTGACACGACATTAAAAGGTTAAGGACCAAATTGACACAATTGAAAGGTTAAGGACCAAATTGAAATATGGTGTAAAGGCTAAGAACTAAATATGTAATTTACTCTTTATTTTATTATTTAATTTATTTTTGTTAATATTCATAAGTTTTACTGTACTTTTTATACTATTTCAGTTAATTTTTACTTTTATCTACAATATTTTTAGCAAAAATTTTTCAATTTCAGCCAAAATTTTTTCAATTTCAGCCAAATAAACAGATTCTAAACATATCATAAATTTTAAATTTAAAACCAATCATTATTTACCTAGTACTTGTTTTTGAATGAAAGTGCAGTTAGTTGCAAAAAATAAAAAAAATAAAACTCACTATCATCACAGCCATTGAGAAAAATAGAGAGAGAAAGAAAGATAACATAGAGAGAGAGAGATATACAGAAAAACCAAAAAAGAGAGAGTTCTTCTCTCTCTGTCTCTCTCTCTCTTTTTCTCTCTCTTTCTTTCCTTTTCTCCTTCGCTTTTGGTCACCTTTACAGATCCAATGACAGAGAACAAAAAACAAAAACAAATCACTCTCTCTCTCTCCACTACTAACCCAAAATCATGCTCTCAATCACACATTTAACTAACCCCACCTCATGAATTAGCCTCTAATATATATATATATAAATATTTTTTATCCTCAATTTTTTTTTGAACTCAGATTTTGTGTCTGAAACGGTTGAAAACCTAAAAATGGCGACTAGAGGGAGCAGATCAGAGAAGGTGAAGAGAATTTTCCAGCAATTCGATGTGAACCGCGACGGAGGTCTCAACCGAGAGGAAATGGCGGCGCTAGTGGTGGCGGTGAACCCTAGAGTCAAGTTCAGCGACGAGCAAATCAACGCGATTCTCGACGAGGTTTTCCGAACCTACGGCGAGTTCATCGACGGCGAGAACGGTTTAACCTACGAAGGGCTTTTGCGAACCTACGACGACGGTGCCGGCGACGTGGACCGTGACTTCGACGCGCTAGGGTTGGAGCTCAATTTGGAGGAAGCGAAAGGCATTTCCGAAGCTTCGTCGTCTTCGATAGCCGATGAGAGAGCACTCGGCCTCGAGAGTCAGAAGAAGCAGAGAATCGCAGCCTGGGCGATCTCGCCGAACCACGGGATCGTATTCGATGACACGTGGAAGATAGTGGAGGACATGGAGATTTTGATAAAGAGGTTGAAGTCGAAGCAAGCGAAAGATGGGAAATTGAGAGGCGAGAATTTCGATGCGTACTCAGATGCTGGTTGGTCAAGGGAGCTTGGACCTTCGACTGAGATTTCAGACAAAAGGGTGTTTTGGGAAGAGTCTGGAGCTGACTATGCACTGTTTGTGAAGGAGTTAGGGGCTTTGAGAAGCCGAGCCGATGGGGCGAGGTCTAGAGAGGAAGCTTTTGATGGGCACATGGCAATTGGTCGCGTTTTGTATGAGCACCAGTTGTTTAAAGAAGCATTGGTGAGTTTCAAAAGGGCTTGTGAATTGCAACCTGTGGATGTGAGGCCACATTTCAGAGCTGGGAATTGTCATTATGTGCTTGGGAATCATAAGGTGGCGAAAGAGGAGTTTTTGTTGGCGTTAGAGGCTGCGGAAAACGGTGGGAATCAATGGGGTTATTTGCTTCCGCAGATTTATGTCAATCTCGGCATTGCGTTGGAAGGTGAAGGTATGGTTTTAAGTGCTTGTGAGTATTATAGAGAAGCTGCTATACTTTGTCCTACACATTTTAGAGCTTTGAAATTGTTGGGTAGTGCTTTGTTTGGGGTAGGGGAGTATAGGGCAGCTGTTAAGGCTTTAGAGGAGGCTATATTTATGAAACCGGATTATGCTGATGCACATTGTGATTTGGCGTCGGCTTTACATGGTATGGGTGAGGATGAGAGGGCAATCGAGGTTTTTCAGAAGGCTATTGATTTGAAACCTGGTCATGTGGATGCTTTGTACAATTTGGGTGGGCTTTATATGGACTTGGGTAGGTTTCAGAGAGCTTCGGAGATGTATACTAGGGTTTTAGCCGTGTGGCCAAATCATTGGCGGGCACAGCTTAATAAGGCTGTGTCTTTGTTGGGGGCTGGGGAAACTGAGGACGCTAAGAAAGCTTTGAAGGAAGCATTGAAAATGACGAACAGGGTTGAGTTGCATGATGCAATATCACATTTGAAACAGCTGCAGAAAAAGAAGGTGAAGTCAAATAATGGGGGTGCCAATGGGGAAGGATCATTTATCATCGTGGAACCCTCAAAATTTAAGACTGTGGGGGAGAAAACCATGTCAAGACAGGACTTGGCATGTGCTCTTCAAATTAGGACCTTTCAGAGGATCACTAGGTTGGGTCGTTGCGATTTGGAGGTTCTGAAGAAGGAAATGATTGATGGTGATGTGCCAGTGTCTTATTCTGGTAGTGGCATTCCGGAGAAATCCATACGTAAACCTATCTTGGAAGAAATTCTCCGCCGTTTACTTAATTTCCTGAAGCCTGAGACTTTCCAAGGAGCTGTCAAAGCCATAAACGAGAGGATACTCTCTGTCTTGGATGAACAGGGTTCAGGCAGGGTGGATTTGGGCATGTTTTTTGCTGTCCTTGCACCCATTTGTAGTGGCCCTCCAGAGAAACGCAAGCGTGTGGCTTTTGATGCTCTTTTGTGGCGTCCTGTGAATGAAGGCATCTCGCAGATTAAAAGGGTTGATGCTGTCAGATACATCAAATTATTGAGAGCTATCTTTGTCCCTTCTCAAGGGGTTAGTGAGATGATGGAAATCCATGGAGAAACAGATGATTCACTGATGTCATACACTGAATTTCTTGTCATGCTTGATGATCCTGATTGGGGTTTTGGTATCATGCCCACTCTGTTGAAGCTTGAAACAGGAGATAGGAACCGACATGGCCAACATGTTTGCTCTGTTTGCCGCTACCCAATTATCGGGTCCCGCTTCAAGGAGATGAAATCTCATTTTAGTCTCTGCAATCAATGTTACAGTGAGGGAAAGGTGCCTTCTACCTACAAGCTGGAAGAGTACAGATTCAAAGAGTATGGAAGTGAGGCTGAAGCGATGAAAGATAAGTGCATGTGCTTTAATGTGCAATCGCATAATGGTCCATAGCTAGAAGAATTTAAAAGTTTTTCTGTATTATCCCATCATGTTATTCTAGTTGTTAAGTGTGAGATATATAGTTCTTCAATGTTTTCAGCAAGCATCATGCCCTTGTATAATAAAATGTTTCATGTGGTTGCTCTCAATTGTTGTTATCTAATAGCAACTGTTGGATCCCTTTCCCTTCCCCATTTTTTCTTCTCCCAACACTCGTGGTGTATATTACCTTAATGATTTCTGATTCGTTGTGTAGAATTTATTTTAACTGATGAGTCCATATTTGCATTAGGGGTCAGTGGCTTTCTATTTAGAATATTATAAATGAGTTTAAATTTTAATGGAGGCATCAAATGGAGACAATTTTCTGTTTTTGGCCTTGAGTCCTAAGAATATAATTTTCAGTGATACTGACTTTTTTTTCTTTGGCTTGCATTTGACAATAACTTGACATGACTGGAATGACACAGAGTTATTATCTTTAGATGTGTAAGAATCAAATTAGTGCTTAAGAAGACTAACACTGGACATCATCAATCATGATGGAAGTTATGAAAGTTTTTTTTTTTCCCTTAAAAAAATGATGAGAACTCGTGAATCAGCAGTCTGTAGATTGATGATTGTGCTCTGTAATAGAGGTCTTTGGAATGTTAAATCAGGGTTTTAAATCTTGTTCCATTGCAGAATTGTGGTACTTTGTTGATGCTAGACAGCTAGTTCTGCTTTAGTAAATATAATAACCAAAATTATGGATTCCTTATTGTAATTTGTCACATATTTTTCCCTTTCAAACCAGTTTTCATAGGTTGTATGCTAATTGCTGGAGTCCATCTAGAATGTTTGTGCACCATGTCTGTAAAGTTCTTACATGATCGTCATTCGACATGTGACCTGACTACTTGGATTCCTTAAACAGGTATATAGACCATAGTTCCATAGGAACGCTTTACCAGTCAGTCGATTCCTTAAACAGGTATATAGACCATAGTTCCATAGGAACGCTTTACCAGTCAGTCAGTCGCACAAGGGGGAGGGGCAAAACTTAGGTTTGTGTTTTTGTGCAATGAACAAAACTTAGATACAGCTACATAACTGAATTTAATTTTCCTTAACAGAGGGAACAACTTTTGTGTTGCGTTGATCAATGCAGTTACATAATTGAATTTGAATGTCTAACTGAGGTAGTAGAGTACAGTAAGGTACATTTCTAAGAAAATGTACTATGCACACAGGTTAGAGATCTTTCTTGGTAAGAAGTGGTCAATTAATGAGCTCGTGTAGTGTGGTCCTGTTGGAGGGCGATTAGCTAGGGTCCTTAACTATATTTCTCCATAATTTTCTGATTTAAACTTTTGCCATTTGTCAACCTTTTTGAAAGGGTCAATATAGTTACTGGCACGATCAATAATTCAATACCAAAACGGCATTGTGGTGCACTTATTTTTGTCTTTAACATGCACAATAAGTCTGTGCGTTATAACTACGCCAAGAATTAGACGTGCCACATGTTGAAACTTCTCAAACGGGTTTAGCTTCCAGTAAATGCTAGACTAGGTCGTGTAGAGGATTTTACAAAATGTTAACATCTTGCTAACTAAAAGGTCAAATACGGTGTTTGTTTGTTTCTAACTTTCTCATCATCTAGAAGAGGATTTGATGGCAATTATGGTCTCTATAAATTGCAAAAGCAACCATAAAGGACAAATGTGAAGCAGTGGGGCATTTGGGAGGTATTAAAACAGTGAGGCATTTGGGTAATGATTAATGAACTGAGTTCTGTTGCACCAGTAAATCCAATTTTTATAGGCTCTCATTGCTTTTTCATTTTTAGAATCTGCTCTCATTGCTTATTATTTGCCTACGATTAACTGTGTTTTAGTTGCCTTCTTGCAATTTCAGGCATAGTTGACCCTTTCCAACTTCCAATTAGTAACCCCAGTGGCAACGAAACTATAGTCATGTAAAATGGTTGTAACAAGGAAAGCGGCCTGGAAAAAAATATAGTTATATTTGTCTAGTCGCATCACTACTCGCCACCTAAATTTGTATTTGTATATTTTTAAATAATTCAATTGTCATAACAGGAGAATGAAGATGTGAATTCTGAATGTCATTAATACATCAAAAAGTACTAATTAATTAAACTATAAGACTCTTGACAGATTTATATCAAAATAATAAAGAAAATAAAAAGAGAGGAAAAAGGGTGTTTACATTATCATTCAGAAAGAGTTTATTTAAAGAAAAAAAAAGGCATACAGAGAGAAGTTGACCGAGCCTTAAGTCAGAGCTTATTTTGTTGGAAAATATCAAAATACTTCATGCTTAGTATAGCCGGGTGAGAACGACATTGTCGTGATTGAAAAGTTAGAAACATAAAAAAACTACTGATAAATGATAATGACGCTTCAGTTGAAAAACTGAAAAAGCCTAACTGTCATGGGGCAATTGAACGCAGTATTAAAAGCCTTAATTAGTGCACAACTTATTAGTTGTCCTAGTAGGGCAGTTTGTAGGGACCAACTAGTGTGTATGTGTCAATCTGACAATCTCTGAAGAACTTGTACAATTTTTATTTGGCTCATTTCGGCTGGTTTGGTGGGAATTAAAAATCCTCGAACTTGTACAATTTTTTATTTTTTCCCCCATATATTAATCATTCAGCCATGTCCACCCTAATAATTTCAAAGTTTCCTTCTTTTATTTTTACTCAGAATGAAGTCGTCATTGATGCATGTGCTATAATTATGCTACATTGATATAATGGAAATCATTATTAAAAAACTTTTCGTAGCCAAACCAACAATAAGTTTAGCTATGACTAAGAGGAGGTTTGGATCCAGCTTAATTAGCTGCGTCCACTTTTTTTTTTATTTTTTCAACGCGTGTTTGTTACTGTTTATTGGTCATGAACAGTGATTTTAGGCCAATGAACAGTAACTTTTAGAATGAACAAAGTTTTTTACCCTTTAAAAATTATTTTGCTATAGTGTTTTTAGTTTTCAATTTTCAGCAATAAATTCTATCCAAACAGACCTTAATTTGTCTATCACAGATTCACAGTCAAACTATCATCTGCTCTCATTTATCTAAATTTCTCTTTTGGGGCAAAAAGAGAACGGAATGCACTATTAATCAAGTACAGTGGACCACCTCAAAAAAAACAAAAAAAAATCAAGTACAGTGGAGGTTTGAAAGAGTCAGATATAAAATTTTAGAGACAAACTAACAAATCCGTTGTAGTCTAGTTGGTCAGGATAATCGGCTCTCACCCGATAGACCCGGGTTCAAGTCCCGGCAACGGAAAAATAAATTTCCCTCTTTTCTATTGGTTTTAAAGAGTCATATATATAAATTTAGAGACATAGAGCAACAACTCCGTTGTAGTCTAGTTGGTTAGGATAATTGGCTCTCACCCAATAGACCCGGGTTCGAGTCCCGGCAACGGAAAATTATTTTCTCTTCCCTCTTTTTTTATGGGTTTCGTTTCGGCCGAATATCTTGTTAGGTCTTTGCTGTACAATCCAACAGTAGCCCAAAGCGAGCCCAAATAAACCAATTTGGAATACAAACGTTTTGATCGCCATCATGGTCCCAACTTCATGTTTCAAAATGGTTCTGAATACAATAGATATGTTTTAGTTTAGTCCTTTATCTTTTGTTCGTTTCCCATGAAAAAAGGTCTTTAACTTTTGAAGGTCAAGTGGCAATTAAACTATAATTTGTTTTGAAACCAATATGAATTATGTAATTTATCCGAGGATAAGAAGTAATGCTAGAGATACAAACTTTATTTAGTATAGACATTTATTTAGCGCAAAGAGAATTTTAGCCACTTGTCACAAATAGAAGAGATAGCCTTTGAAGGTCAAGTGGCAATTAAACTAAAATTTGTTTTAAAACCATCTTGAATTATGTAATTTATCCAAGTATAAGAAGTAATGCTAGAGATACAAACTTTATTTAGTATAGACATTTATTTAGTGCAAAGAGAATTTTAGCCACTTGTCACAAATAGAAGAGATCCATTTGATATAATCATTTTCTAAAATAAACTATTTGTTTCACTGAAAAACCTTCGGTAAAGATAGTTTTCCACATTTTTCAGTTAACAGAAAATGTCAACAGAAAATTATCTTTAGTCAACGGAAAACTCTAATAAAGATAAGGCTTATTTTCTATAGGTTGTGTAAGTGCACAATTGCACCTGGCCCCAAGAACAGTTACGGGCTCAGGCCCAACGAGCCTTAAACAATGTAATTTGTAGAGTGTGGGCTTGAAACCCAGGTTAGAAGTGTTTGAGGATTAATTAGCAAGCCAAAGATTATAAACACTTAAAAACAACAAAGAATGCTATAAGTCAATCTGCTCGGACGTAAGCCGAGAACTGTTCTTATATAATTTCTCTCTCTCTTTTTCTCTTTTCTTTAGGTTACAAGAAGGGGGATCCCTTTTTCTGTCTTAGATTGCTCTTTAAATACTACTCTTTTGAATACTTTGTACACGTGTTGCTTTACCTCCCCTTTAGCCTAGATATTTCCTTTCTCAGTGCCTTTGAATAGTAACCAGAAGTTTCTCTTCCACTGTTCAGGTGTCACTTCCCCATAAATGCGGCCAGGGTGGTAGGTGCAGGGTCTTTAATGTGGAGGTGGCAGCCTTTATCTTTGACATTTCTTCAACACCAGTGCTTCTGGGGCATTCTAGGGTTTACTCATTTTAACCATTGGCCTTAACCGTGTCATCCCCTAATCTTTATTACGAAATCCCGAGTTCTTCGGTGTCCATCCGAGAGTAAGTTCACCCTCGGCTGGATCCTCGGACCCTCGGCATATGGGCCGACCCATAATACCAACAAATTCTAAACCCAGTAGCAGGTCGGCCTTCCTTAACACGGCCCAAAAGGTCCACATTCTCATCAGGATCTTTTTGCCCCCCACAGGTTGTTTTCCAAAAAAATTTTTGGAAAACACACACTCTCTCTCTCATGCATCGCATTTCCTATAAATATTATCTTCATTTGTAGTAGTGGAAAACATAATTTTTTTGGCGCCTTCTCTCTCTCACGGTAAGCTCTCTTACTCTTTCTCTCTTCTCTTTACTTTTTCTCACCTCACTGTCACTAACCCTGGTCTCTCTCTCTCTCAATTTTTTTTCCCCTCTATAACATAGTTCTCTGATTAGATTTTTTTTTCCCTTCACTGATTGGTCTATAGCTCCGACTTGCGAAGGAGAACAGATTTGCAGCGGTAATTATTTCATTCTTCTCTACCAAAATCTCAATTCTTTGCTTCGAATTTCAAGCTTGATTTTCTTTTTTCTCTAAGAAATTTTTGGTTTGATGGATTCCAGGTAGAAGTTACTTCTTTTTTGCACATAAAAGTGCAAAAATATTTAATAAAAAAAATAAGAAGAAAGAATGAATGAAGTAAAAGATGAAAAGTTTAAAAATAGTGCCTATATGGCTCTAAATTGCTTTTACATCGGACAATCTTTATGATAAATTAATAACATTGTTATATAATGAATGATAATTGTTTAGGGGAATTGCATTTGTTGGCAAATACATTATACAGATACTATACAGTGGTGATATATTATGCGGATATATTATGTAAATACATAATTAGAGTAATATTGAAGACTTGTGGTTGATCATAGTAGACAATTAGTGTACTAGCAAAAAGAGTAGATAATTAAAAGTTATTGTTATTTGTACTTATTGAAGATGCATGTATGTATATATGTACGTTATTGTTCATATATATGAGCAAAATGAGTAATAGTGATCATGAAAATTTGACAATGAAAACCAAATCCATTCTTGGTTTTTTTATTTATTTATATTGATCACATTAGTTGGTTTACATAATACATATATTTTAAATTTTACAAGAAATATGTACGGGGAAGGGCTCCAGGCCCATTGGGCCTTGGGCCCTAGCCTTAAGATACAACACTTGACCCTATTCCCATTGGACTTATGACCTCAGTCCGAACGCACTATGAAGCCCAGTCTAAACCCCAAAAAACCATAATGGGGCCATCATGTCTTGAACGTCAAAAGCGAGCCCCTCCCGATCAACTTTAACTTGGTTGGGAGTGTGATTGCTCGGGGATACAAGGTCTCAGAGATCCAGTATTGTCTTGGGAAGTATCGCTGCTGAACAGCCTTTTGGTGGCAAGAACCAATTCCAATGGCATTACCATTGTTCCCAACGGTACCTCCACTTTGAAGCAATGGAATTGGACCCCCATCCACATGAGTGAGATCAGGAAATAATCATAACGCCCCCACTCACCTCCAGCTATAAATGGGAGGATAGGGTGAGAGGTTAAGGGGTTGGCATTGCTAAGAAAAAAACAGAGAAGAGAAAGAGAGAGGGGCCATATCAAGAGAAAAGAGGAGTAACTCAGTGAGGAAAAAGAGAGGGGTTTGCAAAAACAAGAGTGCGTAGCTAGGTCTCTAAGCAAAGGACTACCCATAGTAGGAAATCCAAAACCCACAATACAAATGAGTTATGAACCCAAGTATAGATTGAGTCCGTTGACTATATTTAGGGTGTGCACAAAATATATATAAAAAATTGCATACAAAATACCATAAAACATTCTCAAGCTCATTTTCAAACACCATAAAATGAGATAATTTTCTATAAAATGCTTTTTGAAATATGTATCATTTTCTAGAAAACGTTAATGCTGAAACAAACGTAAATGGCCTGGTATGCTTGGATAGAAAATGGAAATTAAGAATATTTTTAATATTTCGTCAAAAGAGTTTTGTTTTAACTAATTTAAATGATTATTAATTTAATTCAATTAAATATATGTTAGTTGGATATCAAACCTATACATATACATTTGAATTTGAATTATAGTCTATGTTTATACCAACCATATGAAACTGTATTCCGATTCACTTTATTTTGATATGGAACACATTAATTTAATTCAATTAAATATATGTTTTTTTTTTTGAGAAGCAAATATATGTTTGTTGGAACTCAAATATATACATTTGAATTTAGGTAATTCATTGTTGCAAGTGAACTCTTCCCAAATGGAGCACAAAAAATCATGACTTTCAATCACCATTTCGTCTGGGACAAAGTTTGGGGTTAAAAGTGTGATAATTCATCAATTTTTGAATTTGCTCTTGATTAGTAATATAAAAAAATGGAGCCAAGAAAATTACTTAGGGGGCATTTGGTTCGCTGTGATATTACATTACATTGTAATATTACGCTATTGTAATTGTAAGTGCACAATTGCACCTGGACCCAAGAACAGTTATGGGCTCAGGCCCAATGAGCCTTAAACAATAAGAATTTGTAGAGTGTGGGCTTAAAACCCAGGTTAGAAGTATATGAGGATTAAATGACAAACTAAAGATTGCAAGTAATTGAAAACAACAAGGAATATTGTAACCGGGCCTCCTCGGACGTAAGCCGAGAGCTGTTCTTCTATTATATCTCACCCTTTGTCTTTTGTCTTTTTAGGTTACAAAAAGTTCCATCCCGTTTCTGTTCCAGGTCCCCCCTTAAATACTCCTCTTTTTAATACTTTATACACGTGTTGCCCCAATTCCTCCCTTAGCCTAGATATTTCTTTTCTTAGTGCCTTTGAACAGTAACTAGAAGTTTCCCTTCCACTGTTCAAGTGTCACCTCCCCATTAATGCAGCCAGGGTGGTAGGTACAGGGTCTTTAATGTGGAAGTAGCAGCCTTTATTTTTGACATTTCTTCAACCAGGTGCTTCGGGGGCATTCGGGTTCACCCCTTTAACCATTGGTCTTGACCGTGCCACTCCCTAACCTCGTACCATGAAGTCCCGGTTCTTCGGTGTCGATCCAGGGGAAAAGCATCCTCGGCTCGGTCCCGGATCCTCGGCGTATGGGCCGACCTAGAGTATCAACAAGCCCTAAACCCAAGAGTAGGTCGGCCTTCCTTAGCAAGGCCCAATGGCCCATATCCCTATTAAGATATTTTTACTCCCCACGATGGCCCCTCAAAACTCTAATTTTCGACGTCCGAGGAGAAAAATAGGGTTTTGATCCGACGAGAACTGCTTCTACACACTTTATAAGTGACGGCACGTGTGGAAATCGTTTCGCGTCCCGAGAAGATGACACTTGGCGGTTTCATTTTCGAAAACGCGCGCATTTATTACTGTAAGTTACTCTTTGTCTCCCACGCACAACGGTGAGATGGGCATCCAACGGTTCTCCTCACTCCACGAAATTTTAGGCGGGACGGACATAATTTCCGAGGCCGCCTTTTCGCACGTCGTGACGCTTCGGGAACCTGCGCCTTCATTTAAGTCATCAGGGATCAATCCCATCAAAACAACAACAATCATTCTTCACCAGTAGAAAACCGTGGAAACCCGTACCTTCAACTTAGTAAGTTCTTGCTCTCTCTAGTCTTGACCTTTTCTCCTCGGATACAAATTCGGCTACCGATACAATCACTCTCCCTTTTAAAGTTTAGTCTATCGTCTCTCTGTAATGGGAAGATTCAAGTGTCTAGTTGATACCGCCTTGGGGATGGAAGGCTTTAGAGCCAAATACCATATTCCCGGCGACGTAGGGTTAGAATACCTGCCGGCACGCCCGTGGTCGGTTCTAGGAAAGAGGGAGAGGTTATCATTCCTATGATAGCCTTCATAGAGGGTGGGATGACCCTACCAATGAAACCCGTAATGAGGGAGTATCTTCGCAACCACCGGTTGTGCCCCGACCAATGCCTTCCAAACGTTTTTAGGGTTCTAGGTAGTGTAGATGCTCTAAACGAGCAGATGGGTTTAAACCTCACATGGCACGATGTCGTGTTCCTATATGAGTCCCACAAACTTTCTAAAGTAGGCTATTATATGAAATCTCGGTCTAGCACCGTTAGGCTAATCTCCTGTCTGCCCAAATCAAACAAAGGCATGAAGGACGACTACCTGATCGTGTCTGGGAACTGGCACGACGGCCTCCACTGCCCAGTTCAGTGGGGGGATCCAAGTGCGACACCATAGGATTAATCTCCCCACAACACAACTTCTCCTAACACACACACAGAAATGCGTATTTGTATTTACTTAAATTCGTTAAATATTTGTGTGAATCTGACCAGGTTTGTTTGTTTTGACGTCTTTTTTGCAGATAAGCAGCACGTGCGTCCTCGTCTGAGTCACTGTAACGTTGCCGATCTAAACCGAGTACTTCGATCCGAGGTATTCGTTAGTGCGGACCTACAACTCGGGCTGCTCATCTTATTCTAGGATACACCCCCCTCTCCAAAGACTTTCGGGAGATAGAGGACGCCATTATTGCGGCGGCCGAAGACGAAAGAGGATAAACGTAGCTCGGCCCGTTTTGGACGACGCGTGACCTCCCGGACGCTCCCGACACTATTTTGTACAACCGGCCGATAGCGGCGGTCCCCTCGCCATACACTCACAAACAAGCTGTCGTTCCGGAAGAGGAGGTGTCCTCATCACACACTCTTGACGACGAGATAGACCAATTCCATCTCGAAGACACGAGAGACCTCGCGGAAACCGGTTCGTGGTACTTTCCGACGAGGAGGAAGAAGCCACCGAGGCCTCCGGAATCGCGGGGTTTGTAGTTGCCACTTCCCGAGAACGAATCCGTAGAAGACATGGGACGAATGGAGGGTCTTCTCACTAATAGAGCCGCCAAAGTTGGAGAAGAAGAAAACGGGGACGTCCCAAGTTCCCCGGCTTACTTTACCTCCTCCTCCTCTAGCCGAGCCAAAACTTGCCACCGAAGATCCCAAAAAGAAGAGAAAGGGGGATAATGACGGGGCGATCACTAAAGACCCCAAGAAACCACGCCAACAACTCCCACCGGCCCCGACGAAGGCCGGACAAGTGCAAGGGTAGAGCACGTTCGGGTGAACCCGGGGAAATCGGGGATGAGGGCGCCGTAGTGCACCGAGCACCGGCCACTGGTCCCCGATCTAAGGCTGGACGGCGCTCCTATCTCCTGCTAGTCCGGTATAAGAGGCGAGTTCAACAAGGCCACGCCCACCACCTGGCCGAGGTCCTAGAACGCCCTCTTCGCCCAGGACATGGAGACCTTGGAAAAGATGGGCCAACCACGGCTATTCCTCTCTCTAAAAAGAGACTTAGCATTTGGTAAGTGTTTCTCCTTTTAACAATATTTATAAGTAAATTAGTTTTTGTTATTCCTAACTCCATCATGCTTTTTTACAGGCTATTCAGAGGTCTTTGTAGCTGAAAAGTTTATTGAAGACGCTCGGAAAGTAGCCGAGGGCCGAGCTCGAAACTAGGGTGGGCGAGAAGACCTTAGGTATGCCCTTGCCGAGAACGAGAAGCTGACCTCGGAGGTAGCAGAGCTGAGAGAGAGAAGAATGGGGTCGAGTCAAACTTGAAGACCATGAAGACCCGGATAGAAGGACGGCGCAAACTCCTTAAGGAAAGAAATGAAGAGCTCTCCAAGCTCAAAGGGAGTGCTCGGATCCGAAGAAACAATCGGCTCGATGAAGGAAGAAGCCGGCTCCTTCCAACTCTCTCTTCAAGCGCCAAGCGAGCAAGTTTTGACGAAGGGGTAGCGACCACCGAGGAACGGTGACAGAGGAATTCGCGGCTTTATGCCGCGAATACGTCAAAAAGTATGGGGGGAAGCTTTAAACGTAGCGGGGAGTTCCCCGATCTTCGGATTTGAGGAAGTCCGAGAACGTTTGGCTTCCCCTAGAAATACGAGGAGATTGAAGAGGCTCTGCTGCTACTCCTACCCCCGAGACAACTCTTCCCGTCCTACCTCCGATGGTCCCGGCAAATTCCTGATCCTCCAGAACCTTCTGGTTCCAATAAAGAAAAGGAAGGAGGAGTGGATGCGGAGAAGGACTTGAACCGAGATAGTGGAACCCAACGTCCTTCCAACAAAGACGCGGATAAAGTAAAGCCGGTTATGACTCCTTTTGAGCTGGAGTTGAGAAAGACCGAGGGCACTAGTACCTCTCAGCAAGATCCTCCTCCAACAGCTTAGGACTTAGCTTAGGGCTTCTCTTTTTCCATTCTTTTTTTTTGTTTTTTGAATTATATATTGTAATGTATATTCACCTTGATTAATGAAGAACAATTTCGTTTGCTTTTCACTTGGATTGTGTCTGCTTTTTCTTTATTCTTTATGTACTTATTACAAAAGTTTTCCCATTAAGTCATATCAGAAGTTTCTCAGAGCATCAAAATCTAACTCCAAGGATTGCATAGTCATAACTTTCACATAATCATGCGTATATTATTAAAGATTTAATACAAGGTGACATGGTTAATTCATTTGAATAATACCTCGATTAAAAAAGGAAAGAGGACTTCATATAACAATTAAGCCCTTATAATGCATAACACTGTTTTTAGTAGGTTGTAAGATCCGAGGACCATTCCTTACACAAATTTCCTCAATACTTAGAGATATAAAACTTAAGATCCGAGTTAATAAACAGTAAGGTATTAACATCCGGACACAATCGAAGTTAAGTTTAATCAAAGTCATAGTCCGAAGATAAATCTTAAGCAATCTTTCGTTTAATTCTTCAAAATTGTAACTCGTAAATGATAAGACATCAATTTCCACAAGGTTTGTGGTCCGAGGACTACACTTAACCATGTTTCGTTTGATTCTTTAAAACAATAACTTCAAATGTTAATTTTCCCAAAGTAGGAGGTCCGAAGACCCGACATAACTAAGGTTCTCCGTTTAACAAATGATAAGACATCAATTTCCACAAGGTTTGTGGTCCGAGGACTACACTTAACCAAGTTTCGTTTGATTCTCTAAAACAATAACTTCAAATGTTAATTTTCCCAAAGTAGGAGGTCCGAAGACCCGACATAACTAAGGTCTGTTTAACAAATGATAAGACATCAATTTCCACAAGGTTTGTGGTCGAGGACTACACTTAATCAAGTTTCTGTTTGATTCTCAAAAATTGTAACTTTAAATGTTAATTTTCCCAAAGTAGGAGGTCCGAAGACCCGGCATAACTAAGGTTCTGTTTAACAAATGATAAGACATCAATTTCCACAAGGTTTGTGGTCCGAGGAATAATCTTATATAATTTTCTTTTTGATTCTCCAAAATTGTAACTTCAAATGTTAATTTTCCCAAAGTAGGAGGTCCGAAGACCCGGCATAACTAAGGTTCTGTTTAACAAATGATAAGACATCAATTTCCACAAGGTTTGTGGTCCGAGGACTACACTTAACAAAGGTGCTGTTTGATTCTCAAAAATTGTAACTTAAATTGTTAATTTTCCCAAAGTAGTAGGTCCTAAGTCCCGGCATAACTAAGGTTCTCCGTTTTAACAAATGATAAGACATCAATTTCCACAAGGTTTGTGGTCCGAGGACTACACTTAACCAAGTTTACTGTTTGATTCTCAAAAATTGTAAATTTAAAAGTTAATTTTCCCAAAGTAGGAGGTCCGAAGACCCGGCGTAACTAAGGTTCCGTTTTAACAAATGATAAGACATCAATTTCCACAAGGTTTGTGGTCCGAGGACTACACTTAACAAAGTTTGTTTGATTCTCAAAAATTGTAACTTCAAATGTTAATTTTCCCAAAGTAGGAGGTCCGAAGACCCGGCATAACTAAGGTTCTGTTTAACAAATGATAAGACATCAATTTCCACAAGGTTAGTGGTCGAGGACTACACTTAACCAAGTTTCTGTTTGATTCTCAAAAATTGTAACTTCAAATGTTAATTTTCCCAAAGTAGGAGGTCCGAAGACACATAACTAAGGTTGTTTAACAAATGATAAGACATCAATTTCCACAAGGTTTGTGGTCCGAGGACTACACTTAACAAAGTTTCGTTCTGATTCTCAAAAATTGTAACTTCAAATGTTAATTTTCCCAAAGTAGGAGGTCCGAAGACCCGGCATAACTAAGGTTCTATTTAACAAATGATAAGACATCAATTTCCACAAGGTTTGTGGTCCGAGGACTACACTTAACCAAGTTTGTTTGATTCTCAAAAATTGTAACTTCAAATGTTAATTTTCCCAAAGTAGGAGGTCCGAAGACCGGCATAACTAAGGTTACGATTTAACAAATGATAAGACATCAATTTCCACAAGGTTTGTGGTCCGAGGACTACACTTAACCAAGTTCGTTTGATTCTCAAAAATTGTAACTTCAAACGTGAGAGCTAGCCATAACTTTGAAATATTAATTGACAAAGGCTTATTTGATTAATAATAATACCTTCTAAGATTATTTACATTCCATGGACGTGGTACAACTCGTTCATCTAGGTCGACTAACCTATATGACCCTATGCCTGCTATTGAAACAATGCGGTAGGGGCCTTCCCGGTTAGGTCCTAGCTTACCCCATGCTGGGTTCTTAGAAGTGCCTACAACTTTCCTTAATACAAGATCACCAGTGCAAGTGGCCTTAGCTTCACGTGGGCATCATACCCTCGTTTTAGCTTCTCGATAATACGCCAATTGGACCATGTCGCCTCACGCCGTTCCTCAAGTAAATCAAGATCTTTCTCAGAAGTCCCTCGTTTTTCTCCTCGGACTAAAAGAACTTGTCTTTAGAGTAGGAAAACCGGATTCCGGTGGTATCACCGCCTCGGCTCCATAAGTCATAGAGAATGGAGTTTCTCCGGTGGACCTACGCGGTGTGGTCCGATACGTCCACGAGGACATGAGGAGCTCTTCTACCCACCGCCTTTCGCATCGTCTTCCAACCTCTTCTTAAGCCCGTTGACTATGACCTTGTTAACGGCCTCGGCCTGCCCATTTCCTCGAGGATAAGCCGGAGTAGAGTATCTATTTATAATACCCATCTCACCACGTATTGCCTAAAGGCCTTGCTTTGTCAAATTGAACGCCATTGTCCGAGACGAGTGTATGTGGTATACCGAATCTAGTAACAATATTTTTCCGGATAAATTTCTTGGAATCAACATCTCGGATATCGGCCAAAGGCTCGGCCTCGACCCACTTAGTAAAGTAGTCTGTTCCCACGAGCAACCATCTTTGTTTCCGGCGGCTCTCGGAAAGGGCCCTACAATGTCCAAGCCCCGTTGCGCGAAAGGCCAGGGCTGGAGAGAGGGTTAAGAACCCTCCGAGTTGGTGGATATTAGGGGCGAACCTCGACACGCGATCACATTTTACGGCATAGTCACGAGCCTCCCTCTCGCATATTGGGCCACCAATAACCCCCGAGTCGGGGCTCATGGGCTAAGGATCTTCCTCCAGTGTGGCTTCCACAAATTCCCTCATGCAATTCCTCCGGTAATGATTCTGTTGATTCGGGTGTATACACAACAAATACGGTCCCGAAAAGGATCGTTTGTATAGCTTCCGGTCCTCGGACAACCAGAAACGCGGCGCCTTTCGACGTACCTTTTACGCTTCAACTTTGTCTTCGGGAAGGATGTCATTTTTGAGAAAAGATATGATCGAATCCATCCAACTAGGACCGGCCTTATTAGATGGATGTGAGGTGCGTCGGCGGCTATAAGAGAAGGTTCTAGATCCTCAACGAGAATCACCCTTGGTAGACCTTGAGCCGAGGATGTGGCCAATGTAGCCAAAGAATCTGCATGAGTGTTTCCACTCCTAGAGACATGAGCTAAGGCAAATGAGTCGAATTCGGCTCGGCGACGTTTAACTGGGCCAAATATTCTTGCATTCGGGGTCTCTAGCCTCCATGGTCCCCATGACTTGGCCGACCACTAATTGAGAGTCCGAGAACACATGGATTTCCTTGCCACCCATCTTATGTACCATTCGCATGCCTACCAAGATCGCTTCATACTCGGCCTCATTATTAGTAGCCGAGAAAGCCAATCTCGAAAGATTTTTCAAAGACAATTCCTTCGAGGGGACATTAGAACAAGTCCAACGCCGAGACCTTTTATGATTAGCAGCCCCGTCCACATAAACTTTCCAAGCCGAGGCGATACGGCCGTGATCACACCAACGATTTTTCACCCATGTGCGCTCCCTTTGAAGTTTCTTCTAACAATGGTTCGACAAACTCGCCACCAAATCGGCGAGGACTGACCTTTCACCGAGGTGCGAGGCTTGTACTTAACATCAAAGGCTCCCAAAATGGTTCCCCATTTTGCCACTGCGAAATAATCAGCACTACGCAACACGGCCTTGAGCGGCAACTCGGGTCAAAACAACTACGGTATGAGATTTGAAATAATGAGGAAGTTTGCGCGTGGCGTGGACTACAGCCAGAAGTGCTTTTTCCAAGGGCAAATAGTGCACCTCGGCTTCATTCAAGGACTTACTAACATAGTAGATCGGCCTCTGCACTCCATCTTCATTCCTTATAAGGACTAGACTCACCGCATGAATAGTCACGGCCGGATAAGCGAATAAAACCTCGTCCACCTCGGGCGAGATAAAATGGGTGGCCGAGATAGATATTGCTTAAAACATTGGAAAGGCCGACTCACAATCCTCGGTCCACCGAAACCCTTTCCACTTGTTCAACAACGAAAGAAAGGACGGCACGCCCTCGGTGACCGAGAAATAAATCGTTCAACGCGGCAATCATTCCGGTCAATTTCTGAATCTCCTTTGGGTTCCAAGGCGGTGCAAATTTTGAATAGCCCTAACACTGCACCGGGTTCACCTCTATGCCCCTATGAGTGATCATATATCCTAAGAACTTTCCGGATCCCACGCCAAAAGAACACTTGGAGGCGTTAAGGCGCAACTTATACTTCCTCGGCATTTGGAAGGTGTCGGCCAAATCTGTCATGTGCGAAGGTACCGTCTTACTCTTTACCACCATATCATCCACGTATACTTCTATGGTTTTTCCCGATTCTTTGTTCAAACATTCGGGTCATCATTCTTTGA
Organism: Castanea sativa; assembly: GCF_040712315.1. Taxonomy (NCBI): domain Eukaryota; kingdom Viridiplantae; phylum Streptophyta; class Magnoliopsida; order Fagales; family Fagaceae; genus Castanea; species Castanea sativa. The sequence continues at coordinate 10,578,907 of NC_134013.1, read as the reverse complement.
TAAGTAGCCCCGCATTTTTTAACCCAAATGGCATGACCTTATAATGATAGTTCCCCGTTGGAGTAATGAAAGCGATCTTTTCTGATCCTCTAACGCGCGGGGATTTTGGTGGTAACCACGAAGGCGTCCGGGGAAACTCATCCGAGGATGTCCGAACGGTAGCATCTACAGGTTGATCAATCCGTGGCATTGGGAAAGAATCTTTAGGACGAGGCCTTGTTCGGATCGGTAAAGTCCACACATACTCTCCACTGCCGTTTTTCTTCTTAACGACAACGGTATGAGCCAACCATTCGGGGTAGAAAACTTCTTTGATAGCCCCCGCCCTTTTGAGTTTAAGAACCTCTTCCTTCACGGCCTCGAGAATGTTCTCGGGAAGATCGCCGAGGTGGCTGCCTCCTCGGAACGATGGCCGGATTGACGTTTAAACGATGACAAATAAAGCTCGGATCTACGCACGGAGCCTCGCCATAAGGGTCCCACGCAAAGACATCTATATTGTCCTTCGAAATTCCAACAACTCCATCTTCTCTTGGTATGGCAAAAGTATGCCAACTTGGAAGAACCTCTCCGGATCATCTCTGCTATTACAAACTTCTCTAACTCCTCGCAAACGCCTCATCTTGTCATCGCTCCAGTGCCCTCAGGAGCCGTTAATTGCTATGACTCGGATGGGCAAGGTTGATAACTCGACTTCGGCCGACGAAATGCTGCGGCGGAGATGCATTGCCTGGCCAGCCCCTTTGACCGCCGAGGATTTCCTCAACATGTTCCCAGGGGAATTTAACCTTAACGTGCAAGGTAGAGGAGACGGCTCCCAGGGGCGTGCGGCCATGGCCACGGCGAGGATGGCCGTATATGGAGAGTACGCGTCAACCACAATGAAATCTACTTCAACCGTTTCGTGCGGATTGAACGGGTAAACGGATCCGTCCTTTTGGCACAACGGCTCTCCTTCAAAGCTAATAAGAGGTGAGTCATAAGGAGTTAAATCTTCCAACTCCAACCTTAACCCCTTAAATAGATCGGGGTACATGATATCTGCACCGGCTTGCCCCGATCTATCATCACCCTCTTCACGTCATAATTCCCTATTCATGAAGGTAACCACGCAGCATCGTCATGGGGCTGGATAGTTCCTATTTTATCCTCCTCGGAGAAACCCAAGACAGGTAAAGTGCTCTTTAATCTCTTCGGCCTACCACCCACATCCTCGGCACTGCGGATGGGAAACCGCCATGACCCTAGTGGGACCCGAGCCGGTCCTGTGTGCGGCGAAGATAACATTAATTGTTCCAATGCTGGCCGAGATGAATCGTTCCTTTGGTTGTTTGAACCAACTTGGACCGACTTGCCCGCGGGGTCGACACAAATCGCTTCAACTTTCCCTCTCCGACGAGCTGCTCTAGATGGTTCCACGTGGTCCGGCGGTTCTCGGTAGTGTGGCCCACATCCCGATGGTACCGAGGAAAAGGTTTTGATTTCTTCTCGCGAGGTCCCCCTGCCATCTTGCCGGCCATCTAAAGAAGGGCTCTTTACGAACTTTTTCTAATAACGATGTACCGGTTCTCGGAACACGGTATTTACGGCTTGGGTGTCCAAGCCGGATTGTCCGAAATAATCCCTCCTCGGCTTGTTGTTGTGATATCCGTCCGACTGGAAATCCCTTCTCTCCCTGGCGGGATAACCTTCTCCTTTCCTTTTCCTATTTGCTCGGTCTTCCTCTACCCTTTTATATTCATCAATACGATCCATAAGACGACGTACGCTCGCGGACGGGCTTTTTCGTCAAAGACTTTCTTAGGTCGTGATCGGTAGGGAGGCCTACCTTAAAGGTATTTAGCGCCACCTCATCAAAGTCGCCGTCTATTTCATTAAACATCTCCCAATATCGTCGGAGTATGCTTTCGGTGTCTCCCCTTCCTTCATGACCATGGATAGCAATGAGTCCGGTGGCCGAGGGACTCGCTACAAGTAATGAACCGAGAAGCAAACGCCCTAGTTAGTTCCCCAAACGAGCCTACGGACCCCAGACTTGAGACCGTTGAACCATCTCATAGCCACGAGTCCCAGTTTGGAGGGAAGACTTTACACATCAAAGTCTCGTTGTGTGAGTGCCGCCATCCTTTGGTTGAAGTGACTCACGTGCTCCACCGGATCAGTCCGGCCATTATAGATGGTAAACGTGGGCTGGGTGAACCTCCCCGGGAGCCTCCCCTCTCAATCCTACGTGAAAACGGAGATTTAGAGAGTTGGTGCAACGCCCTACTCATGGTATCGTTGCCTAAACCCCTAGGACGAAGCTTCTTACGTCTGCGGATTGGCTGGTCGTTCTCCTCACCAGAGGATGTTGCACTGGTGGGGGAATATGACCTTGAACCGTAGCCATGTCCCCCATCCTTCTCTGAGGAAGAACTAAATGAGGACGGGGAAACCTTACGTTTAGCACGGCGTAACTTCCTCTTCAAACGATTGATTTCCTTCTGCATGGATTTAGAGCCCTCATCGTGGGTAGTGCTACCCCCTCCATGAGTATGGCTAGCCCCTGGATATTCTGTATAGACGCTTCCCTCACGATCCCTACGATGTTCAAGACGTTCGAAATGATCTTCCAGTTGTGATCCTTGTGACTCTGCATGGTGAGAGCCTAAGCCTGCCATAATATCCCTACTACTCCTAGACTAGATTCCCACAGACGGCGCCAATTGTAAGTGCACAATTGCACCTGGACCCAAGAACAGTTATGGGCTCAGGCCCAATGAGCCTTAAACAATAAGAATTTGTAGAGTGTGGGCTTAAAACCCAGGTTAGAAGTATATGAGGATTAAATGACAAACTAAAGATTGCAAGTAATTGAAAACAACAAGGAATATTGTAACCGGGCCTCCTCGGACGTAAGCCGAGAGCTGTTCTTCTATTATATCTCACCCTTTGTCTTTTGTCTTTTTAGGTTACAAAAAGTTCCATCCCGTTTCTGTTCCAGGTCCCCCCTTAAATACTCCTCTTTTTAATACTTTATACACGTGTTGCCCCAATTCCTCCCTTAGCCTAGATATTTCTTTTCTTAGTGCCTTTGAACAGTAACTAGAAGTTTCCCTTCCACTGTTCAAGTGTCACCTCCCCATTAATGCGACGGGGTGGTAGGTGGGGTCTTTAATGTGGAAGTAGCAGCCTTTATTTTTTACATTTCTTCAACACCGGTGCTTCTGGGGCATTCTGGGGTTCACCCCCTTTAACCATTGGTCTTGACCGTGCCACTCCCTAACCTGTACCATGAAGTCCCGGGTTCTTCGGTGTCAGTCCGAGGGGAAAAGCATCCTCGGCTCGGTCCCCGGATCCTCGGCGTATGGGCTGACCTAGAGTATCAACAAGCCCTAAACCCAAGAGTAGGTCGGCCTTCCTTAGCAAGGCCCAATGGCCCATATCCCTATTAAGATATTTTTACTCCCCACAGTAATCTTATATTAATGTAATCTTAACACAAGAATACAACTTTACATTATTTAGGAATGTAATAAGATTAAGATAATGTAATATACTTTGTAATTTTAAATTATAATAATGTTAGAAAAATAAAATATACCAAAAATTTTAATGTTACATTATCATGATGTGCATTACATCAAAAGCATATTACAGCGAACGGAACGTCTCTAGTAGTAAAAGGTTGCTTTTTTTTTTTTTTTTGGGGCTAAATTAAGGAGAAGCTCTATAACAGTTCCTCCTTCCCTCAATGCGTTGTTGCGTTACTTGCGTATAGGTTTTCCACTATAAAAATAACACCAGTAAGCTCCTAAACACATGCAAGAAACATGCGGTGTCATTCACTTTGTGTGAAAAGAGTGATCAATTTAATTTAAACACTGCTTTTAAGTTTATAAATCATCTCAATAAGAACTCTAAATTATCATAAATCAACTATAACTCCAGATAAGTGGTTGATTAGATGCTTAATTTTCTTGAGGTTAAAATAAGCTTAACCAATAAGATGAGGTTGGATATGCAGGCAAACATCATGACTGGAACTTTAAGGTTAGTCATGCTCTTGTCATGCATGATGATGGTTATTATGATGCCCATGATAGCAACAGCATCATCGTCAAAGTCGCCATTATTATCAGCACCATCAATGGCATCTGCTTCGCTTCGCCCACAACAGGAGATGCACAGAGGAGAGGAACAGCACCAGGTTCAACCAGAGATTCTTCCAGAAGACTATGGCATCTCTGATCCCCCACCCAACATTGGTAGAGGAGCCTACGCCCCTATTCTACACTAAGAATTTTGATGTTGTTCTAGTTCCCAGGTTTCATTTTGTAACCCAACAAGAACCTGAATATGATGATATATACCATCTTACATGGCGGTGCTACATTTGTATAAGTTTCTTGTTGGTACGCAGTTTCTATTAATTTAATTAAATATTTGTAATATGATGTTCTCTATTTCTCTAGCAGTAAATTTTATATCTCCACTGTATCTGAATCATTTCAAACCCATGACCCCACCCCTCAAAAAACTCTTTTAATACGTTATAATAGACTCTGTAATATAATAACTATTTTTTAAGGATAACTATTCGGTTATTTGGTTGTATTTTTATTAATTACAAGTAATAGTTATTCCTTACAAGGAATAGCTATTATTTAAAATGAAGAAAAATTATTCCTTACCAAAATAGTTGTAATAACTATTCCTTAACCTACATAATAAATACAAAAATAAAAATTACTAAAAGACCCCAACACTAATAACTCTCTCTCTCTCTCTCTCAAGAATTAATTCATAATTTTTTTACTATTTTTTGGCTTCATTATCCTCCATGTTAATTTTTTATTTCTACTATTATTCTCACTATTTGTTCTACATTCAAAGTTCAATGATGTAAAAAAAAAAAAAAACCCACTATGCTAGCATGTAGGGGTGTTAGTGGTGTGGTGCGATACAATGCAGTTTTGGGCCATTTTTAGTATTGCACCTTGCATTATTGTTTAACTAAAATCATAACTGTACTGCACCTTATTTTTGCGGTTACATGTGTAGTGCGGTCTAGTTTAGAGTTTAGCCAAAACCATAACCACACCCACACCTCATTTTTGTAGTCACATATGTAGTACTATATATAAGATGCAGTTTGAACGATTTGAATGGTATATTTTCAAATTTTGGGATTTTCCTACCCAGTCCAAAATGAATTTTTCCCTTTGTTTTGGGCCAAAATTTAAACTATTGAGCTAGTTTCTTTATTTCGGGTTGGCTTTCCTAATCAATATTTGTTAGGGTTATTAAACTTTTTAAATTTTTTTTTTTTTTTAACTAGGTTTATTGAACTATTATTAATAATATTTTTAATATTAAAAATAAATAAATATATTAATATATAGAGAGGGTGCGGTGCAGTGCGGTTTATGCAGTTTTCTTATTATAAAACCGCAAACCACACTACACCATGCGATGCAGCGCACTGTTACTTGCGATGTGGTGCAGTTATGCCATTTTCCGAGCGGTTTTGGTGCGAATTTTGTGGTTTATGTGGTTTGGTGAACACCCCTACTAGCATGTTCTCTGTTATGATTTGGTATTAAAATTTTGAAAATTATAAATTGTATTTAGTTTTATATTATTTGTATTTTATAATTTGGTATCTATATGTTGTGATAAAAATAACTATATTACTATGATATGCTGTTATCAATTTTGTATATTTATTAAGATTAATTAATAAAAATAATACTAAGCCATATTGTAAAATATATATCTTTTTAAAAATGGTATTTTAGGAAATTTGATAAAAATATAATGACATTCTACCATCTTAACATAGATTCAAGCTTCCACTACAGTTTTACCACCAAACAAATTAATAAGAATGGTTATGCTATTCCAACTTTTTGTATTACTTGTAATACTTATTCCTATTACAATGTAACTTCGGCCACAAGTTTAGAACAAATTGCTCTTTGAGCTGACCATTTATCAACTCACAAATCTAGGACAGATAAAACATATTAGAATAAGGCCTTTGGTTTCTTGTGTCAAAGTTGGATACAACACCCCTAACGTAGGTGTTAGTTTCCCAATTGTTAGGTCTATGCCCATGTGATAAAAATGTTGTATGCAACCATTACACAAGATAATAAATTCATCCTTCCTCAATCCAGACAAAGTTGTTCCACATAAATGGAAATTTTTTGAGACGTTAAGGGGACCCCATTTATCATTCGCAATCGAAAACAGCCATAGGAATCTACTTAAGTGCTAACTAAAATGAACGCCTTCAAGTATGGAAAAACAGATCATGATTGTTAGCATGTACAAAGAGTGAAGGTAAACAACAATTGCGTTCAGTATATCCCAAAGATTTTCAAGTTTCTTTGTTTTGCAAGTACAAAGAAATAATGACGTAAAATCTAAATTTATTGCATAAGTAAGATGAGCATGTTTCAACAAGAAAGACGTATATATTAGTAGCAAAAACCCAATCCAGCCCAGCCCAACCCAACCCTCGGAACAAGAATAGAACCACCATAAATAATGAACTTCTGATGAACCATGTGGCCTGAATTCACGTGGCAATCAAGGATTAGCTGAGCGTACAGGCTCCTTTACTTGGTGGAATATGACAGTATAACAGCAACAGCATTGTTCTTCATTGGAATTTGGAATAACAGAAGCACCCCAATGGAAGACCACACTGTCTTGGTCAAAAATCTGGCAATAACTTACCTATTTGACAAGAAAAAACAGAATCAGTTCTGGGACAACAAGGTTAAGCATAACTAAAAGAAGGAAAAAAGGGATGCCTACATGCCCAATGGCAGTTGAAGGAATTCATTGAATTGTTAGCAAAATTTAAGTTGAGAACATTATGCTATTAGGCATTTTTGTATAAATTAGAAGAGACAATAAAAGGCAAAAGTGAGGGTGCAAAGATTTTGCATTCTAACTCACAAAGAAATACTGATGGGGAAGATTTAGAGAAAATAGGGCCTGAGGAAGAAGAGGTATCAATAATTTCTTTTGATTACTTTCACTTTCTCTACATAACCAAATAAGGAAAAACAAATCTGCTATTCTTTTCTCTTATTTTCCCTAATTTTATATCTTATCTTGTAGGAAGGAAACTAAGATTCTGTTTGTTTTGTTGTAAAATATTTTGTCAAAAAATATTTTCAGCAAAAGACTTGCTTATTTTCCAAAAATAAATCTAAAGCAAACCAAACGAAAATAATAGTTTTGATTTTGATGCTTTAAGCTCCATTTGATTGCTTAAAGAATTTTTTTCTATAGAAAAATGTTTCAATTTTCCCTCAATTTTCTCTGCACCGGCAGCAGAACGGGCGGTGATTGGGCCAGGTGCAGCGGTGGATTGAGTTAGTTTCACACTAGCATTAGGTGGCTTGCGGTAGGGTTCACAGAAGCTGCGTTCATAGACAATACGATTTGAACGGCTGGGCTAGCAGGTGATGGCTGGGTTTGGCAGAAAACAGCAAGTATAGGAGGGATGAGCAAAGAAGGTTGGGGTGGTGGGGTGGGGGCAGTCTCTGTTTGTGTGAGAACTGATAATAAATAAGATAGAATTTCAACCTATGGCATCCACTCTATGATGATTGCTCTTTATTATGAAGCCAAGACATCAATCGGTTTTAGGTCATGATAAATAAGATAGAATTTCAACCTATGACATCCACTCTATAATGACTGCTCTATATCATCAAGCCAAGACATCAATTGGTTTTAAGTGTAGGTGAAAATTCGAACCCCAGATCTCTTATTCTACGACAAGAGACTTTACCAATTAAGCTAACTAGAATCCACGAAAAAGTCAAAAACGTTTTATGACTATTAAACATCAGAATACATCAAAACGTGGATTTCTTTGCCATAGTTGAGGTCTATGCTCATCTAGTTTTTTAATTCTTCCTCTTAGTCTTATGTTATTATCTTTTTTTATAACTAGTATTTATTTTTTTGATAGGTAATAAGAGTAATATTATTGATAAAAGTTTTTTTTTTTTTTTTTTAAAGGAGAATACAAGGTGTTCACGATGCTGAACATAGAAAGAACAACAACCAACAACATAGAAACAAAGAAATCAAGAGACTATTCTAAAAGAAGAAAGAAACTCTATAAATTTTTTATAAATAATATTAGCAAACCTTATGTTATTATCTATTTCTCTTTTCCTTTAGTGATGCAGCAATTCCATTTACGCATTCAACAATTACCACTCACATAAGATGTATGGAAGATGGGCAAGCAACAGCAGCAACTTTCTGAGCACGCTGTGCTTCGCTCCTATAAAGCTCCTTCATTTCTTTTTTCACACGCCTTGCTTCACGGCGTTCCTCCTTTAAAGCAGCCTGCAAGCAGAAAAATCCAACGCCATTATAGTAGACAGAGTCGAAATTAGAATATACCATCACAACAGTGTAAATCCAGGCATGATTTCTTAAAGCAACAGATGCTTGAATAGACAAAGTACTGACTGCAACTTATTTCCTTCTGAAACATATGTCGTAATGGCAGTTTGCAGACAGGCAAAGGACCGAAATTTATTATATCAGCCAATATTATATCAGCCAACAGATGTTTGAGGCACTGACTATTCAAGAATTCACATAAGATGAAACAAGCAGCAAGGAAATACCTTCCGATCTTTCTTCTCCTCCTTTGATTCCTGACCATGAGGTTTCCTCTTCTGCTGCTCCACTTTGTTGCTAGCCACATCCTTCACTTTTTCTGCAGCAGGTTTTCTACTAGGAGGTAGAAAATCCACTGGAAGCTTCTGTTTTCCTTGAAGGGATATTACATGACTTGTGGCACCCCTGGCATTGGATACAGTTTCAGCCAACTTCTTTTTCCTAGTTATTGGAGCCCCGATCTTAACAGGGTGGTTATCACAATTTGTATACGTGGAAACTATGGTTTCACAATCCCACATTTCTGATTCATCACTACTTTCTTGTTCAAGAATCATATCTTTGTCTTCATTTTCACTTTCGTTTTCATACTTCTCAGCATATTCCACAATGCGATGAATCACATCAGCAGCAGTCTCTAATAGCTCTTTACTTTTTGGTCCCTCAGTATCATGCAATAAATCTGCAGGAGCCCTATATTTGCCATCAAGCTCCAAGTCATCAATCAAACTGTCACCTAGAGTATGTTTGAGCTTCTCTGCTAGGAACTCATCTTCTTCAGCTACATAACCACCATCATCATCATCATCATCATCAGTACCATATTCTTTACGTTCAAGCTGGAAAAGATAAAACACTGTGAGAAAGAGAAATCTAATAGGACAAGAGAAAGTCCATCAAACAAAGGAAGATAGTGATTCCACCGTATAATTTAAGCTAAAAGGGTAAAAAGTTTATTTTTGATAAGTAAAGAGGATAAAAAATTTTCCTTTTATTTACAACAAAATCTGTAATAAATGCGTCAAGGCCTACCAAAATTCCCTGATACTTGTGGTACGTGATCAAGGTAGACAATCGATACAAATTACCCAGTAATAGCAAATTCCTTTGCAGCCATGTAGAATAACAGAATAAGGGGGGAAATCAAAACTCTTCATGAATAGAAAGATTACAGGTCGTTGGAACCCATGCATGAAATAACATAAATGACCTAGTGATATGATAAAGCTTCAAATCCCCCAGGAAGCAAATTAACTGCATGGATGTCATCTAACTCACATAATAATCAAGGTTTAAACACACTAAATATAATGTGTACAAAGGGAGCGCACGATTTCTAACACCAACAAATTGGGCTCAGCTCCCAAACTGTATGTGAACTGCCTCATATGACTCAGCATCAGCTCATCCACCTTCCTCAACTCCTCTCAACACACACACAGACAAACTGTTATGTACCTATCTAAGATGACCTGCATATATACTTGTCAATTTTTTTAGCACCTTCTTCCTTGTAGATTAAAGCTAAACCTTAAACGGATGATTTTTTTTTCCTGGAATCGATTGCTTCTTTTCTTTTTTTTCTATTGAACAACTATTAGGCACAAGACGTTAATATTTGAAATTATGCAATGAATTAGCACACACCCAAAAGACTTTGAACGTACAACATGACTAGTGGCGGTCCCATCAATATTATCAGCAAAGTCACATAATGTATGCGCACCACCTCAGTTAATCAGAATCAGGAATCACTATGTTATTAAATGCTTTACAATCTAAGGCTAAAGAAAATTTAAACTTTCAAGTTGTTGATGAGAAGAATTATGTAGAAAAGCCAAAAAGAAGTTCCAAACATAGATTTATAACAATGTGTTTACAGAGAAATTTAGAAAACAAACAATTTTAAAAATAGGAGGAAAGAATAGGAATTAAAACGACATAGCACATTGGAATGCGTCCAGAAATAAAGTGATCCAACTGGCATTTAGTAAATTGAGCCTAGAAACTACCTTAGGGTTGGGAAACTACCTTAGGGTTGGGAAACTTAAATAGTTAATTTCGATACTGTTTTTTTTTCCTGGGGCTACATGGAAAGGCTTCTTAATTGTACCATGTGATACATAGAGTCCATTATCAGAGAAGACATCACAATTGGAATGCCATTGGGTCGAGCAATGGATCAAACGATCAGAGCGGTTTGTGATATGTATTATGCTACCTTATTGTACCATCTTCTTCAGTTTTTCCTTTTATTCAATATACATATTGGACCATCTTGTTTTAGCATGTAATATGTATTATGCGCACTACTATTTATCTCTTCTTTGGCAAACTTAGTTTTAGACTTAGCTTACACTGATCATGCATCCTAAAGACTAATATAATAAATGAGAAATTCAACATTTTAACGCAACCCAAATATGCGATTATCTAGAAAAATAAAGAACAAAACAAGAAAAAGTAAAAATTACAATGAAAAACAGGAAAAGAAACTCACTAGATCAAATTGCTCATCCAAAAGACGAGGGGCACGTGGCTTGTCACCCACAATTTCATCTCCTTCTTTCACCAGCTGATGTCCAACTCCATTCTGAAACACAAGGCTATCCACAACTTCTTGTTGGCCGGAAGCACCGGCTTTATCAACCACATTTTCGGGTTTTTCCTCAACTATATTCAATCTACTATCCTCCTCTTCTTCTTCTTCCGCAAGGTTTGCCTGAACAACAAAATCCTCTTCCAAGTCCTCGTCATCGGAAGCAAACCGCGACAAATCACTATCATCAAGCAATGCAGCAACTTCAGGATCAACGGCTTTCTGAAGCCTCACACCAACAGTCTTAGACGCAACACTGAAAATCGATTTCTCATTGGAATCAGCATCCCCTTCAGAAATCCGTACTCTCGAAGCATCATATGCCTAAACAAAACAACAACACACATTCACATCAAGCTTATTCCAAAAAATTTAAAATTTTCTCAGCATCCAAACAGAGTAGAAAGAAAAACAAAACCTAATCCGACCTTGACGTCACGAGGAAGCTCCTCAAGCTTCGCCTTCGGATTCTGATAATACGCGGAACCACCACCAGTGTTCTTAATCTCCCGCAAGTGCTTCAGATAATTATAACCGTCATCCGGAAACCCTAGCTCCAAAATCTCCTTCCTCACGTTCTCCGGCAACGTTCTCCTCGACGGCCCCGCCGCCGGAGTCCCGAAAACCCGATCATCGGCCTCGTTATCATTGTTATCCTCCGGCGCATCCGCGAATATGGAATCGGAATCGCCTTCGTCTTCGTACTCGCCGGAGTCGGCAAAGAGGGAGACGGGGTTATTGTCGATGCGGACGAAGACTCGGTCATTACCAGGTGAGTCGTCGTAAATGGGATCGGACGAGTCGCGGGCGATTAATTGGAACGTTGCGGATTTCTTTTTGTCGATGAATTTCTTTTTCCTGCCCATGTTTCTGTTAAAGTGAAATTTGGTAAATTGAAAGCAGGTGGGTGAGAATGATTGAAGCTGCGATAAGTTGAGAATGAATTGAATAAACCCTAGCCGCTGGTCCGTCTAAAGAGTAAAAATTCTAAACCCTAGAGCCAGGAGAAAAAGGTCGAATCATCAACACGTGTCATTTTAGGAACTACTGTCGTTTTCTTAAAAAGATAAATAAAAATTGTCGTTTTGTTAAAAAGATATAAAATCATTTTACGAACGACTGTCGTTTTGTCAAAAAGATAAATTAAAATTGTCGTTTTGTTAAAAAGATAAATAAAACATAAAAAAAAAAATTCCGTTGCCGGGACTTGAACCCGGGTCTCTCGGGTGAGAGCCGAGTATCCTAACCAACTAGACTACAACGGAGAGTTGTGAACTAAGTAAAATAAAATTACATATATGCTTAGTTGATCTGAACTCAAATACACCATGCAAACTTTATTCTATTTTTAAGCTATTTGACCTTATAATAAATTTTACACAATACTATTTTGGTTTAACCCAACAGCCTAGATTCATGACATGTTAGGGATATGGTTAAAGACTAAATTTGTTCATAGGCTAATTGTAAACTAACCATAATACTTTGTACAAGTTATAATATGTATTACATGTACTACAAAAATACAAGTCGTATAAAGTCATATAAGTATATTGAACATAAATTGATATTTTTTATCCCCCTCACCCTCAAAGTGTCCATGTAAGCTTAAAGACAACTTGAGTTTGAAATGTGAAATGGAATGTGTAAAATAGATGTTGATGACATCGTATGGTAGTGGCTGGTGACAATCGATTGGAGGATGGTTGTTATGGTCGACTAATGGTTGTACTAGTGACCATAAGGATGAAATCAACAAATGAAAGCGTTGTGGGTGGCCGAATGACAGTGACACCCATAATCGGAATGATGACATTGGTTGTGCATAACATCATCAATGATTGTTCAACAATTGGTTCAAGGGTTTCATCTACCCTTGTGAGGATTATCTTTGGTACCATATTATAATTTTTATGTGATCAAGAATGTGAGAGCAAAATTGAGACCTAAAATAAATATTTGCGAGATTCAGCTCGATACCTTACATATACAATATCAAGCCCTAACAGACTTCACATTTACTATAAGTTATACAAATATATTGAATCTAAGCTGATGAGTTGTCGTGCAAAGAAACACAAACAAAAAGGGGGTTAGGAAGGGGGGGGAGGGAAGGGAGAAAAAAGGTGCTTATAACTTTTTTGTTTATAATTGCAATCCTTGGGCTTGGGCTTCTCGAACCTTAGAAAAAGATCTTCCAAATCATCAGGCCAATGGTCCTTTCCGATTTTGTGAAAGACATCACATTAGGAGTAAAGTACTCTACAATCGTCCCTTGATCAAATAGGAACCTAGTCCCATCCACCTTAACCACTTGCTTATCTCTCAAATTGATCCATCCTATAATCGATTTCACCAAATTTAAATTTAACCAACAAGTAATAGATCAATACTCGAATAAGCCTAATGATTGAATTAGATAAACTTCCTCAAAAAGAGTCACTAACAATCCTATCATACATAAGCATTTATCATTTCTCACCTACTTTTAGTCACATTTATTGTGATTAATATCGTCATCTACTTGTGGTCCAAGACATGTCTTCTTGAAAGTTTCCCATCGGTTAAGCAAAGGAACTCATTTCCAACTCTAAGAGCAACCACATTAGTTCATTTATAGTCTTCTAAAATAGAAAAAAGTACAAATTTTACACATTTTGAGCAAAAAAACACCTACATTAGTGGGTGTAAAAATGTGTAAAGATGTGTAAATATTTTCACGAGCTACAGTAACCGTGCATATTTACATAATTACTGTAGCTCATTTATTCATTAATTTAGTATTATCTTTGTACAGTATAAAACACATTTTTCGCTCTTTTTTTCTCTCTCCTCTCACTAAGCAACACCAACGCCTCTCAAGTCTCAGCTTCTCTCTCTCTCCCCATTTCATTCTTGAGCTCTTCCTCTCATCTTCTCTCTTTGTCTGCTTCTTTTCAACTTTTGCTCATTCTCATCACCACGGAAAATAATGTGATCGGTTTGGGGGTTTTGCAGCCCCGTAAGGAGGGTGGATCAATTGATAGACTCATATTTTCTATTGACAGACTTTGGGGCTAATTTCTCTAAAAATGTATGGGTTTTTCTCATTGAGATTTTAGGGTTTTTTTGTTTTTTGGTTTCAAGCAAGAGTCTTGGGAGTTTCTCTAAACTAATTTTTTTTAGGGTTTCTTGCGAGTTTCTTGTTTCAAATTTTTTCTGGTTTGGGGTTTCTTTTTTAGGGATTCTTCGGAGCACACCCGAAGTTATTTTTGGAATTTATTAGTATTTCAGATTTTGTGTGTATTTATATTTGATTATTTTAGAGTTCAGGTAAGGATTAAATTTTATGTCTTTTGATAGGGATTAGTTCCCCATGTGTAGGGAGTTTTTGAAGAATTTGGAGTTTTTTATACTTGTATTAAATTTCTATTTCTCCCCTGTTTTCAGACTGATTGAACAGGGTATATACTTAGTTATATACTTAGTTTTCGGATTGTTTTCCCTGTGCTGATTTGGTGGAGTCTCTTATTCCATGTGAGTTTTATCTTAAAGCTGAATGATTGTGCTTGTAGTTGTCTTTTTGATTTTCTTTTTTGTGTTTTGTTGGTGGGGTTGAAAGTGAGGGTTTTTATTTTGATTTTTAATTCTGTTGCTTTAAGGTTTGATTTTCTTATGTTTGTACATAAATTGGTCAATGAATTAGCCCATAAGGGTGGTTGGTTGTGATTGTGGAATTTGATTAACTCTGTGCAATTAGCCCATAAGGGTATTTTTTTCCTTTTATATTTGAAGTACACTCGGAATTTGAAGTACACTTGGTTGTGATTGTGGAATTGATTAACTCTGTGTAGTTAAATGGAATATAGTGAATTGGTCAATATATTTTGGTTGTTGTATTGCCTGTGAGTTTCCTTGATTATGTATTAATATAAGTACAAATGCATGTGGGTTTTACTTGAGAGTTGAGAGTTCTATTGATAATGTTATTGTTTTAAACATGGATAGATCATGTGTCAATGGGGACGATTGGTGTTCTTTGATCAAATTTTTGTGTTAATCTTCTGAGTTTGTGAGATTTCTTTTAGTTTCCGAAGGATAGAGAAGCTCTATTTTAGATCTCATACTGTTTACCTTTGTGTTTTCAGCGAGTTATACTCTTAAATCTATGTTTTCAGTGAGTTATACCCACCTCTGTCAATTCTTTTCCCTTGCATTATCTAGTAGATAAATTTCAACTTCAATTTTGTTGCTTATTAGTGCCGCTTCTGAATTACTTTGGTGTTTGTTAGGTGGTGGACTCACAAAATCCCTTCTTCCTTGACATTTTACAAGACAATGAACAAGATTTTGAGTCTTTTGATAGTAGTATTTTGATGTTCACTCCGCATTCAAATGTGAATGTCCATCAATCTCCACCCCAAGTTGAAATGGGACAATTTATACCCAGCATTGCAAAAAAATCAACTATTAAGAGAGGCCAACGAGGAATCAACTTCACTGTAGATGAAGACAGTAAGCTAGTGTCGGCGTGGCTCAATGTTAGTTTAGATGCCGTGACATCGACGGACCAAAAACACACAACATTTTGGGATAGAATTTGGTCCACCTTCCACAATGACAAGAAATTTAACTGCACCAAGGATTCTTTAAATAGTTGGTGGTCAACAATTCAAAAGGAGACCAACAAGTTTTGTGGATGTTTGGCCCAAATTGAGAACCAGAATGAAAGTGGCAAAACTGAGCATGACAAGGTATTTCGACTCAACATCTAATATGTACTGTACATCAATACACTTTTAGTTTTATGATTCTCATTATTTTCAATTTTTTACTTTTGTAGATTGAAGATGCAAAAGCTATGTATCTAAGTAATAGCAAAAATGCATTTCAATTGGAACATTGTTGGAGAATTTTGAGGAATGAAGCCAAGTGGTTAATTCCAAGAGATAATTTGAAGGTCCGCACAAGAAAGCTAGCCACACAATCTTGTCATACTTTTGCAAGCTTAATAAATCTAGATGAAGATAATGATAAGATGAACTCCAGCGAAACCTTGGAGAGACCCATAGGCAAGAAGGCCGAAAATGAGAAATTAAAGAAAAGAAAGAATTGTGATGACGTGGTCCCAATATTTTCCTCCCAATTGGATGAAATCAAGGAAGAAAATAGGAGAATGCATGAGGAGAAAAAGGAAAGTATGTGCATTACATTAGAATAACGAAGAGAGTTAATGCGCATTGCATCCGAAGAACAAAGAGAGTTGATTCGTATCAAGGAAGGGAAGAATGAATAGTTGATTCGTATCAAGGAAGAGAAGAACGAAGTAGAAAATCGGAAAATGGAAGATGAAATTATAATGAAAGATACAAGAACCATGGATCCTAAGCAAAAAGAATATATTCGTCTACGTCGTTTTGAAATCTTGGAGAGGTTAAGGTCTAAATTTCCATCATAATTTGAATATTATTATTGATAATATCTAATCAAGTAATTTTTTGTATAGTGCAAAGATACTAGCACTTGGTTGACATAGATGATTTGATGCTAGACATCTCTTTTGTAGTATTTACTTGTGCAGGAAACATGATTATTCAATCTCTAATCATGTTAGATATATTTTTTTAGTCTTCATTTGTGCAAAGAAACAGATGCAATGTTATAAATTTTGTATTGTGCACGGACAATAACACTTAATTATTCAATTCAATTTGTGATTCTGTTCTTGTCATATTGTTTTGGGTGAAGCAATGTCTCTGTTGAAGGTGGCTGTACTTGCTAATTTTATTGGTTGTATATGCTATTTGAATGTAAATAGCAATTTCTCAACAACTGATAGTTTCTGCATATTTGATGTACTTGCTGATAGTTTATGCATAAGTGCATATCTGATGTGTTTCTGCATAGTGTTATTTTTCTGCATAATTATTTGTTTCTACAGAAACTGTTTTGTGTTTCTGCATAGTCTTATTTTTCTGCATAATAGGCAGTTCTAAGACTTCTGTTGTGTACCACATTTGGCTACAAAGGTGTTCCAAGGGTCTATAAATATAATAGCCAAGTAGAAACCGTGGAAAAGCTGTTAAAGGAGATTAAAGATTATGTTGAAGCTCAGATTGGAGGCTTCAGGAATGTTTCTAATCTATTAGGAAAGAGAATAATCTGTTATAATGGTTGCAATTATGGTCCGGTACTTTTTTGTAATTGCAGGGTTCTTATGTACTCTTTGCAAATTTTATCAAATAAAATTTCTATCTTTTATCTCAAAAAAAAAAAAAAATACGTAGTAAATTTCAAATTCGTGACGATGAAGTTTAATAGAGTGATAATGAATTTTAATATTAGAATAAAATGTACAGTGTCCTTTTTGGAAACTTAGTAATATTAAACTTAGTAAATTTCAAATTCCAACGAAGGTTCACATTAAATAAAAGTAGTAATACTTAGAAATTTAGAATTCCAAATTCCTACGACTGGCCTTGTAGTTGCCATAGATGTTGGACGAGATCTGCTTGAAGTTGAGAATGAATTCCTCTATCTCTAATGAAATTATGACGTCCAATAACTGCATAAGGTTACAAGTGGGATTATGCGACACCGGTTTGGGTCCATTATCATCGATTTGATCATAATCGTAGTCATTTGCTCCAAGGTAAGTATGTCGCTCATCTTCAATGATCATATTATGCAATATTATACATGCCATCATAATGTCCTTAAGCGTTTCAAGGTCGAAAAAACGTGCAGGCCCACGCACAATTGCAAATCGCACTTGAAGTACTCCAAATGCACCTTCGGCATCCTTCCTTGCCGCCTCTTGTGTGGAAGCAAAATGTTGTCTTTTACGATCTTATGGTGCTAGAATTGTTTTGACAAATGTTGCCCATGATGGATATATACCATTTGCAAGATAGTACCCCTTCGAATAATCATTACCACTTATCAAGTAATTAACCGGAGGAGCACGTCTTTCAGCAAGCTCAGAAAATGCAGAAGACCGCTTTAAGACATTGATGTCATTGTGAGAACCCGGTAACCCAAAAAATGCATGTCATATCCAAAGGTCATACGACGCCACAATTTCTAAAATTATCGTTGGATCATGGGTATGACCAATATATTGACCTTTCCACTTACTTGGACAATTCTTCCATTTCCAATGCATGTAGTCGATGCTCCCCAGCATTCTTGAAAATCCACGGTGTTGGCCAACCATTAACAACCTTGCAATGTCATTGTTGTTTGGTGACCTCAAGTACACTTCAGAAAAGATTGAAACTACCGCTTTAACAATTTTTTAAAGCTTTTAATTGCAGTGGTTTCTCCAATCCTCATGTATTCATCCATGTAATTAGCCGACACTCCATAAGCAAGCATTCTGATTGCGGCGGTCATCTTTTGAAGGGAAGACAACCTGAGTGTGTTAGCCACATTTTTTTTTAACAAAGTATGGTTCAGTAGCTTCAACTCTTAAATGGATACGTAAAAAAAGAGAACGACTCATTCAAAACCTCCTTTGAAATACATTAGGAGGATACATTGGTGTTTCAACAAAATAATCATGGAAAAGCCTGTCATGACCTTGCAAAGGATTACGCTAGATAAACCTGCGGGATTGAACCGAACAACAACATGATGTTGATGCTCCTTCATTGTTTAATTCTTCTATGACAATAGCTACAGTAAGTTCCAACTTATCATCATCAGAAGACGAGTCAAATGAAGGCTCATCATTTGGAAAAATAAAATCAATGTCATAATGGAAATCCATTAAGAGAGATCAAAAATCGAATGGAAGAGATAATTTTGTAGAAGTGAATGGAAATTAGAGAGAAAATGGTCATATTTATAGAGCAAGAATGTGACTTGAGTTTGAATTTAAAAATTTTGACCTTTAGGTTTGAATTTACCATTGGGTTTAAAGTTTAAAAATATGACTTTTGGGTTTAAAGTTAAAAAATATGACATTTAGGTTTGAATTTCAAAATTATGACTGGTGGATATAACAATAAAAATTATGACTGTTGGGTAAAAAAAAAAGACCTTTGGTCAGAGACATCGATTCGGCAGCATCGGTTCGGTCACCGATTCTAGCAATACGGTGATTGGAAACATCGATTTGGCAGCGGTCGTCGAAGCCACTATTACAACAATCCACCCACCAGTGATGGCGGTACAATGGTCAGAGACACCAATCCGGTGGGCAGTTACCAAAGCCACTATTTTGGTAGTTTGGGCATCAGCGGCGTTCGTTGAAGCCACTATTTTAACAATCCACCCACTGGTGGGTCACTATTCAGCGATATGATGGGCGGTGAGACCAATTCGGCGGCGTTCGCTGGAGCCACTATTTTGGCAGTTCGGCCATCGGACTTCCACCACAAGTGGCTCCATTGGCCGAGCCACCGATGTTGGCAGTTTACTTAAAATATAAGTTTAAATTAAAAAAGTATGACCATTAGGGAAAATAATAAAAAATTGATGAAGAATGAATATTTTATTGAAAAGTCTTGTAAAATAGATAAATTGATGTGGGTGTTTTGTAAAAGTGATGGTGTGAAATAGAAAAGTAGGTTTTTTTTGTCTAACATAGACAAAATCTTTTCCACGAACTGATGTGGTTACTCTAAAAGGTTTTATGTTAAAGAGTTTGGTTGGTTTCTTTTATAACAATAATGTGTACGACACACAAACAAACATACTTTGCCACAAACAAGAAAAAGGGGAAGAAAAATAAAATAAAAGGTGCTTATTGTTGTAAAATAGAGGGCAAGAGAATAAAATATGAGGATAATATTATATCTATATTGCTTCTTATTTAGTGGTTATCCACCACAACATTTTATTTCTGGCCTGATATACATATATCTCTCTCTTTTATCCTCAGTATCTCTCTAATTTCCTCAATACATTATAATGGGAGTGAAGACTCTTATATATAGACGGAAGATAAACTAATGAAGTAATTACAAAGGGGGCAAGATCCCTAAAGTTATTACACCTGTCCATCATCTATGAAGAGTAAATAGATTACAGCAAAAGGGAATAGTGTAAAACAAAAAGTAAATCGTATATAATATTTATAGCTTTTTTCATTTTGGGTTTAACTTATTTTCAATACTTTTTTTAATTGAAAATTTCTTTTTGTTTTAATAAAAATTAGCCACCTCACTCACTAATTAAATCAAAGTAAATCAAAGGTGGGATTAAATCCTATTCCCCGTTGCTATTGTGCATTTAAAAAAAAAAAAACCCAGTTAAAAATTACTAGAATTAAACCAAACCCTTTTGTTTCTGGTTGCAATCCCCTAGCTTGGGCTTCGGACCCAAGCCTCTCTTGGTGAAAATTTTGAAGTTTATGGAAGGTGTGTAGTGCAAAATTGGAGGATACACCGACTCCAGGTGTTCGGAAGATATTCGTTTTCCGCATGGGAAGTTACATCACGTGATGTCACGTGCCAAAGCTCCCGCGTGCGCACGCATAAATAGCCGTTCCAATTTCATAATTCACTAATTCGGCGAAGTTGGTGCGAATGCGATTTTGAAATAGTAAAAGGCGGTTCGGTTAAGTACATATATTTGAACCAGTCACTTGCTTCCCATTTTCACTATCAAATACTGTGATATTCACATTCTAACTCCGAAGTTCAAACCAAAACAGATTAATGGTTGATTAGGGTTTCCACATTACTGAAGAGTCATGGAAATGGAGATTTCGGTATTGACGCCTTCACAGCGATACGCTGCGGCAGCTCTGTTTGCACTTGCAATTCACCAGTCTCAGCTCCACCAAACTCAGCCTCTCAATAGTTTGGTCACTCTGGATGAGGAGCCGATTGATGAAGGTGTAACTGTAAGCGATGGAAAAAACGCGTCGGTTTCCGAAGATCCTCATCTTTGGGTCCACGAGAAATCTGGCTTGCTTTGGCCTGTTTTCAGGTACTCTTTTTGTTGTTGCTTTCTTTTACTATATATCTATGCATTTTGCTTTTTAATTTTAATTTTTTATTTTAAAAAGACCTGTTTTCGGGAAAATAAATGGAGAGAATTAATTAACAATTGAAGCCGAGGTGTGGAATTTTGTTATTTTTGGGAATAAAATTGTTAATATGTGAGATTTAAAAAACTGGGAGGTAGAGTGTAGACAAGTTTAAGATCAGGATCTTCTACTCTAATACTACGGAAAATTTGTGTCCCAAAAGCTCAAGTCGACATGAAATGATAAATTTAATCATTTAATTAGTTTTAAAGATTGTTAGTTCAATAAGATACTGTGATATACACAACAAAAACAAAGCTTTAATAGGTATTCTATGATTGAACAATACTCTTGATTCGCTTCTCCGCTTCATCTACCCTAATCATATCCTATGATTCATATCCCCTTCAATCTCTCCATCTTTATGAATTATTAATCCAAGATATCGAAAGTTGTTGCTCTTTAGTGTCTTTTGACCATCAAGTCTAACTGCTCCTTTGTTTCTGTTTCTACTTGTACTAAACTTACATTCCATGTACTCTATTAGCCCTACTTAATTGAAAGCCTTTAGATTCTAGAGTGTCTCATCAAATTTCTAACTTGGCATTAACTCTACTTCTAGTTTCAACTTTCATCCATTGAAACTATATCATTTGCAAAAAGCATACACCAAGACAATATATATATGTATATTTATGTATGTATGTATATGTATGTATGTATGTATTCAATTATATACATATATTTTAAATTCTTAGGAGTTTGTAATTCTAAGGATAGTTGGGAATTTTTGTATGAATATGGACAGGTTTCTTGAAGTGGATGACCAATCCTGGCAAGGATTAAAGGAAACTGCAGGAACTTCTTCACAAGTCCGGCATCACGTTGGAGCGGTATGTCTTTTCTGTGAACTATTTAAGAATTAAAGAAATTTTTTTGACTAAAATAAAATATTAACATAAAAAAGGAAGAAAAGTAGGTTTTTATTTCTTCTAAGGCAATGAATGCTTGACTTGTTATAAGAGTAATGGCTCTTTGAATGCTGGCTACTTCAATTCTGTTGATTAATGATAATTGGTATTAAAGTGGATTGGTTTCCAATAATAGTGTGTGTGTGTGTGTGTGGTATTCTCTATCATGCTTGCTCATAAATCTTGAGGAGCTTATGTTCTTCACTGAAGCATTTACATCCTAGCACTTGTTCTGCAATGTGGATATGTGCTTATCCTTAGTTCAACTTTCTTTTATTGCTGTTAATATTATGGTTCCTGATTACAGTATAATGAGCGTTTATTTGAATTTTTTATTATGTCAAAGAGGTGTCCTAGCAAACAAAGACAAATTGGAGTTGAGTACCATTTATGTCAATTAGAATTGTGCTTGATTTGATGGTTTTCCATTGATTTGAGAATTAAAGAAGTATGTCACCAGAAACTTCATGACACTTTGATTCATTGTGGATTATGAGTTCTTTCTTGGTTGCTTGTTCAATTTACAATTAGCAGAGAGCAAACCAGTGGCTTGGTATACTTCATTGCTCCTCTAGAAAATAAAATCATGTCTTATTGACCTACAAATAAATCTTTTTTCAAATTTATTTTATTTTCATCATGTTTTTGGCTTGACCCTTTACTCTATCTCATTTTTGTTGAATACGACATTCATTCTATTTCAGTTCTTGACGTTACTCTCAGAAGGAAGTGATGGACCTTCTTCAGAAAAATCTGACAAGGAACTAGCTTTGACAAAAGCTGTTGATGCTATGGTGCTTAGTATGGAGAGCCTTCCTCCTTCCTATGAGGAAAACAATGGGAGTCATGAATATGAAATCAAATGCCGTGAGAAATATTCTAGTTCTGAGACAGAATCAATCTCTGATGTGGCTGGAGAGCCTTATGAAAACACACAGAAGACAAGGTCCCAGACTTCTTCTGGAGAAAAAGCTTCTAATGAATCTATAGGTGAAACTTGTGAGAAACCTGTGGAAGAGGGAACACTGATCAGCTATCAGAGGAAAGTGACAGTTCTTTACATGCTACTTTCAGCTTGTGTTGCAAAGAATACTGAAGATGACAAGAGATGTTCTCAATTAGGAAAGGGCTATGATGCTCGGCATCGTGTGGCTTTAAGGTTGCTGGCAACATGGCTTGGTGTCAAATGGATAAAAATGGTTAGTCTACTTGAACTATTTATTTACTGTAACCTCCCTTTAATTGGTTAAACTTCTAGGTAGTTTCTGCTCTTTCATGACAAACTAGCCTCTTATACTTCAAACAGGAATGTGTGTGCATGTTTGCATTAATAACATTCTGGATTATTTATGAGCTGACTTACAATATTAGTCATTCAAATTCAGAAGTTTTTCAATGTGCCATTTATGAAAACTTTGGTCTTTAACAGGAAGCCATGGAGATAATAGTGGCTTCCTCTCTAATGGCTTCTGAGAAAGATGAAGGAGCAGAGGAAAAAAAATCAGAAACCCCAGATAGCTCTTGGAATACATGGAAGCAGGGAAGTATCATTGGTGCAGCTGCTTTGACTGGAGGAACCTTGATGGCCATCACTGGTGGTATGGGAACTGTTGGTTTTACTAGAATGGATATCTTTTCTTCAACAATTTTATGCTAATATGAGCAATTGTTATTTATCATTGACATTATTTTATTTTATCACAGGCCTAGCTGCCCCAGCTGTTGCGCAGGGTTTGGGTGCTCTGGCTCCTACATTGGGCAGTGTTGTCCCTGCGATTGGAGCTAGTGGATTTGCAGCTGCAGCAAGTGCCACAGGATCTGTAGCTGGTTCTGCTGCTGTTGCTGCATCATTTGGAGGTATGTAAAATGGAATGTCCTTTCTAAAATTTGTGATTAACTATGAAGTGCTAAAGGATAAGAGGAAACACATTTCTTTTTAAGATAGTTTTGGCTTTTGGCTTTTCCATTTAAACGGAAAATGTGTTGTGATCAGAAATTTAATAACAATCTTATATAGGATGCCATCTTCATTTGTTTCTTTGCATAATGTTTTAACTGCTGTTGTAACTGATCCAAAATATGAAGTAAGAAAATTACAAAGTGCCCAATCTAGCTTTTCATGTTTTTTAAGACTGTCAGTTTACAGAAAATTTGCCACTGAATGTATGTGTGTATGAGAGAGAGAGAGAGGACTTAGTTTGATTCTGTGATGTTTGCAAACAGCCTGGAAAGGGTCCCAGTCCTAAACAAAACCAATTTACACGGTAATAGTGGTTGTTAGAAAAGATAAAACATAACTTTAAATTAATACCATAAAAAATGCAAGACCTAATTTTGACACCATGATAAAGTGTGGGAAAATATAAATAAGAAAATAAAGAAGAAAGAGATAGTAGAAAGAGAAAGAGAGAGAATGTATGAAATCAACATGGTTTGGCCTTATAGGCCAACAGCAAAAAGCTCACTGATGGGTATTTATAGTAGACTTCCTAGAGACTGACAATGCTTGAAATACAAATAGAATTAGGATTACTTTGCTTGTACGCCAAGTAAGACTATGCTTACTTTTCTTGCACTCAAATTAGAATTAGATATAATGAACCTAGATTTAAGTCGTAATCAATTTTGGGCCTTGATATTTTTAATTGTGGTAATCTATGCAATGACTTAATCTTGATGTTGTGAAGTTTGCATACAATCTTGCAGAATCATAACCCTATACGAAACCAATCTATGCACTATGTTAGTTAAGGACAGAGACTTCAAAAGATTATACAACTTAAACCAGTGCTTTGTCTGGAGTATAATGTGTTACGACTTCTGAAAAGCAAGTTTAGGAACATTCTCAAGCATTGCTTCTATATCTTAAAATTGAAAGAGAAAAAACAGTGTACAAGGATAAAGCCACTCATACTTTTTGCATCACAGCCGCTGGAGCTGGCCTTTCAGGGACTAAAATGGCTAGAAGAATTGGATGCATTGAAGAATTTGAGTTCAAAGTAGTTGGAGGAAATCATAACCAAGGCGTGAGTCCCTTTATCATTTTATCTGTATTTTTTTCCCTAGGGGGAGGGTGTTTTAAGCCTATTTCAAGCAGGTCCCTTATTGGAATGATGATACTGCCAATACTTTTTCGAGTATTGAATGTTGTCTATGCTCACTGCTCACCATTATTAACAAAACTTTTTTTCCCCCAGCGACTAGCAGTTGGAATTTTGATTTCAGGACTAGTTATTGAGGAAGAAGATTTTATAAGACCTTGGGAGGGTCATTATGATAACTTGGAGAGGTATGAAACACATTATCACATTATCTGGAAAATAGAACCTGAATTCTTTACTAAGGTTGGAAATTTTTATTTCCAGAATTTGATGTAGGCTGGCAGTTTCATATGAATTTGCACCCCCCCCCCACCCCTCATTTTCTTGGTCTCTTACCTTTGGTTTCTGTCAAATCTCTGATCTTTCCATTTTATATCCCCTGGTTTCATGACCAAGGATTTGTCACTTACGATCAATTGATTTTATATGGTTTCATATGATGCATCATCAATTTAGTCTTAATCTAACTTTTAAAAGATCTTTTGGTTCTTCACAAGTGGTTTTTCCACTAGAGGCTTCCATTGCCTAGAAATCAGATCCTCATGTCTTTCTACTTAGTAATTCATATTAAAGGTTTGCAATATATAGGTATGCTCTCTGGTGGGAATCTAAGAATTTGATTGCATTGAGCACTGCAATTCGGGATTGGCTTACTTCAAGTATTTTCCTGAACCTTATAACTCTCACTACTGATGACTGTCTATAGGTTGCATTTTAATGACTGACAACATTTTCTCCTTTTGCAGGAGTTGCATTGCAGTTAATGAAACAAGGTGCCATGATGACCGTACTAAGCACACTTGTGGCGGCATTGGCTTTGCCAGCTACATTAATCACAGCATCTGATCTTATAGACAGCAAATGGGCAATTGCTGTGGACAGGTTAGTTATCTTTTGTTTTGTTTTTTGTTTTTATTTTTGGCCAAGGGAAGACCTATTTATCGATATGGAAGATATAGGAAAGTAGTCTTGAGTTTCAATATATGCATATTATACACACAGGCAGCAGTGTGTTGAGTGGTGACCTTCATTTAAGTGCACAGCATAGGAATCTCACTGATACACTGGTTTGCTTGGCCAAAAATATTGAATTTGGAATACATGTTTCTTCCAAGAAGGGACGATTTTCCCAATGTACCATGATTCTCTGGACTGTACATGAATTTTTCATCAAGTAGTATTTTTTTTTTTTGGGGGGGGGGGGGGTTTGGTGGATATAATTGGATGAAATTCGTTACACATGACATCCCAATCCAGTGAACAGGGTCATCCAGAAGTTGCAAAATGCTCCTGGTAATTCTGGAAAAACTAGACATACTTGCTATTAGAGAAGTGCACATTATACGGCAGTTGTTTTTTTAGTTAGTCCTCAAATCCGGCAACATTGTTCATGGTCTTTGCATGCGTGCATTGAATCAGTCTCTTAAATTTTAGCATTCTCACAATCAGGAACACAAATTTGAAATATTAGTATTGAGCATGAGTGGTTACTGAGAATCCCGGTTTCCCTCTCAATTTAATTCTAGCCTCTCCTTTCCATTTGGTTAGGTCAGATAAAGCTGGGAAGTTGCTTGCTGAAGTGTTGTTGAAGGGATTGCAAGGAAACAGGTAGGAAAATTTCATGTTAATTTAAAAATTATATTTGTGAGATTGTTGGTATCATCCCTTGCTTCTCCATGCATGGTCCAGGCCTGTAACACTCATAGGTTTCTCACTGGGGGCGCGAGTAATTTTTAAATGTCTCCATTGTTTGGCTGATGCAGAAGGAGATAACGGTAATGTTCACTCTGCTTCATGTTTGTTGATAGATGGGATTGCTGTTCCATATTTGTTGATAGATGGGATTGTTATTTGAGTGAAGTTCTTTGTTGTTATATTTTTGTAGCTGGACTTGTAGAACGGGTTGTTCTTCTTGGAGCACCAGTTTCAATTAAAGATGAAAATTGGGAGGAGGCTAGAAAGGTAGTTGGCTGCATTTGTGGTTTCTTGTTTGGTTCATTGTACAAGCTTTTCTATACTGCTGTTTTTTTTCAAGAGGTTGGTAGTGGTCTGTTGTACTAGAGCTTGGTAGTGGTTTGCAGATGGTTGCTGGCAGATTTGTGAATGCTTATTCCACAACTGATTGGACACTTGGCATTATTTTCCGTGCAAGGTATATAGGTCATTCACATGTAAATTTGGATATTGTTTTGTGAAGGAGGATATTTCAGTAGCTCTTACATTATCAGCAAACATGAGAAGAAAATATTGTGCTTGTTTCAGATGCTTATATATTGCTTGTGAAAATAGAAATAAGATAATAAATGTGGTTTAGATTATTGGTCTAGACTAATTAGAGTTAAAAGACTTGCAATACAAGTAGAATTAGGATTTCTTTGCTTGCACACCAAGTAAGATTGGACTGGGATTTTTTTCCTTGCACACCAAGTAGGATTGGACTTGGCCCTTGTCTAGAAATTTTCCTTGTTCCTTGATATCTCAAATACTGCCCATTGTTTTTACAATAAAATTATGAACTATGCCTCACTTAGTTATTACTGCTTGCGAGCTGATTAGTTAATTATAGACAAAAGTTCACTTTTGGCTCTTAAAATTCTAGGGTTGTTTTCATTTTGGCTCTTTACATTTCAAAATTTTCATTTTGGCCCATTAATGTTTGATTTTGTTATCATGTTGGCCATATTATTTATTTCCGTTAGTAATTTGGTGATACTTGACAATATATGGGGTGACGTGGCTTAATGGACACCATTTATTTGGTACTTAACGTTTAGATTACCAACGGAATTGGATGGTAGGCCAATATGAAAACGGAATCAAACATGAAGGGTTAAAATGAAAATTTTGGAACGTAAGGGCTAAAATGAAAATAACCCCAAACTTTAAGGGCCCAAAAGTGTACTTGAATCTTAATTATATGAAATAGATTGCTAACATAATTAATATATATCTGCTCGGAATTTCTCAAACCCTATGGTTTATTGTTAGACAAGGAACTCCCACCATTTATAATGGTGACGTATTATTATTATCTTCAAGTTATGTGATACCCTGAGTCACTGCATCTGATGCACTGCTATTTGCCTCCTCTACCTCTTTTAATTAGCACTATCTTTGAATTCAATACTTATATAGAACTAAGAGGTTTTACATGTACAGTTTACTTTCTCAAGGATTAGCTGGTATTCAACCTGTTGTTGATGTACCTGGGATTGAGAATGTATGTACTTTGTTTCCTATCTTTCTCATTGAGTATTGTTATTCATGCTCATATTTTGCTTTATTCAATACTGATGATTCTTCCATTGGTTTTGCAGGTTGATGTAACAGAAATCATAGAAGGCCACTCTTCTTATCTCTGGGCCACAAAACACATCCTAGAGCACCTTGAACTAGATTATTACTACCCCTACTTTAGAAGCACATTTTCCAAACCCCAGGAAGAAAAAGCTCTCTAATTTAGGTCTCACTTTACTGCTTTTCCTCTTCTTCTTTTTTTTGGTTATTATTTATTAATAAACCTTTCTTTCTTTTCTTTCCTTTTTATATGTAATCCGTCTTCTTTTTCAGTAATTAGCTTCAAAGGTATCTAGGCCAATTATCTCAGGTATATTAATTGATGGGGTAATTTGCGCTTATTTGAGGCTGCAGAAGAGAAGTGCAGTAGTAGGGCAAATATTGGTGAAGCATCAAGCATGACATGGTGCAACACAAAAAGGTGATTAAAAGCATGAGTAAAGACTAAGAACCTTTATAATCCTCACTCCATAATGCTCCTGCTAGTGTATGCTTTTGGCCAAAGAGTCAAAACTTGCTCAAGTTTTAATATCTCCATTCCTGATCCTTTTCTTCTCCCTATGGCCAGTTTGAATTATCTTGGGAAAAATGAGATGAGATGCTCCAACTTTGGGTTGCTTGCAAAGTGACCGCTTTTGGTTTTAGTTTAGAAAATTAACTTCCTAAACTAAAGAAAATGGTAAGATTGCACTACCTAAACTAAAGAAAATGGTAAGATTGCACGAATCCACTTTTTTCTAACTTTTGTTATTTATATGATTTTGTTGCTACATTGTTAATATGTAGACACACAAATGCTAAATCCCAAGAGGTTGGTTTAGTGGTTACCAAAGCCTCACAAGATCCATGATATCTTGGGTTCAAAACTTTTTACTTCTCATCAAAACTTTTCCTTAACTAGGTACCATAAATGTATGTATTAATTTTTTTTTTTGAAGTATATAGGTTTTAATCTAAAA
Organism: Castanea sativa; assembly: GCF_040712315.1. Taxonomy (NCBI): domain Eukaryota; kingdom Viridiplantae; phylum Streptophyta; class Magnoliopsida; order Fagales; family Fagaceae; genus Castanea; species Castanea sativa. The sequence continues at coordinate 10,549,598 of NC_134013.1, read as the reverse complement.
TTTTTAAATGTGTGAATTCTGAAGCCACCCACAAACATTGAGGCTTAAAATGTAATTCGTATTTGTTTTGGCCGCCCATACATACTAATATACTATGCTTGTTAACACACTTGTGGATTTGTTTTCCTTTACTTTGTTACGTGTCAAACTGGGATTGGAAGGCTTTTAGACCCAAGTTCTTGTTTGGGAGTGGCTGAAAGCCTTATAAATTTCCTTCCTGTTCCCCTTTTTGAGGAGAAAAAGGTTCGAATCCCCCTTTTCCCACTGTTATAACTATTAGATTATCAAAAAGAAGAGTCTAAACTCATTGCTAAAAGGGCTTCCTCTCAATTGCTATTGGTGTAGAGATGACAAAAATGCTCTGTCCTACGTAGGTTATTTTCCCATGCCTGAAGAGGTAACAATGTGAGGGTGGATTCCTCCCAAGTCTCACCTACTATGTGTAGGGATGACAAAAATGCCTTGCCTCACTTTACTCACCATGCCCTGGGCCCCTTGAGTAAAAAGGCTCTTGGTGAAAAAAATTGAATCAGTATTTTTGGGCAATTTATAAAAGCCTCGAAAACCGAATCAGCAAATCAGTAAAACAAGTCATCCAAGGCCTGAAAAGTAAAACGATGGAGCAATGAAAATAGTCATCAAAGTTTGAAAAACTGAATCAGCATAGGGGTTGAGCTAGCCATCAAAAATCTAAAAATTGAATCAGCATAGGCTTCGAGCAAGTCAAAGCCCTTATAAGAAGTTAGAATTGAACTAACAGCACATGGACTCAAGGCTTGAAAAGGGCATGATCAGTGAGTTACTGCTAAGTATTAAGTACGAGAAAAAGCATGTTGGGAAGGGAGAGTACATGATCTTTGTGCATGTTGGTCATGTTTTTCTTTCAGTGTAATGGGACCGATAATATAAAGCACTCACAATAGGTCATGTCAATGAGAATGAAAGAAGCTGTGGAGATTTTTCTTTTTTTTTTAGATTTTTTGTTGATGAAGCCTTTTGAACCCTTAATTTATGTAATTTGTCTGTTCAGGCTCGTCTCCAAGGCAAAAGGCACCTTTATGGCTATTTGAAATGGTTCCTCCATAACCATGTTCTAAACTCTAATTCGTTCTTTCATTTCTGTTTAGTGTTTTTTAATTTTTTTTTAGAGCTCTAACAATACCTCAACTACCTTTTCTTGAATATTCAATCACACCAACAAATACAGTCTAGCAGTCATTAACTAATCCTACATATATACAGGTACAGGTGAAAGCACCGATTTTAAAAATATTGCTTGTAAAATAATCTCCGTATGTATAAATCTTCGATTATACAATCGACATGGAGTAGTTGGGAACATGAATGATGACCAGGCCTGACCATGTCTTGCAACCAATTCTTGTGCCATTTGCAAAGAGTATGTCTACTACCATAATAATTTTCACAAGTTTGGCCACAATTTGCCTATGTAGCGAGTTGTAATGTGGTAGAAAAAAAAATGGTAGGTCTATAAAGGTTCATAATTTCACCACTCACAAGTTGCATATAGACAAGTTGACAATTAAAGTTGTGAAAATGGTTGTGTTACGTTGGTCCCAGCCTTACTGATCAGTTACCTATTTGGAAAATTGGAATGAAATGCATTATTACTTTCACCACACTGCCCCCACCATCTTTAAGCACTGCTTGCTTGCTGTAACGTAGCTTCCTCAATTGATATCCAGACTTCAAGGCCAAGCAAAAGACATCCAGTTTTAGTGATGCTGATATCATTATTGGCTGACCTACATCATTATACGTAGTTGCCTAGTTTGTTTACTTTCTAAATTGATACGGGAATGATTTAGTACATTTTTGTTTTTGGATAAAAATGACGACATTATGGATGATCAGCCAGTTTATGTGCAATTTTCAAGCCCGTCACACATGGTATGTGTATGACAAATGAAATGGGATTAGAGTTAACAGACTATGGGACTTCTTAAAGGGTCAGGGTTAATTGTTGCCATGTTATTTGCAACATTATTCTATTGCCTATTGAATCATTAATGATAAACTGTCAGTTCTTTGCGAGATGGGAGGACTTTTGTAATAAATCTTTATCATTATAGGCACATGATGCTTTTAAAATTTAGGTCATTACCACAGAATGGGTTTCACATGAGAGAGAGGTCTCAAGTCTTTAACAATTCGACTTATGCTACTTTTCCATTATATAACTTTTTGATAAAAACAATGTGATTCACCATATTGTTTACTCAAATAAATTTTCTAAGCCAAACTTAAGACGAATTAGGTGGTCCCTTGGAGACAAAGAAAACTTGTAAGAGTAGCTGAGACAAAGAGAAAAGGGTGTGTGCGCATGCTAGTGGGCAAGGATCGGTGCTCCCAAGTAGTTTAGAATGAGCAATTTTTTTGAGGCTTCTTGCTGGTTGCAACTTGAGTTAATCAATGCAATTGCGCAAGTGGGGACAAAGTGAGACCTAAGGCATCTCTTTGTTTTATATTATATTTGTGATCTCTGGATTAAGTGGGCTAAATGTCTAGCTGGCAATGCCACTACACTAAACACATATATAAGCAATATATGGCGAAGGCTGTTACTTCATAGTTGCATATTTGGACGTCCAAAAGTATGGAGACAAATCATACAATAAGGATTACATGGGTTGTCTTGTTTATTGCCATTGGTATTGTTGGGATGAAAGGTGATGAGATAGGAAATGGCACGGCCAATTATCAAAGCAACACTACTTCTTTAGCTCTTCAAGGAAATGAAGATACAGGAGGAAGGAACAAAACCTACAACGAAGTTGAAATCAACAAGAAGAATAGATATAATGGTGCATATTATAGAAGAGGTGGAGGTGGAGGTGGAGGTGGAGGTGGGGGTGGAGGTGGTGGTGGGGGTGGAGGCGGAGGTGGTGGTGGGGGTGGGGGTGGGGGTGGGGGTGGGGGTGGAGGAGGTAGCCGCGGCGGTGGTAGTTATGGATGGGGATGGGGTGGTGGTGGTGGAGGAGGTGGAGGGGGAGGAGGTGGAGGTGGAGGTGGTGGTGGTGGATGGGGATGGGGATGGGGGGGTGGAGGGGGTGGTTGGTATAAATGGGGTTGTGGAGGACAACCAAAACATGGTGAAAGAAAGGGAAGAGGAGGAGGAGGAGGAGGTGTGAGAGGCATGAACAAGAAGGAAGAATATAAGCTAGGAGAGTTTGCCCAATGCATGGGTAGAGGAAGGTGTAGAGGCATGAGATTGGATTGCCCACTTCACTGTGGTGGACCTTGCTTTTATGATTGCCAACATATGTGCAAGGCTCACTGTCGACGGTCCTGATTTGCTTGCTACCTCTCCATTTCTGAACTATTTCTCGTAGTTGAGTTCTTCAAATATTACAGAAGAATACTATGACGAGTATTGTTTTTCTTTCCATTCCAAGAATCTTGGGTTGGGATCCTTGGGGATGATTTGGATTTCAGATACCAGCGGCTTTAAAAAAAAAAAGAAAAAGGATTTGTTTGTATGCTTGATTTTATATTTTTATTTTTTGTCTCCATGGATTTTCTCGATGGGAAAAAACGTGCATATTGTTCATGCATGTCATGTGGAGACTCTAGGCTTAGTTATATTTTATGTCTACGAAGTCGTGCTTGGTCCGTTCCAACTTTATATATATTCTTTTTAGTCAGTGTGGCGAATGATTGTATTTCTAAGAAAATTTTGATTATGTTGGAAGATGAGAACTAGATTAGGAATTTAAAGGCATGCATTCTTCAATCTACCAATACGATGAACCCACGCAGATTAACCCAATTTTTTTGAAAACGATTAACCCAACTTGACTTAACGTCTCGGGTTGGTTTGGAATGTGATCATGGGTTGAGTTCTAAGTAATTTTTTGAAGCTTGGGTTGGGTTGGCAAAATTTTCAACCAAGTAACCCAACCACGCTATTAAATATTTAAAAGATAAAACCAATCAAGAATCAGTAAAAATTGGCAATCGAATGTTTTTTTCGGGTTCTTTAACTGTACTGGTTTTTAAAAACCATGCAATTGTGTAAATAATGACAATTTATATTGAATAATGACTTTAAATGGTTAAATGAAAAGTTAATTAAAATTTTTTTTTAACTAGGATTGGTTAAGTGTGCGTTTGGGAAGTGAGTTTTGCGCGTTTCTCAGTGGTAACGTTTTTTAGTGGGTCCCGTGCACTGTTTACAGGACCTACAAACCTCTTTTTTCAATAAAATTTTCATTAAAACTGGATCTCATGGTACTATTCACACATTTAAAAATTATTTTGCTACAGTGTTTTTAGTTTTTAGCAATAAACGGTATCTAAACAAACCCTAAATAAGCACAACTTGGCTACCCAACCAAACCCAATACCCCTACAAGCTAAGTTGAGTTGGTTTGAAGATTTCTCCTCACAAAGATCTTGTTAGTTTGGAATTACCTCAACTCTAATTCAACTTTATCCATGCACACTTTTAAATATGATTGTTTTATATAAATGGATAAGATGTTATTAAAAAACTTTTTTTTTAAATATACCATAATCGGTTTACTAATTTGAACATATTTAAGAATATTTTTTTTAAATGTACTCTTTCATCCCATAGAACACATGTAACATGTTACATTAAATTTATAATTGTAATATATTTTTTCCTTTCCAAATAAAAGTATAATGTCTAAAAGTAATCTTTTGAATATTTATCATTTTTATTGCTTTTTAAGGCTCATATCTCTAATTTATAATGCCTATTTTGTTTGTATATTTAAGCCTAAAACTAATGATTTTGGCTCAAATAGAATACAATTTTATAATTTTCAACCAAAAAACTTGAGTTCAAAAAAATAAAATTTTGAACTCAAAATTGAAAAGAAAAACTACAAAAAGAATAAATTTAAGGTCCAATTAGTCCGAAATAGGTCAAATGGACCAAATTGTATTGAATGGACTAAATCGACTGAAATGGACTAAACGGACCAAATTGGGATGCATTGAACCAAAAAGACCGAACTAGACCAAATGAGCGTAAGTGGACCGTATGGGCTGAACGGACCGAATTGGACAGAAGTAGACCGAATTGGGATGCATTGGACCTAATAGACTGAACTGGACTAAATGAACCTAAGTGGACCGTATGGATTGAATAGGCCAAATTGGACAGAAGTGGACCAAATGGACCAGATTGAATCGAATTATATTTAATGGACTGAAATACTACATTGACATGGCTCAAAAAGAGTAGTAACAATAAATAATTAGGAATTTGTTTATGATATTGTTGATGTGAAACTAATTAATCATGTCAGTTTGTAAATTTTTTAGTTAGTAAACATTATCGTTTAATTGTTCTTTTTACTATTAAAAATTTAAACCCAAACATTTATGTGGGGGCAAGTTTTGTTCCTAAGCCCAAAAGATGAATGGATTAAGACCCAAAGAGCCCAATACAATTAATTTGTAAAGATTGGGCTTAAAAGCTAGGCTTCAATGGATCACACAACACGTATAGTGAATCAAAAATAGTGAAAAAGTAAAGAAAAACAAGCTTTGCGCAAAGAAAACCTTCCTCGGGAAAATCTGAGGAGAGTGGTCCTTATCTATATTCCTTTTAAACTGGGATACAATTTCAGTTCTTATTACTACAGTGTTTTCTCTACAGATTTTTCCCCTTTTCTCCCTAAAGGGTCTCTTACATTATATAACTCCCTTTAGATAATCTTGGCCCTCTATTTGTTGATCGTCTAGGCTACTGCTTAAGTGCCTATCCCATCAGACACCTTCCTAAACCCCTTGTGAGTTGCGGCAACCAAGACAGCACTATTCAGGGGTCTTCTCCATATAAATGCAGTCAGGAGGTTAGGTGGGATGCATTAAATGTGATGGCAACCACCATCCCTTCAATCATGTCAGGGCTAACCCCTTCCACGAAGCTCGTTCTCCAAAGCATGACCTCCTCTAGTAATGTGCCACTGATGTGGCCTTACTGCCCGAGGGCTTGACCTCCTTGGCACAATAATGGCCCCCTCGGCCACGAATATGACACGTGGCGCAATTACCTTTTTTTTAATTTTTGTACCCCACAATTTATAAGATGTATTATTTAAAAGATCTTATTGTTTGATTAATATTAATTTTTTAAAAAACTTAAGTAACTTCATGTACTAATAGATTTGGACAAAATAATTTAATTAACTCATTTAATTATTTACTAATAGATTTTACAAATGAAATGCACTAAAGTAGACTGAATGGACTGAAATGTTTTGCTAATGTGGCTCAACAAGAGTGTAGTAATAATAAATTCTATGCTTTAACTTTTAGATATTATTATATAGACATAGATTTGTAATCAATGTCACATTAAGAGAACCCCTGTTGTTAAATGTGTCTTTATTTTTTAATTGAAGATAGGGTAATAAATGGAAAATAAATTAAAAAGTTCACCAAAGACTATTATTCACTCTACTTAATTTTTTTTTTCTCTTTTTTTGGGAAGGTTTAGAAAACCCATGTGGTTTCCGTGTAAAAAACCTAGGTTTTGAATATAACACTTGACCTTTGTCTCATATTGCTTTTATGTATAAATTGTGTGGGCAATTTTTGTACTCTGGGGAAATTGATTGCGTACTCCCCATGCCCACACATAAACCATTAAACATTTGTGAAAATAAATGGTGAGTAGCTTGTGTAATGACATGTCCATATTTAGGATTGTATATTCACATAAAACAATACATGTGGGGAGGGGGTGTTGCATTCAAAACCCCCCATGAAGTTAGTATTACACAATTTATCGCTTACTTATAAAATAATACTATAAATGGGTTAAGTGTTCCACAAAAAACCTTAAGTAGGTTCTTTGTTTTAAGGAAGAACCACAGGAGGTTTTGTATATCTTCCCCTAACTTTTTTTTGGCCCATATTTAATTATTAAAATACTTTTAACGATTTAGATTGAGCCTATGGTCAGTATTGTTGTATAATTAAATAAAAATGGAACCACAATAACAACTAAATCCTTTTTTTAAAATAAAAATAAAAATAAAAATAATTGATTGCACAACTGACTTGTACAATGAACATCTAAAAAAAAGATGATTATAGAGATATCGGTGCGGTGACAGTTAGGAGTCTTATAACTCAGTTGCATTATTAAAAAGACTGAGGTTCAATTTCTCTCTCAATCATATATTGTAAGGAAAAAAAAAAACTTCTTTTTCTTCCGAGTAAAAGAAGGGGAGTGCCAGGTGGTAACATTATTAGGAATGTATGAGTCTATGATGTCTGAGTCTGTGAGGACATGTCAGTATATTTTTCCAAAAAGTCAAGTTTCACAGCTTATTTCATGCCTACAACTTGTTGAACTGCAAATTGAGATTGGTGATAGAGATACGTTGTGTAAAGTAGTAAGTTTAAATAAAAGAGATTGTCTATCATTCTCTTAAGTTCTTGACTACTTTCCTTCTCAAAAAAAAAAAAAAATAGTTCTTGACTACTTTAAAAATAATTGTGGAATGAATTACAGTATTTGCCTAACAAAATAGTGTTTTTTACAAGCTATAAAAGCTACTAGTTGGACCCCTAATACTACACAATAAAAGCCAACAGAGTTTCCATTTTGGAACCGAAAAGGAAAAGGAAAACGATGGTGCACTAGTCCCCAGCCCCCACGAAAGAAAAATTATGCATTAAGACAAAAGGAGACCATCCCTTTCGGCTCATCTGATCTCTCTCTATCTTACAGTCTCTTCCCTTATTTGATATGGGATAGAAAATGATAGAAAGATGAAAAAGTGGATAGAAAATATTTTAATTTATCTTATTTTTATTTTGTTGGGAGTGGAAAAATTGATGGATAGAAAAAATAAGTTTGTATAAATTTATTTACATGTTCTTGGTAAAAAAAAAAAAAAAAAGCCAACGGTTGAAATCAAAAGAAAAAAAAAATGAAAAAAGAAACAAAGTGTCCCAGGAAAGCAAAAGATTAAAAAAATTAAAAAAGCCAATGTTGCTCAGGAAAGCAACTGTAGTCATTTTTATCTTTTTTATTTTTTATTTTTTATATTTTTTATTAAGCAGTCATTTTTATCTATATAACAAATCACACTCTTTCCCAATTTTCTTTTCATTTTAGAAAGAAAATATTTTCCTGGGTTTGAAAAGAAAACACCCAAGTTCTATTACAATTTTTTTCTTTTTCCCCTCCCAACTAAATACCCTTTAAAAAAAATTTTCTCCTCATTTACTCTACAAAACTTTCCGTCCACCTTATTTCACTTCTAAATAAACACACTGAAGTTTTAACTACCACTACCACTACCACTACCACTACCACTACCACCATTGTCATCCTATTCTTCCAACCTTTCACACTTTCACCATGTTATACGGTCTCAAATCCTTTTTTTCTTTGATTAAATAATCTCAAATCTGAAACACATGCAATATATCACCCGACAAAAGGTGCAAATAAGTGGTGCACAAGGATGTACGATTGTAAAAATATTATTCAATCAAATCAAAAAAGCTTAAAATAATTTTGCCAAAAATTCAACGTGATGCTCAAAATATCTGCCTATCTTTACTTTACATGCCACCAAATTGAATGACAAGCAAAATAGCTCCGTAATTTCCAGGAAGAGTGACAAAACGACAAAAACTGAATGTGGGTTGGGTTATAGGTTTATAGCCTGTAGGACATTCAGAAAGTGGAAATATATATGAGCATAAGCTCATGGAATCTTTACCACTGCTGTTGGTAGAGATGACATTAGAAGCATCCTTTCGGTGAGGCCCAAAAAGATTTTCTGTTGGTTTGGTTGTGAGCTGCAATCATTAAACAACAATATTACAAACACAATCATTTTTACACTCAATTTCATGATTTGGCGTCTTTTGTGACTATGATTTGTGAGCGATTGACAAAATTTGGAGGGTAGTAGGCAAAAAGTATCCACCACTTATAATCACTAAACTTAATAAGTTGTGAAATTTGGTGTATGATTGAAAGTCTTTAAATTTATTTACCAATAAAGTCTGGTTGTCTTGTTTTAGTTAGGTGGAATTCAAAGGCAACTTCTTTCCTGTTATCTTGGCTCTTCTTTAGCCTGCGGTTGTTTTTGATTGGGAACTACTAAATATTGTATTTGATAGTCAGTCTTTTCTAGCTATGACATCTTTTGTAAATTGGGTAGCCTCCCATACCCTAAATCTTCTTTTTTCCTTGATTATAATCTTGTCGCTTTGGGCGGCCTCGAGCTTGGCTTCTGGGTCTTTGCTCATCTCCTTTATCCTCTCAGTCTTTTGGGTCTTTTTCCCCCTTTGGATAGAGACTTTTCTTTTTAATGAGAGTCTTATTTAGGAAAAATCTTTATGCAGAATTTTAATTTATCATGTGTGTTTTATGATAGTTGCTCTTTCTCATTGTGGTCGAGGATTGTATCCAAATTTTTTATTCAACAACAAGTGACTTACTAGTTGAGCCAAATAAAACCCAACTCTAAACAAAAAACTTATAAGGTATTATTGTTAAATATATTAAACTACTATTTGTAAATCTATAAATAGTATACATTCAGTAAATTAGAATTCTATATTACTGCATGAATCAAAATTGACAAAATTGAATGAGTTAATTAAAGTCAATCGAATTCAGAACATAGAAAAAGAAATTCATCAAGGCTAGTGTTTGACATTATGTCCTTACTTCCTAAGAAAAATTTCGTCCCTCACAATAACTTGGACGCTTGCCTTCCTGGATATAATCATATAATGATCTATTACACCTAAGAAATACTGTAACCTTTGTGCCTGAAAAATTAGCCAAAGTTTACGGTTAACTCTCTCTAATAGACTCTACATAGAAATATGATGCAAAAAAGTACTAGACTGAAACGCAAGAGGGATAGACATCTATAGACAGAATTATGATTATTTGAAATAGTTGCGAAAGCAAAAGACATAAATCAATGAATAGACACAAAATAGTGATAGTAGTGAGCCTGAAATGTTTGTTAACAAAATTTAAAATTTAAAATAATTTTGCCAAAAATATATATATAGGTAGAGACCAAGCCCGACCCATGACCATGCCCACGTCTGGTCCCAACCCAATTCACATGAGGCTAGGGTGAATCCAATTAAGCACGGCTTTTATTACTAGTTTCTCATACTTGACCCTACAGGAAGTACCATCACTACCCTTTTTAGAATTTGGGCGTCACACTCTCAATCACGTTCACTGTGATGTTACTAGACCAAGAATCAAACAATTATGTGAATCTGACACAACACTTTCCTATAATTCTTTGCTCCCGATTTCAATTTCGTCCACAATAAATAATGTTTGAAAATCAATTGTGGTTACTCTTAATGAGATGTGAATAAATCAATACATTAATGTGAGATTGTAACACCAAAATTTTGAATTCTACCCATATTAATTCCGGTGTCTTTATTTCTCAAAAAAAAAATCCAGAGTCTTAAGTATAACTCAAAACATGATGACGCCAAGTAATTAGTTTAAAGTCTACATTAAGTTATGACACAGAATTTGGAGCTTACAAGTGTAGTTACAATTGTTCCCGACTCAAGTAAACCTTATTCATGAATAGTGTGAAGTCACCCGTGTAACAGTGAAGCTTGTTACTATTTGAATCCATATCCTCGTACTCGCAAGGTCATAACTCATATATGACTTAATAGTTTTGAGCTTAGCGGTTGAAAGCTTTAGCTGGACCCTAGTAAACTAACAAGACCCAACAAAAATCTCAATTTTGGAGCCGAAAACGATGCTGCACTAGTCCCCAGTCCCCACAGAAGAGGGGAAAAAAAATCTGCATTAAGACAAAAGGAGACCATGCCTTTTTGCTCAGCTGAATCCCTTTTTTCCTGTCTTCCTCATCAGATAAGTTCTCACCACCACCGTTCGTCGTCATCTTCTTCCATCCCATGTTACAATTCCAAATCTCAAAGACATATATGCAGTACTTCAACCGACCAAAAGTGCAAATGAGTGTTGCCTCTAATCTAATGTCACTTCCCCCAAAGTTATTTGTCACTGTATTATAGATTTTTCAATCAAATTTAAACAAAGTACATAACTTTTGTGTTATAAACTTCCTTATACTAAATTCTAATTGGAAATGGATAAATTTATATAGACCCACTTCCATTGGTGTTGTATCTAATGTATAATATCTAAGAAAACATATATAAATTCTGCCCTTTAGTAATTATCAAAAGAATGAATAAGTTTATGAAACAAAAAAATTCCATAATAGTATTAGTGGTTAAAATGATTAGTACATAATAGATAGAGTGAAGTAGGTTATGAAACTATAGTAATATTAGTATGTTACTCTGATCAAAATTACCACCTTTATAATTTGTTAAAAAAGATTGTGAAAGAACAAAAAGCGTGTGTCGTTGGTCTGTCTCAAAGACGAATTGTCCTTTATCTGAAATTCTATGATAGGTTGTACTTTGTAGAGATATTCAATCACAATTTTGCCACAAATTCAACATGAGAATCAAAATATCTGCCTGTCTTTACATGCCAGCAAATTGGAAGACAAACAAAGAGCTAAGTGATCTTTGTGGTAATTTACAATGAAGCTTGCATTCACAAGCACAAGGTGGAAGCTAGAGAGATAAAAACGATGAAAGCCGAACCTGGGTTGGGTTTCAGGACATACACAAAGTGGAGAAGAAACTACAACTAGTGATGAAAACAAAAACAAAAACAACATTCAAGCCAAATCAGGAAAATTAATTGGATGTTGTTGAAAAGATAAGATTTGGAATTTTTTGATTGATTCTAACAGAAGGTCCTCCTAGATCTCTTACTAGAGCCAGTGAATGAAGGACTAATTTGTGGAACAGTGAATCCATCATCCAACCACCTTTTGCTGGCTTTAATGTTTGTACCATCCTTCATGATCTCTTTGAATCCAGCTTGTCCTGCAGCCATTTGTGGAGCACACACCGCAGGAACTGGTGCTTGTGGGACCCAAACTCCAAAGCTCATATCAGCTGATGAGAAAGATTCCATACTGCTCTCAAGATCAGCATCCAGAAACGGCAATACACCATCACCAGTCTAGAGATCCAGTACAAAATCATCAGTGAATATTTGGGTAATTCATATATATTTTTTCAAGAACCCGAAACCAAAGATAAAGGGAATCAATGCAAACCTTACAGAAACCAAAGGGTGCACAAGTTGAATCAAGAAAGTCCTCAACATGCCAGCCAGGAAGGGTCTCTATTAAGTACTCTGATATACTACTTGTTTGGTCTGCTACGAAATTTTCACCAGCACTCTTGTTGTTAGTAGTGATAGTTGGTGGCGTAGTTTTGGTCAGAATAGGTGGTTGTGGAATTGCTAGAGGAGCAGCAGCAGCAGCAGCAACAGAGTTCTTGATCAAGGGCTGAGATTTATGATGATCAGGAACAGAATCACAAGCTTTGGTTAAAGCAGCTGTAGAGGTTTTATACTGAGCTGAGGTAGCAGAGAGCTTAACCCCAGTAAGAAGAAACCTATTGTGCTTCTGGGTGTGCTCGTTGGCTGTGTGGATAGGAAAATCACACTCTCTGCATAGAATAGCTCTGTCTTGCTGACAGAACAAGAAAGCTCTCCTCTCCTACGTTGATACAAACAAACAAACAGACAAACCCATTACTCAACGTATTTATGAATAAAAACACGTTACTCAACTAGCATCTCTTTCTGTTTTCCCCGCTGTAACCATTTAAAGGGGTTTATGGGTATTACCTGGCAAATATCGCAGATAGGGAATTCTTTGGAAGAAGGGTGGAGAAGCGAGAAGCGTTGGTGCTTGGAGGCGAGCTTGTTGGCGTGGTGGACGCGGTGGTCGCAAGCATCACAGAGGGCTGCCTCATCCGCGGTGCAGAACACCGAGGCGTCATCTTTGTTACAGACATCACACTGGATCTTCATCTGTTTGTCACAGTGAGTTTGAGGTAGCTAAAGCAAGAGGAAAGGCAATGGTGAGAAAGACAGAGAGGAGTGGAACGAAAGCTTGTAGAGAAGGAAGAGAAGGAAGTTAAATAAGAGAATAATATAGCGTAAATAGTTGTATAGAATTATAAACTGTTGAAAAGGATATTTGGGAAATTAAGGGATCAAATCTCAAGCTCTTGTCTCTTTCCCCATCTACAAGTTAATTTTTAGAGAAATGAATGCCATTGCAGTAAATGTATTGAGGTTTATTGGTTGTTTTTTAAGTGATTTGGTGAATATTTTGCAGTCCTAGTATCCTAAATAGGTTTTACAGTGAACTTTATGCCTTAGTTTCAAATTTTATGTCTTATGAGGATGAGTGCCTAACTTTCATCATGTTTAGCGCTATTTTCTCTGTTTGGGTTAATTTCATCCCATTGAAAAAATTGAGAAGGTTATCTTACATATCCCTCTTCTAAATGGTCTCTCATAATAACACATTGAGCATGTTGGTGTGAGTTTGCTCAAAACACTTTGACTTTTATTGTGAGTCCCACACTGGTTTGGAGTTAGCTCCCTATGTTAATAAGCCATTGTAAATCTCTTTTGATATGTTAAGATATGCGGCCTAACCTAAACTTAGGTTTTATTTAGACCACAACTCTCAACAACAACTCTCAACACCAGGGTCGGCTCAACGAATTTGGAGCCCTAGGCAAAAACTTCAAACGAGGCATTTGATTATATTTAATTATAAATTCATATATTTATTTCAATTAAAATTTATTTTTCTTACTTTTTGAGAGGCAAAATTACTAATTAAGTTTTTGCATTCAAGTTTCGCTAACATTTCATTTTCAATTGATAATATGACTAATTCACTCAATTTTTCTTGTGGCATAGTTGATCTTAAATAAGATTTTATTAATTTTAATTTTGAAAAGCTTTTTTTCTGCGAATATATGCATTTGGAAAAGATTCTAGCCTCTTTATATAATTTAGTACTGTATATTTTTAGACCCCTTAAACACAAATTGCTTAACCTAGTTATTTAGCTAAGTGATTACTTAGATAAATTATTCAGCTCTAGGTTAACACATTTAAATTATATCATGTAAATAATGTGAAAATATAAAGAACACAACGATATGATAATCAAGGAAAACATAACCGGTAAAAAACCTGAGTAGAATTTAACTTAGCTACCATCAAGGTAAAAATAGATCCACTATGAAAGAATTGAAGTTTGTACAATAAGACTTAGACCACTAACATCCTATTGCTATCTCATGTAGAAAACTTACCACCACGACCATGTGACAGCTCTGAGTCCACGGACTACTTCTTTCCTTGTGACTTTGAGACTCCACTCAAAGGTTTCAGATCTTTTTTAAGCAGCAACTGAAGTGATCATTAAGTTCTTGACGCGAATCTTGATCTTGATAACTCTATGTGTGTGTATGAAGGTAAACATCTCTAGATCTCACAAAAGATTCAACACAAAACACTCCAAAGGCCTTCTAAAATGTAGCTAAGGTTTTTCCTTTTATACTTTGAGTAAAACATAAAACCTTACATATCAAACGAGCTTGGGCTGAATTGGAAATTCTACAGAAAAATAAATCTGCAAGTGGTTTGATCGATCAAGTCTAATTTTCGATTGATCGAGCCTTACAAATTTTGTCCAATAATTTCTGCAATCACTCGATTCTAATTTTACAATTAAAAACACTTTGAGCAAGCCTAAATCTAGACTCTATGTTTTGATCATGGTTTGCTAATATAATACATATTGAAGTTCTAATACATTATTCCTTAAGGTCTTAGAACCTAACAAGTACATTAATTGGAGAGTTTTCATTTATTTAACTTTTAGTTCTGAAAATAAATCTAAGCCATCAATATCAGAGTAAGTTTCATGTGTGAGAAATCATTCAAGATTTTGTTTTTTACTAGTAATAAATTTGTCCATAGCTACTTTTTGAGATTCAATTAGTTCTTCTCTTTGTCTTCTTTTTTTTTTTTTTTTTTTTTAGTTTTTCATATCCAAATGGATATTTTCTAATAGACATTTGCAATTAAAAAATATTTATGAATAAATGAAACACAATTCATAATAAAAAAATATAATTTAACTAGAATAATATATACTTAATGTATAAAACAATAGAACCTCTTTTATCAAAAGTACAATTGCAACTTTACTTTATATGATCACTTTACACTTTAAACTTGCACAAATAAATTAAAATTAATATTAATACAAAGTAAATTATTCTAAATTTATAATTTTGTTATCAATACTCTTTTTGTGTAGGATTGTAGCGATAAACCTTTTTTTTTTTAGCAAAACGTGTAGGACTAAACTTGATCCACTAAGACCAGCCCACTATTCATCCATACCACTAAATCTGATTTAAAAAAAAAAAAGTGTATGACTAGGATCAATGCTTTAAGTAGGTTCCATTCCATAGTCTTCTAGAAAATACTAAAGAAATTAAGATTTAAGAGTAAAAACAAAAAAGAGTAAAAGAGTACAACAAAAGTTAAGCCAAAAAGGGGAATGAAAACCCAGCAGCAAACATAATTCCATGAAGAAGACCAAAGAGGCAAAGAGAAGAGAAAACAAAAAATGAATCTGAAATGAAGATCTGTGAACACACCAAGTCTATTGCCAACACTAGTGGCGGAGCTATGTTTTACATGGCCCCAAAAATGCTCAAAACTTTATTATAGCTGCTAAAAAATAGGTTATACAGAATTGTTGTAAGAGCTGGCCCCTCCAAATGAAACTAACTGGCCCCTCCATGTGTCCTTAACTACTTGTTTCAATCATATTTACTAAATTACTTTGACTTTCCTTCCGTCTTTCCTCCATCTCTCCTCCCCCCAACACATCAACAAGCCCACAACTTTTATAAGTTTTATAGTTTTACTCACTTTTACTATTAGCTTCTCTTTTTAATATGTATTTTCCAATGTTCTACTTTCCAGTCCCTTCTAAAAGAACTCATCACTTAGTGGAAATGTTCTCATAGTCTTACACTAACTCTCTTCAATCTCTTTACAAAAATTCAGTAGAGCATTGATGAGTGGGTCATACATACATAAATAGACACATATTTTTTGTGACTCAATATGATTATTTAGTCTTGACTGGCCCCCCAAAGATAAATTTCTAACTCCGCCCCTGGCCAACACCAATTGATGAGTAAGCCAACTAAAAAGAGTGTTTTTTTTTTTTAGAATCAAGATGGAGAGAGAGTGTTTTTTCTTTCTTTCTTTTTTCTGCCTTTTGTTACATGTCTATTCTTTTGGCCTTTTGTTATCTTTTCTTCTACAGTTTGTTATTTGTATATTGAGAAAATCAGTGTCTCTCTTTCTCTCACTCTCTACATTTCAAGTAATAACCATGGGTTTTTTTTTAATGAAATGTGGTACAAATGTTTGATACAGAGGATACTTGGGTGTGGTGATTTTTTTTTTTCTGAGAAAGTTAAAGATTTGTTAATTTGATTGGACTTTATGTTATTTCAGTTTTTTTGCTTCGTGAGAAACGGTTAGAAATAATTTGTTTTTTCTCAATATTCAATTAGGGGCTTAAATAATTTGGGCGGGACCTTAAATCTTTAGGGCGGACATTTTTTTTTTTTCATCAGATGATAAAGTAATATTATATAATATGTTAGTACTATTGGGATGGGCCTTAAGTGGTGGCCTAGATGGCCTTCAGCCAGCCTGCTCAACACATAACAACTAGTATCTTTCAATCTCAAAAATTTACCTAATTACTTTTTAAAGAAACTCGCTCCATATTTAAGAGAATAATTGTCTTTCACAATTATTCTCTTAAATTGTGAAAGACAATTATTCTCTTAAATATGGAGTGAGTATTTCGCGTCAAAGAAATGCTGTCTATTCGACATCAAGAAATATTTCAGACTTGATTAGGAATTTGAAACAATATCTAACCTATTATATTATCAAAAACTAGATGATGGAAAATGGCATGTCCCATTTATGATTTACCCTACCGAGTGAATCACTTTTTTATTGATGACTCATTTTTGTTCGTACGTTCTTTCCACGCACACTCGATTTGGGGACCGCCCTCGACCTCTCTACTGCTGGCAAATCAATTTATAGACCATGTTTAAAATTCTAAAATTGCTACCTTCCAAGACGCCTCAATTGGTCCACATTTAGTTAATCTATGAAAAATTATTGACTTGTAATGTTAAAAGGTTCTGGTTAATGTGTGCTCTTAGGACACGCATTAAACTATCTATTTTTGAAAATATTTGTTTGAAAATTGAAAAAATTATTAATATTTTTTCAATTTTCGAAATTTTTTTTTTTTAAAAATAAAAATTATTATGTGCCCACTCATTAACAAAATTCATGTTAAAATAATAATAACAACAATGAGTGGAGTACACTGGAGCGTAGTAGATGGAGACTGAAAGTTGACGGCTACTGCTACTGCTACTGCTACTGCACTATACTGTTCTTTGTTGAGAATTTCTAGCTGTAATTGCTGCTTTATTTATTTATTTTTCCCTACTACATTACACTTGGATACATAAAGAGGTGACAACTCAAGCAAAACGATAATTTTGGCGGCTACTTTTCATTTAGTTTATTCATGAAATACAATTTATTTTCCTATGAATAAAAAAAAAAAAATCTAAATCCCTTTCTGCTTTTGGTGAGCTAAAATGGAAAAAGAGAGTGCTCCTATGTGATTTTTTTTTTTAAAATTTCTTCATTGTGACCTTCCTATAAAAAGCATAAAGTAATTTTTAACCTACTTTGTGGAGCATAAACTAACTTTTTTTTGATATTTTTTTATATTTATCATAAGGGTGGTATTAAAATTTTTTTAAAATGATCTACTAATAAATATTCTAAGAGTATTCATTAACTGAACCCATTTTATAATACTAATAGATTGTAGAAAAATTGATTTTATAGTTTATATCAAAAATAAAAAATAAGACAATTGATTTTATGATAACACGTGTAGAGTTATAATTATATATCATCCAAAAATATGCGGTATTGTCTATTATTAGAGAATATATCTCCTAAACTTACTCCATAAAATAGGCACCTCACAAGCATGTGACACAGTATAAGATAATATTTGTTACCACCGATTTTTGCACGTTGGACTGTAGAAAAAATAAAATAAAATAAAAATCTATCACTCTTTGAAATAAATTAACACAAGTTGGAACCTAAAATTATTAAACTATTGCCTTGATCTTCCCTTTACCATCAAGTAGGCAAGGTTCAAAACTCAATACCTACCGCATTTTGGAAGAAATATTCACTAACCTTAGGGTTTGTTTGATTAAGGGTATTTTAGACATGGGAAAGAAATTGAACTATTGATTTCATCTCTTTTGCAAGAATGAAAATTGGGAGGAAGGTAAACAGGGATGAATGGTATTTTTCCTTTTCCATCCGGGCTCACAATTTAATCCCCCAAATAGGACAAAAAAGATAAGGGAAAACGGGGAGATGTGTACAACTACGATTTTGCCCCTCTCTCGTCATCCTAATATTTATGTTTTAACACAACATTTTAACATAACATATTATTGTAATAAAAATTTAATTACTATAAAAAATTATATATATATTTTTATAATAGTGATAGAATAGATATTAATACAAAACAGTTATTTCTTTCCTTCATTTTTTTCCTCGCAACTAAACATAAGAAAGTTACATTATTTATAAATAAATAAAAAACTAATTGCTAAACACACAAAAGAGCTTGCACAAGAAAGTTACTAAGTTTTAACACGTTACTAATTACACAAAAACTAATTACACTCTCTTACTAAGTTTTAACACATTACTTAATCCAAAATTCCACTACAAAAGAGCTTGCACAAGAAAGTTACATACATTTCCTATCTTCTAACATTTCTATCTCTTCTACCAACCACCCCTGAAGAAAAATAACAATTTTCACTCTTTCTAGTTTTCTATATTTTCTGTATTTTCTATCATACCAACCAACAATAGCCTAAGATAAAGAGGTTATGCATCGTAATTTGAAGGAAAATATTAACACCAAAGTAGAAAGCTTGCAATTATCACAAATAGTTTAATCTATCTATTAGAGTCATGCTCACGAAGACTATAAAGTGAGTGATGGTATAAGTATACTGCAATCTTTACTATATAATCTTTATAAATTGATGTGTCATTACACATGCACACACACAAATTTCTAACATTCATTTATTATTCTTTTGAAATCTACCAATAATCTTCATTGTCATATTTGTTAGGTTTTAAATTGTATAGTTTCATTGGCAAACACGTGAACGCAAACTTATCTAGTTATACCTCATAGACTCTATAGGAATGGTTAGACAATGCTCAAGGTACTTCTTCAATGTGCAAGAACAAGAAATCAATTGACTCAAGGAACAAAAGTTTTAATAGTTTCGACCTATTGAAACTTAAGTTCAACCAATCGAACTGTGTATTTTCATAATCCGTTTTGCAGCTCATTAGCCCAACAGATGATTAGGCTTTCAAATTTACTTCAGTAAGTATTTAAAGAAAACCCTAAGACATGTTTTTCAAGGCTTTGGAGTAACTCAGTTTGAGATCTAAAAAGTTTGTACCTACTGGTCTTTCAAGTCTCTATTGATGATCATGCACATAATCTTTAAATTGGTGGATTCCAGTTGTTGATCTCTAGATATCAAGCGTACTAGATTCAAATCTTCAAGGAGACATTGAAGTCATGGGCTGGAGGTTCACGTTGCAACAAATTACTATCAGAAACGTCTATGGGATTCATAACTCAATTCGGTAACTATAGTTAGATTTATAACAAATATGGTTATTCTAACAATAAATCTCTATCTTATAGTGAATATATTCACCTTGGGATTAAGAAGGTCAAGTCATCCTAGGTTTTCCTATGAAACGATTTGTTTCATTAGTTTTTTAGATCATCATATCTTGTCTCATTTATATTTCCGCACTTTCAAAATTATATATTTGACCTAATGCTTCCACAATTAACCTAAGTATCAAGTTGACCTTAAAATTAATTAAATACAGTGTGGGTCTAAACCCAACAACATCAATTTGTAAAAGTTATATAATCAAATTTGTAAAATATCTTTAGTATTTTCCTGTAAAGATAAAGATGCAAATGTTGTTAATGTGTTTTTGACCTCTTTGGGATGGGGGTGGTGTGATGATCAGTTTCTCTCTCATTCTCTCCGCAATTGGGGATTATGGGACCTCTCTTTATGTGCGAGGGGAGCATGGGACGCTTTTAAAAGAGCACATTTATGAATCCAAGCAATTCTTTGGGATAGAATAAGGAATAGGAGCAAATAGCCGAGGAGTCTTGGCTGTCTAGATGGCTGGGGCATCATGGAAAGTTGTCAGGTAATGGGCAATATTGCTATCTCGTCCCTTTAACGAGGAGTAAGTACTGTTAGTAAATTTTGCACCTTTATACATTTATTGAGGGTTAATTGAATACTATATTTCTAGAGATGGCAAATCCATATTCTCCAAGAAGTCCCTCATAACTTTCTTGCTGGCATTTGGTAAAAAAAACCTTCTTGTTGGCATAAGTTTGCTTTGAATATAGTATAATATAGAGAATTGTGTCATGGTTACCCAATGGATATTAGGTTGGGAAAGGGAAACTAAAGAGAATGAAACTTTCTCCAATGGGGTCTATTTATATAACAAGATTTAAGACTCCTAATACTCTTATCAATGTCTTATTAGTTCTTTGATATTCCTCTAGAAACTCTAAGTATGGAGATTAGCCAATATTCTCAACCTTTTAACAAACATTGAATGGTTCTAAACTTGTAATCACGCTTTTCAGAGCAACACTTCAAAGAATACGGATCTAATTTTGTATAAAAGAGTGAATAGCCAGCTTATAAGGGAATCATCTTCTCAGCCATATGTAATGCAGATTGATTGAACTTGTGAACAACCCAATCTTGGACAGTATTTCTCTTTATGGCTCTATTGGTTGACATCAGTCATCACTAAGAAAAAAGAATGTATTAAATATTTCTGTTACAGTGTTACAGTTGAAGTGGCGCTTTAATAATTCAAATGATCATTTTAAGACCATAGCTTGTTAAAAGATAGAATATAATAATTCAAACTATTTTTTATTCAGTTGACATGATTGCAGCCAAATGATTCATTGGAGTAAACAGTTTTAAGCTTGTGTATATAACAAGCCCAGCTTTACGATCGTTGTGATATTAGTCATATTACAGTTTTATCTCATAGCTATCGTTGAGATATCACTTTTAAGTCTCTACTTTATTACAAATTTACAATAATGTCAGTTTTTTTTTTGGTCCAAAATATTGATACTATCAATTTTGGGTGAGTTATTAATGGCAAGGGGTAATAGTTGAGGGTGTAAATTTAAATTATAATTTTTGAAAATTGAGCGTGTAAATTACAATTTTTAAAAGTTGAGGGACCGAATCTAGAAGTGATACCAAATTTTAGAAGATGTGAAATACATTTTAATTTTTAACCTTCCTTTTTCTCTCAAGATAAAGGTTTTTGGGGATCTAATTACCGAACATGTCTCATTATTGTAATGAACATATCAATTGACTTACAGATCATTGACATTATGTCAAGTCATCTCTTGGGCTGTTTGATGACGGAATTTACATTATCATGTTAGTGTGTGTGAGTATAAGCAAT
The DNA here is from genome assembly GCF_040712315.1 of Castanea sativa. Lineage (NCBI taxonomy): Eukaryota > Viridiplantae > Streptophyta > Magnoliopsida > Fagales > Fagaceae > Castanea > Castanea sativa. The sequence goes on along the minus strand of NC_134013.1, from coordinate 10,527,901 downwards.
TTCTTACTTAATTTCACTACTTAAATGGATCTCTCATATCATAGAATGGATTACTATGAGGACCAATTTTATTTTAACTAACATGAAACCAAAAGAATATATTCCCTCTATGTAAAAAGTATCTTTTGTGACAAACATACCAAGTCAACCATGTAGCAAGCCAATTAAGTGTATGTCATATAATTCAAATTTTTTTTTTTCAAAGTTGGTCCTACCAACCTTGAACATTGGTATTCACTTATTGGCTCTCTACATGGTTGCCTTGATATGCCTATTTGATAGTGACGTTATTACAAGGTGACGGCATATTAAGAAGCTGACGGAAGTTCACTTATTACATACTGAATGCACGTTAAGAAGCTGACGACAATACGCTATCCGTCAACTACTGTCATTGACACCTCTTTGACATTCAAGGCCACACCCCTTATGTGACGACGTTAAGCTAAAGGGATCAAGATAGCGAAGTCAAGATTGACGGCCAAGGTGAGAAGGTCCTTAGCTGACGATATCTTTGGAGATGTACCTAGGCTGACGGCGGTATAGGAGGTGCACATTGGTTGACGACCTAGGCAGAAAAAAGCTGAAGGGGTAATCCAACCTCCATTCTTAATCTATCTTGACTTCTACATACGTGAATATAAAGAAAGTTCTTTCGCTACACGTTTGGTCTTAGTCAAAGGGATCCCTATAAGGAAAAGAGCTCTATACGATATGCAAAGATCCGCGAATTGCTCTTCTAAAAGGAAAGTACTTCCTCGCCAAGGCGTTTATTCGGCTCTACACCACTATATAAACCCCAAAAACCCTCATGACAAAAGGTACGCACAATTACCTCAACTCTGGCACTCTAGGATTGTTTAAAGATTCTAACTTGATCGTCGGAGGGTCTTTGGCCGGCACCACACCGGTGCCCTCTTTCGATCACCTACTTTTTCTTCGCAGGTGTTGCTTCAATCGGTGGAGTACTCGCAGCTTACTGGTGATTTCTTAGGCATCATCACTATTAAAAGCATGGATTTAAAAATCAGTGCGGTCAAATGACCAAAAAGGCATTCTTGACGAGTTTTGGAGGTTTTTAACAAACTGAGTTGGTGCCCGGTTCCTAGTTGAACCAATTAAACTGACCTATCTTGTTTGTTTTTTAAAACTATGATTATAAGAGATGCTGCTCCCCTCTGGGCTCTTCCCTTAACTTTTCCTGTCTTGTGTAGAAGTTTTGTTAACTCTCTTGAGGAAAGTAGATTCGGAGAAAAGAATTGCTGGAATAGCTATAAGTAGAGATCATAAAGCCATAGAGATGCTTTTTACCTTTACATTTTGTTTGGTTTAAGAGACGATGGAGAAAAAGAAAAGAAGTGAAGAGAAAGATAGGATTTTCATTATTTGGTTGGAGAGAAATGAAGTGAGAGAAAGGAGAAATGGAGGGATTGTTTTTCCATTGGCCCCTCAATTTTCTTGGAGGAAAAGGAGAGAGAAGAGTGAACTCAATTTTGAAATATACTAAAATTCTAACATATGAAACATTAGAGTTATTTTAATTATATACTAAAATTCTAACATATGAAACATTAGAGTTATTTTAATTATATACTAAAATTCTAATATATGAAACATTAGAGTTATTTTAATTATATACTAAAATTCTAAAATAGTGTTATTATCGGAACCTCAAAAGGGCTCGCCCAAAGGTCACTCCTAATAATAGCCGATGCATGTTTTAGAAGATTTGTATCAATCAGAGTGACATTTCAATTGTGTTTTTCAAAACCAACTTTTTATTGTTTATTAATAAGGCTTCTATAGTATTCTTTTTCCCATCATAAATTTTACACCGTGACAGAGAAATTCACAAAATTCACTAACTTTTTTATTCAATTGTATCCTGGAAATAGATTCTCTTGCAACCCATTAGCAAACTCTTTGAGTGGAAGTAAATATTACCTTAAAATAACTATAATTTTGTGGCTCTAAGCCTTTCAATTATTGTGTTCTTTTCATTTTTTACCTCATAATCCCCAACAAAGATAGAAGATCGAATACTTTACCTTTTACCATAGTGGAAGATCTGTGTGGCATTTTCTATCATTAGGATAGTGGTGGCTCAGAAGTCTCTTTGATCTTTTGACTCACAGTTGCAAAGAAAGCATTTATTAGTAAGTGTTCTCAAACCAATATTGGTCTATATGGTCGATTTCATAAATAAATAAATCAAAAATCAAAAGAATTAGCACTCCTTTCTAGTCAATCTCATCGCTTCCTTGAATCTTAAATCTTCCTTAATGGTGACTAGATGAAGAATTAATTATGATGGGAGAGGAAAAGAAATTCTGCTTACCACTAGAAAACAAATTACACTTTTTTTTCTTTTTTTTTTTCGCTCAGAGGCATAATCATATGACTGATGCTATAATATTCTTGCCCTACAGGAATCTTGAAGAAACATAATTGAAGTTTTTGCTCCAACCATTTAATTATAAGAAAATAATATTTGTACTTATCGTATGCAATGTATATAACTCATTTAATCTGATTAATCAAGTGAGTTAACACACACAGAATATAACATGTGTCACTTTCTATAGGTAGTTAGACTGTTAGAGCCTAAGACTCAAAAAAAAAAAAAAAATCAATTTAGAATTCCACTCATTCACTTGGAGGAAAATATTTGTGAGTGATTCATGGGATAACAACAAAAGAGCACACACTTAGCCAAAAAAAAAAAAAAACAGAAAAAGAACAATCACATGACTTGTGCTTATATTTACAATCATCCAGAAGAACAAATTATGTAGGGATTTCATTCATATTTGAAGTCATATTTTTATTCACTTCGTCACAGTAGGAAATTTTCCATGTACCTCTTACTTACAGTATATCAAGGCTTTTTAAGATTTAATTTGCGTCACACCTGTTTATGTAGGCGTTAGAGGTCACGGATTGAACAATGTCTATAATTGTTTTTTTCTTTAATCAGATACTTTGCTTTTCAAGTTTCAAACCTTCAATAATAGTCTAAGTTTGATTGTACTTGTTTTTTTTTTTTTTTGAAACGCAATTGATACCGACACGATAAGATATGGATATATTACTATATATAAAAGCATATCCCTAAATTCTAGCTTCATACATAACTAGAGCATAGGCATGCGACTCCACATACAGTTAAAAAGGTTAGGTATTTACTATTTAGAACGTATTGATTGAGCTGGCTGAAACTATTTCCCCCTTGTAATTTCCTTTGCTTCTTTTAATGATAAGTTTTATTCAGGACAAAAAAGGTCAATTTTTTTTTTAATTAAACAGTAATACTTATTAGAATATACACTAAAATAATATTATTATTATTTTAAACTGAGTTTATAATACATTACATAATCAGAGTACAACTACAAAATCGTCTTTTTTTTTTTTTAATTTAAAAAGTCAAAATGGTCTAACTTTTTTAATTGTAGACTAAAGTTATGAATAGCAAACGAATCTACTTATTATGATAGGGAAATTACACACATTAGATTTTAACTATCTATTTAGGACCTATACTATTGAACTTATCTTTACACAATTAAGAGTTGTATGGTTAAGTAACATTGATTAATATCCTCGACAAGGAGAATCATATTCAAATCTTGCTTATTACGTCTTATGATAATAATTGATCAAAAATGACCTTTTATCCAATAAACAAAATGAGAATAAATTGATCAAAGAGTCAAGATGGTGTTTCAACTAGCGTGGAGTTCAGTTTTTTTTTTTTTTCGTTCGTTTGGAAATGTTGAAAGAAGTATACCGAGGTACGGGAAGAATATTCTTAAACCGTTCTTTTCATTTCATTTTTTTCCTTTGGAACAGGCGATAAGGAAGGAATGACTGAGTAAGTATGGAGCAAGAGAGAGAAATGTGGGGATAATAGAAATAAAAATATTGTGGGACTGGCTGCCAAGGTATGGGGAAGATGCCAATAAAGGCAAAAAAGGTTCTTCACCATCTTCAATAATAACAAGAATAAACAATGGTGGATCTCTGCTGGATAAGGTTTTACATGTATGATAGAATGGGGTCATGTCCTCGATTCTCCTAAAGACAAAGAGGTTCCCCCCCACTTGCCACTTCCACTGGCTGCCTCTTTGTCTATCCGAGGGGTCGTTTGGATACATATTTAACATTGTTGTCTGTCTTCATACATATATATTAATGTCTCCAGCCTAGTGTTGTACTTGGGTACATTTTAATATGAAATACTTTATCACAGGATTTTTTTTTTAAGAAATAATTTCAATTTATGGCGTCTACTCTTTCTTGATAATTGATTTTTATTATTAAATCATGACATCAATTGGTTTTTAGTGTAAACGAGAATTTAACCCTAAATCTTTTATTTTTGTGGGAAAATTGCCTTAAATTCCAATTGTGACTTGCAAAGTCAATTAGATTTCCTAGTTGAAGAATGAAAAAATCAATTGAGTTTCCTTGTTATGGAAGGAAATACTGTTTTTTGGTATGGAAGAAAAGTTTATTCCTTATTAAAGAAATAATATATTCTTAGTCTAAGAGGGAATAAGAAAAAAGTCTTATAAATAGACAATACTACAAAAAATTTTATGGTTGTGGCCCCAAGGGTCCTTCCTATGAGAAAACGGAAAATAGAGCGTGAAACCAAGAGAAAAAATGAATTTTCGCTTGGGAGAAATGCAAGAGGAAGGTGAGAGCTGCAACAAGGACGATGGTTGCATATTGAAGAAAATAGAGAAAGAAAAGAAAGAGAAAGCCGCACAAAGAGAAAGAGAGAGCAGCCAAGAGGGAGCCGCTTAGAGAAAAATGGACAGCCAAGAGAGAGAGCTGTGCGTGGAGAAAAAAATAGAAAGGAGAGTGCAAAGTGTTGTCGTCTTTGAGAGAGATAATTAATGTGTCTGAGAGTACAGAAAAACAAGAGAGATTTTTTCTTTAGCTGTGAGACATACAAAAGAATTATTGTAATTAATTTGATAATAATGAATTGATTCGGAGTTTGTCCTGTGATTTTTCCCTTAAAAAAGAAAAGATTTTCCACGTAAATATTTGTATTTTGTGTGTGATTGCTATTTTAGATTGCTAATATTGTGATAATATAATTTGGAACCCAACAATTTAACTACAAAATATTTTACAAGTTGAGATAACTAGAATCTCTTTATCATGATTATAATTTAATTAATGAAACAAGAACAAATTAGTGGTTTTTCCAATATGTTAATGCGGTCTTAATATGGAGCTTATATTTTACTAAAACCTCTTACCTTACTAATATATTTTTAGTAAGACAGAATTTATGCTAATTTATATAATGTTATTCGAGTTTAATGTTCAGCTCAGAAATGGATTCCAACTCACGTATATAGAAAAGATGATTTGATTTAATTCTAACTTTATTGTACTTTCGCCCTTTTTTTAAATGTGGGATCCGTCAAAATAAGCTCCAAAATGCCCAAAAAACTGACTTGTTTTTGCACAATGCACATGTTTTGAACGCAAGTACAACAATGCAAGTGCATCCATTTCAAAACTTAGGGGAACTTGTTTAGCTTGCTGGTATAGAACTGAATTTTTATCTTTAGAAGGCCAAGAATGAACTTTTTATTTTAAAAAAAAAATTCTAATATAAGAAATATACTAAAATTCAATGGTGAATTAATATAGGGTAGATTGTATTTTTGGTCCTTAGAATTTTTAAAATGTACCAATTTATTCCTTTCTTCCTTTTCTATCCCTAATTTTTTTATAAAAAAAAAAAATTTCAATCCAACGATAGTGAATGCATTATGCCTAAGAATCTCAAATGGCTTATTAAAGATAATGCATAGAAAATAAAAATTTGCATCTTTATCAGGCGAATATTCATTATTCAACCCATGAAGGAAATAACATGAATGTCAATAAAAATTTGCATAGAAAGTCATTTTTTTAATCTTATTCTATGACCAATGATATTCTTTTAACTAAAAAAATCCAATTAATGCTTTCAGTTTTTTATTTTTATTTAGAAAGTTTCAATTTATAGTGTCCGCTCTTGATGATAGTTTTTTATTATCAAACTAAGATATTAATCGGTTTTTTGTGTAAGCAAGAATCAAATCTTTTATTTAACCATTAGAAACTTTACCAGTTGAGTTAATTGAAATACACAGGATTTTTTTAAAATGTTTGCGGAGCCAAAAAAATAAAAATAAAACAAAATAATCGTGCTAAATACAAATATAGCTTAGCCATTTTAATTTTTGAATTCTTTAAACCAACTTTCAATTTATGAGACTATCATTTTTTTTATTTTTGAGTGGAGGTAGATGTAAATTTTTTTGGGTCAAGACTTTCAACTCATATATATTTTTATATATTAATAATAAAGTTTAAGAGTTCAGAGAATAGTTTCACTCGAGGATTTAATCTGAAATAATAAGTTATACTCTCTCTCTCTCTCTCTCTCTCTCTCTCTCTCTCTCTCTCTCTCTCTCTCTCTCTCTCTCATACCAAGAGGATATCTCTGGTAAAGTTTTTTGACATGTCAATGGAAGCACAAAAACCTAAGAAATGATCTCATTTGATGTGATTAATTGTTAAGAATGTTATAAATATATGGATAATAATTGTTGTATTGGGATTTAGTTAATTATAATTCCAAGTATGTTAATTACATTTAACACATGTTAGAATTATTAATGCACATGAGGAATAATAGAACCAATAGGATAAGACCACGTGGCTAATGAGATTAGAGCTAATCTCCTATAAATACATGATTGTAATTCAACATTGGATTATTGAATAATAAACCAACTCATTGCTCTCTCTCTCTCTCTCTCTCTCTCTCTCTCTCTCTCTCTCTCTCTCTCTCTCTCTCTCTCTCTCTCTCTCTCTCTCTTTCTCTTAATTTCTATTTTTCTCTATGGAGGGTAATTTCACAACAATTCATATTCGTCCCTATTGGGAACCACTGGGTTCCTAACATTAACTCAAGACGACAACCATCACTTTTCCATTCTCCTACTTGCATAGTTATGACAACCATCAATTTTAATTTTAATTGAAATAAAGGCATGAAACTAAGCTGACTAAATTACAAATTGCACCTTCTATCTTTACTCAAAATTTAATTTAGTAATGTAAATTTTAGTTTATTAATTTCAATCCTATAACTTTTACTTTTATTTAACGTAGCCCTTCTATCTAATTCCGTCCCATTATGCCATTAGTTGCCCTCTAACGAAAGTGAAGAAAGGGCTATATTGAAAATGGATGCAAATTATAGGATGTTAGAAATATTGAATGATTGTATTATATTTCTCACTGAAAGAATATACATAAGTGCCTTTATATAGGAGGCATATGAGTGCAGTTCAAGTAAATATGAGTGCAGTTCAAGTAAATATGAGTGTAGTACAAGTAAGAGTGCTATACAAGTAAACTAGTTGGGCCTAAAGCCCATAATATCATGTTAACAGCCCCCCTCAAACTCAAGGTGGATGTGAGACCAACTTGAGGTTGTCAACCAAAGTACGAAGGCGTCCCGTAGGATGTGACTTGGTGAAGATATCTGCAAGTTGATCTGTAAAGGAGACTGATATTAGCTCGAGAGCACTATGGACAAGATGATAACAGATAAAATGACAATCGATCTCGATGTGTTTAGTCCGTTCATGGAAGACATCATTGTGAGCAATATGAATGGCACTCTTGTTGTCACAATAAAGAGGAGTAGCAGAGGATGTAGACACACCTGAGTCTTTGAGAAGCCATTGTAGCCAAAGAGACTCAGATGTGGTATCAGTAAGGGCACGATATTCTGCTTCAGTATTGGAACGGGCCACATGAGTTTGTTTCTTGCTTCGCCAAGAAATCAGAGAAGAACCAAGAAGAAAGCAATAACCAGTGGTGGACCTGCGATCAGTGGGGTCTCTTGCCCAATCAGCATCAGAAAATGCACGGAGAACAAGAGGAGACTGAGCAAAGTAGAAAAGACCATGGAAGAGAGTGCCCTTTAAGTATCGAAGAATGCGTAGAACAGCAGCATAGTGAGTCGATCGTGGAGCAGACAGATATTGGCTCACCTAGTGAACATCATAGGAAATATCTGGATGAGTAACAGTGAGATAAACTAAGCTGCCAACTAAGCGTCTGTAAAGAGAAGGATTAGACAATGGTTTCCCCCCTGAGGGAGTCAGATGCGCATTAAGCTCAACTGGAATGTCAACAGTCTTGCTATTAGTGAGTTCAGCTCTAGACAAGAGTTCAAAGGCATACTTGGCTTGAGTAATGTAAAGTCCATCTGTAGAATGAGTGATTTCAAGACCCAAGAAGTAGCTAAGATGTCCAAGATCTTTCATCTCAAACTGCTGACTGAGAAAATCCTTAAGTTCTTGAATGCCACTGAGGTCAACACCAGTTATGATCATATCATCCACATACAGGAGAAGTAAAATAGTGCATTTGTCAGTGCGACGAAGAAATAAGGTAGAATCATAATGATTGGCCATGTAACCCAAGCGAGAGATGGTAGAGCTGAATTTGGCAAACCAAGCTCGTGGAGCTTGTTTAAGGCCATAAAGTGCACGTCGAAGGTGACAAACCTTGTTTGATTCAACAGAGAGACCAGGAGGAGGTTGCATATAAACTTCTTCACTTGAATTCCCATTAAGGAATGCATTTTTGACATCCATCTGGAAAAGATCCCATTTACTGGCAGCAACAACAGCTAAGAGGGCACGAACAGATGTGATACGAGCAACCGGAGCAAAGGTCTCTTCATAATCAATCCCATACTCCTGTGTAAAACCTTTTGCAATAAGACGAGCTTTGTCGCGCTCAATGGACCCATCAAAGCGAGTCTTAATCTTGTAGATCCACTTACAACCAACCATAGATTTTCTAGGGGGGAGAGTGACCAAGTCCCAAGTATGGTTTTTAGATAATGCATCAAGTTCCTCTTTCATTGCAATTTGCCATAAAGGGTCAGTGGAAGCCTCACGATAGGTGTGAGGCTCGTGCAGTGTAGCAAGGGCAGTGTAACAATGATAGTCAAGTAAATGATCAGGAATGGACCTTACCCGAGTTGAGTGACGAGGTGGAATGTCTTGTGCATGATCTTCAGGCGGAGCAGGAGCATGGGACCCAAGATCAGGGTTGGGTAGCTCGTCTTCAACCTGTTCATCTTCCACCTGTTCATTAAAGGGGAAACTAGGAAAGGGATCAAGGATATCTGGTGGTTGGACAAAGAAGTCAATAGGAGAATGAGGAGCAGCTACAGGAGGATCAGGATCAGCTATAGGAGGGTCAGGAACAGCTACAGAAGGAATATGTGTCTCATCTGGAAATAGATCTAAGACAGAAGAGGAAGATAGAGAAGCACGGAAGTGAGAGAGCTCGACAAAGAGGCGATGTTCCCAAAAGACAACATTGCGGGAGATACGAAGACGATGAGAAATAGGATCATAACACCGATACCCCTTTTGAGTTTCGCCATAGCCAAGAAAACAACAAAGTCTTGACTTAGGCTCAAGTTTGTTATGCTCATGTGGCTGAAGAAGAACGAAACAAGCAGAGTCGAATGAGCGAAGGTGGTGATAGTTTGGAGGTGACCCAAAAAAGCGCTCATATGGAGTTTGATTTTGGATGATAGGACTGGGAATGCGATTAATAGCATGAATAGCATTAAGAGCAGCTTCACTCCAAAAAGGAGCAAGAACTTTGGCAGAGAGAAGAAAGGCACGAACAGTGTCAAGAATATGACGAAGTTTTCGTTCGGCTCTACCATTTTGCTGAGAGGTACCTGGACAAGTTAGTTGATGAACAGTGCCATAGGAATGTAAAACAGCTTGGAAAGCATATTGAGTGTACTTAAGAGCATTATCAGATCGAAAAATTTTGATACATTTGGAAAATTGAGTTTCAACCATTTTTCCAAAATTAGAATATACTTGCAATAATTTAGAACAATGTTTCATATTAAAAATCCAGCTATAGCGAGAATAATCATCAACAAAGACAACAAAATATCGAGATCCACCAATACTAGAGACAGAGGAAGGTCCCCAAACATCAGAATGAATAAGGTCAAAGATATTAGTGGATATTGATTCACTAGTATTGAAAGGCAAAGTTGGTTGTTTTCCTAACTGACATGAAACACAATCAAAATTTTATGTAGACACTGAACCTAACAAAAATCTAGAAGCCAATTGTTGTACACGAGAAGAAGATGTGTGACCAAGACGAGCATGCCAAAGTGCAAGGGAAGGAATAGAAGAAACTGCAGCAGCTGCGGCAATAGAAACAGGAGCAATAAGTGGAAGACGAAGGTTGTCCACGGGAAACATATGCTCAACTCTGGGACCGGTCCCTAGCTCCTGTCCCGTCCTTGGATCCTGCACAATACACCTAGAATAATCAAATATAATTCGATAACCCAACTCAGCTAATTGTTCCACAGAAAACAAATTGTTAGAAAGGTCATGAACATTAAAGACCCCAGAAACTAAGAGGTTGGAGGTTGAAACGGAACCTATATTATGACCAGATATTGTGGAACCATTTGCTGTGCGAATAGTAAGAGGGTGTGGTGTAGGTTTAAGTTCAGAAAATAAGGACGAGTGAGGTGTCATGTGATTGCAACAAGCAGAATCCATAAGCCAAGAGGAAGGAGACATACCGGATAAAACTGAGAGAGAAGAGGAATAAGATGCATTACCAACCATACGAACGACATTGGCGATGATGTTTTTAAGGTCATCTGTGGACATGGTGAAAGTGCGACCTGAAGACTTAGACTGTGCGGAGACGGGAGCCATTGGTTGGACACTCTCAATGTTAGCAACAGTGGCAGCAGAATTTGAAACAGCTGATTTATTGCGCTGATAGCAAGGCTCAATATTATAGCCAAAACGTTTGCAAAAATTGCAAAAACGTTTGCTGGATTGTCGGCGACGATTATTGCAAAAGGAAGAAGACCTGTCCTTATTCTTCATTTAGAAGCAAAATATGCGAAAATGGATTGCAAAAATGAAATCTACGCAAAAAACTGGGTAAGGAGCACCTGGACTGCAAAAAAGTCAACCCTGGAGAAAAGTCAACGATCAAAGTCAACCTTCAAGTCAAAGTCAAAGCGGGTCAACGTCAGTCAACGCGGGTCAACGATGACGTGGCGGGTGACGTCAGCAGTGCAGATGGACGATGATGTCAGCAATGACGTGGCAGTGATGACATCACCTAGGGCTGACGTCAGCAGGTGCAAGTCTGGCGCGTGCAGCGCGTGTGAGCGCATGGCGGCGCGTGAGGAAGAATTTCGGCGCGTGGGCATGTGAGCTTCAGTGCAGAAGATTTGGACGGCGCGTGCAGGCTCTGATTACTGCGAGGTTTCCACGATTGAGTAGATCGGGAAGAGGCGATCACTGTGGTACCTTAAAAATATTTATTGGAGCAAGATGCATGGCGGAGATAGTTAGTGCAGTGGTCTGTGTGGTGCGGTACTCCTCAATGACGGCGGCTGCAGGTCCGGAACCCAAGGACAACGACTGGAAGACGTCGGAGGTTCTACAGCGAAAAACTGCGTTGGCTGCTGTGATGGCGGAAGTGATGTTAAGAATAGAGTACCACCAATAAAGACAAGACTGCTAAGAAAAGGTCAGAGCAGTGGCTCTGATACCATGTTAGAAATACTGAATGATTGTATTGTATTTTTCACTGAAAGAATATACATGAGTGCCTTTATATAGGAGACATATGAGTGCAGTACAAGTAAATATGAGTGTAGTACAAGTAAGAGTGTTATACAAGTAAACTAGTTGGGCCTAAAGCCTACAATATTATACATGTTAACAGCCCCCCTCAAACTTAAGAATGAAATGAATAAATCAGAAATTACAAGACTATATTGAATTTTAAGCAAAGTGGAAGTGTGCAATTTGTAATTTAGCCAACTAAGTTCATATGATTTGTTGATACTATCAAATTCGGGTTCTCCTGAGATCGAGCTGAGGAGCGGGATCCAGCTCAAACATGTCACCCCATTTCTCTATCCATCAGGAATTATCGGTAAAATATGTGATACAAAAATAACAGCATCAAGAGGACCATTTCAATATCTTTTAACAACCTTTATTTTCTGTATCGAATAGAAATAGAATCGTGATAATAAAGAAGCCTTAATCCGCAATTCATGTTTGGTGAACTTTAGACTTCTAGTGCATCTAGCAAGCTGGCTTCGAGTGGACAAATCCAATTCTTGGACCACTGCCTCAAATTTTTAAGTAGAACTAAAGAAAGAGAGTACAAGAAAATTGAAAAGATACTACTTTCTGAGAAAGCAACTGGGCTTGAGAGAGAGAGAGAGACGTACCAGTATTGATTATTGAACATGATGGTCACATTTGTGGGGACTAAATGGTAGCTAATTAGCTTCTGTGAGTCCCTGACAGTATCAGAATGATGGTCACACTTGTCGGGACTAAACGGTAGCTAGTTTGGTTTCTTGCATGTAAGATGCCGCTAGGGAGTAGGAACATCAAAGAAAAAGAACCCAAAACGTTATTTTGAGCTTGCTTGAGTAGTTGAAAATTGAAATTGTCCTCTCACTGGTACTAGTTCTTATAAATGAGCCAGCCTGCATTGTCGATGTGCTTTGGTTGTGAACTTAAATGGTTTTACTTTTGTGAAAGTTATTATGTGTGATGATTAAATGATGAGCAGAAGTATGAAAGAGAGAGTACACACCAAGATTTATATGGTTTGGCCTAACATCCTATATTCACAGTTTTGATAGCTACATATCATATTAAACGCTTGTGTTACAATGAACCCAATTTAAAGTTTGTATACCAGAGAATACTAGACTAATTCTAGATTGACCATAAACTAACTTAATGTTAATATGTTTGTTCTACAAGTATATGAGCTTAAAATTAGTTTGGGTTATTTGGACCATAATATATCTAGTACCAGTTTCGACTAATTAGATCATAATATAATTAAAGTCCAATTTAGAAATTGGTAATATGCAGGGTCTTTTTTTTAATATTATTTATAGTATTTTTATGACATATATAATAAATAACATAACAGTTTAATTCTTTTGTATCCGTATTATACTGGTTCTCCCCAATTATTTAATTGGGTCAAAGAAATTCCCCAAAAATATAAAAGATTTGGCCATTTGGCTCATATCTGTGACCCCTCTCTTAAAATATAATATAAAATAAAATAAAACTTTTAAGTCAACAACTCTCTAAAATCAAGCAGTGTTACTGTATCGAAAATATCAACCATCTCTAGGACTAGAAGTGCTGGCACCTTGTTTAGGGTAACACCTCAAGCCATTGGGTTGGAAAATGCTTAGACTTTGGGATTGGAAAAGTGTATAATTTTTTTCTCTATTTAACCTCAATTGATTTACTAATTTTAGTTATAAAAAAATAAATGAAGTTTAACTATGTATGTGTGCTTTGGTTCTGATATAACTAAAGAGAATAGAGAACAAACCATGTTTTGGAAATCATCATTTTTCTATTTGTTTTGTATTGTTTTATGAGGAGAACATAATTCTTAGTAGTTTTGATAGAGTGTTGAGATAACAACATTTATTTTTTGTTTGTGTATTTGGTTTTTTTTTTTTAAATAATTTTGATAGCATTAAATTACTCGTTGTGAGTAGTGGTACAAAGGAACTACACTCACTCGAGGAATTAGTTAGTTGTGCAAAAAGACGTGGACACTCATGTTAATAAAAAATAAAAGTTCTATTTTTATTGATGATTGACTTGAAATGCATTAAAACATAATTATTTTTTATTTTATTAAAAGTTTCATAAATGTTAGTTTTGTTTTTTCATTTATAAATTTAATTTTAAATCTTCATATATTTTTATTACCCTAATTGGTGAATTTATTTATTCATGCTATGACTGAGAAACAAATCTTGGTTTGTGCATGACCATGACAATATGCCCGAGGCCTTGTTGCTCATAATATTATTAATATGCAAGTGGAGTATATACTATTCGATTTCCCAAAAAAATTGTGAGATTTATTTTTCAACTGGAGGTGAGCGGCAAGCCCAGGCTCAAGCTCAGAATTATGGCCCAGATTCTGTCATAATTCTTTTGGGCCCAAAAGACAAGTTGTGGGAATTTTGTCATTCTAAATCCACAACTTTGTTTTGGGTCAGAATAATGCCCTTGGCCCATGATCAGGCCTTTTTCCTTATTCAGCTTTAAAAAAAAAACCTGGCGTTGGAAAAGATTTTTTTTTAAATGAAAAAAGAAAATATTTTACTTACACCTAAACTCATTTTGTGTCTTAATCTGATAATAAAAAGTAATCATTATCAAATAAATATATATTTTGTGTAATATGTATCCATATTACCAAAATATATATATATGAAAAAATTATTAATTGAAGTATCCCACCCTCATAAGAGGTCATTCCAATTAAATCCTTAGGAGGCTGTCATTGAAAATTGTCCCCAAATTATTTGTATATTTTTAGGGATCAAGTTGGTCCTTACACGCCAAAAGCCTTATAGTTTAATTGGTTGTACTTTCTAAACTTTCCAATTAATAAAAACATATAATCTTCAAATCTCCCTTCTACTGTTATAAGTAAGGTGATTCGTTGTAAAGATAGTATTTCATGCATGAGACCTACCTATCAGTGAGACACTAGTCTCGTGCGCCTAGCGCATAAACTATTTTTCCGCATAAACTATTTTTTGTCTGTTGTATTGCCCAGCAAGCTAGTAGCTTTGCAGGGACTATTGTAAATTTCCTAGCTTCCTCCCCCGTGCATTAATATACGAATGTAAATTTCCTTCATGATGAATAAAAGTACCTAATCTTTGTATATAAAAGTAGTAAAAGGAATCCAGATAAAAAAAACAAGCTAATATTATTTTCTAAATGAACATTGAAAGAGTTTCAGTATGTTCGTGTTATAAGCAGACAAAATAGAAACGACATCTAATAATGTAATAGACATGGGATCAACAGAAGCCCCTGTAGAATCTAAAGGAAACGATCTTGTCTTGGTACCGTTGGAACTTAGATTTATATAATGCCAAGGCCATGAGGTTTTTAAATGAACTGCACATGGAGGCTGCGCACGAAAACAGGGCAGCCTCTTCAATTTAAAATCCTAGACTACGTACTATTTTAACCATCTATTATAATTAGTTAAACATATTTGAATATTTTTTTGGCTTACATATATGATATATTACATGTTGAAACTATATAACATGCAGTACAAAAAACGCGCGCTATAGCCGCGTTTTTTAGCCGCGTTTATAAAAAAACGCGGCTATAGCTGATCTATAGCCGCGTTTTTGGAAAACGCGGCTATAGGTCCCCTCTGGCTGCCTGGAGCTGCGTTTGGAAACGCAGCCAGAGGGGGACCTATAGCCGCGTTTTTAAAAACGCGGCTATAGGTCCCCTATCCGAATAAATTTCTTAAAAGGAATTTCTAAAAAGGAAGACCCGAGCATGCAGCCAGTGGGGGCCTATAGCCGCGTTTTTGGAAAACGCGGCTATAGGCCCCCCTCTGGCTGTGTTTTAAAAAACGCGGCTCGCAAAAAAAAAAAAAAAAAAAAAACTCCCACGTGCCCCTCTCTTTCCCACCTGCATCCTCACCTACCCCACTTTCAGCTATAAGTTCCTTTCTCTTTTTTTTTTTTTTTTTTTTTTTCTTTCTTCATTCTTCACTCAGCTTCAGGTTCTTCTCTCTTTCCTCTTTCTTTTTTTTTTTTTTTTTTTTTCTTCCTTCTTCTTTTTTTTCCTTTTTCTTTCTTCCTTCATTTTTCCAACGTAACTATTTTTTTTTTTTTTTTTCTTTTTTCCAACGTAACTCTTTTTTTTTTTTTCTTTGTTTCTTTGGAGTTCCTGCATCTTTTTTTCTTCTTCACTCCAGCACAACTCTTTTTTGTTTTTTTTTTCTTCATCCCAGACACTAATTTTTCTATAAATCTAGTTTTTTTTATTTTTTATTTTATGTTTAGTTAGTAAGAAAATGTTGAAAATGCTGAAAATTTTAAATTTGTGCTATTGTATCTCTGATATTGTGCTTATGTTTAAATGGGTTTGTATTCCTGAGCTTGTTTTTTTGTGTTTCTGAGCGTGTACTTGTGTTCATTGAATGGATTTAGTGTTAGATTTGGGTTGGCTTTGTTGAAGGAAATGAGATTTATGGGTTTGTGTTCTTATATTTTGGAGCAAGTTGTGGTTGTATTATTAGTATGTTGTGTTTGATTTTGAATTTTTGGGGTGTGTTTGTATTGTGTGTATGTTGTGTTTGATTTTGAAATTTTTGGGTTTGTATTTGATTTTGAATTTTCTGGGTTTTCGTTTAATTTTGATTTTTTTTTTTGTTTGAATTTTGAATTTCTTGAGGCGCAGCAACACCCAGAATTTTTTTTTTTGTTTTTAAAAAAACCTATAGCCGCGTTTTTAAAAACGCGGCTACAGACCCACAGGGTCTATTGCTGCGCCGCTTAGGCCGCGGTTGTAAACGCGGCCATAGAAAACGCGGCTTCAAGTCCAAAGCCGCGTTTTCGGGGTCTATAGCCGCGTTTTTGAAACGCGGCTATAGACCCCGTTTTTTGTAGTGATGCCAATATGTTTTAGTTGTTAACATATAAAATGAAGGATACGTATCACGAAAATGACAAGCTTGAAGACATTGCAGTTAGTAAATGGCAATACAGTTTACTATGTAAGTCCAAGGTCTAGACTCGATAAAAATAAGTTCGATACATAGGATCTTGTACGGAGACTGACACACAGAACATAACAGTTACACTAGCAACTGAGAAGTCTAGAATTGCAAATTATGCTCTAATCGGTCATCTCACGACACAAATGATATAATTTTAGAGTTCATTTGTCTTTAATTTATTCTAACATGGCATGTAGGGGATGGATTAAACTCACACATATGACATATGTGACTTGTAATTAGATTATGTTACTTATACATGGTTCTACCACCAATACTTGATAAAAAGTAATCTAATCACCACTTAAAATATGTATAATTTTGCTTTTCTGTACCGACCAAAAGCTCAAGAAAGAAAAAAAAGAGTTTCAATTTTCTTTCACATCAACTGAGAAGAAAAATTAATAGGAAGAAAATCACCTAAGAAGTTCTTAACCAATCCCATAAAATTAAATATCTCTTGGACAGCTTATTTGGCTTTTTCTTGAATTGCTTTTTTTTTTTTTTTTTTTTTTTTGAAATTGGATTACCTTGCAAATGTGAGATTTTTAAAACGTGTATCTAAGCAAAATAAACTAAAATAAAAAGTGTGGCAATCAAAAACTTAGTTGGGAATTAGTATCTTAACATAGTTGGGTTCGTTGAAATATTTTGTAAAAATATTGCTCTTTTGGAGCTTTTATATAGAAGATTCAACTTTCAAGTGGAATCCCATTTTGAAGATGCAAAGTTTATGCGGAGTTAGCAATAATACAAATGGCTGAAATTGTCCATATCTGTAAAGTGAAATTGCAGCTTGATTTTGTAAGTTCTATTAAAGATATCAACTATTATCAGTCTACCTACATGCCGGCTTAAGAAGATGCTTAGAACATTCACGGTAAGAAAGCTAAAAGATTTAGCTTTTAGCAACTCAAAAACCTACTTTATTTATTTTAACAACTCATTTTACAATACACCCAACATCAAAACTTCTATTTTAACATTCAACACATTAAAATAATATAAACAATACAATAAAATAATATATTTCATTTATAACGGCCAAAATTGGGAATTAACCCTGTTTGCCAAACAATATAATTAGTAGGCACTGTTACAAAACTATATTTTTTACTAACATCTTGAGTTTAAAAGACTCGATTTAGGGCTTATAAATCGAGTCTTTGAGACTCGCTTTCAGTGTTCTGATCACGTCTGATTTGGCCTTTTTTTTTACATGGCGTCCACCTGAAAATCAAGTCTCTAAGACTTGATTTATAAGCCAATCAAGTAAAATGTTTTAAGCCTGCATCTTTAGCCTCCTTACACACATGTTCACCATCACCATTCACCACAAACATCAATAACCACCAAAACCCACATTTTACCTATCCCACGTCAAAGTCCACCCACCACCATGAGGTTTGTAGAAGATCATGACTGAGCAAAACCCACCACACAAAAAAAAAACCCAAGGTGAGCAAGCCCAGATCCACGGCAAGCAAAAAGTAGGCCCAAGGTGGAAAACCCAAAAATGATCTGGCCACCACTCCCAACCCAACCACCGATTTCATCCCCAGCAACCACCTAAAATCCAGATTAAAAAATAAAAACCCCAAAACCTACGACCCATTTGGCTTGTTGATTGGGGTTCTTTGCAAGAAAATCCAAAAACCCACGACCCTAAAAGTCGGATTGGACCTTGAGAGGAACCCACTGTCATGGAGGCCGATTGGCCATGGAGGCTTCACCGAAGGAGAGAAAACGAGAGAGAGAGAGAGAGAGAGAGAGAGAGAGAGAGAGAGAGAGAGAGAGAGAGAGAGATATGGATCATAACAGATGAAGGTGAAGGAAGCCACCATCGCGATAAAGGTGATGAGAGGCCGTAGGCAGCGATGCAAGGGCTTCAGCTATGGTGGTCATGTTTGATGAGAAGGATCGTTGTTGGCTGTGCGATTGAACGGAGAGGAAAGCGATGCCGGGGTTTAATTGGGGGCAACCACTGTTATCGGAGAAAGGGAAAGAGGGGCGGCGGATTGTGGATGGCGGTGGTGATGAGAAGAAGCGTGATGGTGGTGATGGAATGGAGGCCGTTGATTGGGAGAATTGAACATGTGTGTAAGGAGCTGAACATGTTTTGTAAAGGGCCGGCTTATAAATCGAGTGTTAGAGACTCGATTTCCTGGTGGACGCCACATGGAAAAAATGTTAAATCAGACATAATCAGAACACTAAAATCGAGTCTTTGATACTTGATTTATAAACCTTAAATCGAGTCTTTAAAACTCGAGATGTTAGTAAAAAATATAGTTTTGTAATAGTACCTACTAATTATATTGTTTGGTAGACATGGTTAATTCCCAATTTTGGCCCATTTATAACCCTTGCATATATCCTGCAAATCGGAACCCCAAAAACCACCATCACCGACCTATAAACCCCCATCACTGACCCACAAACTACCATCATCGACCCATGAACCCCACGCACCCACGATCTACAACAACCACAAAAAAACCCAAACAATCCACCAAGAAATCCCCATTACAATCACTGCCAATTTTTGTGCTCGAGACCCACCAAAAAAAACCCAAACCTCCGAGACAAATCCAGCACAAGGGAGAGGGGGCTAGGCGGAGAGAGAGCTAGGCGAAAGGGAGAAAGGGCTAGGCTGGGTGGAGGGAAGGCTGGCCGAAGAAAATCCTGGGCAGAGAGAGTGCTCTGTGGAGAAAGGCAGAGCTGTGAGCTTGAGTTTGTCTGCGTCTGTGTGAGAGCAATAGTGAGATAGGGTTGAATGAAATCACGCATGTGGGAGAGAGTTTGAGTGTGTGTGATTAAAAAATCAATTGTTGCAAATACCTCTCAGCCACAGCCTACTGTAGCAATGAAGAAAAAATTATACCAATTAGACAAATTACCTCCCTTGCTGTATGGTGTCTTTTCAGTATTTAGGTTGCTAAAATGACTATCTATTCATTTTAGCAGCCTCATTGTTAGTGCTCTTACTAGGCATGCTTGACTCATTTCATAGATCTCGATATTAATCACTCTATGGCAACATGGATGTCACAATGTTCAAACCCGTATTTCTAATATTCAAAGAAGAAAAGTGATACATCCACCAATTGCAATCCTTAAAAATTTAGCAATGTCAAAAGTTACAAAATATTTCATAATATGTTTTACACTTTGTTATACTAAATTACCATTGTTGCATTATCGCATTTAGTAGTGATACTATTTTTATTGTGCAACAATCATAACATATCATACAAAAAAATGTATATTGTGACAAAGAAAGTGTACTATGTTAAACAATTGAAGATACATTATACACGTCAATCTCAAGGAATCACAGGCCCAAAATTCTTACAATCCACTAAAGACTTCTGAACCGCACCTTGACAGAAGAAAAACCTATCAGGGCACATGTACAAACAGTTATCCACAAGGCTCACATTAACCGAACCCGGTTTCAAACCAATAAAAGCAGCTGGTATCAACCCGAACAAGTAATTCCCACCAAGCAACAGTCTCTGAAACGACGCCGTTGTTCCAGCTCCTGCAGGAACAGCAGCTTTCATAGCATACTCCATTGGTATCATCCCTGTAAACTTGTTGTGCTCCAAAGACAAAGCCGAGAGCTTTGGCATTAATCCAATAGACGCTGGCAACAATCCTCTAAGCTCGTTATAGCTCAGATCAATGGCTATCAATCTGCTATTAACATAGTTACTAGGCACTTCCAAAGATGTGAAATTGTTGTGAGAGAGTGTGAGTTGTTGAAGTGAAAGATGGTCGAAAAGAACTGAAATCACAGGCCCACTGAGCCTATTATGACTCAAATCGAGTACTTGTAGATAACCCAAATTGGCTAAGCTTTCTGGGAGGTTTCCTTGTAAGTTGTTGTTTCGAACAGAGACCTCGACGAGGGACTTTGGCAATGTTAATGGGACTTCACCAGAGAGCTCATTATCGCTGGCATCGAAGAAATAGAGGTTTCTGAGAGAACCCAGATTGGGAATCTTGCCACTGAGGTTGTTTCTTTGGACTTCGAGTCTTTTCAGGTTAACCAGTTTGTTTAAGGTTAAAGGAATGGGACCGTTTAGTTCGTTGTTGTCGAGGTAGAGCTCGTGGAGCTGAGAGAGTGAGCTGAGCGAGTTGGGGATTGGACCAGAGAGCGAGTTTCTGGGGAGGCTGAGTCGGCGGAGGCGAGTCAAGTTGGAGAGTGAGTCTGGGATTGAGCTCGAGAACGAGTTGTCTGAAATTTCGAGGGTTTGTAAGTAAGGGAGTGACCAAGTAGTGGAAGTGAGTGAACCTGAGTAACCCGCCGGGTCAAGAGTGATCTCGGTGACTCGAAATGAGCCGGAGACAACTCGGTCGCATCTGAAACCGCACGTGAAGTGGTTGCTGAAGACGTGGTCACATGGGTCCAACGAAAAGTCCCATGAACTTAGACAAGAACCAGGTACAATGGACTTTGGGTTGAGACCATTTTTCAAATCTTTGAGAACCTTAATATCTGCTGGGTCTGTTGTTGAATCTACAAGGAAGAAACGCTGGGAAAATATGAACATTAGAAGCAATAATGAGAGATCATAGAAAGCACCATTGTACTTGTACTTGGCCATAGCTTTTCTGAGGTTTGAAGGTGATTTTGTAGATCTGAGTGTTGAAGAAGAGAGAAAGAGAGGAACCGAGGAAGAGAGATTGAGATTGAGATTGAGATCGAGATCGATTGTATTTGTACGGTGAGGTTGATAGATTTTTCAGGATATAAACGAAGTTATGAGAGAGGGGACCCACATGAACATGATATGACATGAGATCATTGAGAATCTGAGATGCCATGATCTGATAATGGGTGTTGGGTTGCTTAAATGTATGACTGAACCTCACGTGCGCTTGGGACTTGATCCAAGTGAAGTGACGAAGAGTGACTGGGTGAGTGATTTGGCAGAAGTTTTTTGTGAATTTTTTTTTTCGGTAAATACAATATTGTATTTTTGAAATAATATGAAAAGGGTAACATTTTTAAAGACACTAGTTCCATTCATATTTTCAAGATCTAAAAATTGAGGGTTTGCATTTGAACTTATGATTTTAGGATGACATATGAAAGGAAAATTTGAAATCAGTTACGATCTCAATGTAAAATATAGAAGTCACGATTTTAAGTTATCATATATGGTTGATTTGAACTTGTAATTATACTTGATTTTAAGCTATGTTTGTTTTAGTGGTAATTTTTTTTAGAAAATAAGTTATTTTTTAAGAAAAATTTTCAATAAAACTATTTTATTTTTCAACGTTTAGTAGCAATTTTAAATGAGTTGAAAAATAACTTACTAACTTCCTTTATTTAGCTTTTTAAAAAATAATAATAATAATGAAAAACAGTCTCTAAAAATAAATCATACTTTTTATATTGATCAAAAATAATTTTTTTTTGACTCATCTTTTTTTATGCTACTAAACACTGAAAAATATGAAAAACTATCTTTATACAAAATTTTTTATCAAAACAAACGAAACATTAGAGTTTTTATTTATTATATTATAATTGTTTTCAATCATAAGATAATAGTATTGATTTTGACACACATTTAAAAGATTAAAAATTAAACGGAAACCATTTAAAATATAAGACCAAAGTTGAAGACTAAATTTATAATTAAAACTTTAACTTTATTACGGTTCAAAACTCACAAGAAGCACTAAAATTGATACCAAAATTTACAATTCAGCTAATATATATATATATATATATACATATATATATATATATATAAATTGTTTGCTTTCTATATCTTCATTTCCTTTCACATCCAATGACTGTGTAGGTGCATTTAGGTTGTTGATTTTTTCTTATACTATCAAAATATCAGTGGATGTTCTTATTTCTTTTGATTAGTGTAAAAATTCCTAGTGTCCACACACATTTTGAGAAATTGTTCACACATACGTTCATTTTTATAGATCATGGATCAAATCAATGACGGAACTAACAAGAGACTAATGGGACCATCCCCAAATTTTAAAATTTGTTATAATATTTTAAAGACCTAAAGCTAAAATAACCAAATTTGGTTCCCTCAAAAGTTAAATATTGGTCTTAAAATCCCAACAAAACAATTCACCATCTAACTCATTCTTGAGTCTGCAATTTTACATTGCAAGATCGGGTGGGAGAATTGCTATTGCTCTCCAATACCTTCACTTCCAGTTCCTTTATGAGAGGAATAGCATATAAGACCAGAATTTAACAATTCGAATTTTCTTAGGGCTGTAAACACATCAAATTTGGTCCAGATCATACAAAATCTGAATTGAGAGTTGACCTTGGTCCTTGTGTAACATAATCTGAGAACCTTTATCCATCGGATTCTTAAAGAATTTATTGTTAATGTTATAAGAATATACCATAATATCTGCATGTAATCCTAACTCATTAATCAAATAGCTTGTGTACAGAACTTTATATTCTGCAATTTTACAACTTTGGAGAAGAGCCTCCTAATGTTATCTTTTTAGTTGATGTGGTCAAGAGTCTTATAGTTCGGCTGACATTTCCTGATGTTTTTCGTATAGAGAGATCTAGAATTTAAATCTCCGCTCCCAATTGTTGTAACTATTAAATTACTTTTTTTGAAAAAAATATATTGCAGATGAAGAAATAATTACCAATATACCCTATGATTTTTTGTTTTTGTTTGTTTTTGGGGGGTGTTACATACAGAAAAAAACATTTTGAAAATGCTTTGTAACCTAAAAAATAAAAACAAGACAGTTCACTTCACAGTAATTAGTCACATACAACAGACTTGATATAGCTTCCCCAAGGAACCCAGAAAGCGCGGCAAAAATGAGCACCTTCTGATGCGATTTTTAGTCATAGCACCTCAGCTACAATTCACATTAGGTGCTTCTACATTTGGTTGTTCTTGGTGATGTTATCCA
The DNA here is from genome assembly GCF_040712315.1 of Castanea sativa. Lineage (NCBI taxonomy): Eukaryota > Viridiplantae > Streptophyta > Magnoliopsida > Fagales > Fagaceae > Castanea > Castanea sativa. Next base: position 10,504,228 of record NC_134013.1, on the reverse strand, counting down.
AATACTGCTTCACACAAGTTTGGTTCATCTCAAATACGAATGGCATTCCTCGTATCTGCATATTTAATTTTTGTGACAAATCATCTCAAATTTCAATATATAGTTCATTAATTTTTATCCAATGGCATTCCCCTTGTGACTATATGAACATGTAATCAAATCTTAAAGGTAAGGCATAATTTGTACTAGGATACCCCTACAATAATAGATCTAGTAATTTAAACGCACACAGCACTATTAAAATAGAGGATTGAATTATAAAAATAGAAGATTGGCCCCACAGGCTGCTAGAGACCATTGTCTGCTGTTATGGGTCTTTTGTACCCAAAATATAGGCATTGCGAAAATTTCTTCATGATATCATACAAACCTGATGGGCCAGATGATGTGTGTGGAAATAAGTGCAAGAAACTAAGAATATTAGAGTCACAATCCCAAATGTACCTACTACCAAATTAGGTGCAGGATTCTGAACAGAGAATTTTGATCATGTACAAGAAAGAATGTAGAGAGATGAATTGATAAACAAGATAAAAAGGGGAGAGAGAGAGAGAGAAATACTAATGATGCCTAATAAAGGGTCAGGTTTTACAGAAGACTCAAGATCCTAAGCAGTAATTAAATAAAAATAGCAATTTTAGAATGTTACCCTAGGTAACAGATCAAAATTGGCCTAATTAAATGATGGAACAGATTGATTATCACCACCAAGACTGGGCGGTGCTAAACATGAAGGATACTAAACTCTGTTTGGGAGGAGGGAAAGAAGGAAGGGAAAGAAATGGAATGAAAAGAAGTATTTTGGTATATTTCTTTCATTCTCTTGTTTGGGAGTTGAAGTTGGAGAAAATGGAATGTGTAGGAGAGAATACCCATTCCTCCATTTTCCTTCAAAACCTCAATTTTCATTCCCTCCAAAATTGAGAGGAATTGGAGGGAAGGAAAGAACATAATTAATAAAATTTTCACTAAAACTCCCAAAATATCTCTACACATTTAACCTTTTTAAAAAAAGGGTATTAAAATGATTCATTTTCATTCTTTTAGTGTTACTTCTAAAAAGGTTACTTACATTCCAATCATTTCCATTCTTTTATTTTAAAATATCCAAAAAAGATTACTTAATTTCATTCCATTACTTAAATACAATCCATTCTTTTCCATTTCTTTATGATTTACTCATTCAATTCCATTCCTTTATAAACTTCCAAACGAAGGTAAGGCAAGCATTGCAAAGTTGGAAAGGCAAGGTTTTCCAGGAAATCCGCAATAGAGCTTATAATACCATTTTATTATATTCATGTTTAAGAAGCTATAGGTACATACCTCAATCAAACAGCTAGAAAGAAGGCTTAGACTCTGACCAGGGCCTACTTCCTTGTTGTTCACTGAAATTGAACACTTGCCAAGATTTTTCAGACAGAACGATCCTCCTTTGTCCATCTCTATAATAGCCTAACATACAAGGAAAAGAGGAAAGTTCTCACTTCAAAGTTCAAGTCAAAGGAGAATAACTACCCTCTGGTGGGTTAGCAAAGAGGGTGTCAAGAGAATCTAAATATGTCCTGGATGAGATCAGTGGCATCCCTGATAAAGATAAAATGTTCATGTTTCTTAATTAAAACACAGAAACAAAAACACATAAAACAAATTAAACAAACAAGTAGACTTTAGTAAATAAAAAAGAAACCTGCTTTTATATTTAAGAAAGATCATGCAAATAACATAGACAAATCACAAATCATCAATATTTTACTTGGCAGAAGAAAATCTCTACCCTCAACGATAGGTGCCGCAGCCATTATGTGAACCATGGTACTTAATTTTACTGCTATTTTCTTTGGTCAAATGGCAATAGTAGGCTATGAAAAAGTGGTGCAGTTCATATTATTCGTTTGACTAGAAATAGTTTATTCCTAAAAGTTTCAACATAATCCTATCCTCCTAATCCTTGACAATCATGTTTTTTCCTGCTTTTTCTTCCCCCATACTTTTTGACCTACTATTTTACTTTCTTCGCCATCAGCTTAAAGCAAATTACTCGTTTGGAGTAGCATATTCATTGGCCCTTGTTGCACAGCTTACCCCCCAAATGTTGCCACTTGTACCTTCTTAAGAATGCATTCAGTTCCTGTTTAGACTTTACAAAGGATGGTGTTAAAACAATATAAAAGAAAAAGTGACGCAGTAAGAGTGAAGACAATTTTATTTCAATTTAGTATCATTTAATTTTGAAGGTCAATTGTATTTTATTTTAGGTCTTTTTTTTTTTTGATAAATTTATTTTAGGCCTTATTAGTGAATTAGATTATTAGTTTTTTATTTAATTTCCTATGGTCTATGGTATTTTTGTAATTCAAGAATTAGGCTTCCTTAAGTCAATTAGAATTTTTAGTTTAGCCCTAGTCGTCTAGATAAGCACGTTGTTGTACTCCAATGAAGATAGTTAGACAGTTTGCCTGAATAATAAAATTATTGTTGGAGTTTTTTAATTCCTAAGTTTTGTTTCTTTTTGTTTGGTGCTAATTCCGAGCAAGCCTAGGTTCTGAACTTTGGGTTATTTCTATTTTATGTACTTTAATTTCCATGTTGCATAAGTTTTCGCTTTGTCATGCATCACTAGCATTGCTAATAAAATGGTATTATCAGCCAATAGAAGATGAGAAATTATCATACTGGTGTTAGATCCTTCCCCAACCTTGAAGCCTGAAATGAAACCCCCTTCTCCTCAGTTTTCAACATTCTACTCAACACCTCCATAACTAAGATAATTAGCTATGATAAAAGCGGATCTCCTTGCCGTAAAGGCGTAAACCCCCATAGGTATTAAAGAAACCTAAGGGTGGGCCATTCACTAGCCCCTAGAAGTGTACAATTAATACCCAAGAGTATATCCATAGTTTCCAATTATCAACAAGCCCCATTCTACGTAGCAAATAAACTAAAACATCCCAATTAAAATGATCATAAGCCTTTTCAATATCAAACTTGCTGATCATTCTTGGGACACAGGACATTGACTATCCAAACATTCATTTGCAATTAGTATGAAATCTAGAATCTACCTCCATCCCACAAATGTGTTTAGGGACCCAGATACTAATTTATTCAGCAACAACTTTGCTAATATCTAACAAATGCTTCCAACCAAACTAATAGGCCTTAAATCTCTTATATTTATAGCATTAGCCTTCTTAGGGATTAATGCAATAAAAGAGGCATCAGGAGATTTTTCAAACTTACAGTTGTCATAAAACTCCTTAAGGAAAGCCATCACATTCACATGGCATTCCACCACTTGCCAACAATGTTGAAAAAAGGTCACAGTAAAACATTTGGTCCAGGGGCTTTATCTCCCCTCAATTCCTTAAGAGCTTGTACTACCTTATCCTTTTCAAATTCCGTTTCCATCAAACTGTTATCTTCCTCATCTATGGATGAAGACACCAGCCCATCCACACATGGTCTCTTCTTTGTTTCTTTGTAAAGGGAGCCATAGAAATTGATAATTTTGCTAACCTCTTAAGTCCTCTTCATACACCATTCCATCCATCTCCAATGCCCAATATGATTAGATCACCTATGAGAATTTGCCAAACTGTGGAAAAATCTGGTTTTGCTATCTCCTTCCTTTAGCCAAGAAATTTCTTCCAAGGTTGCTAATTTCTCCACTTCAGATTTCAACTCCTCCCTTCAATTTCTCTCTTCTGAAGTCAATCCATTTTGTAGCACTTTCTCATCCATGCACAACATTTCATTAAGCAAACTCCTTTTATTAACACCCACATCCCTAAACCTGCACTTCTTCCAAGTTTTCAAATCTTCTTTTAGAGTTTTAAATCTTCTGGCCAGCTTGTGACTAGGGAGCCCATGAAAGTCACAGTGATTCCACTAATTCTGAACATTGTCAACAAATCATATATTTCAGATTTAAATACACATTCTCCCCTCAGTATACCTCCCACCGCTACAAAATGGGACTATGATCAAAAACTAGTTGTGACATCAATCTTTGAGTAACATCCATTAAATGTTCTTCCACTCTGCAGATACTAAAGCACGATATATTTGTGACACAGATAATTAGCCACTGTTATTTGGCCACAAACCCCATTGAGAGGTAAATCTATAAGATTTAAATATCTAATGAAATCTGAACTCTCCAGTATTATGAACTAAGGGTTTGTTTGGTAGCAAAATTTAAATAAAGTTTTCTGTTTTCAAATACAGAAAATTGGGACTAGTTTTGGGGTGAAAAATCATGCCAAACAAGATGGAGTTGAGTTTTAGTTTGAGAAAACACATTTTGGAATATGGTACCAGTGTGTCTTATGTGGTTAGTATGGAAGGAATGCAATGCCCGAACTTTTGAGTACATTGAGAGACCTATTGATCTGTTGAAGACTTTGCTAGCTAGGAAATTATTTGAGTGGTCTCGTATTTGGAGTCTCACACATTGTATTTCCTTGTCTGATTTCATTATTTCTGTTAGATTTTCTTTTTGATTTGAATGTATTATTTTCATTGTTGTGAGTTTACAATTGTAAACACATTGCACTTTTGATATCAATAAAACTTTTATTACCTATCAAAAAAAACACACACACATTTTGAAAACAATTTTACAAAACACCTAGCAAACAAAAACTAAAATACAAAAAAAAATTCACTTATCAAACAGGCCCTAAATCTATCACACCCAAACCTTTCGCTAGGGAATCTAATACATTAAAATCCACAGCTATGCACCAGGCAACCTCCCATCTCTACCTCACATCTCTCTGCTCTTCCCATAGTTATAAAAGCCTTAATTCTTTACCGTTTGTTTATGTTTTTAAAAAACCATAACATTCTAATTTTAAAAAAAGATATTTTAAATACTAAATTCTAAATTTTTAGATATACTCATTAAATCAATGAAAAATTAATTGGTGTGTTTAAAATTCCCATCATTTTAGTAAATTCTAAGAATTTTTGGAACTTGGAAGTCCTTTTTTTTTGTGACTTCCTTTAATATCTTGTTTTAAAAATATTTATTATGTGCAAAACAAACCAAGCATTGGTTTAGGCTTAAACACCCAATTTTTTTTTTTTTTTATGAACACCACCCCAACTTCACCACACACACACATTATATATATTGTCATATTCCACTCTCACAGTCACATCAAAGTCGTACTCACACCATCCTAACAAAACAACCACCCCCTCCGCCCCCCAAAAAAAAGGATAAAAAGATTTTGCTGTTTGTTCCCCTCAAAAGTCTCATACTTGCAATTGAAGGCAATTAAAAAGCAAGATTTTGTCATTAGCACCATGTAAAGGCTTATTCTTACACTTGAAGGCTATTAACATGGAGATTTTGGGGGTGAAGGTGAGCAGCCTACCCCTAGGAATATATATATATATATATTGTGGTGTTGCTAAGAAAACAATTTTTTTTTTCATTAGCTCCACATAAAGGCTCATAAGGTAGAAAGGTATTCCAACTTGTTAAGCAAACTAGATTCATATGCCGGGGTGGCAGCACTCATTGTTCAGGGGGTTCAAATGAACCCCCCTGACTTTAAAAAAAAAAAGAAAAAAAAATTATGTATAAAAAAATATTTTTTTAGTTTATTTTATGCTTAAAAATATTTTTGCATACGTTGGCTAAAATCTTGCATACTCTAATCATAGATCAGTACAACCTAAAACTAAACAATAATTAGACATTTAGTGTATTATTTATGTTAGTACGTAATTGAATAAAAAAAATAGTAAAGTTTTGGGATCACTATCATTTGGGACAAAAATCCCACTGCAAAGTCCATAAGAAGCCGAATTCACTATTTTTTAGCAAACATAATAAAGAAGATCTACATGTAACAGAGAGTATGGCTTTGGATAGAATAGAATGGAGGAAAAAAATACAAGTGGCCAACCCCAAAAAGTTGGGACTAAGGGTTTATTGTTGTTGTAATAAACAAAATCTATCTGATTTAGAATCAACTTTCTCCACAATCCTTCAATTCCACACCAGAATGGTACCACTAGCTGTATGAACTGCATTGATGAGTGATGACCACCCAATCTACATACGGATTCCACCACAGATTCCTAACTAACGATGCTGTTATTCGTACCATCAATTTAGGTCTCCTGCAAGCATACCACATCACACTTCCATTCTTTCAACATGTTCCTCACCATTGTCCATTTCTGTAATTGTTCAAACCCTTAACTTTCCAGGCAAGTAGGCATAATCTCATTATTGATGATATGTCAGTAGCCTTATCACTGACTTCCCCTCTCCTACTATTTACTGATCTTCCATCATAATTCACTGCACATATCAAAATTTTAAGCTCCGTAGTACTCTGTGTGATGTAGGACAAACTACGGATTTGCCTATGTTTAGTTGTGGTGGGTTTAGCCATTTAGGGTTAGGACAAAGATGAATTAGAGAGAAGTTAGGGCTGTTTAGGGGCCGTGTGAACAGTAACCTTAGAAAGAAACAACTAAGGCCAGCGTGCCTATTACTCAAAACACCCAATTTTATTAATCAACTCATTCTATTTTCTTTGAATACATTGAGTACAATATACATAAAGACTCTTATTTGCACTAGTAGTAAAAGGATTCCTATTAGTACTAGGACTACTAAAAAAACTAATAAACACTAACTTGGATGCAAAGTAAATAAACCTAAGACATTTAGAATACCTTAGAAGATTCTAGACTCAACTAAATTACCAAAATACCCTCAATTCACAGGAATTGTGAAAATTACAGATTTGCCCCTTAATATAAAACTAACTATAACTAATAAAATAAAAACCCAAATTAAAAATTGTTTTAACCCTAAAAGACTCATAATTAGACCATTAAAAGGGCACTACTTTCACTTCAATTGGACTTCACATGAGGACCCAATAAAATAATTCTTGAATAGACGAATTTGCAAAGTAATAGCATATTAACCTTCCATGACTCCATCACTGTGGGACTTTGTTTGCTGCATGATTGTTACCAACCCCTGCTGATTTCCTCCTTGTCTTTCCTAATAGCAATCAGCAAGGGAACAGATGTCGTGCCTGTAATGGGAAGACCCAGGTACTTACTAAAGCTCCTTACTTTTTTTCTCAAAACCCACTCCGAAGCATCAATCTCCCCAACAACTAGGTTGATTCCTCACTTGTATCTGGATCAATTCAATCAAGTGGTTCACAAACTACTGGGCTTAAATTTTCCCTAATATCACTCTCGCAGGAAGTCACCTCGCATTGCACTGGCAAAGGCTAAGTTGTATCCAATACTTTTATATCAATATCCAGTACATAGGTTGAACCACTCACAAACAAAATTTCCATCCTGAAAAGAAATCTAAGTTTAATGACAGACCCAACAATTCTACGGAACTCCAAGGAAGTGCAAACCCCTCTGGCAAGCTGTGTCTCAGCTCAGTCCTGTACCAAAATCCGATTATACTACAGGTGACCCAAGCCTCATGTCTCCAATGAGATAGCATTGTTACCCTGCCAAAACTCCTTTGCTAAAATCGCATCGATATCCCTTACTACAGTTGGCACTACCAAATGTCACGATGTCACCTCCTTAACTCCAACCACCTCCAATTTCTTTGTTCCCAATGAACACTTCCTTGACATTCAAGATTCCATCTGATCCATTCAAACCATCTTCTTATTCAATTCTACCAGTTGTTTCGATCCGATTGCCCCTTAAAGGGTTAAGCCAGATTCTGCCTCAACTGTATCAATAGAGTTTTTGCCTTTTGGCTTGGAGCCTATTGGATTCTCTCCCGCCCCATTCAATTGCATTTGAGTTGCCATATCGATATTAGTAGCATTACAAAATGGTAATGAATTTGACCCAACGAACCACAAGCTTTTTATTCTGGTTGGCCTAAAAGCCATGCGAGTACCCTCCTTATCTATCACTACCTGCAATGGTTTAGGCTTTGAAATAAGCCAACCTAGGACACCTCACTGCCCTCAGATAAGGTGAGAAAGGTGGGATTTGAATCAGTTTATGCCAGCTTGCTGCATTTAACCTGGTCTAGTATTTAGTGACATGTTTGATTTGGCATTTATTTCCCTTTTATAAGTCTTATCTAGACATTCTAGGAATAAACACGATATATAACCACAGAAACAGATCAAGAGCAGAAAATATATGAGTAAAATCAGCACTTTGACAGTTAAGGAGAGAAAGATCAAAGCAAAAATGTCATTACTATAACTGAACAAGGCAACCACAGAAAAGCTCACCTGCCGTCGAGATATTTTATTGGCACGCCCTTCCCTTCCCAAGTCAATGTCGACAATGATGCCTTCAGTTGCTCTACCAAGTAAAACCTACAGAAACAAATGATGTAACATTGATAGCATTGTCACATGTATGCTTACCTAACAATGATTTGCACCATGCATTTCCATTGGTTAGCCTGATTTATAACACATCAAGACCTACATCACTTTAGGAATTAAGTCCAAAAAACTCCTCCTTACTTATATATATTGTAAGTTACACATTTAAGACAAACAATAAAAATTTATCAGCTTGATTCTTTTCATGATATATTTCACATTTATCATCAGAAAATCCACACAGATTACTTTGGCAATATAGATGAGAGTTAAATCCAAACTCAGTTCTTGCCACAAAATTCATTGGTCTGGACATGGTTTCTGCGGAACCCACTGCAGCAATAAAGCATATCATGCGGAATTATACCATTTTTTAAATGGTAATGTTTTTAGATTTTCAAGGTAAAATTTTAAGCAAAAAATTACTTGAATAGTATTTACAAAATTATGTGGTAAAATTTAGAAGATTTATTCAGAAATTGCTTTTTAAAAGGAAACACCAGAAAGAGAGGTCCGCCAAGAGAGAATATAAAGCAAACCCAGTATAGGTTGGGGAAGGATTTGTAGCATTGAAATACCTCAGGTTTTTTAATATAATGCTTTGAATGGCGGCCATACAAAACGGCAAATGCTCCATGAGATGCAATGGCTCTTTGCATATAAGAATGAGCACCCTGCTCCAGCCGTATGATTGCCCTCTTAGTTTCCTCATTCTGATATCTTAAAACTACATATAGAGAACAAAAATATAATCAAATGCTATATCATATTATATCATATCATGCCTATGTATGATATAAGCACAAAAAATAAAGATGTTAATTCTCTCAGCATTAAAATAAAATAAAAAGTTTATTTTTCGGGATTGGGGGAGGGTGGGGAAGAAGGGAGGGGAGGGAGGGAGCATTGCATTACAGATGTAATGCATAGCTCCAGTAAACAAAGTTTGATCTCAACAATATAGTCTTACAGATGAAATATCAAATATTTTATTAAAGAACACAAGAATACCTCCTAGACAGGCAAATTTACACATACAATGAGAGAGAAGTACTGTAAAAATAGTCATTGTAATCATGTAGTCATTATATTTTGATGACATTGAAGACAGATCCCAAAATAGCAATTCATAAGTAAACCAAAAACATGTGAATGTATACTGAAAACATGCATACAGAGCACACATTGTCTGTCTATGGAAAATTAATTAAAAATCAAATACTGAAATAATCCAATTCATGAACAGGAATCCACATTATCTATGTTATATATACATGAATTCCCCATAACATCAATCAACTTGGGAAGCAAGCGTAGTATACATCTAAATAAAAGGTAGATTACAATAAATTCCCAGCCATTAAATTTCTTTAAAAAAAAGAAGAAACAGAATGACACCATTATTTAGTCTCCATATATTAATAGTTTAAAACAATGTAAAGGTATACCAGTGGCAAGAGGATTGCCAAACTACAAGTGTAAACCATCCCAGTTAATAGGCAGACAAGTAATTAATCATTATATAAATTCTTGCTAGACTGAAAAATACCTTCCTCGTTAGAAAATAGATCCTGGTCCTCCGGATCCAAGTCCATATCAAGTATCTGCAAGGGGAAAAAGATCAATGAAAACTGTAACAATCTAGTTAAATATGAGAAACAAAATATCCACCAATAAACTCTAAGGCTAGTAATTAGCATTTACCATTGCCTCAATATCTGAATAATGAGGTACATCATTGTCACTCTCAACAGGTGCCTCTTCCTGATCTGATGTCGTAGGTTTTACTACAGGTTCTGACATAACAATATCTACAGATGTCACTTCTGCATGTGTTGATTGATAATCTCGAATCGTAGCTGGTTCATCTAGTTCCTGTTTAATGCCACTAGCATTTGTCTGGGTACAGCCTTTAAAGCTATCACAAACAAGAGCTGGCTTCTTTATAAATGAATCCATTTGGTTATGACTGAGATGTTTTACAGGTGAAACTCCTTTAGTCTCTTCCTTCAAAGCATCAGTGCTCAGACTAGCTGAATTAAGTTGATCAGAACCACCATAAGCAATACCTGCACCCTTAGACGCCACAAGTGGGAAATCACTATTCCGTAACTCAAACTTAACCCCAGAGCCACCTATTGGATGGTTCACACTGGGTTCAGGCAACACATGTGGGCCTATGTTCTTAGAAGATACATGACACTCTCCAAGGTTTTTTCCTTCTCCCTTCATCAGAACGCCTCTTTCTCGAGCTCTTTGATTACCTGAGATATCATTAACATTTGAAGAATTTGGATTAATAGCTTCTTGAAATTTTTGTTGTGATACAAAGGAAACAGACGATGGGGAGAATTGTTTTGGTGGGATAAAATCGTCATTGCATGGAATTTCTGGATCCTCAGTGTTCAATGTACAGCAAATAACTTCGTCACACAGATCAGGAAACTGAGGATTTGAATGTGAAAAAGATGATATCATTTGGGCTCCTGAATCATGAGCTATACAGCCATCATCATAGTGAGGCCCCCTGTTCTCCTCTAACTCTCCAGAACATTCAATAGATGGATTCTTGATATCTGTATCTAGAGCTATTGATGTCTCTGGTTCAGTCATACTGGGTATGTGATTTTGACATACATCATTTGGGGAATTCGACAAAAGTGAACTCAGGCCATCATAGTAAGATTTATCAATCGCTTCCTTTCCATCACCCATGGCCAAGAGTTCTTCCTCATTTGTAAAATTCAAGAGAGAATTAGACAGTTCTGCCAAATATCCTTCTGCACTAGCAGTTGGACTTCTCAAACCATCACAAGTCAATTCACTTTCCAACTTGAAATCCGAGTGAACATCATACCCTGATATTGTTGCATTCTTACCAAAATCATCATCAGGAAGTTCAAACCTATCTCCAGTTTGCAGATCTTTTTCTCGAAGGCCAACATCAGGCATAGATGATGCTGCAAGGCCCTCAACTGGTCCCCATATAGACATTTCATGAAGTGGAGATGAAAATTCCAAGTTGTGAAATGATGCACCACACTCTGACATAGGTGAATTGAACACCTGATTACCTTCAAATTCCGTGCAGATATGTCCTGGATCATTATTAATTTGATCAAATGTAGATGAGGGTTCCAAACCTAAATCATCAGCTTCCAACATGCTGTGTGCCAGCAATTGTTTTGGTTGAACATATTCCTCAAACACGGAGCCATTGACAGTAAAAGGCAGATTTTCTTCAAAAAGATGAGGAATTTCATTGTGTATGTTATCTTGCTCAATACAAAAATCTTCTTCACCTGGTAGCCGGAGTCCTGGATGAAAGTCATGGCCATTAGCAGCAGTATCGGCAGTAGCAGTGCCACCATCCATCAGATTTTGTGGAAAAACACGATGCATAATATCCAAATTTGACCCTTCAAGTCCGCAATGATTTGGCATGGTATCACCAGGCATGCAATCTTCAGGTAAAGGCTCATTTCCACTCGCAATGTAATTGCAATCACCAGGTGCAACAAAAAAACTTAGATCCATGGAATTAAGTGGATCATTGCATACTCTTTTGAGCAGAGCATAGTAATTACTACGGACACTGTCAGCCTTTCTCTTCCCACAAACCGATTTGTTTTCTTTTGAGTTGCCAAATCTATTGAATTTTGATGGAAGAGTTGAACCAGAACGCTCAATCGCAATCATGTGAGGGGAAGCTTCTGCAGAAATAACTGGATCATAAAGGAGAGAATGCCACCGATCTTGCAGTTCTCGAACGGTAAATCTTCGAGAAAATTGCACTGCACCTTTAGCAAGTGATTCCAAAGAAGCACCAGCCTACAAACAGGAGGAAAAAAAAAAATCATACTAGGTTTTCAAAGTTGATGTATTGTGCCAAAAACCTATATGCTTTAGTCAATAAACAGGTTCACAGCTGCAATCCCCCTTAGAAAAAGATTTACTAATGTGCACAAATATTGGAATGCTCCAATTAATAAACAACTGGCATAAGCTAACACCCATCTTTATGTGACCATTTTTATTATATCACAGTAGATACAGATTAAAAGATAGTAAGCAATCAAAACCTGCAATGGCAATGCCACATGAAAGATACATTTGAACCGTTGCTAGTCAAGCTATCTGTTTTTTCCTATTAGGTGCAATAATTCCAAATAATGGGATGCTCATGCATAAACTTCCCGGCAGGAATCAACTGCCATTTGAACTACAACATTGTAGTCATCAATTTCATGTTCGTCTTATGCATATGTATGTACATATCAATATATGTATTATTTACGAACAAATATATGAATATACTTGATGTGGTGTACTTGGAAGGAAAACAATATTCATACTTTTGAAGGTGGAGAAATTGAAGGATCAGCTTCTAGCCTACTTTGTTGGCACTTTGTTTGATTGGTCTTGGGTTTGGGGACTCACATCTGCTTGATCACTCCCAATGTTTGTAGATTCTCTTCTTTCTTGTGCATAGCTTTTGTTTCTTTTCTTTTTCTTTTCTTTTTTTATTTCTTGTATTTTTTGGCTGCTCTATGTTTTTCTTGCATAATATAAACCTTCTTTAATCAAACTTTTTTCTTACCTATCAATATATATATATACAACCTAGTTTTTATATTTCCCCTAAGCACATCCATGATCACTCTCTACATGGTTCTTTTCCGATTATGATAACAATATTTAGTAATAATTGATTTATCAAAAAATATTTAGTAATAAAACAAAAGGAAAACTATTTGCTCAATGAGCATTTCACGAGTGATTTCCTTGTCATTCTCAATTTCTTAATATTTTATAAGAAACTAAATGAAGACAATCCTAGATAGTATAAGGTTGATAATTTCGACCCAGCCCATTAGGCTGTTTTGGTTGGCATATAAGTAGTAAGTCATAAGCGTGATGCAATCTGTTCTCTCCAAACAACCTAGTTTTTACATTTCCCCTAAGCACATCCATGATCACTCTCTACATGGTTCTTTTCCGATGATGATGATAACAATATTTAGTAATAATTGATTTATCAAAAAATATTTAGTAATAAAACTAAAGGAAAACTATTTGCTCAATGAGCATTTCACGAGTGATTTCCTTGTCATTCTCAATTTCTTAATATTTTATAAGAAACTAAATGAAGACAATCCTAGATAGTATAAGGTTGATAATTTCGACCCAGCCCATTAGGCTGTTTTGGTTGGCATATAAGTAGTAAGTCATAAGCGTGATGCAATCTGTTCTCTCCAAACAAGCTTAGCCATCCCAGTTAGCTTAGCTAGTAGAGTCACTTGTTGTCGAATAAAAGATTTGAGGTTTGAATCCTGCCTATACCAAAAACCAACTGGTGTCTTGGCCTGATGATAAAGAGCAATCATCATGGAACAAATGTCATATGTTGAAATTCTATGGTATCTATAAAAGCCTTATGCCATCCCAAGCTAAAGCTGAAACCACATCAATTTGATGGGATCATACAAATGCTAGATTGTTTCCATCAACTTTGAAAAAGATGGAAGTGAGACCATAAGAGACATAGAAGTCTCGGAGGATATTCATTATATAAGTGCTGTGTTTCTCAGTGACAGGTTAGTAAGGTGGAAGCTGATAGCTTGCTTTTTTATGGATATTAACTGCACTATAATTATAGATGAAATAGAATCCAATGAAAAAAAGGGGTTTGATTGGAAACTTATTGCACAGGTACCTGTAAAATCTATCTTGCTTGAATCCCAAACAAAGACCAAGTACAGGGTTTGACTTGGAAAAGCTGGTTTAAACAGATTTTAGTTTCAATTTTACTTTTCTAATAGCCTACACATGTCCCAGCCCCCTCCATCTTTCCTCATCCCAAAACTGAAATTTTTTTTATTGGTAAATAGAAAAACATGACACAATTGCTTAGGATCGAATACAGATCACCCATATGACAAGCAGAAATACTCACCATCATGTTACAACTCAGCTATATCCCCCCCCCCACCCCCACCTTTTATTTCCAGGGAGATCCTATAAAAAGCTTGTATTACCACATTTGAAAGTGCAAAACAATGTGCTCCCCTCCACAGAGATTGTATCAGACATTTGGGGAACCTGATTAAAAAAAAAAAACTTGCAACACAACTAATTGCTTAGTTGAAAAGCACTATTGATCCTCCACTGTTAAGAAATGAAGAATTCCATGTCTCGATTAATAAAACAGAAATATCAGCTTCATTCAAGTGATGTTCTGTGAATTATTCATCAATACCAGAGTAACTAAGTAATGATTCAATTACAAAGAGAGCAGCACAATCTATTAGCATAAGCACGTGCTTTCATGACTGTCTGCCAATTAATCCAGAACCACGATAAAATTATTTCATCCACTCTCATCTTTTCCTTTTCTCCTTGACCAGCAACCATATAAATTTGAAGAATCGAAATGCTTTACAAACATTCCTCCTGGCTCACACTCTTAACATATTTAGAGGTCTCAATGAACCACATCACAAATTTTCCATTTTAAACACAGTACAATAAAGATTTTCAAGTTGTCAAATCTTTTTAGTGAAGCCCAGAAAACAAACCTATGACATGTGATGTGTGATGCAAATATCTAGAGCATTTTGTGATATGCAGTTAACATTAGATAATTTTACTCATTAAATGGCCAACAGAGGATCCCAGAGATACTAAAAAGTTGGACAGCCTCTTGTATCAAATATGCTTGTGAATCTCAAGCACATATATACACAAAAAAATTTAACAAAGATGATTCACAAGCACATGACACCATCTCAAAGAACTAGATTTCAGGGATTTGATATTTTCAACACCCTATGACTACAGGAACTTCCAAAGGTAACAGCTGGGTCCATTTTTGCAGATCGTCAGCAAATGTCTAAGGTTTGTGGTTTGGTTAAACATAACACTTAATATGTTTCTCAGGCTTCAAAAACATAATCATCACACACGGAAAATGGAGACATTCAATATTGAAACTTCAAAAATATAATACTAATTAATTTCTAAATATGCACCCTGACAATTCAATTCCAACCATGCACTCTTAATAACACATCTAAAAGATGAATAGAACCACCATACCACCTACAGCGTATAAGGGGGACAACTAGTAGTCAGAATGTAGCTTAACATCACCTGTTCTAACCATATTCTCCAACAGTAATCGCCTATCCCTATCTAAAATGGTTCAAATTCCTAGTTTTTAAACCAAAGGTGACAGAAATCTTCCAATGGAAAGAGTTAAAAGTATCCAATGTGGTATACAAGCAAGCCCAAAATTCCGTAGTTTCAAAAAATTCATGCTTCAACACAACAAACCCAATATTTCAAATCCCATAATACACACAATGTCTATTACCAAAAAAAAAAAATTATCAAAAATAAAAATAATTAGACCGCTACACTCTACCTAATAACTCCAAAAAGAAAAGTGAATAAAATAGAACCAGGAAAATCATATAAATAAAATAAATAAATAAAAGACAGAAACTTCAACTGTTATCCAAGAACAAAAAAGAAATTCAAACACAAGTACATAGTTCATTCCACAACACAAAAAGCCAATCTTTATAAAAGCTTGAAAAATAAAAGAACATGAATGGTGGGTTATATAAACTTTTACCTCAACAGCGTTCTTAAGCAAAAGGTCATCTTCAGGGTTCCATGTAGAAACCGGAGCAAGAGCTCCCATCTTCAAACCTCTCTCTTTCTCTCTCTAGAAGCGAGCGAGCTTGTTTATTTGAGAGAGTAGTTGGCTATGGAGGTAAAAGCTTTGTAGAGAGGGAATGGGAAAAAAATAAAAAATAAAAAAAAAAAGTAGAAGGGTTTAAGAGAAAGAGAAAAAACCTAAAGAAAAAGGTGGGTGGGGTTTTGAAACGTGGACAAATTTGTTATTCGGTGGTCTCAGGTTACCGCCTAGTTCATGGAATTTCTGTGAAATTGAGATTGGGCGGTGACACGTGCAACAGTCCTCGTTTGCGTATCTCAGTAGATTCTTTTTTAGTTGTTTATGCGACTTCGGTCGCCGCGGCCCCTCCTGTCCACCCGGGTTGACTATATCCGTATTATTCATTGCATAATTTTTGCCATAGTTATTTGTCACAATTACTGTATTTTATTGGCATCACTTTTATATGAACTTTTTTTTTTCTACCATTTATATTCTGTCACATAAATAATTATAGTTTAGTTTGTAATACTATTATATGTATTCATTCTTTTTTTTTTGTTAAGTGTCATCATCTTGATGGGTTTAGTACTGTCCAAACATGCAAGTCTAATCTTTCATAAACTAAAAATGTAAGGAAAATTTTACAATAACAATTTTCTCTTTTTGGTTTTTTAAATATGAAATTTGATAATTATATAAGTTGTTAATAAATGGTATTTATTATGAGTGTATATATATGGAAATAGAACTATGGATAAAGTTTAACTATAAAATTAGTTGTAGCCTAAGATTACAACCTTCCTCGATATCTTTTTGTTGGAGGTTTATTCTGACAAATTCACCATTGGATTATATCTTCTTCTTATATCCTCCATGCTTGTAAAATTTCTAGATTATTAAATACCAATAACTATATCATCAATAAATAGTTTAAATTACAAGTTTTTGTAGTTTAAAACTATGTATAAAATATCATAAGTTTGTAGATCATGTAGTAAATAATATCTGATTGATATAAAAATTAACATGTATATTAAAAACATAAAGAACATGCAATTCAACGGTTAGATTTTCAAAATATGTATCAATGTTTATTTTATTGAGTAAAGTTATAATCTTAGGTTACAACCAAATTTGTAGTTTAATATTATCATAGAACTATATATTCTAACATTAGGCATTTATACAATTAATTCGAATTTAGTAAGGATGGAGTGTAAAGCCCATGTTTTATATCATTCAATAAAAAATTGTTATATCAGCTTTTTACTTAAAACTCAATACATCCTACCGCATATAATAACATCTTAATAAACTCACAGTTAAAGTTAAATTTTCAAATAAATATTATAATTGATTGAGTGTGGATGTACCAATTCTTTAATATAATATGATGATATGACATGTTAAAATTAGAGGAGTAAAACTTGAACTTTACATCATATCCTTATTTAATTTAATATTTTATACAATTTGCCACGTCAAAAACATTAAAGCCTCAACAAATTAGTGGTCATATGTATTATTTTATTCCATTATATTATAAATACTAGACATTTATTATAATTGTGTTTATATATGGAACTATAAACGAATATATATATATATATATATTAAAATAATGATGTATACAATTATAAAACCTCAAAAACTCATGTCATGTATCACAATATTATAAGTACATTATTATAAATATTATATATGTGGCACAATTTTATGCAAATTATAATACTTGGAATTCTCTCATCTTCCTGTGTATGTGTTAAAAATACTTAGTATTCTTTAAAAAAAAGTAAATGCAAATTTATTGTGTTTAATTAGTAAAAAGAAATGTTATAGACAAACTATTTTACAAATCATTCTTATTAGAGAAAAAAATTATTGGTGTCTTGGCCAATAAGCAATTTTTATGAGACTGTCCACCATAAATTCAAAACCTATTCGGAAAAAAAAAAAAAAAAAAGGACTTATCCCACTTGAAAAGGATGACGATGATTGGTTTTAGTGGGTTTTATTTATTTTTTGACTAGACCCAATTCTTTTTTGAAGAGGACTTGACAGTTGACGCAACTGTTAGAAAGAGTTTGAGATTGTTTAATATTATTACTACCTCTGAGGACGTGCTTGGGTGTGAATTTAGAGATTTTTTTTTTTTTTCTGTAAAAGTTAATAATTTATATCTATTATAAATATTTTTTTTTTCAAACAAATAAAATTTATAAACTTTAGAGATAAGTAATAACTGTAAATTCTTTTTTGAATATGAAAGGAAAAAATTCTAAATTTTAAGAATTATCTTTTTGAATTTAAAATGAAATTTGTTATTTGACATTTATGACTTTATTTCTAAATAAAGTTATAATTTATTAATGAATATATTTTTGAATCATATAAAAGTCCAATTGAAAGAGGAAAATTCTCTTATATATAGTATAGATTATTATTGAATTAGTAGGGGATTGATGGATTCGGGTTAAAAGTTTTAGGACAAAATTTAGGTACAGTACATAAGATCCCCCTTTTAAAATTCAATCATGTGGTTACTTAATTAAAAAATACACTTTTATCCCATGTGAAAAAATCTACATGACAGAATCATAAGAGGGAGATCTAAGGAACAACACCTAAATACTATACTTAAGTCTTGCCCAAAGTTTTAAACATGTAAATTTTTTTTTTTGAGAAACAACATTTAAGAATTTGGGAATGACTTGCGCGTTACATTTTGACTATTTGAACCCAACTAATTATACATTCAGCTTGTTTAAGTACCCATATTATTCTTTCTCAAAAAAAGAAAGTACCCATATTATTAATTTTATCTTTTAAAATAATAGGGTTTCTATACAAATAAAAAAAGGTTAAGTATGCATCTCTTTCTCTCTTAAAAATATAATAAAAAAAATTATCAACATACTAGAGAAAATTGGCGTCAGATTATCAAAACCATGGATTGCCAAACCATGGATTCAATTACTTTCCTCAATCTTCATGTTGTCTCTGTCTCACATGATATTGCAACTTTGCAACAACGTACCCTTTCTTTCTTTTCAGTAGCTTTGTTTTTTTCCCTTTTGCTAAGTCACACCCCCCCTCAGCATTAATTTCCAACAGTCCGCGTCATCTCTCTCGCTTTTTAGTGACATCCAAGTAAGCAGCTCATGACCTTTTAGAATAATATCATTTTAAATATAAGGAGAAATTACGATTTACTCACATGTGATTTATCTTAAATTTAACTTACCTACCCGTAATTTTATTTTTGACACTTTACCCACATGTGCTTCATTATGTTACCATTCAGTTACCCACTCCATATTCTGCCGTTAGTCTAACAAGTTTTTTTATCAAAAACACAACTCACGAAAGATCAAACACGCCTCTAAAAAAAACACACTCTCACGCCTACAGTGCTCACCACTCCACTAGTGGATTTGAATGATTCCCCTTATGGTGTTCCCTTGAATCCTTCTCTGCACAATTGGCTCCCTTCCCACTATCCCAATTCTAGAAACGATTTCTTTTCCAACCACACTTCAGAATTTGATCCCTTTCCTTCGTCGGATGCACTCTCATATGAAATACAAATGTTTGTTTGTGTTTTAGGCCATAATAAACAAAAACAATTTACAAACCCAGCAAGCAATGGCAACAGAACCTGAAGTACTCGCCACTCCGCGCAACGCAACACATTCACCAATCACCACCACTCTCTTTTCCAGTCAGTCACCATTGCAAACAGACCCACAAAGAAGTTATTGTTCTTGCTCAACACAAAACAAAAATACACAAAGTGAAAGTCCCTCTGTCGGTGTCAACCACGTACCCTTCAGTCCAAGTTCTTGCTCAATACTCCAGATTTTTGTGCTCCATTATTATTATTAGTACTTCAAAAAGATTATCTCAAAATCCCCAATTGCCCAGTTGAAACCATCCCCAGCTGCACCCAATTCTTTGATTTTTCATCATAATATGGACTTTTGTAAGTTTGGGTATTTTGTAATGAATTTTTCTGAGCACAAGCACAGGTTCAACCACACTTCAGAATCTATTTAGTAACTACCGATCGAGAACCCTAGGTTTCAAAAACCAAAGGAATCTACCTACAATCGAATAAAGAGAGCATATGAGAGGACAAGAAAACCAAAACTTGAAGATGAACCTAGAACTCACCAGAAATAAGGAGATGGGTCAATACCCACAAATCAAAAATACTATTTGATGGAGTTGAACCCAGACGGTGCCTTGTCCATCCTCGGTGTAGTTGCATGATCAAACCCCAACTGGGTCTCAGTCCAATCTCTCAGGAAAGACGCATTGTAGCCTCTAGATCATTGTCTGGTGAGCACTGTAGGCGTGGGAGCGTGTTTTTTTGAGAGAAGTGTGTTTGATCTTTCGTGAGTTATGTTTTTGATAAGAAACTTGTTATAGTAACAGCAGAATATGAGGTGGGTAACAGAATGGTTATAGAGTGAAGCACAAGTGGGTAAAGTGTCAAAAATAAAACTACGGGTGGGTAAGTTAAATTTGAGGTAAATCACATGTGGATAAAGTGTAATTTCCCTAAATATAACTACCTAGAAAAAAAAAAAAATCTAAGTTTACTTTATAATATGTTTATTTAGGTTGTTTTCCTAAGCATCTTATGTAAAACAATTGAATCAAACAACATACTTACAGGTTATCATTTACAAGTGAAAAACATGGAAGCATGTCTGCCGGATTAACCACACCCAGGATTATGGTTCTTTGTAAATCGGATTAGTTTAAACTTAGTTGTTTTCTGTTAGAAATAATATATGCCGTACGTATGAGAATTGTTGATAATAATGATGATAATGACATTAAAACAAAAAATTATTATTACATGAAAAGAATGAGAGAAAGAGAAAGTGATGGGGAAGATTAACATGACACTGATTGCAGCTGACTAGAGAGAATCTGATGGGGACAACAAAAAAAAATTGTATTAATCAAACAAAGGGGCTTACTTTTGGCTTTAATTAAGAATCCAATGAGAGGGACATTTAGCTTTATTTACACGAGCATTGTTGTGAGAATTTTCCTTTTAATGCTCGGAGATATTTTTTTTTTTATATTTATTTTTTTTATGGAGTTTCAATCTATTACACTTACTTCTAATGGTTGTGTTTTTTATTATCAAACCAAGATATCAATTGATTTTTAGTATAGACAGAGATTGAATTTTAAATTTCTTATTTAACTATCAGAAATTTTATTAGTTAAACTAATTGGAACCCACAATATTCTGAATGATTCAACTAAGTTCTTAGCTATCCGTGAAGAAAGATAAGTAAAAAATTTTAATTTACATGCTACGATACCAATAAATTCCTGTTGTCTCGCAAGATGGAACAAGGCAACATTGTAAAAATCTCAAAACACCTTTTTAAGTTTTAAAGGGTTTGAACATGGGTGATGGGGCCAAGCCTAAAACATTCAACACAAATCTCATAAAGAATCATGAAGTAATAAAGTTGCAATTGAATCTCAGAGAAAAGGGAAAAGCACAAAGTGGTAATTTATGGGACCATTGCAATATTGGAGTCCATTGTGTTTTCAAGCTGTATACAATTGAGTTTATTATAATTACTGCTCAACCCAAAAATATGGATACCTTAACAACTCCTGAAAAAACAATACATTTCCTGTCTGACAGTGTTTTCATTAATGGTTCCATACTAATCACATAAAGTTTGTCTTCAAGGCTTGAACCATAAGGGAAAGACCAAAAAAACAAAATTTTGAATTCTCTTTTTATTCAAGGTTGAGAAAGAAAAGATTAAAATGGAAAATGGGCTTCAAGCTCAATTTTCACGAGAAATTAACTCCTCCATAGTATCTGTACATGAAGTGTATTTAATGTCTATAAGGATTGTTGTGAGATCAGCCCAACAACCCAAAGAGGCCCAATTGCACAAGATCCATAGGGAAAGGAAAGCCCAAGCCCAACCAAGGAAAGATCAAGGACTCCTCGGATAGGCATGGCCCGATCAATGTGTGTGGAATACAGTTGGGTTGAATGGTCAAACCACGTGGGGCTCCTTATGCCACCAAGGGCCCAAGATGGTTCAATACTGAAAAGCACCCCATAAATAGTCCAAATTCATTTTCATCTATTTCACAGTTGATGTACATGAGAAGCAAGCACCATATCTCCAAGATTGTCATCCTGCAAAAGAGTTAAAAAATCCATTGGGAAAGGCATCTGATGGTTGGATGAAACTCAACACGGATGGGTCTTCTATTGGCAATTCGGGAGTTGCTGGTAGTGGGGGTGTAGTTTGAGATGATGGTGGCAGATGGATAGCAAGATTTACTAGGGGCATTAGGCTAATAAGAAGTTTCGTGGCAAAGTTATGGGGCTTAGGGATGGATTAATGATGTGCTGCAATTTAAATATTTCATCTCTAGTAGTTGAACTTAATGCCAAAGCTATTATGGATGTTTTAGGTAACTTTATCCATGTGAATAATGTTATTTCCTCTATTTTGGATGATTGCAGGCTGTTGGCTTCCTATTTTCACCGGATTCAGTTTAAACACTGTTATAGGCAAGCAAACCAGTGTGCAGATAGCCTTACTAGGATGAGCTCTAGTCAGAATTTTGAGTTCACTTATTTTGAAAGTCTGCCTGTTGACATTGCTAATGCTTTCAAAAATGACCTTAATAGCATGTATTTTAACAGGCTCTTTGTAGTTTCTTAATTTTTGTAATGAATCTTCTTTTACCAAAGAAAAGAAGTAAGCACCATTTCCACATTAAATACCATTTACAGTCTAAAGTACTAACAATTACTCAGTATTAAATATTGAATGACCGTCTTTACAGTAGGGAGTGGCAAATCATGCCCTAACCCATCCTCTCTCACCTTGACAAAAAGGGGAGGAATGAGACCAAAAAATCTCCGCTCAGTCTCTCTTTCTTGGGGAGTAGAGATCTGAATTCCCTATAAATACCCCTTTCCCAAGCTTAGGGAAGGGAGAGAGACTTCTGAGCACTGAGCAACCATGTACCGAGCAAGGAGAGCAATCTAAAGAGTTCCATTTTTTTGTTGTTGCTCTGAATCGAGATTGTAATTCATGAGTTTCAAGTATGGTATGGTACATCCCAAGTCCTATAAAAATTGTATCGAGTGACATTTAACCCACTTCAGGGATAATTTAGAATTGCCACATAATCTTCTTTAGATTCCTCTAGATATACCTAGCATAAAACATTTGGCAGAACTAGTATGTAAACATAATAAAGAACTAAATGAGAGTCTAACTTCATCATACTATTATTCAGAGAAGCAAATAAGTCAACTGCATATTCTAGTAGAAAAACGATTAATGTTTGTAGTTATATATAGTTGAGTGAATAATTTAGATGCTGTTAATACTCATAATTCGCATTCTTGGAATACATTGGTAGCTGAATGCCTTTGACCTCAGGTGCTACTCAAGCAAGGTGTAAGTTGTGAGATCTGACCCTGCACCACTATGAAAATTAGACTGCCTAGGTCTCAGGCGTAAAGCAAATATGTGAGGATCTCCATTTGAGCATCCAATAACAGCACCATAATCTCCATTATCAACTAATCCATATTGTGGGTCTTCATTTCCTGCATCCTGAATAAAAGTAAAAAAGATCCTTCTATTAGTTCCAATTTGTTTCTCAAATTTTTAATTCCATAGATATGTATATGTGTGTGTAGCATGATGCTTACAATTTCATGTAGAAGATTTCTATGTATTTCTTTAGCATTCCTTAACTGCAATCAAGTGAAGAAGGGGAAAGAAGAAATCCTTTATCAAGCAAAACTCAAAAACACAATTAAGGTTCAATGAAATAGATAAGTAACCATATATATTGCCCTTTGGGTTTTACCTTTTTCTTGAAAGTTTCAGTTTGGTTACTAATCACCCGGTACTGTGGAAAACATAAAAACCAAGTTCATTAATTAATAAGCTTACAAGATAATTTAAAAAGCCTAGAAAAACCCTTGCTAATTTGTTAAGCACAACAAACACATACACACACACACACAAAACCCACAAACAAACATCCCTTATGCTGCTGGCCGCAACGTATTTCCAAGTAGATAATAGATACAAGATGGGGAATAAAATTAAGAAATTCCACAACATGCATTATGAGTAGGGCCTATTTAGAACTTTGGATGAGTTTATTTATTTGTTTTTATACAAGATAGAAATTTTACTCTAGCCTAATCTAAGTGTATAAGTGTGTGAAGCTCTCTTCTAAGGACTTGAACCTCGACCTTTACCCCCCACACCCTACAAATACTTAGATCTGTGGAGTGACCACCGCACCAAGAGTTTATTATGTTCATTGGTTTATTACGTTTTAAAGATAAGTTATGTTAAAGTAGGGTTTAAAAAGTTTAACCTAACCAAATAAATAAAATAAGCTAAAAAAATTTGGCTCTAATAAAGAAAAAGAAGTTTATAAAAAATATGTTGAATACTGAATACACATCTCTATTAAATGGGTTTATAGCTAAGAATGAAAACCATTGATAAAATAGAAAGATCTTACAATAAATCAAAACATGCGTAGCTTATTCCTCCCCCCTTTTTTTTAAGTGAGTTTCCACTACCAAGGAGAGGGAGAAAAGAGATTTGAACAAAATGTATGCATATTCATCAAATAAAACAGTAAAGGGAGTGCATTTCTTCTTCTTTTTCTTTTTTCTTTTTTCTTTTTTCTTTTTAATAAGTAGCAAAAGGTATGCATATTCATCACATTTTGGGCTCAAGTCCTTTCAAGTACAACGTTTATACATATCCATAGTAGTTAGTACCCCACAATAACTATAAAATCAAAGAGTTTCTATAGCAAAAAGCTTAAAGTTCCACAAATTTAAATTTCATCACAGCCAAAACATGCACCTAATGAAATCAAATGAATATGTAAAATAATAAAAATCATAACCATAACAATAAAGATAGCAGAAATTTAGCAAAATTTTTAATTAATGGTGGCCATAGATCCAACCTTGCGGTCGCGAATAACCTTGACAGCATTCTCCATGTCTTGCTCAAGAATATGTATTTTTTCCAAGCTTAGATCATTCGCAGATTCACCTCTCCTCTGCCTATCAATCAGAGTTTCAAAAATAAAAATCCTCCAATTAAATTCAAAATTTTACTAACACATTATCCCTATGAAAACTTTTTCATTTATTTGGTAAGTACTTCTATAAAAGTCCAATGCAATTGTCACATGCAGCTCACAAGATATAACAACACCCATAATCTATTACATATATACCTTATCTCCGTTCGAAGACTCCTATTCACCTCCTTCAGCTTCTTCAACTCTCTTTGCATTCTCTGCATCCATTACCATACTTCAACAAACCATTAACTAACACAAACACATATATAATATATATATAAGCTTGGGCAATCCAAAAATTTAGTTGGCCTAAATTAAAGACCCAATAGAACGTTGACTTGTATTGTGATCCTCCTCCCAGAACCAAGGATCTAAACATGTGCAAGAACTAGGTTATTGAACAAGATTCAATATCTTATTGATGGTTAGAGCAAAAGTTAAAAAGTTCATTTTTCTTCAAAGCCTTAGGCTGTAAAAAAAGTTTAAAAAGTTACTATTTTTTTCCTGATCTAATGACTACAGAGAAAAGTTAACTTTTTAACATTTTGTTTCAGTTGTGCATAGTTATTGCATCACATTTAAACCATTGCGTAAGATCTCAATCCCAAAACCAAGTTAAGCCCAGAAAAAAAAAAAAGGAAAAAAAAAAACAAACAAAAAACTTTTGAAGATAAAACATCTTCACGATTTGTTTTCTATGTTTTCAATGTTTTATACAACTAAAAACCTTTAACTACAAAAAAAATATTTTCCTATTATGTAGAAAACCAAGTCAAATTGAGAAATAAGAGGGTAAGTGTATTCAAGCAAAGTAGTCAAAACTAGGCATAACTATATATTTATATATGGTTTTCTTTTTTTTGAGAAACAAACACACACAGAGGAGAGTGAAATGAGTTCTAACACAAAGACACACTACAATTCCACTCAAAAATCATGTTAACTTTTAATATATATGGTTTTCTTTGTCTTAATTGCTTCTCTTTTTGGTTTAGTCGGGTAAGGAGGTGAAAGATCCACCTAAAACTCTACAGTTACTGTTTTTATTTCTGTTTTAAGGTATTCTAAGATAGTTCCTGGCTGTATTTATTTTTTAATCAATATATATATCATATTAATTTTTTATTTCAAAATTTTGATAGAAATTGTGGTAGATTGCGAGCACACGATATGTTTTTATTCTTTTCATAATCATTTTTACCTCAAAAAACTGTCAAATACTTCATGCGCCAATGGTTAGTAAGGACCAAAGGATCTATTCATTAAAAAAAAAAAAAAGAGACAAAAGCATCAACAACTAAGTTGTCAACTTGTTCATGGAGGGATTGCATTTCTGCTTACTCTTCTAACTTCTACTATAATTGTAGAAAATGGGTGGCTGGCCTAGGGCCAAGGCACCCAATTAAAAAGGTCATATCCTAGTAAAAATAAAGGCCCATCTTGTGAGCGAATAATCATTTTTTTAAAAGAAAAAGTTACATACCAAAAAAAAGGCCCTATCCCAATAATTATCTTGACATAAACAATTTTTCAAAAAAAATCAAAAGTGATAAAATGCTATTTTAGATTGATTAAATTAGTCATTTTATCAATTGAAAATGACATATTAACAAAATTTAAATACAAAAAATTAGTTAATAATTTTGCATCTCAAAAAAGTGAGATGCATTATTATTTTTTGCTGACAAGTGAGATGCATTTAAATACTATGATGCAAAATTTAAAATTTAATTTAATATTACCCCATTTGAAATTATCGGTATATATTAAACCGGCCTTGTTGCATAATATAGGCATTTTCATATTAAAATTCAGCTGTGTAACAAAGTAGGAGATTATTTTTTATATTGAAAATGAAAATGCTAAGTAATTTAACAGAAAATATACACACGATTTAGTTGAAATATATTAAGAAAAAATATTTTATATATTTTCTTTTATTTATGTTCTGTTAAAACTGCATATAGCTGTTAGTTTTATTTTTTATTTATATTAATTTAATCTTTAATCTTAATCTTAGTTTATTTATGTTTTGTTACTGTATGTATAAGTATAATATACAGTATATAGTTTGCAAGAGAACCTCATAGTTCGAGCTCCATATGTCTGTCTCCTTGGCCTTCTGGTACTCATCAATCAATTGCTTCGTTCTAAACCCCAAATTTTTTGCAACCATAAAAGAAAGAAAGAGAAAAAAAATTCAGGATCAAACTTGTTTGGAGAAATCCAGGTTTAATTTAACAAGTAGAAAAAAATTAAAAGACAAATAATAGTATTATAGAGAAAATAGACAACGTACGTGGTGGAAGGGCTAACATATTCTTGGACCTTGCCAGTGCTAGAGACCATAATAATAGAAACTTTAGCATCACACAGAACAGTGAGCTCGTTGGCCTTCTTGAACAAACCGTTCCTTCTTTTTGAGTACGTAACCTGCCTGTTCGTTGTGTTCTCTATCCTCTTGATCTGAATCTTTCCTCTTGACATCTCTCTCTGTTCCTTCTTTTCCTTTCTCTTAGCTTTCAAGATGTGAGAAAATAATGAACAAGAAGAAAGGAAAAGAAAGTGTGTGAATGAAGGGCATTGGTGAAAATATAAATAAATAAAACTTTATTGCCAAATTTGTGAAAAGCTTTAGAAGGAGTTGATAAAACAAGGTAATGTCTTTCCAGTTTGGTTTGGACTTAGGAACCCGCATTCCGATGTGGGACCATCATTAGTTTCGATCCGTCACGGAACCATGGTTCCCCGTTTTGAGACTTTGTACTTTGCTTTGGTTTGGTTTTTGATTGATTCCGTTGTGTTTTGAATGTGACCACTGACAAGACCTGCGGGGATATATACATGGAAGAACATGTTCTTGTTCAGTTGTTCCGTTCATTTAACCTGCCTTTTTGTTTGGAATTTTGCATTCCTTACTTCACAATTCACATGCAACTATGACCCAACTTTGTGTTGAGGAAAATAATGACCTATTTTGTAAGGGATTTTTAGTATTATTGTTTAAGTGTTGTGAAAATATATATAAGTTAAAAAATATTGTGAAAACACGTGTTGTAGTATTTAAATACTGAAAACTGTTGTTTAAATAGGAATGACAACGGGTCGGATTTCATTATGCCCCGAACCCGACCCACGGGCCCAACCCCGAAACCCAAACCCACCCCGTTTAATAATTGGGTTTTTTTTTTAATATCCAAACCCGCCCCGTCGGGTCCCGTGGGCTCCGCCAACCAGTTTAGGGCCTTATTTAAAGGCCTTAATCCATGGCCATACAATCTTTTAAAAAAAAAAAGAGTTTCCCTTTCAAACACAATATCACAAACATAAATTCACAGAATCACAACACAAACTTACAAATTTGAGAGAGAACATGAGCCAAAAAAAAAACCCCAAAAAAATTATTGGAGAATTCAGTTCACCAAGGCTCTATCTCCGATCTCGAACTCCTACTCGGCCTCTCTCTATCTCAGACCACCAAGATTTCAGATGATCGGCAGTGGTTTCAGCCATTAATCCCACCTCTAGGCCAAAGCTCAGGCCTGACCTCAACACGACCAAGAGCTCCTCTGATCATCGCCAAAGGGCCTCTCTACCTGTCATGGCCTAAACCTCGCACATCTCCCTCCAATCTAACCTCTGTGCTTCTCCTTGGTAAATAGCAACCACCACATGATGAGAGTGAAAGTGAGGGTGGATCGGTGAGTGACTGAGAGTGAGGGTGAGGATGACTGAGTGAGATCGTGTGGGGTGGGTTGAGAGAAAATGAGTCTGAGAGTTGAGGTGAGAGCACTGAGAGGCGGCTTGAGCTAAGAGAGACATTAGAGAAATGAAAATAGGGTTAGGGTTTGATATAAGTGACATATATATAGGTAGGTATTTTGGTAATTTTACTTTAAGTTTAAATGGGTCGGGTCCGGGTTTTTACCAAAACCCGGATCTGACTCGGACCCGCTTCGAGTTTTTTTTTTTAAACCCAAACCCGACCTTATTTTTTATCGGGCCGGGCTGGGTACCTACAAGTCGAACATAAATTGTCACCCCTATGTTTAAACAACAGTATTAAACACCCCCTAAAAAAGTTGAGAAATTAACAAACCTCCTCTCTCTTCTTCCTTCCAAAAATAGACTAAAAAAATTAAAATAAAAAAAGATTCGGTTAATGTATGCCCTAATGTGCCTTTAGAGCTTACATTAATCATTCATTTTAAGAGATTGTTTATGAAAAATAGAAAAAATTATCAAAAAAGTTAGTCACTTTTTCATTTTTCATAAAAAATTTATTAAAATAATTTACTAATGTATGCCCTAAAGGAATATGTTAATAAAACTCATTTAAAGATAAACTTGTGCCTAAATATGTAATAAATAAATAAATATATATATATATATATATTTTGTAGTTAATTTCCAAAATTTTAAATTTTTCGTCAACATTTTTAAATAACAAAAATTCAATTAATGATTGAAAAATATTTTACAATTTATTTTTTCAAAAAATTTTAACAAAAATTTATAGAAATGGCTTAATTGAAATATGAAACTTGAGTATTGAAATAAACAAAAACAAAGTTAGAGGACTAAAATAAATTTTGAAGAAACTCTTAGAAGGTGAGTTTTGCACTTTAGCCTTTTTTTTTTGGTTTTTTTGGGATGAGTAGGTTCTTTATACATCACATTTGCTTATTTCTTCCTTTACCACTATTTATTTTTCTTTCTAAGCAAATTTAGATAAAGTATCACAACCCTAACCCTTTAGGTTTTGGTACATGATATATATGATCCCATGGGACAACGAAGTGTTTTAGGTTCTAGGATATTCATAATTTGGAAGTAATGCATCATAATCCATTAATTAATATCAAATTTGATTTAATTGAATCATTGATGTAGCCATAATATTTTTTAAGTTACTATAAATTTTATTATGATTTGTATCATTCCAATATATAATAAATATGATTTATAAGATTTATATAATAAAATTTATAATATTTTTAATACCATTAATTTGTATATATTTCTAGCACAAATTAAGTGAGAAGAATAAATGTTATTTCACATCAATAATTATTGGAAGTTTCATCCTTTTGATAATTCATATGATTATTACTCCAGAATCATAATAAGTCTGCAATAAAAATGATAGCTCGAGGCACGGGACTAGGACACCCTAGGTAGGGGTTGATTGCCCTATATATGTGACATTATTTCTATTCAAGACATCGTGATTTGTAAAGGCCCCTAACTCACGGTTGTCAGCCGTAATATCCTCTGGTTTTCTCATTGCATGCAGAGGCTCATTTCTTGACTTGAGGCGTAAAGGTAGGTCTTAAACTCTTAATGCTTCGGCCACAACGCTTACTCGTACGAATATTTTGAAGATATTAACGTTGTTCAGCATCGAAAGTAATGTCATTTCATTTCTCTCACCTGTCTATTCACAACTTTGAAACGCTAGCTGTGTGCAGCTTAATTACTTCTCTTAATCAATGTCTAAGCTACTGTTTGACAATGGTGTTTAAACAATTGTTTATATACCACAATACATATTTATATACATATATATAAATATATATATATATATATATTTTTTTTTTTTACAAAATTTAAATAATATTATTACAAATCTCTTACCAAACAGACCTTAAGACCTTAAGGGTTTAGAGATTAGAGAATTATTTTAGGAATTTTTTTAGAGAAATGATATGTCTACAATATTGTTTTGACAATTATTTATATTCAATCGTATTTTTAAGATAATTGTTAATAAATTATAATAGGAAAATTTTGACATCACTTTTATGGGAAATATAAAAAACTGTCAATAACATTTATTATTTTATCACTTTTCCAATAAAATATTTCTAAAAATAGCTTCTAAACGAATGCCTTTAGGCATTAGTTAACATTTCTCATTTATATTTCCTATAAAAGTGAAATGGTTTATTAACATGACCTTAACAATAACTTAACCCAAACACCCATGACATTTCATCAGTGTTTTAAATAACAATTTGAAAAGCTGCAGGAAAAAGAAAAGATGAAGAATGGATAGCTTCAAGGGTAAGGGTTAGCTTTAGTACTCTAGTGCATTGAAGCCTACCTATGGACATGTGGCAAAAATTCAATAATAATCACGCTATATAGAAATCGTGTTTTAGAAACACAATTTCAACTCTACATATATATTAGACATCCAAACCCTTAAAGTTTGGATATCTTTAATACAAAATTTTTGATGGTATTCATTTGTATCGAAATCATGTCTCTAAGAAACACAATTTCAATTCATATATGAGTTTGGATATCAAACATCCAAACTCAATATTATTCATGTTATTTTGAAATTGCATCTTAAAGTTCTACTTATTGGTTTGGATATCTCTAAGGCAAAAATTCAATAAAATTCATACCATATATAAATCGTGTCTTATAAATCCAATTTTAGTTCTACATATCAGTTCAAATATCAAACTTCCAAACCTTTACAGTTTAGATAAATGAATACTATATAGAAATCTCTAAGGCAAAAATTCAATAGAATTCGTGCTATAGAGAAATTGTGTCTTAAAAATACCATTTATGTTTGACATATTAGTTAATTGGATATCAGGGTTTGGATATCAGACATCCAAACCTCTAAGGCAAAAATTCAATGGAATTCATGTTATATAGAAAAATCGTGTCTTAGAAAGACTATTTTAGTTTTAGATATCATACATCCAAACCTTTAAGGTTTGAATATATCTAATGCAAAAATTCAATAATAACCATGCTATACAAAAAATGTGCATTAAAAAAACTATTTTAGTTCTACATATCAGTTTGAATCAAACATCCAAACCTTTAAGATTTGGATATTTCTAAGAAAAAAATTCAATATAATTCATGTTAAAAATAAATCACATCTTAGAAACACTATTTCAATTTTATATATCAATTTAAATATTAATGGACATCTTTAAGGAAAAAATCAAATCGTATTCATTTTATACAGAAATTGTCTTTGAAGCACAATTTCAGTTCACATATGAATTTAAATATCAAACATAGGAAAAAATTTAAACTTATTCATTTTATTTAAATATTGTATCTTAAAAGCACATTTTTAGTTCTACATATCAATTTGGATATTATTCATCTAACTCTAAAAAAAAAATTCAATAGAATTCTTACTATATAGAAATTGTGTTTTAAAAACTCTATTTTAGTTTTACATATTAGTTTGGATCTCTATGACAAAATTTTAATCGTATTCAGGCTATACATGTCAAGCAACACCACCACTGTTTGCTCAACCTTCACTCGCCAAAAAAAAAAAAAACTTCAAGAAGCCTTGTAGTACGTACCTACATTTAATTTTTCCTCTTGGCTTTTTCTTTCTTTTTCTCTGTTAGTTAACACCCACAAATTGAGATTATTACGATGATCAAAATATATTTCAATTAATAAATGAATAGTATGTGGTAGTATTTTCAATTAATCGAAATATTTGTTAGTTTATATTTGATAATTTACAACAAATTTGTCCGAAATTTTAACAGAAAAAGTATCTAATAAACTTCTATTCTCCAGTCCGAATAAAAATATAAAAAAATCCATCTGGAAAAGTTCTATCTTTCTTTTTATGGCTTGAAAAGGTCGTTACATAGCACCAAAAGAAACATCACGAGTCACGACTCACAAGCATCAAGCACCAAGCACTAAGGCTCGGCGGATCGAAATTGAGCTGGTCCAACCATCACAGCTGAGAATACCTCTCTATATCAACGCCCATTGACCTAGCCCATGTACTGCGTCATTTGAGTCATGTTAAGTATTAACCACTAGATTTCTTATTATTTTTAACACGTTCTCTTCTCTCCTCCTCCCTTACTATATAGTTTACGAAATATAAATAGCCTAGCGTGCATAGACTCCCACACACTAAAACCATTCACTAAAGTTTCCAATAACTCAAAGTCTCTAATATCCTCCTATGGCAACCCAAGGATCTCAATCTGAGATTGAAATTGTGGTTGAGGCATCCACAACCGTCACAAACCATAATCAACAAACAGTACTCTCAATCATCATATTGAAACGATTGCTAAACACATTAAGCTCAATACTAGCCAAATTTCATGCTGGGTATTTCAGAATAAGCTTATCTCTAAGTAGCCAAGTTTTGTTATGGAAGACACTAAATGGACCAAGCACTGACACAAGTATTCTACGTCACGTGCTTCACATCCTTCATCCAACGCCTTTTCTCGTAATATGGTCTCTGGCTCTGTTTATACTTGTTTTACTATCTCTGCTTTACCTCTTGAAATTCTTGTTTCACTTTAACACAGTGAAGACAGAGTTCTTGCACGATGTAGGGGTCAACTACCTATTCGCTCCATGGATTTCTTGGCTTCTTTTGCTTCAATCTGCACCATTCATAGCTCCAAAAACCTTCCCCTATTTAGTCCTTTGGTGGGTTTTTGTGATTCCTGTGTTGGTGCTTGATGTAAAAATCTATGGCCAATGGTTCACTAAGGGCAAGAGGTTCTTATCAACCGTGGCAAATCCAACTAGCCAATTATCAGTCATCGGAAACTTGGTTGGAGCTCAAGCCGCTGCGTACATGGGGTGGCAAGAAACCTCTATTTTCTTGTTTTCCTTAGGCATAGTGCACTATCTAGTGCTTTTTGTGACTCTTTATCAGCGATTCTCGGGTGGGATTCAGCTTCCAGGGTTGTTGAGTCCAGTCTTCTTTTTGTACTTTGCAGCACCAAGTGTGGCGAGCTTGGCTTGGGAGTCCATAGCTGGGGCTTTTGATATTGTTTCAAAGATGTTATTCTTCCTCTCGCTCTTCCTCTTTACGTCTCTGGTATGTATTGGTTGTACTGAAAATTATGGTCATGACAGTAGTCACGTGATAGAATTTAACTCCAAGTTATATAAATTGATTCCATGCAAGATAGCAACGGTAGGCTTTTTTATGTAAGGACAAACGGTACAACTAGCTAGTTTGACCAAATTAATTAGATCATAAGCTGCCTTTTGGAATTTGAATTAGATTTATCAGAGATCATGTGTCACAGATTTTAACTCAAACGAGATTTAGACTTTAGAAATTATAACATCTTTACTCAAAAAAAAAAAAAAAAATTATAACATCAGCCATATTCATTATCAAAAAAAAAAAATATATATAAAAGAAAGCTAATACATAATTTGCAACATAAAATTTATAAATTGATATGACGATGAATATGATTAATAAATATTATATATATTTTTTTGATTAGTGACATCTTAGTTTATAAAAATTAATTAGTAAAATTTATAATATTCATAGCATTATTTAAAACGAATATATATACTAGCCTTATTGAAAGTGTTTGATATAAAATAATTATTTTATGACTAGCTTGAATCTGCTCTATTCATTCATGGGTTTAGAAACACGTTTTGGAAAGTACTCTTAGAATTATTACTCTCCTTTCACTTGGAAGTCTTAAACAATGGCCTAATTGGCCTACTGGAAGGGCCGGCCTTGATTATTAGAGCTTACTATCAATCTTAAGCTTTAAAATCACTCCCTCTGCATGCATATAAATTGGAAGCTACTTGTGAGCTGCATTCTTTTTCAGTGTAACGACTGAAGTAGAGGTTATGTGGTTTCAGGTCTTCAGGCCCAACCTTTTCAAGAGATCAATGAGAAGATTCAATGTGGCATGGTGGGCTTACTCACTTCCTCTGACTGTCCTTGCTCTAGCTTCCACCGAATATGCACAAGAAGTGAAAGGGAGCATTGCACACATCCTGATGCTTCTTCTATTGGCAATATCTGTTTTAGTTTCCCTTGGTCTGATAGTGTTCACTTTGTTCAACACTAAGATGCTCTTACCTGACAACGATCCAATTGTTACTCTGCTTAATCATTTACCAAGAGCAGTGTGACCAAAAGATGTGGATTATAAATCACACTCAAGCTCAATCGTGACACAAAGTCTACTTAGTTTAACTCTAGTATCTTATAAACTTCATTACTTCTAACTCATTTCCTTGATACATGTGGGATATAGTACACCTATTTCTATGTGAGGACCGTAAAAGCAGTGATTGTAGAGTGCTTATGTGCACTTGACACAATACATGTTCTAAAATAATCACGTGTTGGTCCTATAGAAAAATTGTTACTAATAGGTGTTGATCAAAGAAGCTTTTTATTGATTGCAGAGTGTTTATATTCACTAGATACAACACGAATATGACACGTCTTAAAATGGCTATATGTTAGTCCTACTAAAAAAAATTGGAAAAAAATGTTACTAATAGGTGTTCATGGGATAAGCTTTTTGTTAGGTATTGATGATAAAGACAAAAATATTTTTGAGTTTTTTATTATTTATTATTTATTATTTTTACCATTGTTTTCTAAAAATTCTTTTTAAACATATCTTTTCCAAACACATTTTTATTTTGAAAAAAAAATCATAAAAACAAGTTTTTAATTTCAATCTCAAACAATTTTAGAGTAATATTTAGAACAATGTAAATAGTCAAATGTTTTAAGCAACCTCTTAAAAACTCTATGCTAATTTTGCTAAATGGGCTGAAATTTCTGTTGAAAACTCTTTTGGGCTCTTGTATCACTCTATGATTCTAGATGGGCGCAAATCGAACTGAATTCTACGCATATACCAGGAACTAAATTATGAATCTGAGTATTGTAAAACACCATCTGCAAGTCTGAACAAACAAACCAACAAACGTTTACCGGTCCAATATGCATTCCCAAAATTCCAAAATTGCTAGTCTGATCAAAATGACTTTAATATTTGGCATCATGTTTATGTTGAGGATAAATAATTGCAACACATGCCTAGCAATAATTTAAACATCATGTGACAACCTGTTGCGTCAAAGTTAACTCAAGAAATGGACCACTTTTATTAGAAGTTAAACTGGGGAAAAATACTTTTCCATTGATATAAAATTTCTTTGTGAAAAACTGGTAAGACTTCGGTACAAAACATCCTAATATAACTGACATAACACAACATTTTCAATCAACGTCCCTAATTACTAACCAGTATGATGGGCAAACAAATTTTTAGTGAAACATATTTCAATATGATATATATTTAACTAAAACATTAAAAGTTAAAAATTCAATTTGAGAAATTGTAGAAAATATTATATGTAGTGACTGTTTGG
The DNA here is from genome assembly GCF_040712315.1 of Castanea sativa. Classification (NCBI taxonomy): domain Eukaryota; kingdom Viridiplantae; phylum Streptophyta; class Magnoliopsida; order Fagales; family Fagaceae; genus Castanea; species Castanea sativa. The sequence goes on along the minus strand of NC_134013.1, from coordinate 10,467,829 downwards.
GGGTGGAACGAATCCAAGCCCGCAAGCAGTTTGTTTGCTCTGGGGCCGAGGACCCGCACGGCTTTGTTCTTTGCAAGCGACGTGAGCAGTGTTTTAGACTTACTCCCACATCGAAAAAAGATGCTTCCCACTCATGCCTTATAAGCCTTAGCTGAAGACAAGAGTATACCACTACGACACGTGTTTTAGACTTGCTCCCACATCGAAGAAAGATGAGCCCCACTCATGCCTTACAAGCCTTAGCGGAAGACAAGAGTGTACCGCATCTTTCTTTGATGTGGGAGCAAGTCTAAAACACTACTCATGTCGCTTGCAAAGAACAAAACCGTGCGGGTCCTCGGCCCCGGAGCGGACAAACTGCTTGCGGGCTTGGATTATTGTTTTTCACATGGTGCGCATAACATGTTTGTTAAGTGCGCTCAGGAAAGACAAGTATGAAGCCAATCAACTAGTTCATGCTATAGTTTCTCAAGATTGGTTATTTTTAGATAGGCTAATGTATTTGAATATGGGTTCATCCATTGCATTCGGGCTGTTATTGTATTGGGCTTATTTTTATATAGGCTAATGTATTTGAATATGGGTTCATTCATTGCATGTAGGTTGTTATTGTATTGGGCTTACTTTTATACCTGAGGTTTTGTCATGGATTGACAAAAAGGGATATTGTTAGGGTCATTTATTTTGGTATTGTCAACCATGCTAAATTATGTGTCTTAAAGTTGTGACTGAAGACCAAGTTGAAGACACAAAGTATACTTAAGAAAAGCTCAAGAAAAACACATTTTTAGCATGTACTTCGATAGAAGTTAGATACTTACTGTCTTCTTGATAGGAGCTCAATAGCAGCTCGATCTATCGAGTTTCCTGGATTAGCAAAAATCAAAAACTCAAAAAAACCCATAGCTTATTCGTTTGAAGTTCGAATTAAGATCCGTTTGAACCGGTATTTAAAGGACATTATAAGCCATCTATTAGAAGGCCTTTTTAGACAGAGAAACAATCCGTTTATGCGGTTAGGATTTTGTAACCAAGTTTTCTCTATTTCATAAAATCAAAGAGTTTCAAAGTAGATCTGAAGATTCCATTGGTGAAGAAGCTGAAGTCATAACAATCACCACAGACTTGCTACTGTGAGGAAAACCTTCAAGAGGCTCTTGAAGTCAATTGGAGGTTCCAATTGTGTGGGTGAAGCGTTCATATATTGAAGAGTTCAGAGGTTTTAAAGAGGTAGAAGATTTCTGTTTTAAGTTCATCTACTGAGGTTGTAGAGTCTAGAGACAAAAGTTTTGTACTAAATTTGAATATTCTCTTTATTATAGTGGATTGCTTTTTGGGAAGGTTTCCCCCCAAATTTTGTACTATGAAACTAGTTTGTTTCATTGATTTTCCTAGGGTATCATATCTTGTCCTATTTACTATTCTGCTGTGTATGATATTGATCTTTGTTTGTTTGAACAAGGATTATTCATAATAGATCTAATTAAAAACTTGGGTTTAAAACTTGTTAATTCAATCAACTAAGGTCTAAATTTTTCAACAAATAGTAGCAAAAATAAGCTAAAAATGTAGATAATTTGAATTGTTCTGCTCATCCCAAATAGATGCGTAGTTTAATTATAAAAATAAAAATTGAAATCAAAAGAATTTGAAGGAAATATGAGATATGATTTAATTATAATTTATTTAGTATTGAGTTGATCTAGAACAATATTTCGTAAATGCAATAGGTTGATGACAGATCCTTTATGTCAGAGCAACAACATTTCTAAGTTCCTAAAACCCTCCATGCACACTTGAAATAATACTGAACTATCACCAAATTACAAACACTTAAAAACTAATTCATAGGATTACCAATCCAACATTTGAGTAACCATTGTCAACCTGTCTTTGCAAAGAGCTATGCATGTTGGTAAACACTAAAACCAAAATAGTCTCTTGTACACTCTAATTTTTTGCACTAAGTTTCTTCAAAATTGGTGTTATTTGATGATTTGGCATGAATGCAAACATGAACATGCGAATCAACCATCAAATTAGGGTTTCAAACATAATATTCAAATATGCTAATATGAAATTTAGATTTTGTAAATTCAAACAAGTTGAATTTATGAGGCAATGTGTTGTAGTTTTCAATCTTATGTTTTACATCAATGTAAAGGTTGTATTTTTTTTCGTTTTTCTTTTCTTTTCATTAAATATGTGGTAACTTAAATGTAAAATCGTCGATCTATGAGGAACAATATTACCAATTGAATCATAATTTTGATAAACTATTTGTCATGGCCTACCCGCACACCCAAGGTCATCAAGATCACGATTTTTTCACAACATTAAAAAACAAAACATCCCTGAACATAAAAGTGTCACCAGTGTAATTTAATTTGAATGAATCCTTAGCATAAAATTAGAATGTGTAAAATTTAACTGCAATAACACTTGATCACTCCACAAGTATAAGTACTTTGTGGGGTGTGAGAGGTAATGGTTGGGGGTCAAGTCTCCAGGAGGGACCTTTACACACAGATACACTTAGATTATGTTAGAGTAGAATTTCTATCTTGTGTATATAAAAAAAAAAAACACTTGGCACAAAATCACAGTTAAAAACAAAATTTTGATTTCAATTAAATTTGAAATTCTACTGCTAATATATATTATATCGGATAGAGATGGTAAATATTTAATGATAAGATCAACAATAGAAAGCAAAATCATATGGTAAAAGATTAATTTAACAAACAATTATACTATCAATCGAGTTTTTTTTTTTTTTTGAGATACTTATCCTGTCAATCAAGTTGTGGTGGGGTACGTATATTAAACCTAACTTTAGGATTAAACCTATTTGTATTTAAAATTGATTATCATTTTTCATTTAATTCTCACCATCATCATCATAATTCATGAACTAATTTAATAATTAATTAAAAGAAAACAAATTCCATTTATCATGAATCAAATATGCAATTTCACTCCAATTATCCAATTATTAAAAAAAAATTGTGGTTTTACTTCAAATCATAACAAACAAAAAGAAAAGAAAAGGAGAGAGTCTGAACTGCATGCACTAACAATCATGTATAGAAACAATATACGTTATTACACAGGAAACCAGATTTGCTAGCTCGAGATATCTCTCGCTTTCCATCACTTACTACAATTTCCATTCTTTCCTTTCCTTTCCTTTCACTACACTTCTCAATCTGAAGATCTATGCACCAATCCCTTCTTAACCTTCACCCAAACCCTTGCTTACCTTACGCCCACCTCACCACCACCACCACCACCAACGTTGATCTCCAATATCCGCTCTTTTCCTTGCCGGCAACGTTCTCTTCTCCTTGATCCAACCTTCCTCATTCTCAGATCCAAGGTAAGATCCGCTCTTTTCTCCGCCTTGATTTGGAAAATTATGTGCATTTCAATTCAATTTTAGGTTTTTGGATCGGAAAATTTGAAAGAATGAGAACAAAAATCAAAGGCAAAAATTCAATCTTAGTTCTACATATCAATTCGAATATCAAACATCCAAACCTTTAAGGTTTAGATAGTTCAATAACATTCGTGCTATATAGAAATCTCTAAGGCAAAAATTCAATAGAATTTATGCTATATAGAAAGTGTGTCTTAAAAATACTATTTATGTTCTACATATTAGTTAATTGGATATTAGGGTTTGGATATCAGACATCCAAACCTCTAAGACAAAAATTCAATGGAATTCATGTTATATAGAAAAGCATGTTTTAGAAAGACTATTTTAGTTTTAGATATCATACATCCAAACCTTTAAGGTTTGAATATCTTTAACGCAAAAATTCAATAATAATCATGCTATACAAAAAATGTGTATTAGAAATATTATTTTAGTTCTACATATCAGTTTGGATATTAAGCATCCAAACCTTTAAGATTTGGATATTTCTAAGAAAAAAATTCAATATAATTCATGTTATAAAGAAATCGCATCACAGAAACACAATTTCAGTTCTACATATCAGTTTGGATATTAGTGGACATCTTTAAGGAAAAAAAAATCAAATAGTATTCATTTTATATAGAAATTATGTCTTTGAAGCACAATTTCAATTCACATATGAATTTGGATATCAAACATAGGGAAAAAAAATTCAAACTTATTCATTTTATTTAAAAATTGTATCTTAAAAACACATTTTATGTTCTACATATATATATATATATATATATATATATATATCAATTTGGATATTAGTCATCTACTCTAAAGAAAAAATTCAATAGAATTCTTACTATATAGAAATTGTGTTTTAAAAACACTATTTTAGATTTACATATTAGTTTGGATCTCTTTGACAAAGATTTAATAGTATTCATGCTATACAGAAATCATGTCTTAAAAAGAATATTTCAATTTTATATATCAATTTAGATAGTAGAGGTTCAAACTTTTAAGGTTTGAATATCTTTAAGGCTAAAATTCAATAAAATTCATGCGTGTTTTAGAAACACTATTTCAGTTTTATATATCAATTTAAATATCAGACATCGTGTTATAAATAAATTGCATTTTAAAAAGATTATTTCAGTTCTATATATTAATTTGAATATATGATATCGATGTCTCTAGGCTTCATTTGGGAGTTCATAAGAGAATGAAATAGAATGATCATAAGGGAATGGAATGGAATGTATTTAAGGGTCTGTTTGGGAGTTTATAAGGGAATGAAATTGAATGATCATGAAATAAAATGGAATGAAGCGTGGACCCCATCTTGATGATCTTGTCTCCCCTCTCCAATATGCTTTTGTCCCAAGCAGGAGAAGCGTGGACAATGCCATTGTGGTCCAAGAGCTCATCCATACCATTAGTAATAAGAGAAGCACGGTGGGTTACATGGCTATCAAAGTGGATTTAGAAAAGGCTTATGATAAAACTGAATGGAGTTTCATCCATGAAGTGCTTATCAATGCCAATTTTCCCCATAATTTGATAAGCCTTATCATGAGTTGTGTATCGCCGGTCTTTACTTCCATTCTTTATAATGGAGGTAACATAGAGCCTATTCTCTCCTCACGAGGAATTAGGCAAGGAGACCTGCTTTCTCCTTATTTATTCATTCTTTGCATGGAAGTTCTCGACTATCTCATTGAGGAAAAATGCAAGGAAAAGAGATGGACTCCTATCAAAAGCTCTATCAATGGGGTTGCCTTTTCGCATCTATTCTTCGTAGATGATTTGGTGCTATTTGCTAAAGTAGACCATATTAACTGTTCAACGATAAGGGATGTGTTGGATGCCCTTTGTGATAGATCCGGTTAGTCCATTAGTGCAAGCAAATCAAGGGTCTACTTTTCTCCAAATGTTGATGTTGATACTAGGGAATCCTTATGTGATATCTTAGGATTTCATTCAACCCCTAACCTTGGAAAATATCTTAGGTTTCCCATAAAAAACTGTGGAGCAAATAATGAGGACCTAAACTTTGTGTTGGATAAGGTAAAGCAAAAATTGGCTGGTTGGAAAGCCAATCTTCTTTCTTTGGCAGGTATGGCTATTCTTATCTAAGCTTCTACTACAACCATACCGGCGTATGTCATGCAATGCACGACTCTTCCAAAGAAGTTGCTTGATAACATTGATAGTGTTAATTGAAACTTTTTGTGGGGATCGACGGAAGACGTCAAAAAAATCCATTGGGTGGATGGCATAAAGTAACTAAACCCAAAGAGGAAGGGGGTTTAGGTATTCAATCAGCCAAGGGAAGGAACCAAGCTTTGTTGGCTAAGCTAAATTGGAGGTTTCGTGTGGAGAAGGATGCCTTGTGGGTTAAAGTTCTCAATAAGAAGTACTACTCAAATCGAAGGCTCAATGCCAAAATTCTGGAAGACTCCCTTGTTCTAGGACTTGGAAGGCCATGAGGATGGGGGCTGAAGTCTTTAAGAAAGGAATTAGGTGGATACAGGGAAGAAATAGCTCCTTGAGTTTATGGCATGATAATTGGATGCCGACTGGTTCATTAAGAGTTCTTATTCAAGGCCCTCTTACTATTGAGGATGAAGCTCTAAAGGTTAAAGATGTTTTTGGTCCGGAAGGATGGGATTGGTCTAAGGTATCTTTTCAAATTCCAAACTAGGTCCTCATGGATAGTAATTCCATTCCTTCCTTTATAAGATTTGATCGAGGGGAATATAGGCTGACTTGGGCAGGAGCTAATAAAGGGGATTTTGATTTGTAGCATTCCTACTGTATAGCCACGGGCTATGGGGTTGATGGAGGAGCTTCTCCTTGGCAATGGGTTTGGAAGCTTGAAACATTGTCGCAGATCAAGATATTCTTATGCAAGTGTTTGCACAACAGTGTTGGAGTGGGAGAATGTCTTGTAAGGAGGGGCATTAATGTTACTGGTGTCTACCCTTTATGCCAAAGGGAACCTAAATCCATTCTTCACAAATTAAGGGATTACGAGGCAGCAAGATTTACTTGGTACCACTTGGGAGTTAATGAGTCTAGTAACTTTTATGAGGGCATCCTAGATTTTTGGCTTGAAAGGAATTGTACGGATAATAGGTGTAGAGTGAGCAACAAACCCCCTTGGATATTTGTCTTTTCTTTTGCAATCTGGCTGTTGTGGAAGCATAGGAATGATGTGGTTTTTAAGAATCAAGATGTTCAGCCCAAGGTTTATGAGAATGTCCTGTTTTGTGCTTTAGAATTCCAACACTGTAGGTTGACTCCTAAGCTCTCGAGTAGTAGAAAAGTGGTGCGTATCAGATGGGATAAATCTCAATCCGAGTGGTTTCGCCTAAACACTAATGGTTCAGCTCTAGAAAGCTCTAGTAGAGCTGGTTGTAGCCTTTCATTAGGGATGATCGAGGGGAATGGGTAGGGGGTTTTTCTAGGAGTCTTGGCTACATAAACAGCTTTACCACGGAGCTATGGGGCCTTAGAGATGGCCTAATGCTCTATAACAGCCTACAATTGACTGCAGTAAACATCCAAATTGATGCTATTGCGATTGTTCATTTGCTATCCAAGCCATCAGAAGCTAATCTTGTTGTTATGCCTCTTCTTGATGATTGTAGACGGCTGATTACCAACATAGCCCAAGTACAGATTGGGCATTGTTATCGTGAAGCAAACTCGTGCGCTGACTGCTTGGCTAGGATAGGGACTACTCAAAAAAACAATTTCATTTTGTATCATGATCCACCTATGGATCTTTTGGAGCTTTTAGCTCGTACAAGGCTGGTTTGTACTATAGTAGAACTATTGTTGATATTCCCCTCCCCTCTTAGTTCGTTAATGAAATTTCCTTTTTACCAAAAAAAAAAAAGGAATGAATTTAGTAGGAAAAATGAATGGAATGGAATGAAATTTAAAAATCTTGTTTGGATGTTATAAAATAAAGTAATGGAAAGGTGTGAAATTAAATGGAATGTAAATAACATTGTTTAGAAGTGACATTGGAAGGAATGAAATGAAATTATTTTATAATAACATTACTATTATACCCCTCATTTTAAAAAACATAAAAAATTATTCTAGTTTACGAAAAAAGAAAAATTTAATGTAGCTAAAAATCAAGTTATGTATATTTCTATGTTGTAAAGCAATTCACGCATCACATATTTATTTTCAACAAAATAAATATTGTATAAAAATGCAAACAAATATCTTTTTAAAAAACTCCTGTAATGAGTCTTGCCAAAACATAACAAAATAACCAAATCCATTCCAAAACTAAAGTTGGCCAAGAAATCCCATACTTTTTAATTTTTAGGCCTAGACATCAATGTCTATAGGACACATTTGCACTCATCATCTAAGCAACCAAAGAACATCTCCTTATATGTTGGATTTTCCATAAAAAATATGTAGGCCTCAGTCTTTGATATTAGATCCAAGTCTAATAATAAGCTCAAAGCTGCCTAAACTTCTGTTCCATATGACTTTGAAAAGCACTTTGCCATAACCTCAATCGTCCATCAATTTCCATTGATACATTATCAAATGACTAGGAAATTACATTCCTAAATTCATCATCTTCTACCAGTCATCTTTTCTTGCTTTTAGAATACATTGCATCTTGTGATGACAATTGAGAACATACAACATTTAATTTCTGGTAACCTCCAATCATCTTCTATTTCAAAGTTTTCCAAAGAAACTTCATTTTGAGATACTAAATTATCAATCTCATCAATAGTGGTCGATAGAGCATATCTAGCATGTTTCTCCTTTACAGTTTCAACATGATCACATTTTGCTCTATTTTTAGCCCAAAGTTATGCCATCTTAGAATAGTTGGGCATAGGTGATGTGATTCACTTTTTGGCCATAGGTTTAGATTGTTACAAACTAAGAAAAATGGTTATACAACATATACAATTATATAATACAAAATTAAACTTACAAAAAATAGTAATTTACCACTATGAGTGGCTCCCAAACTTCTGGTTCAGTTGTCCATATATTTAAAGAATCATTCCATTCAAAACCACTCAATCCCTTTTTAAATATAGCATAGCATTCATGAAAATTCTTCTTTAGTATCTTTGTCGATTTTTCACTTTATCCTTGTTAATCTCCATGTGAAAATTTTCAACCAACTTTTTCATTATGTCATCATATGTCTTAGAGGTAAAAGTTTCATTAACTCTACCACCTATAATCACTTGATGTAAATAAACATCCACTAAAGCATCATCCATAACACTACTCCATTGTACTTCTTTATTTAAATCTCCACAATTCTTTTTTGATATCTTACCCATGCTATAATTAATAGGACAAAAAACACATAAAATATTGTGTAAATATTAATTAAATGCATGAGCAAGAAATAGTATAAGACTTGAATACATTGAAATGAATATATTTTAAATATATTCATTTTAAATGAAACAAAGCCAAATAACCAATATAATTATGAAATTATCCATAAGAACAAAGTTTTGCTTCAACTTGGATGTCTTTGGTTGTAATTTTCTGGTGAAGGATCTAATTATTTGATAATATTAAGATTTAAGGTCATACTACTTGTAATCATTAGTAATTCAGTAAAGCCTACGCTCCTGCTCTCAGCAAAAAATTTGTATCCCATCTGCATGTACGATAAGGTTTGTGCCACCAGGGGTAGCCTAGTATATAGTGTAATCAAATGATTATTAGGTCAGTATGTGCTACAGTTATACAGCACTTTATAGAATAACATAAATTTTTTTTTTCTTTTTGGTTGAGAAGCAGAATAATATAAGATTTAATATGAAAATGGTCTTTAATTGATCAGTAAAAATGGAGGGATGGACCGAACTATTATGCTTTTAATCCGCCCCCTATAGTTGAGTCTGCTATCTGCATAAACAAATCTTGAAACATTTTATCAAAAAATTAAAACAAAAATCTTGGAACAAATAGATAGGGCACTTTATACATATGGACTACATATATTTTGTGTGCACTACTCTCGACTACATGATTCATTGTTTATTGCAACTCAACAGGATGCATCACATGGAAGAAACACAATATCCTTGTCCAATTTTGTGGACAAACTTGTTGATAAGTATTAAAGGGGGTATTTTACGGGTTTTAATAAAAAATTTATTAAACATAAATCCATTTTCTCCTATTCCTCCTAATTTTGGGAATAAAAATTTGAGGTTTTAAGAGAAATTGAGGAATGAGTGTTCTCTCCTAACCAATCAATTCGCTCCTACTTAAACTCCTAAATAAGGAAACGAACCTTCCATTCCCTCTGTTAAAACTCCCAAACAAGGGGAAGGAAAAATATTCTAAAAATATTCCTTAGGTAACCTTGATTAGAATGGAATGATTTTTTTTTTTTTTTTTGAGAAACTGAATGGAATGGAATTAAGTAATCTTGATTAGATGTTTTAAAATTAAAGAATGAAAATGAATGGAATATAAGTAATTTTGTTTGGGAGTAACATGGAGAATATTACTATTAGACCCTTATTTTAAAATAAATGGTTGAACATATAGGGGTTATTTTAGAAGTTTTAGTAAAAAATTATTAAATCTAATTTGAGATTTTAAGGGAATAGAAAGGAATACGTGTTCTCTTTTACCTATTCCATTCCCTCCCACTTAAACTCCCAAATAAGGGAATAAACTTTCTATTCTCTCCAGTGAAACTCCTAAACAAGGAAAATTTCTAAAATTATTATTTTTATTCCTTTCTTTTCTATTACATTTCATTTCTCCAGTCCAAAGCAGAAATTCATACTATATTTGCTTATGACAATTATTACTGTGCAACAGACAACAGCTGCCACTTCAACTAGTTTATCTGCTGCTTCTTTTTGGCACCATTGCCCTATTTTCTAGAATATAAAAACAAGACTTGTACAAATTTTTTCTTTCATAAGAATACGTTCATTTTCTCACCAGTCATTCCCCGTTTTGATATAGTTAAATAAATCTATCGCAGCGGAATTGCCATGCTACCGCAGAAAACTTGTTGGACTCGTCGGAATTGTAAAATATATATATGTTTGAAATTTGGCGAGGGGAGAGCCAATCGTTTTTAATATACAAAACCATTTGGTCTGACTTCTAGAAATCCTGCCAAGATTCAAGGGATTTTCAATTCTAGCAAATAACATTTGATCTTGACATATACCTTTTTTTTTTTAGATTTGATCTTGACATATACGGTCCAATGTGGAGAAGGCAAGATTAAGAAAAACTGGAATTTATGTTTATCCAATTAAAAATTCATGAGTACCTACTCTCACTCGATCACTTTGACATTTAAATTTATTTTGGCTTCTTTGCTCGTCATTTCATTAAATAATGATAGTTTTTCTACGATTGGGCTACGTTCATTTGATCTTTTCTTAATTCAAGCATGCATTACTTAAGCTTCTATTTTTTATTTGTTGATGATGCATAAAGATAATAATTGATTTCATTTGCCTACCTTCGTAATTTAATGACCTTGTAATTAATTATATTCAATCTTCGATCAGCAGCTTTCCAGGTTGGGCTTTGCTAAAGAAGCTCTTGTATCAAATGTTGTGAAATACACACAAAATAATAAAAAAAGTTAGCATCACAATACATGGGCAATACAAACTAGAATTCTCTATTAATAATAGGAATTACAACCATACATCAACTCTTACCTAAAACTCTTAAACATAAACTAACTCAAACGCTAATTCGTCCAAAAGTGTCTTCACACTAATTCATTGAACAAAGCTTGGTCTTTAACTCTCCCACAGGACAAAGCTTTGTTTCTAACTTTCACACACAATCAAGCAACACCACCACTCTTTGCTCAACCTTCACTCACCCAAAAAAAAAAAAACTTTTAAGAAGCCTTGTAGTACGTACCTACATTTTATTGTTCCTCTTGGCTCTCTCTTTCTTTTTCTCTGTTTTAGTTAGCATCCGCAAATTGAGACTATTACGATGATCAAAATATATTTCGATTAATAAATGAATAGTATGTGGTAGTAATTTCAATTAATCGAAATATTTGTTAGTTTATATTTGATAATTTACAACAAATTTGTCCATAATTTTAACAGAAAGTATCTAATAAACTTCTATTCTTCAGTCAGAATAAAAATATAAAAAACTCCATCTGGAAAAGTTCTATCTTTCTTTTTTTCGCTTGAAATGGTCATTACATAGCACCAGAAGAAACATCACGAGTCACAACTCAAAAACATCAAGCATCAAGCACTAAGGCTCTGTCAAAGGCGCGGCGGATCTAAACTGAGCTGGTCCAACCATCACAGCTGAGAATACCTCTCTATATCAATGCCCATTGACCTAGCCCATGCACTGCGTCATTTAAGCGATCATATTAAGTATTAACCACTACATTTCTTATTGTTTTTTACACGTCTCCTCTCTCCTCCTCACTTACTATATAGTTTTTGAAATATAAAATAGCCTAGTGTGCATAAACTTACTATATGGTTTTTGAAATATAAAATAATATATAGTTTTTGAAATATAAAATAGCCTAGTGTGCATAAACTCCCACACACTAAAACCATTCACTAAAGTTTAATTTCCAATGACTCTTAAGTCCCTAATATCCTCCTATGGCAACCCAAGGATCTCAATCTGAGATTGAAGTTGTGATTGAGGCATCCACAACCTTCACAAGCCATAATCAACAAACAGTACTCTCAATCATCATATTGAAACGATTGCTAAACACATTAAGCTCAATACTAGCCAAATTTCATGCTGGGTATTTCAGAATAAGCTTATCTCTAGGTGGCCAAGTTTTGCTATGGAAGACACTAAATGGACCAAGCAATGACACAAGTATTCTACGTCACGTGCTTCACATCCTTTATCCAACGCCTTTTATCGTACTATGGTCTCTGGCTCTGTTTATACTTGTCTTTCTATCTCTGCTTTACCTCTTGAAATGCTTGTTTCACTTTAACACAGTGAAGACAGAGTTCCTGCACGACGTAGGGGTCAACTACCTTTTCACTCCATGGATTTCTTGGCTTCTTTTGCTTCAATCTGCACCATTCATAGATCCAAAAACCTTCCCCTATTTAGTCCTTTGGTGGGTTTTTGTGATTCCTGTGGTGGTGCTTGATGTAAAAATCTATGGCCAATGGTTCACAAAAGGAAAGAGGTTCTTATCAACCGTGGCAAATCCAACTAGCCAATTATCAGTCATCGGAAACTTGGTTGGAGCTCAAGCTGCTGCGTACATGGGATGGCAAGAAACCTCTATTTTCTTGTTTTCCTTAGGCATAGGGCACTATTTAGTGCTTTTTGTGACTCTTTATCAGCGATTTTCGGGTGGAATTCAGCTTCCAGGGATGTTGAGTCCGGTCTTCTTTTTGTACTTTGCAGTACCGAGTGTGGCGAGCTTGGCTTGGGAGTCCATAGCTGGGGCTTTTGATATTGTTTCAAAGATGCTATTCTTCCTCTCGCTCTTCCTCTTTACATCTCTGGTATGTATTGTTTGCATTGAAAATTACGGTCATGACAGTAGTCACATAGTTTGGATGTATCACTTAGATAGAATTTAACCCCTACTTATATAAATTTTGTTTAGAGATATTTTGTAACTTAATTATGCCGTCCACTTCTAATTATTACTCTCTATTATCAAATTAAATCCTATGATAAACCATGCAACTAGCTAATTTGACCAAATTATTTAGATCATAATTCATAAGCTGCTTTTGGAATTGGAATCAGATTTATCAAAGATCATATGCAAGCTTTTAACTCAAACAAGATTTTAAAATTTAGAAATTATAATATCCACCATATTAATTATAGATATAAAATAAAGATAAAGTTAATACAAATTTTATAACATAAAATTTATAAATTGATCAATGCCACAACAAATGTGATTAGTGGATTTTAATAAAATAATAAAATAATGAATGTTATAATATATATATATATATATATATATATATATATATATATATATATATATATATATTGTGATTAGAAACACATCAATTTGTAAAAAGCACTTAGCAAAATTTGTAGTATGTATTTCTAACATCACTCATATATGGTATTATTGAAAGTGTTTGATGAAAATAAAATCTGCATTGATATCAGATGACTCTTTTACTAGCCCGAACTTGCTCCATCCGTTCATGGGTTTAGAAACACATTTGGGAAAGTACTTCTAGAATGATTAGGACTGAATTTCAATCTTAAGCTTCAAAATCACTCTCTCTTTCGTGCAAAATCCCAAGTAGTCCAATATTGGGAGCTACTCGTAAGTTGCACTCTTTTTCAGTGTAGCAAGTGAAGTAGCTAGAGGTTATGTGGTTTCAGGTCTTCAGGCCCAACCTTTTCAAGAGATCAATGAGAAGATTCAATGTGGCATGGTGGGCTTACTCATTTCCTCTGACTGTCCTTGCTCTAGCTTCCACGGAATATGCACGAGAAGTGAAAGGCAGCATTGCACACATCCTGATGCTTCTTCTGTTGGCAATATCTGTTTTAGTTTCCCTTGGTCTGATGGTGTTGACTTTGTTCAACATTAAGATGCTCTTACCTGACAACGATCCAATTGCAACTCTGCTTAATCAATAATCATTTACAAAGAGCAGTGTGACAAAAAGATTTGGATTAGAAATCAAATTCAAGCTCACTGGTGACACAAAGTTCACATATATAGTTTAACTCTAGTATCTTGTAAACTTCATCTAACTGATTTCCATGATATATATGTGGGAATAGTACACCTATTTCTACGTGAGGAACTTAAAAGTATGATTTTAGAGTGCTTTATGAGCACTTAAGACAGCACATGTTCTAATATAACCACGTGTCAGTCTCATGGCAAATTTTTTACTAATAGGTGTTAATTGAAGAAGTTTTCTATTGATTGGAGAGCGTTCATGTTCAATAGATGTGATATGAACATGACACATGTCCTAAAATGGCCACATGTTAGTCTCATTAAAAAAAAACATTGAAAAGATGTTACTAATAGGTGTTAATGGGATAATAAGCTTTTTGTTAGAGCATCCGCAGTGGAACTGCCAAATGCAAAATGTAGGAATGATTTAGCATGTAGGCACAATTTGTCTCAACAACTGGAAGACTAAACATGGAAAAGTCTAAATTTTTTTGGCATACTACTACAGTACCATCCTAAATATATGATGGTACTGTAGCTGAATGGGATAAAAAAAAATTAATACTCTCTCTCCTCCTTTTTAACCCCGAAATTTCTCTCTCCTCTTTCATTATTTCTCTTCTTTTCTCTCTCTTCCTCATTTGCTCTCTACTCTCTTCAAACCCAAGACCCCGTGCTCTCTCCGATGACCCTCGCTCTCATCTGGTGGTTTCTCTATCTCTCTCTCTGGTGGTGGTGGGTTTGTGAGTGACGTGGGCAATTGTCGGTGTGGGTTTTGACAACTGTGGAGATCATGAGTTTTGACGACGGTGGATCGTGGGTTTTGACAACAGTGGAGATCAGCGTGGGTTTTGACGAGATGATGGAGATCGGTGGGTGGCGAGATTGGTGTGGCGGAGATCGGTGGGTGGCGAGTTCGGTGGATTGGTGATGCAGCACAAGTGTGTAGAAGTAGAATTTATAGCACACAATTACTATAACTCTTTCACGAAACCTAAGTTCTACAAGAACACTAGGCTAGTAGGCAAAATAATAGAGAAAACCTCTCTAGCAAACTTTTATTAAAAACACACACATCACATAAATAACCTCTCTATAAAGAGTATTTATAGGAATAGAATTTCTCCTACTCCTTTTAGGAAAAGAAATAATAAACATACTTTTACTTAAGAAAGGAAAAACAATTTAACTAGGAAAAGAAAAACAATTAAAATCCCAATTTAATTAGGAAAAAGATTTTAATTCAAAGTACTAGAGTAAATAAATCCTAATTTAAATAGGAAAAGGAAAACAAGAAAAACTCTTTATTCTTCATAACGTGATTTGCATTGGAATTCTCTCCTCGATATGGAACAAGATGCTTAACATTGAAGATGTCAGATGCACGCATATGACTTGGAAGTTTCAACTAATAGGCATTAGGATTAATTTTCTTAAGAACCTCCAAAGGACCAATCTTCTAGCAACTAGTTTGTTGTACTCTTCCATAGGAAGGTGATCTTTGGTCAAAATTGCCCAAACAAAATCACCAATCTCAAATTCTACTACTCAACATTTCTTGTCAGTGGCTTGTTTGTACTTAGCAGAAGTCTCCTGTAAATGCTTGGCAGTAGCTGTATGAATTTCTTGAATTTGTGTGATTAGATCCTCAGCTTTTACATTGACATGCTTCAAGTCAGGGATAGGAGCCAAATCAAGTGGTGCGTGTGGTTGTAGCCATAAGTAATAACAAAGGGATTAAAGCCAGTGCTATGATTAACAGAACGGTTGTAAGCAAATTCTGCCTAGTACAAGCGTTGATCCCATGATTTAAAATGATCACTTACCAAGCTCCGAAGTAAATTGTCCAAGAAACGGTTTACCACTTCTGTTTGACCATCGGTTTGAGGATGATAGGCACTACTAAAATTAAGTGTGGTGTTGGCCAAAAGCCATAAGCAATGCTAGAAGTGACTAAGAAAACGCACATCATGGTTTGAAACAATTGATTGTGGCAAGCCATGGAGGTGATAGGCCTCTCTAAAGTAAAGTTGTGCGACATTAACTGCATCTGAGGTCTTCTTACAAGCAATAAAGTGGGCCATTTTGGAAAACCGGTCCACAACAACAAAAATTGAATCGTTACCTCGTTGTGTACGCGGTAATCCCAAGATAAAATCCATACTGACATAAATCCATGGCTGCTTTGGTATGGGAAGAGGAATAGATAGACCAACATTGGCTGTAGTGCCTTGGAAACTTGACAAATACGACACCTCTCAACAAACTTGGTAATCTCCTTTCGCATGGTTGGCCAAAAATAAGAGTCTGTCACAAGCTTCATGATTTTATCATGTCCCATTTGGCTTTCATTATGCAGCTCTTGAATAACCTTTAAGCATAGGCTACTATCAGGAATGCACAATTGATTCCCTTTAAAAAGGAAACCATCGTGTATAAGGAAGTCAAACCATTTTCTTGTTGCCACATCATTCATTATAGGGCCAAAGTATGAGTCACTAGAAAGCAACTCACGAAATAAATCAAACCCCAGCACTTTGGTTTGCATTGTGATGAGCAAAGAGGCCCGTCAACTAAGAGCATCTGCCACTCTATTCAATGCTCCGGATTTATGCTTGATGACAAAAGAAAATTGTTGAATATAAGCAGCCCGAACTGCATGCCGAGATGAGAGCTTATCTTGGCTATTAATATGCTTCAAAGCATCATGATCAAAATAGAGGACAAGCTCATGATAGGTCAAATAAGAACTCCAATACTTTAAAGCGCAAATTATTGCATAAAATTCCAAATCATAAGTGTTGTAATTCAATTTTGACCCACTCAACTTCCCATTAGTGTAGGCCATTGGTTTGCCATTTTGACTAAGAATAGCTACAATTCCAACCTTGGATGCATCACAATGCAACTCAAATGGTTGAGAGAATTCAGGAAGAGCTAGAATAGGTGTTGTGGTAAGCTTTTCCCTGATCTGATGAAACGCCTTTGTCGCTTCAGTTGTCCACAAAAACTTGCTAGCCTTAATGCAATCTATCATCGGTACCATGATGGTGCTAACGTTAGGGATAAACCGCCTATAGAATGACACCAACCCATGGAAACTGTAGACCTCATGGACTATGGTTGGTATTGACCATTGTTTAACAGCAGTTACCTTTAATTCATCAACTGATAATCCATCATTAGGCACCACATAACCAAGAAATAAAACACTATCCGTCATAAAAGAACATTTGGCTATGATAGCATAAAATTTCTCCCTACTTAGAACTATAAGTACCTCTCAAAGATATTGGAGATGTAAATCAATATTTGCACTATGTATCAGGATATCATCAAAATAAATTACAACAAACTTGCCGATGAAGGGGCGAAAAATCTGGTTCATAACACGCATGAAGGTGCTAGGAGCATTAGAAAGCTCGAATGGCATTACTAGCCACTCATATAATCCTTCACGTGTCTTGAATGTTGTCTTCCACTCATCACCAGGACGTACTCGAATTTGATGGTACCCACTTTTTAGATCCAGCTTAGAAAACATTGTAGCACCACTCAATTGATCAAGCAAATCATCTAACCGAGGAATAAGGAATCTATACCAGACAATAATTTTGTTGATGGCACAATTGTCTACGCACATTTGCCATGATCCATCCTTTTTGGGTGTGAGTAAGGCTAGCACGGACAGGGATTAAGACTTTCTCTAATGTGCCCTTTTAACAACAAACTCTCTACTTGTCTTCTAAGTTCTTCATGCTCTTTTGGGCTCATGCAGTAGTGTGGGCGATTAGGTAGATTAAAACCTGGTATAAGATCAATTTTTTGTTGTATATCTCGAAGTGGCACTAACCTCTCAGGTAGATCATTAGAAAATACATTTGCAAATTCATCTAATAAAGATTTCATAGCCTCTGGTACTATGCTACCCTTTGAGCTCTCCTTTCCCAACAATACAAACACTAACCCCGAATTAAACATCTCTTCAACAAACGCCCTTTTAGCTAAGAGATTCTTACCCCTTCCTGAAGTTGGCTTAGGTTCAACCTCCTTCCAAGGCAACACAATTTTTGTGCTACCAAATATGAAATTGTATGTATTCTTCCTACCATCATGTTGAACCTTTCTATCATATTGCCATGGTCTACCAAGGAGAAGATGACATGCATCCATAACTACCTCATCACACCATGCATTATCCTTTTATTTCAACCCAACAGAAAAAGAAACCAAGCAACGTTTAGATACAGTTACCTCTTTGCCCTTTTTGAGCCAAGATAGTTTGTAAGGGTTAGGGTGCTTCTCTGTTGCTAATCCCAGTATTCGAACAGTCTCTTCTGATACCACATTCTCACAACTTCCAGAATCAATAACAAGTCTACATACCTTGCCCCCCATAGTACATGTGGTTTGAAAGATATTGCTTCGGAGCCAATCCTCACCTTCAGATTTGCTAGGTGTGAAACATGCCTTTCTTATAACTAACAAAGGGCCATCATCTCCTTGCACATACTGCTCTTCCTCTTCAGCATCATAAACAGCTTCTTGCTCAAGGTATTTAAATGATCATCAGTACATTCTCTACTCTCAATAAATAAACCCTTACCATACCGGCCACCCTTCTTGCAATTAGCCATTCTATGCCCTGCCTCACCACACTTGAAACATCAAAGGTCAGAACTACTAGTTGTAATGCGGTTGGGTTGTGGATTAGCTTGATTAACTTGACCTTTTCCTTGTGTAGATTGTGTAGTTGCACCATAAGAAGGAGCTATAGGTGGTAGTTGGTTGCCACTACTATTTGAAGCCATATTAGTCCTCCTATTCATCGTCTTCTCTAAATGTAAAGCTCTCTGATGGGCTTCAGATATAGAAATTGGGTCAAATAAATTCAAAGTATCTTGAAATTGTTGCCTCATGCCTCCAATATAACGTGAAACTAATTGATCTTCCGAATCTGCAAGGTCAACTCTAGCTACAAGTTGATAAAACTCTCGAGTATACTCATCTATAGATTGTGTACCTTGCCTAAGATTGTGTAGCTGTTGATATAATGTAAACATATAATTATGGGGCAAGAATGCAAGCACGCTTATGTTTCAAAAACTTTTCCCAAGTATTGATTTTAGATTTACCTTGGTGAATACAACCTTGCTGTAATTGCTACCACCATGTACCAGCACGTCCTCTAAATTTGGTCACCATCAAAAAAACTCTTTTGTCTTGCGGCACCTCCTTAAACTCCAAAATTTCTTCAACTGCAGGAACCTAATCTTGGAATTCTTCAAGTTGTAAACAACTTTTGAACTTTGGAATATCTAATTTGAACCTAGATTCCCATCTGTTTGAATTGTATGAAACCAAGGGTTTCTCCCTCCTCCTTCTATGTCCAGCAAACGGATTTTCCATCTCAACCTCAACATTATAGCCTACCTCATCTTCCTCCACATCTAACCTACAATGTTTCAAGTGTGGTGAGGTAGGGCATACTCACCATCTACAACAATGTGCCTTCCCCCACGTGATCCTCTCTGTGCCATGGTAGGAACCTAACCATGTTCTGATACCAACTAATGCAGTGTAGGCGTGTAGAAGCAGAATCTATAACACATAATTACTACAACTTTTCTATGAAACCTAAGTTCTACAAGAATACTAGGCTAGTAGGCAAAATAATAGAGAAAGCCTCTCTTGCAAACTTTTATTAAAAACACACACATCACATAAATAACCTCTCTATAAAGAGTATTTATAGGAATATAATTTCTCAATTAAAATCTCAATTCAACTAGAAAAAAAGATTTTAATTCAAAGTACTAGAGTAAATAAATACTAATTCAAATAGGGAAAGGAAAACAAGAAAAACTCTTTGTTCTTCATAACGTGATTTGCATCAATCGGGTTCTGATTTTGCTATGAATTTTGGGTTTTGATTTTGCTATGAATTTTGGGTTTTGATTTTGCTATGAATTTTGAGTTTTGATTTTGCTATTGATTTTGGCTGGATGGCGAGACTAGAGTTTGATTTTGCTCAGAAAGAGTGACATTGGTGGTGGATTGGTATTTTGCTGGGATTGTGGCGGGTTTGGGGTCACGGTGGTGGATGTCTGGAGGTGGTGTGGTTGAGAGGATGGTTGCTGTGTGGTGAGAGTGACGGAGAGACAGAAATTAGAAAGGAGAGATATATAATTTGTTTATTATTTTATTGTATAATTTATATTATTTTAATGTGTGGTATTGTAAAATAAAAGTTGGGATTTTGGGTGTTTTGTAAAATAGTATTGTATAATTGATAAAGTAGCTTTTTGGGATGGTAAAATAGGATAGGATAGAATTTCTGGCTGGAGATGCTCTTAGGTATTGATGGTAGAGAAAAATGTTTTTGAGTTTTTTTTTTTTTAATTTTTTTCTAAAAAATGTTTTGAAATAAATCTTTTCCAGACATATATTTACTTTGAAAACATCATGGAAACAAGTTTTAAATTTCAACCTCAAAAACAATTTTAGAGTAATATTTAGAACAATGTAAATAGCCATGCATTAATGTTTTTAGCAACCTCTTAAAAACTCTATGCTATTTTTACTAAATGGGCTAAAATTTCTGTTAAAAAGTCTTTTGGGCTCTTATAGCACTTTAAGAGGCCCTCGTTAATTCAGGCTCTATGGGTCTAGAACTCTTCTATAAATCTGGATGGGCGCAACTCAACCTGAATTCTACACATATACCAGGAACTAAATTATGAATCCGAGTATTGTCAAACACCATATGCAAGTCTGAATGAACAAACAAATAAAAAAAAGTCCAATATGCATTCCTAAAATTCCAAAATTGCTAGTCTGATCAAAATGACTTCGATATTTGGCATCATGTTTATGTTGAGGATAAATAATTGCAACACATGCCGGCAATAATTTAAACATCATGTTACAACCTGTTGCGTCAAATTTAACTCAAGAAGTAGGCCACTTTTATTAGATGTTAAATTGGGGAAAAATACTTTTCCATTGATTTAAAATTTATTTGTATTAGTTGGTTCCAATTAACTCAACTAATAAAGTTTCTAATAGTTGAATAAGAGATCTGATCATAGCTTTTGAGTAGAGTTGTGGAGTGCCTTTGTGAGCTTGTGTTAGAACCCATTTCTCTCTCATTTGTGTGTGTGTTTGTTTCTCAAAAAAAAAAAAAAAAGAGATTTGAGGTTCAATCTCTGCCTACACCAAAAATCATTTGTTGTCTTAGTCTGATGATAAAGAGCTATTATCAAGAGTGGATGCTATAATTTGAAACTCTCTCCAAAAAAAAAAAAAAAAAAATTCTTTGTATCACCGCACTCTATATCCTTGGTATAATAGTTACTCTACAAGTATAAGTGTTTGTGAAATGTGGAAATTGTATAAAATATTATATATAATTTAATTATATAAATGAAAATTTGAAATCAAAAGAATATGAAGGAAATATGAAATATGATTTAATTATAATTTAATTTGTATTTAAGAACAATTATTTTTGAAGTTCAAGGAAGTAATCCATACATAATTTAAGAGACGAAGGAGAGTTGCATCCCAGAGGAGTGGAAGCTCAAAATTGAGTAATCTTAATTTGTTAACCTGTCTTTGCAAAGAGCCATGCATGCATGCTAGTAAACCATAAAACCAAAATAGCTTCTTGCATACTCTAATTTTTTGCACTAAGTTTCTTCAAAATTGATGTTATTCGATGATTTGGGATGAATGCAAACATGAACATGTGATGCAACCCTTAAATTAGGGTTTCAACATAATATTCATATATGCTTATATGAAATTCAGATTTTGTAAACTCAAGCAAGTTGAATTTATTTTTCTCATGATCAAATGCGCAATTTCTATTTATGAAAAGTTTGGAAAGCTTTGTTACGATTTTATGTGTGTGAATGACATTAATCCATAGCCATTATTTTTTAGAATACTAACTTTGGTATATATGGTGGCTCGTCCCTTTCCATTTATGTAGTGTGGACTTCAAACTTAGATATTTGGTTCCGTTTCTCAAAAAAAAAAAAAAAAAAAGATATTTGGTTCTAGACCACTTTTTATCATATTTTTCTTACATATTTTAGAATGTAATTATGAATCAAAGCACTTATTTTTCTTAGATTGTAACTATGAAGCAATACATTGTAATTTTCAATCTTATGTTCTACATCAATGTAAATGTCGTATTTTTTTTTTCTTATAATTAAATAAGTGGCAATTTCAATGTAAAATCTTCAATTTTGAGGAACAATGTTACCAATTGAGTCATAATTTTGATAAACTATTTATTCATGGCCTATCCATAGTACAGCCAGAGTCATCAAGGTCACGATTTCTCACAGCATTAAAAAAACAAAACATCCCTAAATATAAGGGTCCGTTTGTTACCGTTGTTTAAATGATAGTTTTCAGTATTTAAACAATATTACACGTAATTTCATACACTTTTTCACCCACACGTATTTTCAAAAAATACAAACAATATTACCAAACAGGCCCAAAGTGTCAAAGGTGTAATTTAATTTGAATTTGAATGAACCCTTAGCATAAAATTAGAACATGCAAAATTTCACCATAATAACACTTGGCTCAAAATCACAATTAAAACAAAATTTTAATTTTTAACTAAATTTAAAATTTCACTGCTAATATATATAATATAGGATATAGATTGATAGGGAAAAATCCCATAACAGACAAATCCAATTTACTAAGTTAATTATAAAGCGACGGTGACACCGAAAGAGACGGTGTGAATAGCCTGACACTCAAAAACCTGGTAGATGGAGTCTCGTCTTGAACGGAAGGCAAAATGACGAGCAGACCCTTTTATGTAGATGGACTCTTCAAGGTGGATAGACCTTGATGGAGATGAAAGCAAAGCCATGTGGCACCCACATGGCCTGAGTAGGCTCTAAGAATCCTAATATAGGAATACCTTGCATTCTACGCCTAACCACGATCAGAAGGAGCCCGAAAAGGATCTCCAAAATACAAGCACTAATGAGAATCTTCCCTACAAGGAAATATCTTCTCTATCAAGAAATCAAGGTCAGCTCTACGCTACTATAAAAACTCCAAAGCCCTTACAAATCAAGGTACACATAATTTACTCCTACTTGGGCACTCTAAAATTGTGAAAGTTCTCTAACTTAATCTTCGCAAGGTTTGTCTAGGGCACGTGAGGATCATTCAATTTACTGACAATTTTTGGCATCATCATAGATGGTATAGATCTAGTGATATGATAAGGATAGAAAACAAAATCATATGGTAAAAGGTTAATCCAACAAAAAAATTATCCTGTCAATCAAGTTGTGGGAATAGTAAACCTAACTTTAGGATTAAATTATCTAAAAAAAAAAAAAAACTTTAGTAGGATTGGATTTACATATATAACTATATTTAAAATTGATTATAATTTTTCTTTTCTTTTTTCCTTTATCCATATATCATCATCATAATTCTTGAACTGATGTACTAATAATTAATTAAAAGGAAAAAAAAAATTTGTGGTTTTACTTCAAATCATAACAGACAAAAAAAGAAAAGAAAAAAAAGAAGTCTGAACTGCACGCGCTAACAGTCGTGTATAGAAGCAATTTACGTTATTACAGAGGAAACCAGATCTGCTAGCGCGAGACGACTCTCGCTTTCCATCACTTACTACAATTTCCATTCTTTCCATTCCTTTCCTTTCACTGCGCTTCTCAATCTGAAGATCTATGCGCCAATCCCTTCTAAACCTTCACCCACCTCCCTGCTTATCCTACGCCCACCTCACCACCACCACCGCCGCCGCTGCCGCCGATCTCCAATCTCCGCTCGTCCCGTCGCCGGCAACGTTCTCTTCTCCTTGATCCAACTTTCCTCATTCTCAGATCCGAGGTAAGATCCGCTCTTTTCTCTGCCTTGATTTCAACAATTACGTGCATTTCAATTCAATTTTAGGTTTCCGGATCGGAAAATTAGAAATTCGAATTGGTCTTAATTGTCGAAATTTTGAATTTTTTTTTTGTTTGTCTTTCTCGGCATCCAAACGGAGATTTAATGCGAATGCTTTTTTGATGTGACAGGCGTTTTGATAATTTTGAGTGGTGAGGATGCTGACGAAGTTTGAGACGAAGAGTAATAGAGTGAAGGGACTGAGTTTCCATAGTAAGAGGCCATGGATCTTGGCGAGTCTTCACAGCGGTGTGATCCAGCTTTGGGATTACAGGATGGGGACTCTCATTGATCGTTTCGACGAGCACGATGGGCCTGTCCGCGGCGTCCATTTCCACAAGTCTCAGCCATTGTTTGTCTCTGGGGGTATATCATATCATATCATCCTGTCATGTCATTGTTTTAGAATTTTATTTGATTTGCATTGATATTGCTATATATGTTGTGATCTTCAATTTAGGGGCAGCTTTTTTATTCGTGTTGTCGAATCTGATGAATCACATTGTTGTTGTTAATCAATATATGATGGCCCCATATTCTGTTTTCAAAAATTATAGATGGGTTTGTAGTTTTCGTGCTTGCTTGTTGATCTGATATGGTGGGTTTAGAGGAAATAATATTGGGTTTATAACATTTCGGCAGGGGATGATTACAAGATCAAGGTGTGGAATTACAAGTTGCATAGGTGTTTGTTTACCCTTCTTGGACATCTTGATTACATTCGCACTGTTCAATTCCATCACGAATACCCGTGGATTGTTAGTGCGAGTGATGATCAGACTATCAGGATATGGAACTGGCAGTCCCGGACTTGTATTTCAGTCCTAACTGGACATAACCATTATGTCATGTGTGCCTCGTTCCATCCTAAGGAGGACCTGGTTGTGTCGGCATCCTTGGATCAAACTGTTCGTGTCTGGGATATTGGTGCCCTGAGGAAGAAAACAGTCGCCCCTGCAGATGACATCCTAAGGTTGAGTCAGATGAATACAGATCTCTTTGGTGGAGTTGATGCTGTCGTTAAGTATGTTTTGGAAGGTCATGATCGGGGAGTTAATTGGGCATCATTCCATCCTACTCTTCCTCTGATTGTCTCAGGAGCAGATGATCGGCAAGTGAAAATTTGGAGAATGAATGGTATGTATGTAGATCTGTTTTCTTTTCCTGGTTAGTTTTTTTAATTTATCTTTTGGTTGAGTGAAAACATCATACCAAAAAAAAAAAATCTCTTTTATATTATAAACAGTAGTTTTGTTGTTGTTGTTGTTGTTGCATGTGCTTCTCTAATCTTAGCTGCAGAGAAAAATGGCCTTTACTTTTTTCTCCCTGTTGTCCTCTTGAAAAAGTTAATGACTGATTATCATGCTTTTATTGGATCAATTTGATATGCCTGCATAATTACATAGCAAAAATCTAACATTATTAATTTTGCTGGGAGATAGCTCTTTGGGAATCAATTAGACCAGTGATTTAATGGGTTCCTTCTGTGAATAGTATACGTTGTACAGGTTTATGAGTTGTAGAGTTGAACTAGCTAATGGTTGCCAGCTCACCTTTCTGATTTCAGATACAAAGGCTTGGGAAGTAGACACCTTGAGAGGGCACATGAATAATGTATCATGTGTTCTATTCCATGCTAGGCAGGATATTATTGTGTCCAATTCAGAGGATAGGAGTATCCGTGTTTGGGATGCTACTAAGAGGACTGGTCTTCAGACATTTCGCAGGGAGCACGACAGGTTTTGGATTCTTGGAGCACATCCTGAAATGAACCTTCTGGCTGCTGGTCATGATAGTGGCATGATTGTTTTCAAATTAGAGAGAGAGCGGCCTGCTTTCTCCGTGAGTGGTGATTCTATGTACTATGTTAAAGATCGTTTTCTGCGCTTCTTTGAGTTCGCAACTCAGAGAGACACTCAGGTAATCCCAATCCGAAGGCCTGGTTCTTCCACCTTGAACCAAGGGGCAAAAACACTTTCTTATAGCCCTACAGAAAATGCTGTTCTTATCTGTTCGGATGTAGATGGGGGTTCATATGAACTATATATTATACCCAAAGATAGCTTTGGTAGGGGCGAGACTGTTCAGGAGGCAAAAAGAGGTTCTGGAGGATCAGCTGTTTTTGTGGCTCGGAATAGATTTGCAGTGCTTGAAAAGAGCAGCAACCAAGTGTTGGTTAAAAACCTGAAAAATGAGATTGTCAAGAAGAGTGCAATTCCGGTTATTGTTGATGCAATATTTTATGCTGGAACTGGAAATTTGCTATGCAGGGCAGAGGATAGAGTAGTTATTTTTGACCTCCAGCAGAGGATTATACTTGGGGAGCTTCAAACTCCCTTCATTAGGTATGTTGTTTGGTCTCATGACATGGAGACAGTTGCTTTGCTGAGCAAACATTCTATTATAATTGCCAGTAAGAAGCTTGTGCATCAATGCACTCTCCATGAGACAATCCGTGTAAAGAGTGGAGCTTGGGATGAAACTGGTGTTTTTATATATACTACCCTGAACCACATCAAGTACTGCCTTCCTAATGGGGATACTGGAATAATCCGGACTCTTGATGTCCCAGTATACATAACGAAAGTTTCTGGAAATACAATTTATTGCTTGGATCGAGATGGGAAAAACCGTGCCATTGTTATTGATGCAACTGAATATGTTTTTAAGTTGTTCCTTCTGAAGAAGAGATATGACCAGGTTATGAGCATGATTAGGAACTCTGATCTCTGTGGGCAGGCCATGATTGCATACCTGCAGCAGAAAGGTTTCCCAGAGGTTGCCCTTCATTTTGTGAGGGATGAGAGGATTCGCTTCAACTTGGCTCTAGAGAGTGGCAACATCCAGGTTGCTGTTGCTTCTGCTAAGGAAATTGATGAGAAAGATCACTGGTACCGGTTGGGAGTGGAGGCCCTACGTCAGGGTAATGCAGGCATTGTAGAATATGCATACCAGAGGACAAAGAACTTTGAGAGGCTATCATTCCTTTATCTTATAACAGGGAATTTGGACAAATTGTCCAAAATGCTGAAAATTGCTGAAGTCAAGAATGATGTGATGGGTCAGTTCCACAATGCCCTATATTTGGGTGATATCAAAGAGCGTGTTAAGATCTTGGAGAATGCTGGCCATTTGCCCCTTGCTTATATTGCTGCTAGGGTTCACGGACTCCATGATACTGCTGAACGTCTTGCAGCTGAACTTGGAGATAACGTTCCTACTTTACCTGAGGGCAAATCAACATCTCTTTTGATGCCTCCAAGTCCAGTCACGTGTAGTGGAGATTGGCCCTTGTTGAGGGTAATGAAAGGAATATTTGACGGTGGTCTTGAGACTGTGGGCAGGAATGCTGAAGAAGAATATGAAGAGGCTGCAGATGCTGATTGGGGTGAGGATTTGGATATCGTTGATGTGGAAAACATGCAGAATGGAGACATTAGCACAGTGCTGGAGGATGAGGATGTGCATGAAGAAAACGAAAGCGGAGGATGGGATCTTGAAGATCTTGAGCTTCCACCTGAGATTGATACACCCAAAACTGCTGGCAATGCCCGTTCTTCAGTATTTGTTGCCCCAACTCCTGGTATGCCTGTAAGTCAAATTTGGATTCAAAAATCCTCTCTTGCTGCTGAACATGTTGCAGCTGGCAATTTTGATACTGCAATGCGCTTGTTGAGCCGGCAGCTGGGTATAAGGAACTTTGCTCCATTGAGACCATCATTTCTGGACTTGCACATGGGCAGTCATTCTTATCTGCGTGCCTTCTCTTCAGCTCCTGTGATCTCAGTTGCAATTGAGAGGGGATGGAGTGAATTAGCTAGCCCTAACGTGAGGGGCCCGCCTACTCTTGTGTTCCATTTCTCTCAGCTTGAAGAGAAGCTCAAGGCTGGTTACAAGGCCACAACATCCGGGAAATTTACAGAGGCTTTACGGCTTTTCCTCAGTATTCTCCATACCATTCCTCTGATTGTTGTTGAGTCAAGGAGAGAGGTTGATGAAGTAAAGGAATTGATTGTCATTGTTAAGGAATATGTTCTAGGTTTGAAGATGGAACTTAAGAGGAGGGAAATGAAAGACAACCCAGTTCGCCAACAGGAGCTTGCAGCCTACTTCACCCACTGTAACCTTCAAATGCCTCACATGAGACTTGCGCTTTTGAATGCCATGACTGTTTGCTATAAGTCTGGTAATCTCAGCACAGCAGCTAACTTGGCCAGGCGTTTGTTGGAGACGAACCCGACCGCTGATAACCAAGCCAGAACTGCCCGTCAAGTCCTACAGGCTGCTGAGAGGAATATGCAAGATGCAACCCAGCTGAATTATGACTTCAGAAACCCATTTGTAGTTTGCGGTGCAACATACGTGCCTATATACCGTGGACAGAAGGACATATCATGCCCTTACTGCAGTTCACGGTTTGTTCCAGACCAGGAAGGGCAGCTTTGTGCTGTTTGTGATCTTTCAGTTATTGGATCAGATGCATCTGGGTTACTTTGTTCTCCTTCGCAGATAAGATGATCAGAGAGGCAAAATTAAGAGTTATTTTCAACTTCCAGTAGCAGCTTTGGCTATGATAGTTGTTTCTTCTCCACAAGCAGGGGGTCCATATGTTAAAACTAAATACTGGGTTCTGTCAGGTTCTGTTATATTTTTGGTTCAATTTGTATTGCCAGGTTATATTTTCCTTACAATTTAATATTCTTGATTATGAATTTTGTTTTCACTGTAATAAACTACTTGAGCGTTTTGGCCTAGGTGTTCTTATGACTTGTGAGAATTAGTGAACCAAGTTGATGGGGGCATATTCGGTGCTTTTCCTGAGATTTTATTAATGTGAATTTCAATTGGTTGGAAGTGGTAGAATTGTTACTAGTACTTTTTTTTTTATTTCTCTTTACTCTTAGGAACCAATAGCTCAAATTTGAAGGATTTGTTTGGACACAACTGATATGGTGTTGTGAGGGTTCTGCAGGTCAAACTTACCCTGTTACTAAGGATTTTAACGATTCAAAAAGCTGTCAGTCTTGGTGCTCCTCTCAATGCCCACTGCCCAGCACATACCATCTGTCCTCCTATATAATTCTTCCATGGGTATGTTGTCTTTTTTATTTCACTTACCAGAATAAAACTCTTTCGACCCCCCCCCCACCAGCCTTGAACTCCTTGGGAACTGGGCAATGTGAATTGTTGGTCTGTGATAGTTCATATTTGCGTTGATTGTTGAATTGGATGCAGAGGGTGGCCTGAGTTCTCTCTCCCGTCAAAATTCCAATGTTACTGCCTTGTGCGTGGTTTGTCTCTAGTTTTAGATTCTGGGTCTTAATGATTGCTTCCCATGACCATGGCCTTGTTGTCGAAACCAGGATTTTTCAAATAGGAGCAAAGGTCTCGAATAGGGTTGGTGATGCCATTTCATAGTGAGAAAGAGTGGAAATTCTTAAAAAAATAGTCCCCCCCCCCCCCCCCCCCTCTTCCTTTTCTTTTAAGTGAAATAAAAAGCACAAGCACTAGGAGAGAGGATTATCTTTGGCTAAGCAAAAATAGAAATGCAATTACGACATCTAACTTGGTTCACTTTCAAGGATGGTCTGGCTTCAGTGGTTGCTTATACCCGTCTGTATGTTTACTTCCCAACCTCATCACCTTTCCTTTTCTAATTTGTTCATGAAATAGTAGTCACTTTTATAACAACAATAAAGGTCGCTTTTATAGGTTTAGGCTCATAACATGCAAATCACCCATACATATGCAGTAATCACATAAATCAATGGGACTTCTGGGCATTGTAATTTTTAATGCTACATGATATGCTTATCTTCATTTTTTGAACAAATCATATTCATATATTTTTCCGTTGCATATCGAAGTGTCATAACAAGAGAATCTGCGTTCCTAGCTATTGAAGATTAGTACATTTGTGTACTTTGTCAATTGAATGGTTGGTTGGTGACCAATCTGCTTGTTAAGCGCCTGTAAAATGATTCAAAATTATAGGCTAAGGAACGAACAGGATTGCGACGAGGGTGTTCAAGAGCATACTGCATACCGTTTGAAAAGAATTGGTTCAGTTTTACTTTCATGACCAGAAGTGCTTATTTTACCATAATTTTAACTCTCTTTCTCTTTTGGAATTCATAATTAGATTTACTTCTGGTAAGCCTTCAAAAAAATATCATAGCCTACCTAATTTCTAAAATTTGATCTCAACTATTTTCTACCTAATTTCTGTACTTCTTCTCCAAAAAAAAAAAAAAAAGAGAGACAATTTTCTATACAGAATTACTGCTTGATTTTTATTTTTATTTCTTTAAAAGATTGCATATGTACTCAACTTCTCTTACCGCTAATGGAGGCTTGAGAGTACAGAAGTTAGTAACCTTTAATCAAACTTTATTGGGGAATGACTTTGGCACACACACCTACAGAGAGAGGGTTAATAGCTACGAAGTATGGTAATGAATGGGAGGATGGATTTCGAAATCTGCTAGAGGAACACATGGTTATGTGTCCTTTGATGTAGGTAATGACATTCGAGTACGGTTTTGGCATGCCAACTAGTGTGGGAACCATTGTTTGGAAAGAGTTTTTTTTCATAATTGTTTTGTATGCTTAGTAGATAGTCATGCATCAATTCACTCGTTGGTTTGGTTCGCTACATGTGTAGGCACAGAGCTGCTTGGATGTTAGATTTTATAGAGATTCCAATGATTGGGAATTAAAGTCAGTAAATTCCTTTCTAATATTGTAAATTTACTTAAATATTCCTATGAGTGAGGGTTGTGATAAACTAAGTTGGGGAGATTGAGAGGCAGCAGGAAGTGTATAGATCCTTTATTGTTACATTGCTCATGATTTGTGGAGTTAATGTGTATAGATCTTTCATAATTCAAGGGGTGTTATAAAAAAATGATCATGGATCTCTTGTTTGGTTGGTGTAACTTGTTTGTGTAGTGTTTTGAATTTTTGGAATCTAGTAACTTTTATTTGATGTGACTTTGTAGAAATAATGAAATCATCATACTTTTGAAGATGTAGAAAGTTTGACAACTCAATTGCAAACATTATCGATTAGAATTTTGTTCGATTGGTCTCACATACCAATAACAATTTTATTGTTAATTTTGAAGAGTCGCTATAATTCTGGATATGATAACTTATTCTTTATATTTCTTTGGGTAAAATGCAAAACTGACCCTTTAAGTTTCTTAAAATTTTATTTCAGTCCTTTAACTTTACTTTTGTTCATTTCAGTCCTCTAACTTTCAAGTTTATTCAATTAAGGTTTTTCCATCAACTTTTGTTATATGTTATAGTTAATTTTTCAATTTTATAAATTTTTCTTCAAATTTTTTAAATTTTTCTAAAAAATTTTAACAAAATTTAACGAAAAAACCTTAATTGAATAAATTTGAAACTTAGAGGATTGAAATGAACGAAAGCAAAATTAGAAGACTGAAATGAAATCTGAAGCAAGTTAGAGAATCAATTTTACATTTTGACCTATTTCTTTATACTTTTTGAACATGCATAATTTTTTTTATTAATAATAAAATGACATGTCATTACTTTATTTTTTTTTAGAGCCTTATAATTGTTGAAAGTTGTCCCTAGCCAGTAGCTTACAGCCTTTTTCTTTTTCTTTTTTCATATTACCCCTTATAGAAGTAACTCTATCTAATCAAGTAACTCTTCTTCTTTTTCTTTTTACTTTTTCATTTCTATCTTATTATTATTATTATTTATTTTTCTTAATATAAATACTTTTTAAGATTCTAATGATTTTATATATGTATGAAGGAATTCGATGAGCACAACTTTTTTCACAATTTGTCAAAGTGATAAATTATAATTAAAATAATATCATTTTTACATGATCTTGCCATTGACACAATTTGTAGTATACAAAAAAAAAAGTTGCCATAAATTTTGTGTCACTGAACATAAGAATGAATTGGAGGATACTGTGAAAAGTTGTAAATAAGTTGAGTAGTTGTGGTTGTATAAACTTGCCCATTTCTCTAAGATCAGCTCCTCTTTCCATTAGAAATTTAGAGTTAGATTTCCTTTAGTCCAATTACTTCTAGGGATCTCCAAGTCCTTTCTTCAAATTTTTAAGTCTTTTAAACTCCTTAAACTAAAAGGCTATAACTTCTACAGGTAGAAAACCAGAATCTCAGTAGTAATTGTCTACATTAGAGAGCATAGTAAAAGCCCAGTTAATATATGTGTCAATTTCATGGGTCCAACAACTTTAAACTGTGGTTCTCAACGTAAGCAACTTCATAATTTGTCAAAAACAATTCAATTGAATCAGTTCAACTCAACAGTGATTTCCACTTCTATAAAGCTCCTGAAGCTGCCCCTTGCCCCCTTAAAATTCATTCCTGTCATTCTCATCAAGTTGACTTAACAGTGTTGCACATCAACTGATTCAAGCTAAAAACTATTTAATTAGCAGTAGCTATCTTTTCCTCCTGTACTGTGAGTTTGTACAATTTTTAGATGAACTTTTTATATATAAACTTAAATCTAGATATATATATATATATATAAATAATATAAAAGCATTGTGCTTGAATAATCAACTCATTCAAGTTGTGCATGGTAATCATGTCATATTATCTGTTACACAACTTGCTGTTTGGTTTCACCAATCATATACCCCTTTGTACCATGTAGAACCAAGAGTTTCAATTCATAAATCAAAGCAATTTTCAACTACTTATTAATATATAAATGTACGAAGAACCCTCTAGCCCTGTTGAAATTGATACCTTTTGTTAGAGTATTCACATTTAATTTTCTATACTTAACTATAAATTGCTTTTTCAAAAACTCACCCCCCGGCCTATTTTAACTATCCAATTTTGCATTACCACCAAAATTTTTTCTTTTTCCAATTTTGCAAGACACTCTAAATTATAAGTTCTATTATAATATTCTAATAAATTCATTTTTTCCCCATTTTCTACATTCAATCCCCAAACACCACAACCAATTACCATCTCTTTGGCAAGCAAATCAAACCCGGCTCGGCTCGAGATATTTTGAGGCCTAAGGAGAGACAATTTTAAAGGGAACTTTTTTTTTACTATTTAAATATTATTATCTTTCTATATGACATTCTTTTTTTCCTTTTGATGTTCTTCTTCTTCATCAAGAATTGTTATATTACATGTTTGAACATCATTATAATAATTTCCATTGTTATCTTTTTTTTGAATTGTTTTATTATCTTGTAACTCTTTTTTTTAATAATAAATTTCTTGTTCATTTGTGACATTGTAATGTAACAATGTCCTCTCTTATCTTTTTTAGTATTTTTCGTCAAATTAACATAATTTTTTTAAAAATAATGTTTTGACCCATACCTTAAAGACTTTGATATCCTCTATTAAAAAATAAAATAAAAATCACATGCATTACTCGGCTTTCCTCACAGATTTATTTATAAAAAAAATTTGATGAAACAAGTGTCATAAAAATAAGATCGAGTCTTTTGGCTAAAAATTACAAAAAACGAAGTTTATTATTGTTATAGGTACTGTTCAAAGTTATTTGGCAAAATGAGGAGAGAGACTGAATTTCGGCAACTGTATAACCGAAATTGCAAGAAAAAGTAGAATGTGTCAGGGGAGAGAGAAAATTGAATTTCGGTAATGACATTACCGAAATTCTTGTCCTGCCCTGCCTGCCCGTGAAGTGCCCAAAATACTGAAATGGAAAACCAATTGTGGCAATGACATTGCCGAAAATGGGAGGAAAAAAAAAAAAAAGAATTGTGGCAACCAAGTTGCCGAAAATGGAGGGAAAAAAAAAAAGATGCTACGTCCACAATATTTTTCACAATAAATTACAGGTGGTTAGTTGTTATTGGTTCAAATTTGAACCTAACACTAAGATAACTTTTTTGCCCCAATAATAACAATAAGTAATAACTTGTTATTTATGATTTGTTGTAAAAATATTGTGAAAATATTGTGGATGTATCATTTCAAAAAAAATCGTGAAGCCGAAATAGAAGGAAAAGAAAAAAAAAAAAAAAAAGTGGCAATGTGGCAATGCCATTGCTGAAATAGAGGGAAAAAAAAAAATTTCTCTCTATTTCGGCAATGGCATTGCCACATTGCCACTTTTTTTTTTTTTTTCTTTTCCTTCTATTTCGGCACCACAATTTTTTTAAAAATGATACGTTCACAATATTTTCACAGTATTTTTACAACAAATCATAAATGACAAGTTGTTACTTATTGTTATTATTGGAGCAAAAAAGTTATCTTAGTATTAGGTTCAAATTTGAACCAATAACAATTAACTACCTGTAATTTG
This sequence comes from Castanea sativa, assembly GCF_040712315.1. NCBI lineage: Eukaryota > Viridiplantae > Streptophyta > Magnoliopsida > Fagales > Fagaceae > Castanea > Castanea sativa. Next base: position 10,433,423 of record NC_134013.1, on the reverse strand, counting down.
TTGTGAAAAATGTTGTGGATGTAGAATTTTTTTTCCCCCCTCCATTTTCGGCAACTTGGTTGCCACAAAAATTTTTTTTCCTCTCATTTTCGGCAATGCTATTGCCACAATTGGTTTTTCATTTCAGCATTTTGGGCACTTCACGGGCAGGCTTGCAAGTAAGGGCAGGACAAGAATTTCGGTAATCTCATTACCGAAATTCAATTTTCCTCTCTCCCCTGACACATTCTACTTTTTCTTGCAATTTCGGCAATACCGTTGCCGAAATTCAATCTCTCTCCTCATTTTGCTAAATAACTTTGAACAGTACCTATAACAATAATAAACTCCATTTTTTACAATTTTTAGCCAAAAGACTCAAATAAGATCATTCAAATATCATCAATCTTGTTAAAGAGTTTTGTGTCTTAGTACTATTGTTTGGTTTTCTCCGTGAGAACTTGAGTTTGAATCCCCCACCCAACTTATTTTAATAAAATAAAAAAATCAACTTTAATAATGTGATACGTCATACATGTATTAAAGCTTCAAGCTATATACAGGTAGACTTTTGACTTAGAGTGAGAAAAACTCTAGTCCATTTATTAGCTTACTTGCATGTATGTATGGGCCTTCTTATTGGGTAAAATAATGACATTTTTATTTACTCTTTATTGGAGTTTATTATGACAAATTATTGTGAATGTTTGGAAGTTGGGCATGGCCAACTCAATACATTTTGAGTTCTAAAGAAATAAATTCAGTAGGTTTTTAAATATTCAAAGCTCAATTATATATTATTTATTTAACTTTCTATATTATATACTGGTTCAATTGTATAAGTAATCTAATTAAAGAATCAAATCAGTTTAGATATAAGTTCATATTGTTACCAATGCGATTGACCAAGTTGGTCAGGGTCTAATAACTATGGCTTTGGCCTTTTTCTTGATTACAAAAACTTACTATTATGATATAGGATTATTCCTTTTTTTTTTCCTTCTTCTAGATAATCAAAATTACTCTTTTTTTTAGCACACACAGAAAGAGAGAGATTGCAAAAACTTGCCAGGACAAACATGTTAATTTAGCTTAGCTCACAAAGTAGATGAACCTAAATTGAAACACAGCTAAAGGTCTCTACCTGTACTACCAAGTGCTAAGTGCTAACTACTATGCTACTCTATGCTAATTAGCTACACAGCAGTGTACTGCTATGTAGCTTAAGCCACGTGAGTGCTTTAATACTTTTTTTGTTATTATTAATTAATTAATTAATTATATTTTTTTGTGGGGGACAAAAAATTAGTAGTTCTTTAGTTCTCTTTCTTTCTTTTGAAAGTATGGGAGGTGCCTCAAATTCAATAGTTAAAGGCTACCTTTCTTTCAATTGGGTTGGAAATAAAAAAAGGAGGGGGCAGAGGAATGGTACTTTTTTATTCATGCATCCTCTTAGGTTACAAGCCTCAACTTTGAAACACAAGGCTTAGCCGTTATGGTTATTTATAGGCACTAATCACAATGAATTGGAAACTGAAATCCTATCATTTGACAGAGAAAATAGGAATAAGAACCCAAAGAAACAAAATCATCATTTGGCAACACAAATATTAAAAGGGGCAACCAAAAAAAAAAAAAAAAACCTCTTTCTCTTCTTTTTACCGCGTGACTTAGGATAAGCCTATGATTGCACCTTTGGTATTCAATTTTTATTCTTTTTGTTCTTTTTCTCTTGAAAAATTTAGTATCACAATCTTTTTTTTCTTGTCACATTGTAGCTGAATAGTAAAGAAAAAATAATGAATCTATGTAAGAATAATAAACAATTATTTATTTATTTTTTATCAAAATTGTGACTCTTTTTTTGAAAAACTAAAATGGATAATTTCTCTTTTAACTTTTTCTTTTGGTTAAATAAAAAAATAAAATTTTCAATATAAACTCAATCTCATGCTAAATGATGACAATAAATAATTTTACGTGAAGAGAGTTTCTAGTATAAACCCATCGAACCCGTAACATATAATTTACATGTACTATGGAGAATAATGTTCTCTTTTCCAACCTTACCGAGTGAAAATTTAGAGGATTTTAATACGCGGCCGAAGAGGAATTGAGGGAGTCAACTTAGAAGAAAGGTAGCGCAGGGCTCGAGAGTGAAAGAGACAGACACAATTATTGGGACTACTCGCAAGGCATTTATCCCATACCATACCCTATTTATATTACGGTTAATTCTTAAACCTCTCTCTCTCTCTCACTCACGTGACTTACCCAATTATCATTATTCTATTTTTTTTTTTTAAACAAACAAACAAACAAACCCTGATTCTATATAAAAGTTGATGATGAATCCCGATAACACAACCTCAAATTCAAGACCTTACGATTTCTGAACAGCGTGCCCAACATAATTTGATTTTACAATCACCATGAAAGAATAATTACTACTTGGTATACTTTCCTTTATAGGATGCACTGGTGCACAGTTGTATCGCAGCAAATTTGACATGATAGTAATGATAATTATACTTTCTCTCTTTAACTTGATAATGGTTATTGTATTTAATTAAATTAGAAATTTAGGTTGTTTGATCGAGATTAATAAGTGTGTATATATATATATATGTATATTTGTTTGTGGAGCTCGTGATTGATTATGCAAAATTTTTGGAATATATGTAAAGTTACAATTAACAAATGCCCTAAGAACAGAATATACAAATTACTCTATCCCACTTTGTTTGTTCTATTTGAAAAATCAAATTTTTTAAGGAAATATCATTTATTGTCTTGTATGCCTTATAAAAATGTATAAATTTACAAAACTGCTCTTAAATAAATTTATCAGCTTTAAAAAAAAAAAAAGTTATTCTTAATAAGGTAACTAAAAAGGTGCCCTAATTAGATTGATTTTTTAAATATTTGTTAGTTTTATTTCAAATAGTTTTGAAAATAAAGTAGGGGTATAATAAGAATATTAGTAAATTAATTAAATTTTTTTTTTTATAGAAACAAGACAACATTTTGGGACATTCTAAAATGGAATAGAAGACAAACAAACTGAGACGGAGGGAGTAATAAATTCTTAATTATGAGTTGTAGTACAAATTAAAAAACTTGTTAGAGGCTATTTGAATTGGGTGGAAAATGAGTTACATCACTTAGTTTCCATCACCCACAATCCCAAAAACGTGGGACCCACAAAAATAATTTGTTTGGAAAAAATTTTAAGTCTTGTTTCCATCGCTTAAAACTCAAAAAATTAATGATTCATTGAGTTAAAAGTATAAATTCACTATAATTGTGTATATATTTTTTGAATGTTTATGTTTAATTTGACATTATTTTTTGAAAAATGTATATAAGCATCATTTAATAAAGTATTCGATGCACTTTAACTTTTGCCCTTATAGTATTAGTTAACAAAAGCTTGAATATAATGAGGTTGTTCGTTAGTTCTTCTTCTTCTTCTTCTTTTTTATTTTTTTATTTTTTTCTCTTGCAATAAGTGGGAGAGGGGATTCTATGCAAAGCCATAATGTAAACATATTTGATGGAATTAGGAAAAGGAAAAGGTTTATAGAATTTGAGAGAAAAAGAAAAGAAAGAAAGAAAGAAAGAAGGGAAGTGATGTAGTCATTCTTTTGCTATGTTTGAATGAAGGTAAGAAAGATGGGGGGAAAAAGAGAGGATGATGATTTTCTTATGTTTTGTTTAGCTAAAAGAAGCAAATGAAAAAAAAAGCCACAGATGCAGATCCAACATGATAATATTTTAAGGTATTTTTTGATAAGGGTAGCCATCCATTACTTTTTCTTCTCCCTTTCCATCCGGTTTGAAGGGAAAAGCAAGAAGATGAAAACCGTGGATCCCATGAAAAGTATTTCACTATTTCAACCTACATGCCTACACCTTTCCTCTAGCCAAATTCGGGAAATCCATTTCTTTTCTTCCATTCATTCATTTGGTTTGATAGAAATTTAAATTTTAGTAATTTTTACATAATAATAGTACTGTTATAAACTATTTTACAAATTATTGATGTGATAAATTCTTATTAGTTCGAACCTAAATTCACTATTAACATCACATTTTTACTTACTAATAATTATTTGAAAAATGCTAAAACCACATCAGCAGTTTGTAAAAATATTGTAAAATAATTTGTGTATGCAGCAATACTCATTTTTATTAGTACACGTCAACATCTTTGAGTACTTATACTTTTCAAATATTATAAATTATATTAAGAGCTATTAATTTGCCTACTCTATCGACGTATAAACAAGAAATTGATTAAGAGTCTCCACTTCAAATATGAATATTTTATATATATAAATGAAAATGAAAAAAATATCCCTTTTAATTTATTTTCTTTCCTCCCCAATTAAACAAGCAGAAGTGAAGAATATTTGTATTTTGGTAGCCAAATAAGGAAATTACCTTATTTTCTTCCATTCATTTGTCTTAACTTCTTTCCCTCCCAATTATAAAGGTAGAAATGAAAGTTAGTTGTATTTGGTCCCAAGAGAAAATAATTCTCTCCCCCAAAATCAACTCACCATTAATTTTCTCTCATATTTTTTCCTTCTCCCCGCAAATCACCCCACTTTTCCTCCCAACCAATCAACGCCCCTAGGATCTATTATCAATGTTCCAACTTTAAATTCATTAATGATTCTGTACCAAATAAAGTAGGTTCAGAACTAAACAGCAAAGAACACAATGTTAGAATATTTTGTGGAAGCAATGTAGCCACTCATGTAAGTTAGACCCAAACTCAAATTACTTGGTTTGAGCAATCAAATATATTCTTTTAAAACCCTTTTGGGATTAATAGATTCTTAAAACTTTGTTCCTTCTGTTTAGTAATGTTGGAATCAAATATGCGAAATATCCAATGATTAAAATGAAACAAAATACAATGACACATGCAGAAGTTGTTTCATTGTTATTCAATATTTGAGGAACAATATTTGACCTGAAATTTTTATAAAAACTTTAGGACACATGCCAATTTAGGAATGTGCTGGCTCATTACCATTGTTTCGAGTCCTTTTGATCATTCGCAAAGGTGATTTTGGCTTCTATCACCAATTTAAGGATGCTCAATTCATTAAAACTGGGGTCATGTCAGCCACCACTGAACATTATATTAATTTTGCAAGAGAACAATATATTAGTTGATTTTCTTCTTCTTTTTTAACATAGTGTTATATATATATACTGGTCTACTGGACAACATTCACATGCCTTTAGCTGAATAAACTTGAAAGAGAAAATGACAATCCATTATACATCTAAGATTGTGAAGGATAAGGATTTTATTCAGTAAAATTTTGAGCAAAAAACATGATTTTATTTCAGCAAATGTTATTGTCATATTACAAATTAATTTACAACTACTTTTCAGTTGCCATTCCTTTTTTTTTTTTGAAATGTCCACACCATGTCATTTATGTTCTGATTGTTACATTTTGCCTGAAAGTGACTACAGCATCTGGGTTTTTTTTGTTTACATAATTTTTAATTAATTAATTTATAATTTAAAAAGAATTATAAAGAGAGTCAAATAGTAATAAAATTAAGGAAAGAGTCATGGCCTCGGGCCCCTAATACTGTGCTCATATTCTAAAGTCATTAATTGAAACAATGAGCATTATTATTAAGGACCCTATTGTTTTTGCACGCCGAACCAAATTTGTCAAGTTGCGTTTATGTACGGCGCGGCCAAGGCGGCAGGCCCTCTGTACCATCTTATACAGTATATATTATCATAAAAATACACAATTTTTACAACAACTACTCATAGCAAATTATAATTAGTAAGAAAAAAATGTTACGAGTTATGTAAAAGCGACCAATAGTCAATTATAAGTTATCATATAAGATAATCGTGACAAAAATTGTGACATTTAATGTGGTATTGGAATATAAACTTCAAACCCAATTATTAAGTGGCCACTAATTTTGGGCTCTTCACGTGATTGTTGGAAACAAAGGGTGCAGCTTCCCTTGGCTTTGTGAGGCTTAGCCTACTCTAATATATGCTCCCTAAGACTTTGTCACAATGGGTCATGATCTAATGTGGTTGAGTCCATTACAAGGACATTTATTCCCTTCAAAGATTAGCCAATCACAAAGAACCTAGTTGGGTCTATGTACAAGCAATAAGTTATATCCATTTGTCAAAGAACAGATGGATCTAAGGTTTGAATCCCATTATGACAAAAAAATATGAATTCCAGGTATCACTCTATCTATGCGTTAATCGTAACTTTTTATATTGAGGGGTCAATAATTTGACACTGCTTGCACGTTGACATGATTGGTCGAAATTATACTCATATAATATATTGACTATTAGACCATGTTTATGTTCACATTATATAATTATTGAACGGAGACAGAAAAACCATGAAAATAATCTAAGGAGAGAAACTGCGCCGATTAGAAATTTTTTTTTTTTTGAGTGATACATTGAAAAACACATTGCAACTATAGAAACTTTTTTTTTTTTTGGAGAATCTCTATAGAAACTATTAGTTGTTAACATATGTATATATTAGAAAACAAATGTGTCTGTCAAATCTCACAATGAAAACGTTTAAAATAATAAGTGTGTTTAATTGAGCTACTTTTGAACCCACGAGAAAATAAGTAGTGGCACATGGATGTCAATCAAAGTTATTAAGGTGTTTGAGTTTGATTTGTTTATCTTACTAACACGTAGTCGAGAATGAGTCATATCAAGTTGACTATCATGATATTTGAGTTTGATTTGTTTATTACATTATTAGACTTTGAGATAAATTTGAACTTAAAGCTTAATTTGTTTATTTTATTTAACATGTTTGTCAATAGTCTTTATTCATTTGGTTGACACCTTTAATTATTAAATTATCAAAAAAATGCAATTTGACAATTTTATCTTTCTAAAATTGCAAAATATTAACCAGGAAAAATATGTTATAAGTGTTTTGGAACATATGTGGCCGAGTTTCCATTTGTTTAAACTTGGTTCAATAAATTTTGAAATTGAGTTGATTATAAAAATAATAAATTACTATATAAAAACTCTAAAAATTGAGCTATATATGCATGGGCTGGTAAATGGCTGGCAACAATGACCTACGTGCTAGAGGTTTCTTCTAAAACTAGTTCTGTTGGACATAACATCACAAGTGTTGACCTCTAAGTAAAAACCCATTTTTTCAAAATCAAAACTAATAATTTTTTAATTTTTTTTTAAAAATTACCTCGTAACAATTAGTCAATGATAAAATCATCACACAAAGAATTTTGAGTGGCATAAAAAAAAAAAAAAATCATATGAGTAAGAGTGTAAGACAACTAAAAATCCACCCCGAGAATTTCGTAAACTCGTTTTTTTCTACGAACCGTCCGATGTAAAATTAAGAAGAAGAAAAAAGTAACATATGTCAGAGCAAATAGACAGCTGTCATTAATGTTGTTGCGGACACAATGTGACTCTATCATTTCCTTATTTTCTCTCTTGTGGTAGATTGCTTTTTGTGCATTAAAAATGGGACGGTCAGAAAAAGTACCAGCGGGTTTTCCGGTATAAGGACGAATAAGCAAAAGCTGAGACGTGACACGTGGGTGTACGACCACCATCGGATCTTCCACAAACGACTCAGATTCAATCATTCTTAGATGAGATTCATTGTAACTGGAAGAGAACTGTAGAGAAAATGTCCGGTGATAATGATAGTAGTATTTTCTTTTTCCCTTTTTTTAATTAAAAAAACAAAATTATTTTTATTTTTATTTTTATTTATTACTACTATTTTTCTTTCTCTTTCTCTTTTTATCAAACACAAACCCAAAAACACAGTTGTATATTTTTAAGAGAGAGAGAGAGAGAGTCTGAGTTGGTTGTCATAAATTAAATGAGGTTAGTGTAATAAGCAGAGTTGGGTGCAGTTACATGGCGGCGTAGCAGAGAGAGCTCTAATTCCATATGCCATTATTGCTCCGAAAAACAAAGAGAATTGAAACCTAAGTTAAGCAACCCTTCTTTCCTAAGTCCTTTACCCAATTAAATTCCAAAAAATTGTTTTCCAAAAATAAAGCTGCAAAAACACCCCCAACAACAAAAACACACTAGGAGTCAGAGAGTCAGAAACCCCAACCAAAAAAAAAAAAAAAAAATCAGGTCAAAGCCAGCCAAAACTCACAGACTCACAGTCTCATAAAAACCCACACACCAAATTTCCATTTACAATTCGAACCCTGAAGAACCACAAAATCACAAAGCAGTAAGTGTGTTACAAATTTTGTTTTTTTGGTGGATATTATTACTAATTTAACGTGGGATCAATCTGGCTATGGATTGTTACTCAAAATTGAGTAGTATTGGGTGCAAGAAATGGCTGGGCTATTCTATCTAGGAGGACGAGAAGGGTCGCACAACAAGCAAGAGGAAGAGGAAGAGAAGCAAGAGAATAATAGTAACAGCTTGTATTTGTACAGAAACGAAGAGATCTACAACCACAACAGCAGCAGCAACAACAAAGGGTTTGAGCTATGGCCTCAACAACAGTACTATCCGCCACAGCAAAACTTGAGCAACTTTTACTCGTTTGGAGTGGGTCCTAGTAGTCGAAGAATTAGCAACCATAACCTTAACGACGTGTCTGATCACCATGAATCGTCAAGATCCGGGTTCACGTTGATGAGGCAAGGAGGGCTAGGTGGGCTCGGTGGTGGAGGCATGAATTGCCAAGATTGTGGTAACCAAGCTAAGAAGGATTGCCCACATCTCAGATGCAGAACTTGTTGCAAAAGCCGAGGGTTTCAGTGTCAAACCCACGTTAAGAGCACTTGGGTCCCTGCTGCTAAAAGACGCGAACGGCAACAACAGCTTGCAGCTTTACAACACCAACAGGAACAACAAGAACAGCAGCAGCAGCAGCAACAACAACAACAACAAGAACAGCAACAGTTTCGAGGAGAGAATCCGAAAAGACAGAGAGACAATCATGGACTCGCTTGCATTCGTATACCCAATACTACGTCAGGTAAAGTTATATAACTTATAGTCTATAGCTACAAATACAAACAAAGATTGGAATTTTGGACTTAAAAATAAGATCTTGGAAAGGGTCTACTATACAAGAAGGATTTTTTTTCTTCAAGAAAAGCAAAGTTTATACAAAAAGATTTTGTGGGAATTGATTTCTATAGACAAATAATCAGAATCCCGTACCCAACAATTCCATATCGTTTGCGTGCGACTAAGTCTACCTCAATCCATAGTCACACTCTTTACCCACTCGTTTGCTTTTCTTTCTCTTTCCAATATTATTGTTCCACTGTTGCTAAGTAAAACTGACGAAAAGTTCCATGAAATTAGTTAGACTACTTTCCATTCTTCATTACTTTATTTTTTGCAGACAAAAAAAAGAGAAATATCAAATATACTTTTTATTTTTATTTTTATTTTTTGGTTTGAACTAATTTTTGTGGGAGTTGATTATATATTAGGGTTGGAACTTGGACAATTCCCAGCTGAGGTAAACTCTCCAGCAGTGTTTCGCTGTGTAAGAGTAAGCGCAATGGAAGATCCAGACGAACAGTACGCATATCAAACGGCTGTAAGCATTGGAGGGCATGTTTTCAAAGGCATTCTTTATGACCAAGGTCCAGAAGATCGTTACACTACAGGTGGTGAAATCTCCTCAGGCGGCGGAAGCGGCGGCGGCGGTGGTGGTGGTGGAACTCAACCACTTAATCTCATTACGGCTGGTACCACGTCTGCCAATGTGACCACAGCAAGCACTAGTAATAACCCAACAACTACTACCACGTTGCTTGACCCTTCGTCTCTATTTCCAGCTCCAATCAATGCGTTCATGGCTGGTACGCAATTCTTCCCACCCCCAAGGTCATAGAAGCATTGTTTTAACTACTTTTAGCAAGCAAAAATCTTGAAATTTGTCACCATATCTACATTGTTCTCGTTAAAAAGTTTTAATGTAGTAGTTACTTTGTAACAACCGCTAGTAGAAGTAGTAGAGAAGAGAAGAGAAGGCATAGGAATTAGAAAGAAACGAGGAGGATATGAGCTAGCGGGGATGATATGGGAGATGTTTGATCTTGTTCGAATTTCAATTCAGATTTTCATGGTTATTAGTTGATCTTATCGATGACCCAATGAATATATTTTTAATTAGAAACCATTTGGTTTTTTTTTTTTTAAATTGTTGGGAACATGTGGATGTGTGCATTTTTATAATAATGTTTTGTTACTCCATTTTGATTTCTTTATACACTATTAGTATTTTTCTTATCTGGGTTGATATTCAATGCGCTTTCTAGTTGGTGTTGCACTCGAAGCCGCTTTTTCCAGTTTATCCGTTTGCTTGCCGGACGATTTAGCTAGCTTCCGTGTTTGGCTAAGCAAAGAATTTAAATTTTAAAATCCCAAATCTTTCTTCTTTATAGTTTTATACTTCTTTACACGATTTTTGGAGCAAAAGAAAAGATGGGCATGGGCTGCCCCGTTTTGCAGAGTCTGACTCATGCATTGGCTATTTGCAAGCTGTCATTCCAGTCCAAAAAGTTAATCCTTGAACCCTTCCTTTCTTCTTTTTTTACTGCATAGACACACACATGCTTACATTAACATGTAAACTTAAATCCTGCATAATTACTGAAAAATAATTGTGAAACCATTGGCCCTTGAATATACATGCATGGTGGAGAGAAATGGAGTGCTTATTAGCTGATAATGTTTAAAGCTGCTGCAAGCGTGTGTGCATGTGATATAGGGCAAGGTACATATATGAAATAATAGGATTAATGATGCTATGATCATAGATTTCTAAATTTGGTAAATATGAAAGAAACATAAAGGTAATGGAAAATTTCTCTAGCTTTGTAATATCTGGCTCATAACATGTGCAATCTCATCTTCAAACTGATTGAGACAACCCTCATTATTAATGTATATAAAGCACTTGTTCAATGCTTTATGAAGGAGTTAATATAACTCTTTGAATTCATGAATTAGTTCTTCAAGACACAACATTACCTTAATGAAGAACTTATGGATTGTAGAAGATGATGATTCTTATTCTACATATTATGGTTCATTATTGTATTATCCCATGATTGAGCTTAATGGACACTGAAGGATATAACAGTTGTTGAACAGCCTAAGAAATTCACTCATGACACAACTGCATAAATTGATCATTTATTTATGTTATACTGAAAATTAGTCAAGAACCTTGGCAGGTATAACAACAAAATCATGCTGAAGAAAGGAAGTCACATAATTTTCATAAAATTACAAAATCATGATTTTATTGATGAACAAATGTTACGAAGGAAATCATGATAACTGTTACAAAATGGTGATTAAGCTTTTCCACCTCATATATATATATCTTATGGGTGAACAATGCATTGCTATGAAATCGAGCATCAAGGCATTGGCTTATTATTTTGGTTGCTTTTGTATCATTAGATTCAATGAATAATATGAATAAAAATTTTTTGTGTTCCATTTTATACTCTATTAATTACAATTTTTCATGCATATCATTATTTTTCATTTTAAACTTTGATTATTTTATAAAAAAAGATAAGTTGTTAATGGTGGATCATAAAATGGAACACAAAAGTGGAACAAAGAATTTTTATTGTGAATAATATGGTTTTCTTTTGCTTGAAGTTATTATATTATTTATTAATAATGCATCATTTCTGAATTCTAGACATGATAAGATCCTTATAGACACGAACAAGATCTTCTTTATTTCACTTGTAATAAAGAGAGTCTATTTTAAACAGAGAAGATCGCCATATCCAATGTATATGATGAATAATGGACCAGGAGAAAAAGCAAAACAATTACATTATAGGTATATATAATGACTCAGTTGACTTTACTTACCCAAGAAAAAAAGTTTGTCTCAAATCTTCTCATAAAATCAAGAGTGTGAGTAGAAATTGTATACTACTTTAATTCAATGTTGGTGTATCTTCATGACCAAAATAAGACACAAGCTAGATGGTTGTTAATTATGCGATTGCAGTTGTGGCTTCTTGAATCATTCAATATATGTGTTTCTCATTGAATAACTGGTCATCCAGTATAGGAATCAAGTCATCTTATCACCGCTATTTACAGCATCTAAAATGAGTTCATTGATTTTTTTTTGTCTACAAGTAAATTCGTCCTCTACTGGTTGATTGTATGATTAACTGTGATTTTCACTGGCAAGTCAATTTACTGTACAAGCAACAGACAACATTTGAAATGAGCATATTGTTTAGTATTTGTCTGCAAGTAAATCCATAATTTGTCTACTGGTTGTGTGGTCACTTGGGGTCACTTTGGATGACTCTCCCTCTTTTTCGTTGGCTAGCTAGTGCGTTAGCTCTATTTTAGCATATCAAGATGGTACTTAACGATGGCGACCAGACTTTTCTAATTTGTTCGTTTCAAAAGCTAATAATGAAATGTTCATGATCATAATGCGAAGTATAATAGAATGTCAATATATGAGGGTGCTATATTTGATTCCATAGCTAGCCTCATGAGTAATCAAGTACTAATAACCCCGTTTTCCCATAAGTTACTTTTAAGGTACTATATATGCTAATTCTGATTTCTATTGTAATTTCTAATCTCTATATATAACAAGACATATCACACGCAATTTCACGTGATGTCACTGTGGAAAAATGGAAATGACAAGGTACCAAATATATCTTTCTTATTACATCTCTAAGTCTCACTGACTATTAATTGGTCAAATTTTTGGACTTTTAAACGCCAATTCAGTCTCTCTCCAGGCCGCTTTATGAGAGATTACACGTAATTCACACATTAATTGTGTATATATAGTACTACTATTTACATTTTTGAGTGCGAAATTCCTTTTTTTTTTCTTTTTTTTTTTCTTTTTTCTCTCATAGACTTACAAATCCTAAGTAATATTCTACTAATATTTCTGGAATACTCAGGTGGTCTGGATTTTGCTCACGCAGTCCCGGAGAGAGGGATTCATGGGAGCGAAAAAGAAAACATAAACATAAACAGAATCACAAACACTTTTTATTTTTTATAAATTTTTGGGTATTCAATTTAAATGTGTGAGTCCTAAAGTATCTTAGAACATATCTTGGTCAAGAAACAAGTCATGGTCAAGATTGTGTGATATACCTTGTCCTGTCTTTGTCAGAAATCGGCTTGAACTTGACTATCATCAATCTAAATTAAATGTACTCAGAAAATATGGACACCTAATCCTTGAATGACGAACAATTTATATGCCCCCACAAAGTTAGGCTCTAACTGTATACCATCTCTCTTTGTCTCACATCAAGTGTGAGCTATTACACAGTTGCTACAGTTATTAGTATAGGGTGGGTACCAACTATCACCTTAGCTGCATTGACACAGGAATAATTAAGTAGGATCCAAAGTTTTATTTTTCTTTTTGAAAAAAATAGATTCAAAAAGCTACTTTTCTAAAAAACAGTAATCGAAAATATTGCTCTATAATCTTTGTGACAGAATATGATTTCAAAATGGGCATGCATCCAGGGCTATTTCATACCTTATAGGACCAAACCCAGCAAACCTCACCACTCTTAAAAGAGCTAGACACCTTACCTTAGGTCAAGTCAATGACCATTAATGTTTCAACATTATACATTCAAAGACATTTAACTCTTTGTATTTGTAAAATTTGGTAACCTAGTTGAGTTGGACAGGAATGGTTGGTGGCTCAACCTTCAACGTAGCGAAAAAGCCAAAACCATATCCAATAAGAGTGACTAGCTAGGGTTTCTCACTACTGTAGGCACTCTAGGGCTGAGTAGTGATTTGATTAGCATGGTAGGTCGAGGCCAGACGCATGCGAAACTATTATCGCTTCTATTAGGCTTTGTCGCTGGACTATATTCACATTGTGGTCCAAAATATCAGTTTTTTCACGTAGCTTTGCTGCTCTATCCTGCATATATTTGAATTTTGATTGTTTATTTTTGTGATCTTTCTTATAAAGCTTTTAAGCTACCAATAATGTTTTAGCATGATCGCCAAGGCCATAATTGACATTTATGTAAATGGGCCCTCAACTCTGGTTCCTATATAACTTTGCATTTGCAATCATACACTTTCTGGTTTATTGTTTCCAATTTCACCAAATGTCACCTAAAAAGACTGCTCCCTTCAATAAGTTCAATTATGTATTGCTGCGGTTTGTCTCAAAGAGAAAGGTACTTGGGTCTTTCTCTTCTCAAAGAAAGAAAAAAAAAAGTGTCTGGTCTTTCGAGTTCCAACTTATATTTATTGCGACTAATAGTCAACTTATATATATTTATTGCCACAGATTTTACTCAAATGGAAGATATGGATAGGATCAAATCTTATTAGGCTCAGCTTTTTTTTGTCCTGCATATGCATATGGGCCTCATTGAAAGGGATACTACTTATTAATAACCATGGCAAAGATGCTTCGCTTTACCTGACTCACCCAGTCACCTTATATACCTGGTGTAAACTATTTGTACTCCATAATTTTTTTGAACGGTATTTTGACAACTCAAACTGTTTGATTATATTGCCCTTTAACATAATGTCCTTACTTGTAATCAACGATCAATAACTATCTTATCATTAAATGTTAAATTTCAAGTATTTTTATATTTAAAATTATATGTCAAACATGAACTAATTGATTAAATAGTCAATAAATATGATTAACACAAAATTTAGTATGCATTTTAAGAACAAAAAAAATATGTAAGCTAATAATGAAATTCTCAAAATATCAATTTAATAAAAATTTATGGAGTAATATGACATCACAAAGAGTTACATAATGTATAACTTTCTCCTAACCCTAAATATTCCTCTCTATATTGTTTACATAAAAAAGAGTTGCCCAGGCTTGAAGACAAAATGACTTGCAGTCGTGTGCAATCACGTGTAGTTCAAGTACTGTCATATATGTGTACTGTTAAGTTAAGAGACAAATGTCATACGAGACAAATGTCGTACATATTTAGATTGGTTAGTTTTGTTAGTGTAGTTAATTAGCTTTAACTTTTAACTTAATCCTAACCCTATATTTCCCTCTCCCTGATGAACAATGAGAAGAGATGCCCATGCTTGAAGACAAAACAATTTGTAAATTACGAGTCTCTTAAGTTGAGCGACATGTTAATACACTTTTTTTTTTGGGTGTAATGTAGTAATTCTTTTCATTTGGAATGCTGCAAGTCATGTGCAAAATTATGTAGTTTAAGACATGTACTGTTAAGTTTAGAGATAAATGTTATAAGTACTTAAGAAGGTTAGTAATGTTAGCGTAGTTAGTTAATTAAAACAAATTCCTGTTAATGTCCAGTAATATAGTAACAATTAGTTAGATAGGATTTTAAGTCTTTGCTTTTGTATATCAGCTATAGAGCAATCATTTTGTTAGATTATCATGCGATGAATCAGTCGATATTGGGCTTTTGCCCTTATTTTGTAAAAAATCGAGCACAATATCTTTATTTTGAAACTATTTAAGTCCGTGTCTCTGTTTTAGTACTCGATTTTAAAAAAATCGAGTTACAAATAGAACTTGACATTAGTAATATCGAGTTCTATGCATATTTTGCTACTTAATTTTTTCTAAAAAATTTTAAATGAAACTTGACTTTGAAAGTCGAGTTTTAATTAAAAATTTTCATATGACTCGATTTTGAGGATATTGAGTTTTATACCGAATTCGATTTTGTTAAAATCAAGTTTCAAAAACAGGAATACGAACCTAAATAGTTTCAAAATATGGACATATTACTGTTATTTTTGCAAAATAAAGGCAAAAACCCAAGATCCTCCAATGAATCAATAATAACCTCAGCTTGATTCCTCCATTCTCTCTTGGTAAGCTTAGCTTCCATTTTTGTTATTATCCTCTTTTCTCTCTGAAGTGAACTCTCAAGTATCGATGCATGTCCGTTTCTTTCTTATCATTGTCGGAGCCACCACATTAAGGATAGAACCATACCTTCACCCGTCTTGATTTACCTTGATCCTACCATATCTTGTTGCTATCTCTAACCACAAATTGCCAGTAAATATAACAAATATGTAAATATGCTCACCAAAGCACATCAGAATTTAATCATGCTATATAGTATTGAATGAAGCCATTTGGATCAATAAACGTGGTGATGAGAGATTGAATTTTATTTTTTATTTTAATTTTTTTATAATCCCTTTGACTTCACTATTTTTTTTTTACTGAATTTGATAAGGATTGGCCTAAAATTTTAATGAATTATGTTATTTTGAAGTAGTGCTTGTCTTAACTTTTGTCTTTAATCCAAAAAAATAGAGGGTAACTTACACTGAGACCTCCAGGTACAACGTAATTATACTAGTTTTATATGATTTTCAAGAAATAATATTATCTCCCCTATTATCAAAATAATTGACACTCTTCCTACCTTCTAATGGTGTCAACTGTCGACAATAAAAATGAAATATTCCTAATAAAAAATGACCTGGTTCGTTCCGGCATATATATATATATATATATATATATATATATTTTTTTTTTTTTTCACTCAAAAAAAAAAAAGAAAAAAAAAGAGAGAGATAGGATTTTTTAAAACCTTTTTGACTCTGATTATATTATATTTTTTATTTAATATAAAATGAAAATAAAATATAAGTAGAAACTATAACCAAATAGTTCCAAACAAATGCAAACAAATCTCATCCCTATAGCCGAACAAACCCAACCATTTATCACCATTGCTGCTACATCCTTCACACTGACCCATCCTTCCTCTACATCCGTACCCCTTGGTTATTAGCTACACAGTACACATGAATCTCCTTAATTAGTCCTATACTCCTATCCCATCCGGAGGTTCACATTTACAACCCAAAACTACATTGTCAATTTTTGTGAGATAAAAAGCGTGTTATGTTAGTCCCCTTTCATTGGGCTAAAAAACACGAGTACTTTCGTATATACCGTATATGCCTTTTGGATTAGTCCACAAGTGACGAACCCCAAGTCAAATTATTGTTGCTTTGCTCTCTGGCTTATTTAGTCTATTAGGCGTGTCTTGGATTTTATTTGTGGGTTGTGATAGCAGTATTGAATTGAGTCATGGACTTGGATTGTGTATGAAGAGATATGGCTTGAATTTAGGGGCTTTTTATGCACATACATGATTTGTATGAGAGTAATTTCAATATAAGTGGATTCACTTGTTTTTTGCCTAGCTTAAATTGAACTAGAACTCCTTGTTTTGGATGACTTGTCATTTGGTGGAGGTCTACTTGAATTGGATCTCTTTTCACGTGGTGAAGGAAACTTGTTCTCATTTAGTCTTGGAATTCTTCTTGACTTTGGAGTCCAACATGAGATTGATTTTTTCTTTTGCTTGGATTAGTATGGTGCACGTGGACACAAGGAAATTGCATTACAAATTCTATTGCTTGAAGGACTTGCATCTTTGCCGACTTGAATATCCTATATAAATAGAGTGTGTTGCGGCAAATTAAGAGTTGCGTGTGTGTGCGAAAAAGAGGCTTTCTCTTGGTTTGGTTATTTGATATTTGTGGGTTGCAATTTGGAATAGTGAGAGGTTTGTTGCCACTTAGTTTTGATTCTATAGTTTAGTAATTTGCTCTCTCTTGGTGTATTGTAACTTTTGGATTTGATTTGTAGCTCTCTCTTTGGTTTATGCCCAATTTGCATTTAGTATATGTGAACTTTTGGTTTTTTGGTTTGTATTTATGAGAGAGAGCTATTTGGGTGTAGTTGGGATTTGGGTTCGCGAGAGTGCCTTTACACCAGTTTGAATTATCCCAAATTTGTTATAGTGGAATTTGTTTGTCGTCGCCTGTGGATGTAGGCTATTGCTGAATCACGTAAATCTTGGTGTTTTGTGTTTATTTTCTTTTAGATTAATTTTCTTAGTTCCTATTGTTAGTTTGGAGATCTTTCTCAAGTTTAAAATATTTTCACAATCAATCTTGATAATATTTGAGCTTTCGCTATTTTACAACAAACTGGTATTAGAGGCAAGGTTTGCTACCTAAGTGTTTGGATTTGTTTTCTTTGGAGATTTTGGTGATTGGTTCATGGATCTAATTATTGGGGAGAAAGATGTCAGGTGATTCCTCTACAAAATCTTTGACGGATTCCTCTAGAAAAACTTTGTCAGAGTCTTTTGCAAAACCTTTGGTGGTTAGGATGATGATTTCTAATGCCAAATTTGAAGTAGAGAAATTTGATGAAATGAATAACTTTGGCATGTGGCAATGCGAAATTATGGATGTATTGGTCTAACAAGAATTGGATATTACTTTGGAAGACAAACCTGAAGGGATGTTAGACAATGATTGGGAAAAGATTAATAGAAAAGCTTGTGACACCATTCGTTTGTGACACCATTCGTTTGTGTTTGGCCAAGAATCAAAAGTATATTGTTATGAGGGAGACAAAGGCTAAAGAGCTTTGGAAGAAATTGGAGGATAAGTATATGACCAAGAGTGTGGAGAATCGTATTTATTTGAAGAAGAAGCTCTTCCATTTCCAATATCGTGCTCGTATTTCTATGTCTGAGCACTTGAATGATTACAATAAAATACTTGCTAATTTGCAAAATTTGGAAGTTGATATTAGCAGTGAGGATAAAGCTCTCTTGTTATTGAATTCATTGCATGATAATTATGATCATCTAATTACTACACTTTTGTATGGAAAAGATGAAATTAAGTTTGATGATGTGTCCAATGCTTTGACTAATAATGAGTATCGTATGAAAGATAAGCAAGCTTAAAGGAATACAATGACTAAGACTTTGATTGTTAAGGGCATGTCTAATGATAAGAAACTTGAGAAAGATGAGTGTGTCTATTGTCACAAAAAAGGGGCATTGGAAGAAAGATTGTCATTTGTTGCAAAACAAAGACAAAAAGGATTCTAATGCAAATGTAGCACATGATTGTGATGAGGATTCTGATTTTGCATTGACTAGTTCATCATTTGTTTGCCATTCAAATGAGTGGGTTTTGGATTCAGCTTGCACCTTCCATATGTGTCCGAAAAAGGAATGGTTTTTTCAACCTAGAAGAGTTGGAACTTGGTTCAATCATCATGGGTAATGATCAATCTTGTGAGATTTTGGGGAAAGGTAAAATCAAGCTGAAATTGCATGATGGAACAGTTCATTTTCTGAATGAGGTTTGATATGTACCTGAATTGAAAAGGAATCTCATCTTAGTTGGTTTATTAGAATCGAAGGGTTTCAAGATTGCTGTGGAGAATGAAACTTTGAAGGTACAACATGGTGCTTCGGTAATGATAATGGCCACACGTTGAAGGAACATGTTTTTCCTTAAAGGGAGTATTGTTGAAGGTGGAGTAACAATTGGGGAGGTTACTTCAGACACTACTAGAATTTTGGAACATGCCAATGATAATACTTTGTTTGAGAGTGTCAAGAACTACAAATTTGAAGTTTGGGAGCCTTGTGCTTTGGAGAAGCAAAATAGGGTCAAGTTTGGTATAGTAGTTCATCATACGAAGGGTATGCTTGACTATGTACATACTGATGTGTGGGAGCCTATTAAGGTTGCTTCTTTTGGAGGTAGGAATCATGATGTCATTTTTGGTGGTGACATGGTGATTAAACCTTTGCACAAGTTCAAGTGTTGCTTGGGCTTGTTTGGTATTTGCAATTTGAATTAGCCCGTAAGGGCTTTGTTATAGGCAACAAAGAAGTTTCATTTGTGGTGATATGCACTTTGTTTGGACTCTTATTTGGATTGTCACCCTCTTTAGGTGCATTGGGCATCTATTGGTGCGTTTGGAAATAGTTTTGGATAATTTGCACTTTGTTCGTTTGGTTAGGCTCTAATTTGATTTAGCGCTTTGCATTTGTGGTTTGGCAGATGCCTTGTCAAGGTGGAGACCATGGTTTTAAAAACCAGACCGGAGACAAAACTGGATTTGTCTCCAATTTCTGGTTTTGACCCCAGTTTTAAGCCTTTTTACTGAACCGGATTGGCCTTCGGTTCCTGATTCAACAGGTCGAACCGGCCGGTCCGGTCTGGTTTTTAAAACATAGGTGGAGACTTGTTAAGGATTTGTACTTGGAGGTCTACAAATTTCATTTGTGATGCTTGATGGAATTCAAGTCAAGGTGGAGATTTGTAGAGATATGGCTTGAATTTAGGGGCTTTTTATGCACATACATGATCTATATGTGAGTAATTCCACTATAAGTGGATTCACTTGTTTTTTGCCTAGTTTAAATTGAACTAAGACTCCTTGTTTTGGATGACTTGTCACTTGGTGGAGGTCTACTTGAATTGGATCTCTTTTTCACGTGGTGAAGGGGACTTGTTCTCATAGAAGTCTTGGAATTCTACTTGACTTTGGAGTCCAACATGAGATTGATTTGATTTAGCCGACCTTGAGAGACAGCCATGTGATTTTGAGTTATTCTTGGAGTAGATTTTGTCTTTTTCTTGGATTAGCATGGTGCATGCGGACACAAGGAAATTGCATTACAAATACTATTGCTTGAAGGACTTGCATCTTTGCCGACTTGAATATCCTATATAAATAGAGCGTGTTGGGGCAAATTAAGAGTTGTGTGTGTGTGAGAAAAAGAGGCTTTCTCTTGGTTTGGTTATTTGATATTTGTGGGTAGCAATTCCAATTTGGTATTTGGTATTCGTATTTGGCATATGTGAACCTTTGGTTCTTTGGTTTGTATTTGTGAGGGATAGTTATTTGTGTGTATTTGGGATTTGGGTTTGAGAGAGTGCATCTACACCAATTTGTATTATCCCAAATTTGTTATAGTGAAATTTGTTCGTCATCGCTTATGAATGTAGGCTATCGCTGAATCACGTAAATCTTTGTGTTTTGTGTTTATTTTTCTTTTGGATTAATTTTATTCGTTCCTATTGTTAGTTTGAAGATCTTTCTCAAGCTTAAAATAGTTTCGTAATCAATCTTGATAATTTTTGAGTCTCCATTATGTTACAATAGCGTATTGTTTTACTATGACTATTGATTTCTTCTCTGAGTTTAACCAGAGTTGAAAAGATAATAACAAATGTTTTCTTACAATTTTTTATTGGAAATATTCCTAAGAAAAAAAAAATACTACATATATATATTTATATATATTGTGGGCGACAAGGACCTCGTGTATATGCAAGTACTTGGGCCTTCAACTTATTTGTTAGTGGGATGAATCTCAATCCTACCTGCGGGCCTCCAACTTATACCTGGTTATCCTCCCTCAAACTCTAAACTCTCACCATTTTTCTTTCCTCTTCTCACTTTTTCCCAGTTTCTCTCTTATCACTTTCCTTCCCTCCTTTTTCCAATCCCTAGAACTATGGCCTAGACCTCCTTTTATACCCCTTCGTGAGTGGGGTGACTATCATTTTTATTTCTACTCACTAACGTATTCCCACATCTCTTAGAATCCCAAGGGATCCTCACGAATTTAGAGGATTCCCTTGGAACTTGTTCCAGACGTCGGTTAAGGTTCGGTAGTGGATTCTTTTCATAATCATTGGCTCTCGGTTACCGGCCTCCTTCAGACCGCGTATAGAATTCCTTCATTATCGTTTCAAATCCCTATTCCAAAAGGACCCCTCGGGTAGGGTCGTGCTGAACTCTTAGTGCTCGGCTAGTGGTTGGGTTAAATATGAGGAAGCCCGGGGCAGTCTTTTTATTGTATCCTGGACTCATTACATTCAATGGGCCTTGAGCTTCGTATTGGGCTTTGCTTGTACGGTCGGCCCAGTCCATTAGGCCCAGTTCACCCATAATAGCCCCCCATGATCCTATTCTTACAAAGTAGGGATAGGATCGTGGTTTGGTTGTTTTATGATCAGGGTGTTGGTTCCCGTTCAATCCCTCGGGAAGGAGTGCGTGCATCTCAAGAAGTAGAACGAACCATCTTTTAACACGATGGATTGGACAACTTGCCCCATCTAGAAAAGAGCGTGGTAGGATTTGGCGTATCCAGTAGTCCAGATAATCTGACGCTTCGTTTACCAAAACACACATGGTGTGTACTAATGACCCGCATTTATTGCCATGTGATAGTTACCATTAATGGCTCTCTTACCCCTATAAATATCCCTCCACGTCCACTACGTTCTTTTCTTTTATCTTCCCCTTTGTCTTTTACTTACTCTAGTGCTATCATCCTCTTTGCGTTCCCGAGCTTTCATCTTCCTTAAGAGACCTCACTCCCTCCTTTTAAAGAAAGAATTCTGTAAGTCTCTATCTCTTCTCCCATTTCAACTTATATTTCAACAACATGCCTTTTTCTCATCTTTTAGAAACTAGGGAAAATGTCGCATCATTCAGGGCTATGTTTAACATCCTTCAAGATGTAGAAATTTCATATTGTGATGAGGGTGACACAGAAGACCAAAGGCATCCACACATAGTGTTCTTCCCCTTAATGTCTATTCTAGAGGGTGGGGTTAGGTTCCTTGCAGACCCCTTTTTACTTAGGACTTTTAGATTCTACGGTTTAAGCCCCGTCCAATGCTTGCCTAACTTTTATAGGGTAGTGAGCTGCGTGGCTCGTCTGAGCCTTACCCCTCATGACATTAACTTCATGTACTCCATTTGAGGGAGTTTGCACCTCGGGTATTACCTTCAAACTCGGAGCACCATGGTCCAACTAATATCTTGCCTTCTCAATTCCAATAGGAACTCGGCAGGGGAATCTGTAAAGGTGAGTGGCAATTGGCTGAACGGAGAGCTAACTTGCCCAACCTTGCCCTGCAAAATAGGTCGGTTTCTCCTTCTCCCGTCTCCCGAACCAATTGTGACATTAGTATCCCATACTTTATTTATACATTTGAACGACACCAACTAACATAGACACATTTTTACTTTATTTATTATTATTGTTGTTTATTTATTTTTTAACTAATAATAACTCTTGGCTGCAGTTTCCAAGAACTTCTGGCTGGATATCAACATTGTGCAGGTCAAGGAGCTTAACTTCATCCTCTACTCCGAGATATTCGTGAACTATAGCGAGCGGTTGAGGGCTTCCCACCAAATTCTAGGCTGCACACCCTCTTACACAAGCTACGAGGATTCGTCAGGCGCCCTTTTGTACGCCATCTCCTTATTGTCATATTTAGACGTTCGTCTACCAAGCTTTTTGCCTCCAGGGCTTACTTCTAGGGAAGCCAGGGAGTTAGGTTCCCAACTAGTCAGACACAACTCCCTTGAGCCTATTCAAGATGGTTCAGGAGACATTGTCTTCCAAGGTCAGCCAGAGCACATTCTTGTGGAGGCCCCTCCCTGAGAAAACCCTGAGGAAGAGGGTCCAACCGTTGAAGAGAACATCTTCGCACATCCAGACCCCGCAATAGGGATGGTGAGAAAATGATTAATGACTTTAGATAGCTGGTTTCCCCCGCGCCTAAACAACAAAAGAAACACCATAAAGGCACGGGCGGGGTTGTCACCAAGAAAGAACTCCCCTAGCCACCCATTTACCGACTCCTGCCTTAGGTAGATCATCTGTACCGCCGACTGGTAAAACTCCCCAAGAGAAATAGCCCCCGAGCCAACTAGTCATAATCGGTTCACAAGTCACGGCGTCCTCCTCGGGTTCGGCCACCCCATGGGAGTGCACCTTCCAGCTGGGAGACAAGGCATTGCCCACCAGTTCTTATGTTAGAACTTGTCGAAGCGGGGAGGGAGGTCAAGTATCCAACTGCTTGGGGCACGCCCTCCTGCTCCCGGCCGATATGGAGCACTATGCCAATTGCCAAGATGATGATCTGGTGCTCAAGTTGAAATGGGACACCACCATGGTAAGTTCCGATCTTCCCGAGTCTTTTTAAATATCAAAAATAAATAGCAAGTGTTACTTGTTGGTTCGGAATTATTTTAACTTGGTTTTTTGGTGTAGGCCGCCCAACTAACCCATGTGGTGGAGGATTGGCTGAAGGACGCTCAAGAGGGGGATGACTCCCTCAAGCAAGTGGCCAAGGCAAGCCTTAAAGAGAAGATACTGGGGCTGAATGTGATGGAACGGCGTGCTACAACCGCCGAGAGAGCGTTGGAGCAGGCCGAGCAGAAGGCCACTGGGGCTCTCAACAAGCTCGAGGAGGTTGAGCTTAAGCTCGCTGGAACTGCCAGTGTCCTTTCTACTCGGGATAAGGAATTTGCCAATTATAATGGGGGAGAAAAAGCTCGGAAGGAAAACTACTACAACGAGTGCTTCAAGCATGTCGAGAACATAGTGAGCCCTGTGATCTTTTAGGCTCAGAAGTTTGGGTTCATAGAGGGATGGATGGTGGCAGTTAATTCTATCGGGCTCCTCGAAGAATCCTCGTTCAAGAAGGCCAACCTGGTGCCCTTACCCAAGGACCCCGCAGTTGGCATCCAAACCGAAGGTCCAGAAGTGGACAATAGTGACGACAAAGAAGGCAGCGAAAGCCCCAAATCCCAAGAGTTGTCACGGCAGATTGACTCTCATGTTGTGGTGCTCAATGATGAGCAGCCAAGGACTGACGCTTCTGCTTCTGAAGAGACAGCTCAACCAATAGTGGCATCTGATCCCCTGCCTAGCAACCTTCCAATCGTCCCGGACTCCCCTATCGCAAATCCCTTGGCCACAGTGACCCCAGGATCTTAGACCCAGAGATACTCAAGTTATTTTTTTGTTTTATTTACTCGTTGTTGTTCTCCTTATCTCTCTCTCTCTCTTTTTTTTTTTTTTATAAGATCAAAACATTTGACTTCTATTTTCCAATGAATTATGTTTATGTAGTACAAGATGTAGCCTTCTATTTATTTTCTGCATACTCCTATTGTTTAAGTGTGAACATTTGGTACTGACTTAGGTATTCAATTGCTAAGCCCAATTTAAAAATTGCAATTAGAATTTTTTTAAGTGTTTTCATTCAGCATTAACGTTTAAGATTCCAACTCGGTGCTCATTAGTTATCTGAGGTTTCGGACATCCAAAACTTAACGTCTCAGTAATTAAAGCACTAATGCAACCTAATACTTATGCTCGGAATACGCCCTCATGGAAAGATTAAAATTCCCATTATCCCTTAAGAAGAAAAAGAAGCGTAAGGTTTCCATCTGGTCGGTGATTGGAGTCAAGTCGAGGCCAAACTTCTGTCCTTAGAGAAAAATAATAAGGTTTCCATCTGGTCGGTAACCGGGGTCAGGCCGAGGCCAAAATTCTGTCCTTGGAGAAAAACCATAAGGTTTCCATCTGGTTGGTGACCAGGGTCAGGCTGAGGCCACACTTCTGTCCTTAAAAAAAAACCATAAAGTTTCCATCTAATCGGTGACCGGGGTCAGGTTAAGGCTAGATTTCTGTCCTTAGAGGAAAAACAATAAGGTTTCTGTTTGGTCGGTGACCGAGGACAGGCTGAGGACAAATTTCTGTCCTTAGGGGAAAACCATAAGGGCACACACATTCAATTATGCACTACTATAACTTTGCACGGGGTAAATGAACTAAATTTTCACTTTATTTCATTATCCTTACCACCTTACAATTGCAAACGATCAGTTTTTAGGACACATGACATTTACTGAAAATACTTTCTTAAGTTTTAAACATTCCACGATCGGGGTAAGGATCTTTCTTCCACGTCTTCTAGGTAATATGCACCCACTCCTGCTGCAGCAGTCACTTGGTAGGGCCATTCCCAATTCGACGCCAACTTGCCTGCATTTTGTTCTTTCATACTCCCGACGGCTTTATGCAAAACAAGGTCCCCTAGTACAAATTCTCGAGGTCTTACATTCCTGTTGTACCCCTAGGCTAACCTCTGTTGATAATTAGCGAGTCATATAGATACCATATCCCTTCACTCTTCTAGCGCATCTAGACTACCAATCAACCCTTCGTCATTGTGTCCTTGTTCAAAGTAGGCCACTCTCGGGCTTAACAAACTGATCTTGATAGGTATTACTATTTTAGTGCCATAAGTCATGGAGAAAGGTGTTTCATCAATGGATCTCCTCGGGGTTGTTCGGTAGGCCCATAGGACATTCGGTAACTCATCAACCCAGCCCCCTTTCGCTCCCTCTAACCTCTTCTTCAAACTGTTGACGATTGTCTTATTCGTCTCTTCTGCTTGCCAGTTACTCTGGGGGTATGAGGGAGTTGAGTATCTATTGCTTATCCCAAGGCTGCTACAATAATCCCGAAAGACCTTACTATCAAACTGCAACCCATTGTTGGACACAAGTGCTCGAGGAACTCCGAACCTGGTGATGATGTTTTTCTATAAGAACCTTTTCACGTCCACGTCCCTGATGTTAGCCAAGGCCTTGGCTTCCACCCACTTTGTGAAATAGTCCGTCGCCACTACCACATACCGTCGATTCCCTGAAGCCCTCGGGAAAGGCCTGATTATATCCAACCTCCACTGGGCAAATGACCAAGGGCTGAAAACTGAGTTTAGATTCCCTCTAAGTTGGTGCAATGTTGGGGCATGCACCTAACATCGATCGCACCTCTTCACATATTCCACTGCTTCCCTTTGCATATTTGGCCACCAAAACCCATGAGTCATGGCTTGATGGGCAAGGGATCTTCCCCCTAAATGAATGCCACAGACCCCCTTATAAAGCTCAGATAATAACTTGGCAGTTTTGCAGGAAGGTAGGCATAGAAGGTAAGGTCCCCCGAACGAGCGTTGGTATAATTTTTTGTCATCGGATAGCTAAAAAAGGACCACTGTCCTCCACACCTTCTTAGCTTCCTTTCTGTCCTCCGGTAGAGATCCGTCTGAAAAAAATGCTATATAGGGGTCCATCCAGCTAGGCCCCTGCTCCGAAGTAGCTGCTATTACCATCTGCAGCTCTATACTCGGTTACTCCAAAGATTCTACCAATATCATTCAAGGAATCCTGTCACTTGAAGACGATGCCAGTGTGGCTAAGGAGTTTGCATGACTATTTTGGTTTCTTAGTATCTTGTTCACAGTAACCTCTCTAAAACTGGCGCGTATACTCTCAACCAACTTTAAGTACTAATACATGTGTTGATCCTGAGCCTCAAAATACTGGAGAATCTGAAAATACTTCTACCACTTTCACCCCAAGCTTGCGTGCCGCTCACAGTTCGGCAATACAACCTAGTCTGAGAGGCTTCTCCAACCTCACGCCTTTAGGTGACTCCAAGACAATCCTGACCCCCGAACCCTTTGCATTGGACGCTCCATCAACATATACCTTCCATGGCCTAATTGTAACATGGCATATAGTTAGCGAAGTCTCGGGCGAGGGGGCGAATTCAGCAACAAAATCTGCTAGTACCTGCCCTTTAATTGAATTCCTTGGCTTATAGCGCCCGTCAAACGTCCCTAGTCTCATTCCCCACTTTGTTATCCTCCTAGTGAAATTTGATCTTCTCAACAAGGATTAAAGGGTGCTTGGTCAGTACCCACACAGTGTGGGCCTAGAAATAGTGCGGTAGTTTTCTTGTAGCATGAACTATGGCTAACGCTATTTTCTCCAAAGGCAAGTACTACGTTTTCACATCCACTAGGGTTTTGCTAAGATAATGTATAGGCTTTTGGACCCCTTCGTGTTGTCTGATTAGTACCAAGGTCACGGCGTGGTCGGAGACTGCCACGTACATGTAAAGGTCCTCCCTGGGCTCTAGTCAAGATAGAATAGGCGGGCTAGCTAGATATGACTTCAAATCTTCAAAGGCCGCCTCACATCCCTCCGTCCACTTGAAACCCTTCCATTTTTTTCAATAGTTGGTAGAACGGTCGGGATTGGTCTGTCGATCTGGATACGAATCGGTTCAGGGCAGCAACCATATTGGTGAGTTTCTATACTTCCTTGGGGTTATTGGGAGGTCGCATCTGTTGAATCGAAGTAATTTGGTCAGGGTTTGCCTCTATACCCTGAGTGCTTATCATTTAGCCTAAAAATTTGCCAGATCCTACCTTGAAGGAACACTTTTCAGTGTTGAGGCGTAACTTGTGTTCCCTTAATATCTCAAATACTTCCACCAAGTCCCCCGCGTGCCCTGCACTCTCCTTGGTTTTGATCACCATATCATCTATATACACTTCAATGGTTTTGCTGATCTGGTCCTTGAACATCCATGTAACCCATTCGCTGATAAGTGGCCCCAGCATTCTTCAGTCCAAAAGGCATTACAGTGTAATGATAGTTCCCCTCAGGCATAATGAAGGAAGTTTTCTCCTGATCCTCGAAAGCTAAAGCTATTTGATGATACCCTTGGAAAGCATCCAAAAAACTCATTCTCTGGTACTCAACCATTGTGTCCACCAATTGGTCTATCTTTGGCATTGGGAAAGGATCCTTCGAACATGCTCGGTTAAGATCGGTAAAGTTAACACAAACCCTCCACTTGCCATTTTTCTTCTTCACAACCACTGTGTTGGCTAACCATTCGGAAAAGAAAACTTCTTTAATAGCCCCGGCTTGTTTTAAGCTCTCCACCTCCTCCTTGACGACCTCAACATGGGGTTTCTCAACTCCTCTCGGCCTCTGCTTCTTCGGCGGGACTAAGGGGTCCACATTCAATAGGTGCAAGATAAAGGTTGGGTCTACCCTAGGTACTTCATACGGGTTCCATGCAAACATATCCAGATTTTGTACTAACAATAACAAAATTTCCACTCAATCATCCATCGGTAGGTTCTTCCCAATCCAAAAAGATCTGTTGGAGTGCGAAAGAATTCTGATGTGGATTAACTCTTCCACACTGTCCACTCCTGCCAAGCTCTCAGACATCTGTAATTGCTATAATTGCTCCTGATCAACTTATTCCTTTTGCTTCATATTGTGATTTATTGTAGCCACCAAACACTGCCTGATAACCTTTTGATCATCCTGGACTACTGAAACCCATCCTTAGTAGGGAACTTGATCTTTTGGTGCAATGTTGAAGGCACCGCCCCCAAGCTGTGGATCCAAGGGCGCCTGAGAATTGTAGTGTAAGGTAAGTACGCGTTAACCACGACGAAGTTCACCTCCACTTCCCTACCTTCAGTCACCACCATGAGTTTGATTTACCCCTTGGGCGTTACCACATTTCCATCAAAACCCACCAGAGGTATTATATCCGCTCAAATCCTTTGGCTTCAATCCCAGTCCCTTATATAGATCGAGGTACATAATCTTAGCCTTACTCCCCTAATCCACCATGAACCTTTTCACCAGGAAGCCACTGATTATGCAAGTTATCACCAAAGCATCATCATGTGGCTGGGATGTCCCTTCCAAATGAAGTTCATCAAAAGTAATCGAGACCAATGTTCTTCTCGGATTCTTCTCTAGTCGGCTCCTAGAATCCATTTTAGATGCGGACGCTACACTTAAAATCCCTTCTATGTGCTTAAGCTTATGCCCTTTCAAATAGCGTGGATCACCTCAATAACTCCTAATGGAGGGGGACGTGCTCGGTCGTTTCGACCTCCAGACCCTTGGCCCACATCCTCCCCTCTTTGCTCAACCAAAAACTCCTTCAAATGCCATGCCTTCGCTAGCTGTTCCAAATGATCCTTGAGTACACGACACTATTTGGTCGTATGGCCCTTATCTCGGTGATACGTGCAATACAAACTCTGGTTCCTTCTTGCTGGGTTGCCACCCATTTTACCCAGCCACTGAAAGTATGGCTCATTCTTAATGTGTTCAAGAATTTTGTAAACGGGCTCTTTGAAAGTTAAATTAACTCCTTTGACGCCTTGGCTTGGGTCCTCAACGGGGGCCCTCGGCTCCTTTGTAGCCCTCTTCTGAAACCTGTCGGGGCAATACTCCTTGCGATACTATGAGGTGGTCGAGGCCTTACCCTTGCCATGCAGGCGATAATCCTCTAACCTTTTAAATTCCTTGATCCTTCTCATTAGTTGGTGCATTCTTTCAAGTGGCCGCATGTTTAAAGAGTCCCTCAACTTTGAATCCTCAAGAAGACCTAACCGGAAAGTACTGGTAGCGGCCTGCTCATTACCACCGCCTATCTCATTATAGAGCTCCTAGTATTTGTTTGTGTAAAATCGAAGGGTCTCCCTACTCCTTATCCTCATGGATAATGAGGCATCTATGGGTTGTGGTACTTTGCTGCATGTGATAAACCTAGTGCCGAACTCTTGGATCAACTCCTCGAAACTCTTGATGGAACCCTTTCTCAACCCATTAAACCATCTCATAGCGGTTAGATCGATACTAGATGGGAAAACCTTGCACATCAACTCATCACTATGAGAGTAAAATGACATCATATGTATATAATGACTTACATGTTCAACCGGATCAGTCTTTCCATCATAAATGGTAAACGGTGGGGGAGTAAACTGCCTCGTCATCTCTATGCGCTCTATGTCCTCTGAGAAAGGTGAGTAAGCTGCCCTCCTTAGCATTCGACTCATTGCATCGAGGGTCGCGTTATGATAATGATGCCGACCATGGTGGGGAGACTCACTACGTTGCTCTGCTGTTTCGTAGGATCTTTCCCTTGACTGGTTTGAACCACTACCTCAGGAGGATGCCTCCGAAATGTAATCAAAGTTGAAGGACAAGTCGTCCTGCTCCCTTCTATGGCGTCGACCCTTAAGCTCGATCTCCAAATCATTCACCTGCTTTCGCAGGTTCTCTAGCCCCCTTTCGCGATCACCCTAACGAGATCGCTCGGGAATGTAAGATACGAATCTCTCCCCTTGAGAAGATCTTTCATTGGAATCCACCCTCGTCTTGTGCCCATCTTGCATGTGTTGCTGCTCCCTTCTTCTCTCCCTTTTTAACCTTCTTTGGCCCCGTGATGAGGCCTTAGAACAATTTCCCACTACAGAGCCCTCTCCAGCCTGTGGGTCTTACATAATTCGCAAATGCCAGACTAATTCGAAGCCCCCAATAAGAGTAAGATTCCCACAGATGGTGTCAATTGTGGGTGACAAAGACCTCGTGTATGTGCAAGTACTTAGGCCCTCAACTTATTGGTTACTAGACTGAATCTCAATCCTACCTACGGGCTCCAACTTAGACTTTGTTATCCTCCCTCAAACTCTAAACTCTTACCCTTTTTCTTACCTCTTCCCTTTTTTCCTAGTTTCTCTCTTATCACTTTCCTTCCCCCCTTTTTCTAACCCCCAGAACTATGGCCTAGACCTCATTTTATACCCCTCTGTGAGTGCGGTGACCATCATTTTTATTCCCACTCACTCATGTGTTCCCACATCTCTCAGAATTCTAAGGGATCCTCACGATTTTAGAGGATTCCCTTGGAACTTGTTTTAGACGTTGGCTAAGGTTTGGTAGTGGATTCTTTTCATAATCATTGGCTCTCTTTTATTGGCCTCCTTTGGACCGCGTATATAATTCCTTCATAACTGTTTCAGATCCCCCATTCCAAAAGGACCCCTCAAGTAGGGTCGTGCTGAACTCTCAGTGCTTGACTAGTAGTTAGGTTAAATATAAGGAAGCCCGGAGCAGTTTTTCCGTTGTATCTTAGACTCACCACATTCAATGGGCCCTGGGCTTCGTATCGGGCTTTGCTTGTACAGTCGGCCTAGTCCATCAGGCCTAGTTCACCCATATATATATTGTTTATATGTTATTAGAAGGGGTTAAGGGGGTGGAATGCCAATTCTTTAAAATAAAGTATAAGGAATTTAATTTTACTATACTTTGAATTTAACCAAAATGAAAATAAGTATAAATTTTTTTTTGGGTTGTGAATTATATTATATTGGAGTCGGAAGTACTTTTTTTTTTTTTGAGGGAAGAGTCGGAAGTACATGGGGTTTACAATTTATAGAGGCCATACTGGTACGTTGGGTCCAAATGAAAAAGCCCATGGCTCTTCGAAATATTCACTGCAGTCCACAATTTTCCATGGACCTTAATGCCGAAAACGATAGTGGGCCACTTAAAACCCAAAACGGCGTCGTTTGAAAGAATTTAATTCAAAAAATTTTTTTTTTCGGTTGAAATAATTTCATTCTTCTTGAAAAGCAAAAGCTACCTCACAAGCGCGTGAAAAACGACGGCTAACTGAACACACAGAAAAAGAAAAAATTAGTAACAAGCAGTCAAGCACCGACCAACACCAACCACCAATATTATACGTTATATTACAAATGGGCCTAGCTAGGCCCAGCCATCTCCAGCGTTCAGTGCTGTAATTGTAAACGAAAACGAATCGCATTTATAAAAGCAATAAATTAAATCTCAGAATCTGATCTCCCTCGCTCCTGGTAAAAAAGAAGAAAAAGAAGAGTAGGTAGGTACTCTTTATCATTACGTATATATGCGTTTTTTGTATATAGTATAGCATAGGAATTTGGTTGCTTAGAAAATGGGAGAGAGAAGAGGAGGAGGTTGGGCAAGTGCGACTGCGACTATGGATCTGCTACGGTCGGAGCCGATGCAATTGGCGCAACTCATCATTCCCGTCGAATCAGCTCACCGCACCATCTCCTACCTCGGCGACCTTGCCCTCTTTCAGTTCAAAGATGTTAGCACCTAATAACCTCTTCTTCACATTTTTTCAATTTTTATTTTTTATTTTTAAATCCATTGTGATCCGCTCTACCATGCCTCGAATTTGATATTCATTGGATGTTTCTTATTGCTGAAGATCATGATTGAAAGAATTGCAAATATTTCATGTTCCATTCCAGCTTTTTTGGTTTTGGTCTATGTCTATGTGCTAAGCTAAAATGATATCATGGAAGAGAAAGCTTGAGAAACGAGAAATTCATTGTACATTGTTCAGACTGGACTTTTTCTTGGCTGATCCATGATTGAACTTTTCTTTTTTATGATATTTTAAATTATAGAAACATGACAACTCCTAAATGATCGGTTGTTACTAGTTGTAGTGGGCAAAATAGTAATTTTATTGATGGATTCAAATTAGAAGCAGTATTATCTTATTAGGATTTGTCGGGAAAGTGTTGTGAAAATATTGTAAGTGCAATGAGTCAATTTTGTGATGTTTTCTCTAATTGGCCAACTCTTTTATTTTTTAAATAGAAAATAATAAAATATAATTCATTTTGTGTATCTATTTCTTTTTTTCAGCTCAATCCAGAGAAGAGCCCGTTCCAGAGGACATATGCCGCTCAGGTATACTTCCCTAGCCTAGGTTTCTTATTTTGTTGGAGTTGCCTGCTTGTGTTGTTTAATCATAAGACGAGGATCCTTGTATTTGTGTCAAGAGTCTTGCAGTTTGGTGGCATTGTCCGCCTCTTCTTTAAAGATCATGGATTTGAATCCCCCTCTTGCACTTGTTGTTGTAAACAAAAAAGAAAAATGTATGTATGCTATCAAAATATAATGTATGTGAAAAATTGGTCCCAGATATAGGGTTTTAAATGAATTGAGCTGTTTATGAATAGCTTGGTCTCAGTTTGGGAAATGAGTCTGGAAAATGTTGCTTATATTTGTTTATTTAACAAATAAGCTAAGCTTAAGCTTAGATTTTGGCTTGACCATTAAATGATTCAAGCTCAAACATAATAACATGTTTGTGAATAAGCTTATTGTGAGTATGAGTCTCAATTTAAGTATGTATAATATTATATATACATGTATATTTCTTTTTAAACTTGAGATTAGATTGTGTAAGTTTGTATTTTTTGTAATTTATTGATATTATATATTCAATTTTGTAGGGGAAATTATGGATAATTTTTAACAACACAAGTTTGATGAATCTAATTTTTAAAAGTTCTTTTTAATATTATTTTAACATTAATTTAGTTATGAACTATTAGCATAGATTTGTGAATGGTAACTTTTTTTAGTCATGGTGTTTACTATATATGGAAGGTAAGTTTAGAAATATGGTTAGATGCTCTAAAATATAAATTCTTTTGATTAAGTAGAACTAAAATAGAATACTTAGAATGTAAGTAAAAGTAAAAACAAAGATGCAATGGTAGTAAGACTCGATGGTCAAGAGATACAAAATAGTGAACGCTTTTAATATGTTGAATCAATATTTTATAAAGATGGAGAGATCAAAGAAAATGTGAATCATAGGATAAGAGCAGGGTGGATGAAGTGAGAAAGCGCATTAGGTGTATTGTGTGATTAGAGAATGCCTATCAAGTTTAAAGGAAAAATTTGTAGAATTGCTATAAGATTATGGGTCTGTTTGGATACTACTTATTTTGCTGAAACTGAAAACTTATGGCTGAAAGTACTGTAGATAAAGGTAAATGTTAGTTGAAATAGTACAGTAGGCCCATGAATAGTACCAAAAAGTGCAATGGGCCATGAATAGTACCAAAAATAAGTTGAATAGTGAAATAATTTATAATTTTCATTACTTCCCAAACGCACACTATATATGCTCTATGATACTATTGATGAAAAGATGATGAAAAGTCACTCGAAATGGTTTGGTTATGTTTAGAGGAGAGCAATTAATGCACTGACAAGAAAGAATGAGTTGTTTAGGTTAAGGGAGAAAAAAAGAGTTAAACTTTTTTTTTATATTTTTTTTTATAGGTAATAGATATTTTCATTAAAAAAAGTACATCATGCCACGATGATGAGCAGATTGTACTATAAACAAAAACAAACAAATCAAATAGAAAAAGAATGCATGAAATAAAAAATGGAAATACATTATGTAAAACCCCAAATATGAGACAACCCAAACAATGTCCCAACTAGCAAAGACTTCAAAAAATGACCAGATTTCTCAACATCCTTTAAAGTGCGGGTATTTCATTCCCTTCAAATTAGCCATATCAAGCAGGCTAGAACCATATTCTAGACCGAAGAAGAGTGTAACCCCAAATAATTCTCCCATGCAAAAAGAAGACAAACAACTATTCTTGGCATCACCCACTACAAACCAAACATCAATAACACTTCACTCCATAAGGTGTGTGCAAACTTGCAATGGAGTAAAAGGTGATCCACTGTTTCTCCATCGCAATGGCACAAGCAACACCAATTAACCAATGACAGGTTCTTTTTTACAAGGTTGTCAATAGTAAGAATACAGAAAAAATGATATGTCAATTAAGGAAGTTACAGAAATTATGACTTTGGATAGAATAGAATTGAGGAAAAGAATATATGTGGCTGACCTTGATTAATCTGCTAAGGATTCAAGGCTGACCCAAAAAAATTTGGAATGACGTGGTTGTTGTTGTGTTTACCACATATATATGGGAAAAGAAAAAGTAAATCAAGTAGTTCATGAATAAGCTTGAGCTTATTTGACAAAAAAATAAAACAAGGTTGAACATGTAATCTATTTTCTTTTATAGGTGTATTTCTTTTGCAGGTTTCACCCGGTGGTAAGTTATGGAAATTTTTTATAGTAATGTTGAGACTGTTACAGTCTGAATTTAGTGAGTGTGAACAATAGAATTTGTTCTCCCATCTCTCTATTAATACAATCTATAAAGTGTGAACTCTGCTATGTTCATTCCCATTGATTTTATGCCCCTTGGATATTGGACAATTCAAAAATTAACTGCCATTATTTTTTGAAATATGGCTTGAGTTCTCATATAATTTTGATTATATATGATTTTTTTTTAATTAAAAGAATTCTATATCTATGTTATGCATCTATGAATGTGTGTGTTTTTCTACCATGCAGGTTAAAAGATGTGGGGAAATGGCTCGCAAGCTACGTTTATTCAAGGAACAAATGACAAAAGCTGGTTTGTCACCCTCAACAAGAATTACTAGAAGCAGTGATATTGATCTGGACAACTTGGAGGTTGCTATATATTGTAAAATTGAAATTTTGGTTTTTTCAAATGTCTCTAAAACTTCTGATGTCTTATAATGGAATAAATCTTTGTGTGTGTGTGTGTGTGTGTGTGTGTGTGTGTGGGTTACAGGTCAAACTTGGAGAACTTGAAGCTGAGCTGTTAGAGATGAATGGAAACAATGAAAAGTTACAACGGTCTTATAATGAGCTAATAGAATATAAGCTTGTTCTGCAGAAGGTTTGGGTTGCTTTTCTCCTTTTCAACTAGGTTTTAAGAGCATTTGAACTAAAATAGCTTCATTGTATTCAGAACTTAAAAGCCTATTGGCAATACTCTGCCGTTATCCTTGCTTATTTGTAGCTGTGTAGTGCATAAGTATTCTGCTTATTTTAAATTATGATCTCTCTCTCTCTCTCTCCCTTGCATACTTCTATGCAGAAGAAAATTGCTAAGGTCATATGATCACATTCACCTCTGATTCATTGCTGAAAATATTTGCTTCTTAGGCTGTTAGGCAGAAGAGATTTATTTCAGTTAGAATGGCGTTCTTTTTTTCTTATATTTCCAAAGATATGAAGTGAACTGTGAGCTCTTTTCTCATTTCAGGCTGGTGAGTTTTTCCATTCAGCTCAAGGCAATGCCGCAGCTCAGCAGAGAGAAATTGAAGTGCAGCACATTGGTGAAGGATCCATGGACAGTCCTTTATTACTGGAACAGGTAAAAGCTTTCTAGTTATATATCCTTTTTTGACATTACCTAAAGATCTTTTGTTTTTCCTTTGCATGATACTTAGGGATTTGGTGTTTGTAGGAAATGACAACAGACCCATTGAAGCAAGTTAAGCTGGGGTTTGTTAGTGGTCTTGTTCCAAGAGTAAAATCCATGGCTTTTGAAAGGATTTTATTTCGCGCAACTAGGGGTAATGTGTTTTTGAAGCAAGCTGTGGTGGAAGATCCTGTCATTGATCCTGTTTCAGTAGAGAAGGTTAATTCCAGAACTTATAATTGTAAATTGTCAACTTTTAGAGGGGCATAAACATGTGTTTCTTTATGGCCCTCCACAATGCACTCCACACATGGTGGGACAATTCAAGCACAGCTAAATGTCAATCTTTTCTCATTTGTGTTAAATTTTTCTACTTAATTTTAACATGCCTGTAGGGTTATATTGGTCACTTAATAGTTGGAAAAGAGACAACTTGATGAGAGCTATCCAACTTGTTGCTCCATATGATACTATGGACGCGTCTCTTTTTGTTTTGCTTTGAATGTGTTGCCATTTAAAAAGTATAGTTGTGCAGTCAGTGGCGGAGCTAGAATTTTAGTCTAGAGGTGGCAAAATTAAAAGACGATATTAAAAGTAAAATTTATCTAAAAAATATTAATCAACAATAATAACAAAATAAATAAACAATTGTACGCAAATATGAATATATTTCATACTATTAAAATAAATAAACAAAAACAACCAATTCATAGCTACTAAAAAATTTACAAACTGATGGAGTAAAAATATGATTAGTGTTACTTAAAAAATATAATGAATAAATGTTTGAAATTATTTTTTGTGATTGGTGACATGCCAATTTGTAAGACATAAGTAGTAAAATTTGTAACATCTCTAGCATCATTCAAAGATAAAATGCTGTGAAAAGTATCATAAATAGTAAAAATGGTGTAAATAATGATATAAAATAAAAACAAAAAAATAGTGAAATAGGTGGTTTGGTCACTTTCAAGTTTCACAAGTAGAAGTTTTTTTTTTTTTTTTTTTTTTTTTTTTTTTTTTTTTTTAATATTACTAATAAAAAAAAAAAAAAAAAAAAAAAAATTAGGAGTCAGGGGGGGCAGGTGCCCCCCCTCGCCCCCCTCTGGCTCCGCTAGTGTGTGCAGTGGAATTTATGGCTCTTAGTTCAATTGTACATAATCTGATAATTTGCATATGATATCTATATTTATATTATCATTATAGCAAATTTTTCTTCCAATATCAAGGTTTATCTCCTTCACGATTACTAAAAAAAGGTTGTACCCAATGCACGAATACCAATTTTATGAATTGACTTTTTAATTGGGAAATTGATAATCGTATCAATTGGCAGGTTGATAAAAATGTTTTTGTTATCTTCTATTCTGGAGACAGAGCAAAGAACAAAATTCTGAAAATATGTGATGCTTTTGGAGCAAACCGTTACCCCTTTGCGGATGACTTAGGCAAACAACTTCAGATGATCACAGAGGTATGAATGCTTCTCTTTAAGGGATTGTTGACTGTCTTTTATTAGAAATAAGAAGCTTCAGGATATGCAGCTTGATTATTTCTTTATATTCTCTGTCATACAATTTTGTTATCCAATGATAAACATGTGTTCTTGAGGACCTTCCTTTATTATTATTATTTTTATTATAATTATCATTATTATTTATGTTTTAGTTATATTCTTATTTTTTTGTTGGCACGTATAACACATTCATAACTTGCTACAAAATAAGGAAACTTTCCTAATTGCTCAAAGCACATCAATTGGTCACGTTCCTTTAGACTCTCCATTTTGAGCATGATAGTGAAATTAGTTTGATTTCATGGGTGTCCTTAATGGTATGGATTTAGTGCCCTCAATTGTCTTTCCTTGGAAAGCTATATGGACAGTAAAGGCCCCTAGGCGAGTTTTTTTCTTTGTTTGGTGTGCAGCTTGGAATAAGATCCTAACGGGTGATAACTTGAGATTGAGGAGATTGGATTTTGTGGATTGGTGCATTATGTGCCGTCACTGTGGAGAGACGGTAGACCACTTACTTCTTCATTGTGAGATGGCTTATCGGTTATGGAGCTTTGTCTTTAGAACTTTTGGCTTGTCTTGGGTTATACTTAGATCGATCCTACATTTGCTTTTTGGCTGGTAGAATTAGTTGGGGAAGCACTCGTCTCAGATTTGGAATTTAGTTCCATTGGGCATCCTATGGTGTGTTTGGAAGGAGCGGAATTTGCGGACTTTTGAGGATTTGGATAGCACCGGTGATCAATTGCTTGCTTCTTTTAATGGGACTCTTTTTGATTGGTCTAGGGCTTGAAGACTCACGTCTAGTGACTCTCTCCCTTCTTCTTTTTAGCTCCCTTTCTCTTTTGTAGTTTTTCTGTTGTTTGGGTTTTTTTTTTTTTTTTTTGGTTCTGTTTTCTTCCTCTTGTTTTTTCTAGGTTTGCTCTATGTTCTTCATGCATAGAGTAGCCTTTCTAGGTTTGCTCTATATATCACTCTTACTTATCAAAAAAAAAAAAGATCACAAGACTTAGAATGAGTGTGATTATGCAACATTTTGTGCCTAAGGGGTAACATGCTGTGAAATTTTCATTTTATTAGGGGTAGAATTGAATGCCACATCTTCAAATTAATACCTGAAGCATCTATCCCTACTTGCTTACATAAGAAACAGCTCCTTGATTGAAGGAATTGGAAAAAGTTGCTAACCATGTTGAAAACATTAGAAGGTGGGATAAAGTTCTCATCACTCTAACCTACCCCCCCCCCCCCCCCCCCGCGGTGCCCTGTGCAGCCAAAACAAAGTGGGAAGCTTTTTTTTTTTTAATTATTATTATTAAAAAAAAGGAAAAAAAAAAGAAAAAGAAAGAAAAGAAGCAGAAAGGGATTGTGTAGGGTGAATTTTAATTTAGAAGCAAGTAGGACGGAAAAATTGGACAAAAACTCCTATTTCTTGGTCAAATGGTAACGGTTGGTACACAACATGAGCTAGCCTTCCTTTGATGCACATGGGTTGATCTCAATACCTCCCTTATTTAGGGGTTTTGACTTTAGGGGGGTTCCATTTGGTAAACACT
Source organism: Castanea sativa (assembly GCF_040712315.1). Taxonomy (NCBI): domain Eukaryota; kingdom Viridiplantae; phylum Streptophyta; class Magnoliopsida; order Fagales; family Fagaceae; genus Castanea; species Castanea sativa. The sequence goes on along the minus strand of NC_134013.1, from coordinate 10,393,837 downwards.
GCTGTTCATGCCTTGTTAAACTGTACGAAATGCTGTAGCTTTAGTCAGTTTCTCTAATTGTGAATAACTAATAGGTCACAGCCTCAGTGAGATCTTAATTTGGTATTTACTTTGATTTCTAGGTGTCTGGAAGACTTTCAGAGCTGAAGACTACTATAGATGCAGGGCTGCTGCATAGGAACAATCTACTACAGACAATTGGATATGAATATGAGCAGTGGAACCTTCAGGTTTGTTTGAGTCGCTTTATTTGATATTTTAATCCCTTCATTTATTGCTAAAGAATATGAATTTATCTACTTTTTTTCTTTCATGTGTGTGCATGCTTATGTATCTGCATGTGTGTTGGCATTGATCTTTGAGTATATGCATTTTGCATTTTGTTCTGGCACTTAAGTTTGTTCCTAACTTAATAGGTGAAGAAGCAAAAGTCCATTTACCACACTTTAAATATGCTGAGCTTTGATGTGTCAAAGAAGTGTCTTGTTGCAGAAGGTTGGTGTCCTATTTTTGCAACTAATCAGGTTTGTGCTTTTATCCAGTATCTGTTTACTGATTTAACACTGCACTGTGTATTTCACTTATAAATCTTGCTGAATTAGCTTTATGTGAAGTATATTGTTGAAGGGATTGCTTAATTAATCTTAGTCTTGATATTTGCCAGATTCAAAATGCACTCCAGCAGGCAACCTTTGACGGCAACTCACAAATTGGGGCCATTTTCCAGGTTTTGCATACAAAGGAATCACCACCGACCTATTTTCGCACAAACAAGTTTACTTCTCCGTTTCAAGAAATTGTAGATGCATATGGGTGAGTTACCTTGGGAGGCCATGCTTATGCTGTCCATGGCTATGGTGTGTAATGCAATATCTGCTGGGGGTTGGAAATCTTGAATTCATAAATCTATTAGTGACTTGATATCTTATAGTATTGTATGGAAAATTTTGCATGGTACTTGCAGTATTTATGCTATTTTCTATAATTCCTACTTGCCAAAAAATAAATGCATTTGAAATTCTAGGGGGTGTTTGGTAGGGGTATTTAAATAACAGTTTTTGTTGTTTAAACAACACAACACATATTTTCACAACACTTTTTTCACCCACGTGTATTTCCAAAAAACTTAAACAATGTTACTAGAACAACGTTACCAAACGGGCCCCTATTTTCTTAAGTTATGTTGTACTCTTTGTTTTTTGTACATTTGAAAATGGAAAGTAGTGTATTTGGGAAATAACTATGATTTGACTTGTGGAGAGAGAGAGAGAGAGAGAGAGAGATTTACAGCTGATCATGTATTGCAAGTTGTGACAAATTGATATTTTGAATTAGTAATTTCATTAAGAAATGCAAAAGGGATGCAACTCATGTGCACAAGATATTTACAAGAATTATACCAATGTCATAACATATTGATTACATGATATTGTTAGCAGTTTCACATAGACCATCCAAAAACATTTGATTTTATCTGTCTAATTATTTTCAACTGCATTGAAGACTCTAATGATTTTTACATTGATTTGGTTATTAGATTTTCGTTATTTGGGATTTCTTGGGTTATGCCAAATTTGGTTAAACTATTTTTGTGGACTTGTTTATTGTCATTGCCAATGATATGCCATTTAAGTATAACAAAGGCTTGCTAGTGGACTCTCCCGCTTTTGACACCTGTCCATATTTTTCCTCATAAAATCTTTTTAATTTCTCCCTTCTAATTCCCCCCCCCCCCCCCCCCCCCCCACGAGGATTTATGATTTATGTTGTAATCAACCAATGTCTCTTTCTTCTCTCTGTAGTATTTTTTTACTCTTCTATATTTGTAGGAAAACAATTGATTTATGTGAAAACTTGATGTACAAAAAAGCTCAAGCTTAAAAGAATTTACCTAACAACCATTCTCGAGGTTGTGTAACTGTTTTTTTTTTTTTTTTAAATTTATAAATAAGAATTTAAGAATTTGATGATCAAGAGTTAATATTATGTTATTCATCACTAAAGATTGTTCATTTTTCAGTCAACAAGCTTCATATAAAAAGAGATATGCTGCATGCTGGAGTAATTAGCTAGTGCGATGTTTTTGCAGGGTTGCAAAGTATCAGGAAGCAAATCCTGGTGTATACACAATTATCACATTCCCTTTCCTTTTTGCTGTTATGTTTGGTGATTGGGGCCATGGTATATGCTTGTTGCTGGCAACATTATATTTCATAATCAGAGAAAAGAAACTTTCCAGTCAGGTAATTGCTGCTTGTCTTTCTTGTTGTCTGTAAACTCTGTTCTTTCCTTGTAAGTGTTTCATTTGAGCTTATTTGATTTTGCTAACAACAGAAACTTGGAGACATCATAGAAATGACTTTTGGTGGCCGTTATGTTATCTTGATGATGGCGTTGTTCTCAATCTACACAGGATTGATATATAATGAGTTTTTTTCAGTCCCATTTGAATTATTTGGGCCCTCTGCCTATGGATGTCGTGACCCATCCTGCAGGTACTGAATTAGTACGAAATATTACATATTTGTAAATATGTTTTCCTTGTTAAGTTAGTTACACTAGTCCTTTTTGTCACAGTGATGCTTATACTGTGGGTCTAATAAAGGTGCGTAACACATATCCTTTTGGCGTGGACCCTAAGTGGCATGGTACCCGTAGTGAGTTACCATTTCTTAACTCATTGAAGATGAAGATGTCAATTCTACTTGGAGTAGCCCAGATGAATCTTGGAATTATACTGAGTTACTTCAATGCAAAATTCTATGGAGATGACATAAATATCTGGTATGCTATACTGCTCAAGTTGATCTTTGCATGCATTCATGCATGTGTGGAGCACACTACCTTTGTAAGATTTATTAGAAGTGTCTATTTCTGTATTGTTCTTTGGTAAAGCTACTGAAGAATTTTTAAGATAACATATATATCTGAACGTGCATGTACATCCATAATTGCACGAACATACTCTCTCTCTCTCTCTCTCTCTCTCTTAAATTTATATTTCTAGCTTGCGAAGAATATGTTTTTATTTGATATCACAATGGTGATTGTTAAGTGTTATATTATTAATCATGTATTTGCTTTAGGTACCAATTTGTTCCCCAGTTGATATTCTTAAACAGCCTGTTTGGCTACCTTTCGCTCCTCATTATTGTGAAATGGTGCACTGGTTCACAAGCTGATCTTTATCATGTGATGATATACATGTTCCTGAGTCCTACTGATGATCTGGGTGAAAATCAACTTTTTGTTGGTCAGAAATTCCTTCAGGTTCTTTTTTTTTTTCTTCTTCTATTAAATACTGATTATGTAGAAATTTTCCCATGCTGCACAAGACAAAGACACTCATTCTTAACACGTCCATTTTTTCATTACCAGCTTCTGTTACTACTATCAGCCCTTGTTGCTGTACCATGGATGCTGTTTCCAAAACCTTTTCTCTTGAAGAAACAAAATGAAGAAGTATGCCGAAAACTTCTATCCACGTAGTTTCATATTATTATTTTTATTGTAGTAGTTTTTGTTTTATTTTCTCTGCTTGTTTTGACCTTCTATCATCAATGTCATGTTTTGTCAGAGGCACCAAGGTAAATCCTATGCATTACTTCACAGCATTGATGACCCTCTTGAAATGGAATCTGATCATGATTCCCATGGTGATGAGGAATTTGAGTTCAGTGAGGTCTTTGTACACCAACTTATACATACCATAGAGTTTGTGCTCGGAGCGGTGTCTAATACAGCTTCATATCTACGTTTATGGGCCCTCAGGTAGGTAGTCAAAAACCTCAAATCATTTCATGGAATTCAACTGAAGTGTGCATCCTAACATGCATGAGTATACATTGTTCTTGCATGTTTCCTCATTAAACATAGTGCTGGTACATAAAAGGTAGTGAAGCATGCAGTATAATGGGTACAATGCATGGGAGTTTGACATGAGCAAGGCCTAATGGATAAGGCTTTATATGAAAAACTGTGATTCCTTGAGACAAGATCTGACCTGTTCTGGCCTACAGGCTGCATGTCTTCATTATGAAAACCTTTGTAGCCCTTATGGGTGCATCTTTTCACGATTGAAATCACGTTCTTTAAACAGATCCTAATTCTAGTTTTCAGTATCAAGTCTTCATCCTCTGACTTGTATAACTTTTTTCTTTGTTCAGTCTAGCTCATTCAGAGTTGTCTAGTGTATTCTATGACAAGGTTCTACTTCTAGCCTGGGGGTAAGTTTATTTACTCATGCTTTTTATAGCAAAAACAACAAATTTCTTACGATTCAGTATTGAATGTCTTGCAAATGATTGCAGGTTCAACAATGTCATTGTTCTTATTATTGGCATTATCGTTTTTGTATTTGCAACTGTTGGTGTGCTACTAGTGATGGAAACACTAAGTGCATTCCTGCATGCATTACGACTTCATTGGGTGGAGTTCCAGAACAAGTTCTACCAGGGAGACGGTTATAAATTCCATCCGTTTTCATTTGCATTACTTGGTGAGGAGGATGAATGATACAGCGCTATGAGTTTGGTCAAAAGCTAAAAGATAGGAGACAATATTGATCGTATTAAAATTTCTGAAGTATATAATTCATCAATTCTTTCATATGAAGTAGATTTAGAAAGGTAACATAGCAATTTTCTCACAATTCCTTGCCCACTTCCCACTTCCCACTTCCAGGTGCTTATTCTTTTAAACAAAGAGCCTTGCCAATAAGGCTGCCAATCATTGTTCATGTATATTGTTACTTGTTAGGAATCTACATGCAACTGGAGAATATGCTAATCGTTTCTCCCATATTACAGTTAAAAAAAATTACTTGATTATTATTTGCTAGGCTGATATATGTCTGTTGTAGCTGCTTGTACAATTGCCTGCTGCCTTTTTCTGTAGAGCTGTTGTGAAGATAAGGGAGCTGTAATTGTTCTTAATGATTACTTAATTAATGAATGATTTTAAACTATTGCTGCCATATATAAAACTAGTTTGTTAAAATTTCTGTTACACTTGATGACTGAAAAATTGGATGAGGTAGATTTTGACAAGTTTACAAAACGTGTTGTGGACATAACATTCCTCTTATGGAAAAGTGTTACGTTTACAACATTTTTATAACATTTTCACAAAAAATCATAAGAAATTTCTATAATTTGTAAATTTGTTCTAGATAGTCGTCTTACCTTCTTTTTTTTTTTGGCTGGATAGACATCTTACTTTGAAGACTTACCATTACTGTCATTTCGCATATTTAGAGGCTGTCATTGAGCTGTTTCAGATGCCAAATAAACTGTAATAATTCTCACATTAGATATTCATATTTCCTTACGGATAATTTACCTTTTGCTAATTGATTTCAGTTCACTGATAGCCCCTGAATGGATCTGAGCCATGGTTCCATATGATAGTTGAAAATATGGCTCTTTTTTTTTTTTGGCACACATCAAGATTAAATCAAATATTAAAAGTAGTCAAATTCTAACATATGTTGGCATGCTATAAACATAATACATCACTCATTATTTTTCAATCCAAATCATGATGTAGCAAACCATAATTAACCATCCCACTACATCACATGGCATCAAGCTTCATTTACACACCAATGCACCATCACCACCGAAGCATACAGTTCCAGAGATTTGAGCCAAGGGGGCATATAATAAATATGTATAATAACTAAGTTTTTAAAATAGAAAACTATGACACAAACTAGCAAAGAGAGCAAGACAACTTTCTGGGCAAGTTGATGGGAGCATCAAGAGCTGCTACAAGTCTAGGAAGTCATCTTAATACATATTATCACCTTAATATTTACAACTGCTTCACTTGCCTAACATGGTACCCGCCAATGAACTTCATAATCTAGTCACTGGTGGTATGTATAGCAGCCACAGTTGAGACCATTGAATCCACTCCGCATACGTTACGACCCCTGCAGATCTTGTAATATCCATTCTCTCCCCAGTTTTCTCCCCAAGAGTTCTTTATGATCCAGAATGGCTTTTCCTTGAACCGGATAGGAGCATAACCAGCAGAACCATAGCCCACTAGAAGCACCCCGTGATCCAATTGCTTCCCACAGATGTATGGGCATGAAACTTTTCCAATGTAAGTCTGCATGAATACTGCATTGATGCCAACTGCACAATACAGAGCAAAAGAGTCATTATTTATTTCCATCCATCAATGATTTACTCTATCATTCTTAACCCCATTGTTCAAATAAAACTGGTAGATTAACAATGAATACAGTTTACACAGCCTATCATAATTTCAACATCAGTGCACACAACCATAGAAGAAAACAAATAAAATGGAAATGAAAACAATTGACTAGGTTTCGAAGAAGGTTAATTGGTAATTACTTGCAAGAGGGCCATTCTTAACCAAATTCGCGGCAATTTGTTCTTCATCAATTGAAACGACACTGAAGTTAGCTACAGAAGCAACAATTTTGTCCTTGTCAAATTTGCAGGTGCCACGATCGGTTCCAGTGTAAGGATAATCCTCCTCTTTCTCAAGTCCACCAGCCTTGAGCGTGTACTCAAAGGCAGAAGTCATCAGCCCACCATTGCAGCCTGAGTCGCATGCACCATATTCCTCGGGATCACACTGCAAAAAAATTACAGGGGTTATCTAAGACAAGACCATACTGATAGTAATCATCTGAAGCAATCAATGTGACACAAGATGGATGCTTAGAAATAGTAATATTTTGGTTTTTCTCTCACACTAGCTAGGTTGTCAAACTTCAGAATAGTTATGGATATACAAGATCAATGGGTTAAGTTTTAGTCTTGCCAAGACATGCTAGTCATCTGTGAGTGTGACACGGGTATAATGAACTACATGCCCAAACTTTAATTTTTGTTTTGTTTCTTTTCCAGGTTTGATGACTTCCATTTCTGTGCTGTTTGTGGAGGCTGCATTACTCTATTTTGAGATAAACTGTTTTAAGTGTTTTTTTAATGCTGGATGAAATTGGGGCAAGACCCCAGTTAGCTGACCATCTCTTAAAAAGAACCACGTGCTTTGGAGTATCACATGATATCTTCATTAAAAATTAGAAGATTTTCAAATATTAAAAGCACAAGAATTGAGTCTAAAGCTCATTTACCATCAACAATGAGTGACAATTTGAAACATAGCCTATATTTTTTTTGAAACTTAGCCTATATATGCTTACGTCAAGTAGCAATTTTTATGGGAAGCTTAAAACTTTAGATTTAATATGGTTTGTCCGGTTATAGAACCAATTCAAACAACTCATCTATTAAAAATAAAAAAAAAAACCAATTCAGACATGCTCTTAAAATCATACTCCTCGCTAACATCATGACAAAGAGAACTCAAATATTATGACCAAATTACTCTATTTTATTGCAATTTATAACTTTTACTGACCGCACAACAAATTTCGAGCCAAAGAAGAAGAAAAAAAAAATTCAATATTGGTGTGTTCACTGTGTTCTAAATCCATACTACTAAAACTACGTTCCGATTTTTGTAAATTGAGGCTCTAAAACAAGTATTTATTAGTATCGAAGTGACACCAATCACATTTACTATCATGTCAATTTGTAGACTTTATATAACAAAAATTTATAATATCTTAACCATTTTCCTAACAATAAAAAAGTAAAAACTATAAGGACAAATTTACCACAACCCCAAAAATAGGAACAAACAAACAGAAAGGAAGGAGAAAAACCAAACCTCATGGTCACAATCCACAAGCTGTTGCTCACTGAGGCTCACTAGCTCCCCAGTCTCCAAAAAATGAGCTCCTTCCAATGCCCCTGTAGTACTAAACGCCCAGCACGATCCACAAGCACCCTGATTCCCAACAATATATATAAATATCATATCCATATAGCTCAAACTTTATAAATTAGAACTAAAATTAATATAATAACAAATAATTCTTCATCTCAAGCTACACCACTTATTAAATTAGATTAAAAATTGGTTAATCCCACATATAGATTGCATGCTCTCTTCATACTGATCACACCAACCAAATTTCATATCATTCCAATTTCATTTCCTATCTCATCCATAAATTCTCCTGTTATATTTAAAAAACAATATTAAAAAAAAAAAAAAATAACAAAATCTTAGTAACAGAGTTGTCCCCTAAAAGCTTAAATGAGTTGGGATCACTGCCCACGTATATTTTTTGGGTAGAAATTCCTTTGCTTCGACAATAAGTTGGAGCAATAACCAATTAAAAAAAAAAAAAAAACAACCTAAATTACAACTTATATCCTTTTTTAAATTCCATCTATTTTTATTTCAGTCTTTTAAATTTTATTTGTTTTATTCAGTCATCCAACTTCTATGTCCTTCTATCCAATCAGCAAAATTAAGTTTACCAAAACAAACTTTTTTATTACAGTATTATTTATTTATAGATACAATAGAATTTCAACAGTTCATGATGATTATGGTGTAGGCAGGTTTGAACTCCAATTCCAAATTCCTAATCCGATGATGAAAGACTTAACCAATTGAACTAAGTGGAACTCACCACCAAAACAACCAGTACACGAACTTTGATCTATTTTCAATTCAATCATTTGAAGTTTCAGTCTTTTTCATTTATTCATTTATTTCCATCCAATCCCCACAATTAAGTTCAACAAATTGAAGATTGGACAGAACTACTCGAAGGGTATCTTTAAAAAAAAAAAAAAACTGAAATTGAAAACCGATTAAAAGTCATATATAATTTAGTATAAAGAAAAATTAAATGATTCAAATTTCTTTTAACTCAATCCAAAATTGTAGAAATCAAAATTCTGGTTATTATTATTGAATAGTTTGAAAACCTGGTCTTTGATGCCAGTGACGGCGCCGTGATCACGCCAGTCAAAGTCGGTGGGGAGATCGTTGGTGGGAAGAATAGGAGCCTTCTGAGCATCGGAAGGCAACCGAAGCCGCTTCAACCCAAGAAAGTTTCGCCGGAACTCAGCCGGAGTGAGATCCGAGAACTTGGTGACACCGTGTTCAGCGCTGGGGTCCAGCTTCTGGTGAATCTTGGCTCTGCGCAGGTTCGCCTTGAACACGCCGAACCTGTAATCGTGCTCCTCTACGCTCCCATAGCTTTTCCCAAACCTCGCCTTGAAGCTCGAGAAGTGGTGCTCCGCGTGGAGGAGAGGATCGTCACCGCCGTCCGATGACGACACCACTTGCTCGATCAGAAGATCATCGCCGTTGATTTCATCGGCAGAAACGGTGGACGCGACCACAGAGGATAAGAGCAAGAGGCTGAAGAGAAAAGAACGGTCCATTTAACGTTGTTGCAAGCAAACACTGTGTTGTGAGTGTGAGATATTTCGCATGTTGTTTGGACTTTGGAGTGTAAATATAGTTCCGATAAGATGGTAGGTTTGGTTTTGGGTTGCAAATGTGGTTTTGACACGTGGTGTGATTTTATTTGCTGCAAGTTGAGCTATACAAAACAACAATGGATTAATAATAAGTAACGACGGACTATAGTCCATTATTGTTGCTTTCTCCGTTTCTTCATGGAGCGTGCCGTCTTTGTTTTTTATTCATTATTATCTTCTCTCTCTTTTGCAACTTTGGATTTTTTGTGTTCCTTATTTTTTTTATAAAGTGATTGTATTTTCTGTTTTTTTTTTTTATGTAGAGAAGATATTTTGTTTGAGGTGTAAAGTGTTGGAAAAATGGTTTTTTGCAAGTGTTTGTGTGGGTTTTTTTTTTTAGCCAAAATAAATGTGAGTTGTCATATGTCATATTCGAGTTGGGAACCCTTGATAAGAATATCCCTTTTTCAAAAACAATAAAAAAGAGAATAAGAAATTTATTCCTAAAGTGATGAAAATTCTTAAGTTTCACTTCGAAAAAGAATTCGACTTTGTTTTGTATTTAATTAATATTTTATTTAGTGTCTATTTTAGTATTTACCATGAGTATTGAGCACGAAGTGGAACAATATGTCTTTTCATTAGGTGCAACTATGTCTATAAGTAAAAGTCTCTCATTTTATCTCAGCAATTTATTATTATTATTATTTATGCATAGAGTTATTTAAAGGAAGGAAACCACAGTTATGTTTGTTGTGTATGAAGATTGTAGTGTTTCTTTTACGTGTTGTTGATCATTGTATCTTTGGAGGCAAAAATCCATGAGTCTCAAAGCAACATCAAAGAATTAGTGTAAGAAGACAAATGTGTCTTAAGAAGATAATGTCAAAAATAGCCTTGATCAGTTTTGCATTAATTATGTATATTTAATTGTTTGTAATTATTTATGCATTAAACATGTATGGCTAAAGAAGCCGAAAAGGGTTTGATTTTCATTTTTTATAGTAAAACAAGCTAGCGGTCTAATGTATCGATAAAAATAATTATGTTTAATACATGATATATGAGAGCAAGAAAATAGAAAAGTTGTCTAACTTACAAATTACACCCTCTAACTCTAGGTTTGGCATGTTTTCAATTTTGTCCTTAAAATCTCATTTTCTTCATTTCAATCATTTCACTTCAAATTGTTTTTAATTTAGTCCTCTCATCTGCTAGTAGCCTGCTCCCCCTGGTTTCTGCTGAATATAATGTGGCTCTTGCATTACCTTTAAATGCTAAGGAGATTTTAAAATTTCGTTTATGCAAAATTCCAAGAGCTACCTTCAATTTTTGATTATAAGAGAGAGAGAGATAATCGGAAAATTGGAGGTAGCTCTTGAATTCTTTGCGTAGATGAAATTTTAATGCCCGCTCATACCATGTATGTAAACAACTGCAACATCAGAAACTCCCTCTAGTGTCTCATATTTGTTATGTTTCTTGAGGCATGTATAGCTGTTTGATACATATCGTCGTCTTCATCCAAGTACTTGTAAATGCAGTATGTATAACAATCTGTAATACATAGTAGAACGTTTCTTGGAAGTTTTTTTTTCACAATTTCCATCCGTTCTTCCATGCAAATATAAAATGTGCTTTTCACTTCATCAAGTTGAGAGGGATGAGGAATCGGAATTTGAAGTGAAAAGGGATGGAAATACATAGAAACAAGATCATTAGCATGTACCTTCACAAGAATAAAATTAACAAAATATATCAATAAATTCAATAACATCATTAGTTTTCTCATAAATTTCCAAGCCATCATCTTCTCCCAAATCCAAAATTTTCCCTCATTTTTAATGACCATATCAGGACAATAAAGAGGAGTGCCGTATATAAAATTGCATGATTTGATATATTTGAAATAAAGATAATTTGATTTATTCTTAAAACTTTTTGTTCAAAGAAGTGTAGTCTAAGAATTGGAAATATGAGAATTAATGTCTTTTAGCTATGATATAATAGTTTTTAGATCTTTTGGCATTGGTGACAAGGATCCTATAAGGATAGGATTCGCGCCACAGCCCAAATGACATAAACAATGGCCCAAAGAGCCCAAAACAATGAATTTGTTAGAGAGTGAGCCTAATATTGAACGTTCAATGAGTTAGATGATTGGCTAGTTATTGCCAGAACAAGCAAGACAAGATGTGTGAACAAAAAAGGATGCTCCTCGGTCAAGTCCAAGGAAGGTTTGTTCTTATATGTGTCTTTTTTTGGACTTATACAAATGTTCAAGTTCTTAATTACACAATACTTTTCTCTCTTTCTCCATCTCAGATGCTCCCTTTTGTCATGGGGTTCTTCCCTTTTATATCTCCTTCATTCTTTTCTTTCATTCCAGTCTTCCACGTGTAGATCAGATTACTAATCTTTTTGATACTTGTCCCATCAGCACCTTCTTGAAGTCTCTGTGGGTAGTTGTAAGGCTGGAAATTACTGTTCAGGTATCACTTCTACATTAATGCGGTTAGGAGGTTAGATGCAAAGCGTTCAATGCGATGATAATAGCTTTATGCCCAGATCTTTCTCATTTCTCTGGTGACTCACCTCTCACTGAAGTTTATCTTCCCATGCATGGTTGCCCATTGTTTAGGGCTTGATGGGTGGTCTGACTTCAGGCCTCTAATCTATAGTCCGAGGAGGAGTAACTCCTTGAACAACATCACTTGTTTACTATGACTTGACCTCTTCTTTGGTATAATAACCTACCCGTCTTCGTCAACACTTATCTGTCCTCGGGCTATCTGATGTCCTTAGGCGCAGCCCACGGCCTAATATCCTTATATGGGCCCTTCACCCCTATAGTTACACATGGTGGTTTTTTTAAAAAAATAAAAAATTCTTTTGACTATGGTCACAAGGTTTTGTAAAAGTTTTTATGTTAAAATTTTTTTTTTTACAAGAATCAAATATAATCATATGGAGAGCAATTAGCTGTAAAAATCCATGGTCCAATCTATATATATAATAATAGGTAAAACTGAAAGAAAATCCAATTAGATTTCAAATTGGAATTCAACTATAGTCTAATTTTGCGCCACGTGTCCTATCTAATCTACGTTTTTAAATTTTTGTACCCAGTGAGTTAATTCAATGTAAAAATTGGATTTTAATTAGAATTTAATTTTGCGACATGTGTCCCATTTAATCTAAGTTTTTTTAATTTTTGTATTAAGTGAGTTAATTTAGTGTAAAAAAAACGAAGAGTCCAATATAAGTAAACCATAAAAAACATAATTTTTGAATGATTTTATATTTATGAGCTTTTTTTTTTTAATAAAACTAAAAACAATTGAAGTTTATAAGTCATCTCTATATATATGTCCTATCTAATTAAAAAATTTAATTTTTGTGCCAATGAGTTAATTTATTGTAGAAAACGAGGAGTCCAATATAAATAAATCATTAAAAACATAATCATATATAAACACTATATATAAAATTAGAGGAAGAGAGAGTTTGAATGATTTAATATTTATGAGCCTTTTTTTTTGTATAACTAAAAACAATTCAAATTTATAAGTCATATATATATATATATATTAATATGTAAAGTTTAGAGAAAATTCAATTAAATTCTACAATTGAAGTCCAATTTTGTGTCATGTGTCCTAAATTATTTATTTATTTTTAGAGGAGATTTTATTTCTTAATTTTAGAATCAAATGTGAGACCGAATCATAAATATCCATTCAAGTGAGTTATTTTGTAAAAAAAAAAACCAAAGAGTCTAGAATTAATAAACATAAAAATATTTAAAAAATAGACAATTTACATTTTCTATCTAATAACATTTTTACAAAACTTTTTAAAGAGTTAAAAAAATAAGAATGATATTTAAATAATATATGTAAGAATTATACTATACATCTTAATGTGTATCTTTTAAGTATATCCATGCATATGCATGGGGTTATAAGCTAATGGTCATAATTTTTAAATCGTTGCACTCATTTTGAAGGCTTGTAAAAAGATATTTGTTTGAAAAATATGATAAAAAATTCATATCAAAATATATAGAGTTTCAATCATAATTAAATTAAAGTTTGTTTGACAATTTAAATTTTGTTTATTTTGTAATCATTTAATTATATATTAATTAAATGTCTTAGAAGCTGTAGGTGGACAGTTTGTACCCGGACCCAAATGCGCGATAGGCTCAGGCCCAAAGAGCCTTAAACAATCAAATTTATAGAGCGTGGGCTTGAAACCTAGGTTTTATGGATACTAGACAACAAATGAGCTGGCTAGATTGCCACTAACTATACCATCAATAGATAAAAATAACAGAAATTCTCCTCGGACATAAGCCGAGGATGATTTGTATTGCCTTTTTTCTTTTTATGATGAATTCTGATTGAAGAAAAAGGACCCTCCTCTTCTCCTTTTCCCTTTCCCTTTATATCATTCTTCCTCTTCCCTTCCACGTGTAGCACAAATCATCAATTTAGATACTTGTCCCATTCACCGCCATCTGGAAGTCTTCAAATAATAGCTGGAAGGCTGAACAATTACTGTTCAGAGGTCATTTCCCTACTAATGTGGCCAGAGAGGTAGGTACAGGGTCTTTAATGCGGTGGTAGCAGCCATTTCCCTTGATATTTCTCATACGCTCCTCCTTTTCATAACTGTGAAACATATCTTTACCCAACAGATCTTCTAGGATTCCCTCTCCCAACACCATGACGTATCCTAGAAGCCTCACCTGATTTAGCTGAGGAGGTGCCCTTCCTCGGACAAACTCATCAACTTTTCTAGTAAGAGCTGGCTTGTGGGCCTCAAAGGTTCTGCTCGGACTAGCTCATACCACCAAGTCAGCCCCAAGGCCCAGGTGCGTGTTTTAACCATTCTACTCCCACAGAAGCAATTTTGTTTTCAATTTATTTCAATCTTGATATTATTGAATTATATCTTGAGTTAGACCTATATGTTGGGGTCAAAAGAGCAATTCTTGTACCTAAATCAAGTGTGGACTCCATCCTCCTCCTTAACCATGAGTTGGCAGTGTATTACTAGATCCATGTGTAAGTCAAATCCACACCGTGCATCGTCCAAGAGAGCCATTCTCATGGCAAATATGGGGTGTTTACAGCTTTACGGGCCACACCTTGAGGCGTTTACAATATCTATTCAATAAATGCTCTCATGAAATGAAGATTGACGCAAAGATTTACTTAAAGAGATGAAAACTTTCATCAGGAAAAGAATGGAAGTTGAATAATCCTCGGAACACCCTCGCTCAAGTGAAGAAGAAGATGAACTAGGACGCATTGTCAAGAAATACAAGGAGACTTCAGGCGCTAGGCAGTTTTCTCAGCCTCGTACACTTGTGAGCTACAAAGATAGTCTCGTAGGAGACATACCAGGGGCTTATGAGCAAGCCTTTAAGTTTGATACTTGTAGATATGATGATGAGGAAGACTCTGACAAGGAGGTGGAACCTTTGATGGAGGGCATGGCAGAGGTAAAACTATATAAGAAGACTAAGTCACGTATAAGAGAGCCTTGGTCCAAAGCTTTGATAGTGAAAGTGTTTGGTAGAACTGTGGGTTTCAACTACCTCAATTTTAAAATCAATACTCTATGGAAACCAGTGGCTAGAATGGACTGTGTCAATCTAGGGAAAGATTAATATCTTATCAGGTTTAGTTGCATTGATGATTATGATAGAGTCCTCAAGGGAGGACCATGGTTTGTAGGAAACATTTCTTAGCAATCAGGCCATGGGAGCCTTATTTCAAAGCTTTAGAGGCCAGATTATCTTCAGTTGCTATGTGGGTACGATTTCCTGAGTTGCCTATTGAGTTTTATGATGTATCTGTCCTCAAGGAAATAAGTAGTGCAATTGGGCCTGTCTTCCGGGTAGATTCATACACTGCCTCAGGCTCAAGGGGTAGCTACACTAGACTGTGCGTACAAGTGGACTTGGAGCAACCACTTATTAATGTG
This sequence comes from Castanea sativa, assembly GCF_040712315.1. Lineage (NCBI taxonomy): Eukaryota > Viridiplantae > Streptophyta > Magnoliopsida > Fagales > Fagaceae > Castanea > Castanea sativa. The sequence goes on along the minus strand of NC_134013.1, from coordinate 10,378,505 downwards.
ATTAGAATTGGTAAATTGAAACAAGCCATTATGTATGAAGGCATATCATCCCTGTGTTTTTGTTGTGGGAGACTTGGGCATAAGTAGGAAAATTGTTGCTATCGGGTCAGACCAGAGGAAAAGGATGGAGTAGATAAGGGAGCGCTAGGCCCTAAGGAAAATTGTTAAGGAGACCAGCCCGATCCTAACTATGGATCTTGGATGCTAGTCACAAGGAGGAAAAATCTTGTTCAAAATGGACTAGCACGCTCTTCAAAAAAGTTTGAGCGTGTGGAGGAGGGGTATAAAGGTAATTGTTAGGACATATATGTTTCACTTGGTTAGGACATATGTGTTTCACTTGTTTAGAACATATGTCATTCATTATTTATGTAATTGGCTAATTCTTTGTCAAAACGCACTTTACTTGTAATTGGGTAGAATTATGATGAGTTTTATACTTCAAGAAACTGTGTTTCAAGATCAAGTGTTGAAGTCATCAAGTCTGTCCAAGAAACAAGCTTAGAAGTGCTCTTTATTAAAGCTCGACAACTACATCTATCGAGCTTTAAGAAGCTGTTTTGGCCTCGAGGCTCGACAGCTGCTCGATATCACCTCGACACCTTTAGCTGTCGAGATTTAAGAAAAACAGATTCTGAGTTCTGTTTGATTTCAATCCGTGGATGTGTCTTTGGGCCTTCTTTTCTCCTAACCCTAGACATATAAAAGGATTATTTTAAGGGCCGTCAAAGTGTGGCAAGTTGCACAAGCATTGAGAAATCCTTGTTCATGCAAATTGTAACTTGAGACAAAGTTTTTGCCCTAGTTCATCTTTCTTGTGAAGAAATTGTTGTGTCTTTGCACCGTAGAGTTTTGTAACCAAGTATCTTCTTGATCTTCATCGTGTGGATGAATTGAAGAACTTTGTAGCCAACAATCTTCTCTAGTTGGTGATTGAAGTTGCGTACTAGGATCCGCGCAATTAGTTAGTCACGTACTTGGGAGCCGTGCATCGAAAGGAGAAATTGTCACTACAGAACAAGTCCAATTGGGTGTTGGGGTAAGGGTTCAACTATAGGTTGGTAAGGTACTTGGGATTCCTTTACTTGTAACCGCTTGTTGTGATAATAGTGAAATTTCAGAAGTGGTGACCTTAAATTCACCCGGTGGGGTTTTGCCGTGTAGGTTTTTCCTATTCGTAAACAAATCACCGTATCATTTATTTTCCGCTGCATACTTTAGTTTAATTGGTGATTTGTTTGTACTACCACGCGTTTGCATGTTAATTTGATTAATTAATAACTTGGCTAATTAATCAACTTAATCCATCACAAGGGGTCAATACGTTTTTGGCCTATCAAGTGGTATCAGAACAGGTACACTTTGATTAGGGTTTAATCTTTGTGTGTGATCCATTGACCCCTGTTTGTCATGGATAGAGGTCAGTCTCTTATTATACCTCCATTGTTTGATGGTACTAACTATGCATACTGAAAAGTACGCATGAGAGCCTTCTTGCAGCCTCTAAATAAGAAAGTGTGGCAAGCTGTGGAGATAGGCTGGACCAAGCCTAAAGAATCGTCGGCCGATTGAAATGAAGCTAAGATCAAGGCGGTAAACTTCAACAGCAAAGCATTGAATGCCTTATTCAGTGCAGTCACTAATGAGGAATTCAAAAAGATATCCTCCACAGAAACTGCAAAAGAAGCATGGACTATCCTTCAAACAACCTATGAGGGGACAAAGGCTGTCAAAGACTCGAAACTATAGAGGCTCACTACTAGCTTCGAAGAAATTAAGATGGAGGAGGATGAGTCGTTCGATGAGTTCTATGCCAAGCTCAAGGACATAGTAAACTCAGCCTTCAATATTGGGGAAACCATTCTTGAATCCAAGATTGTGAGAAAGGTGCTCAGATTTCTACCCGAGAGATTCCATGCCAAGATCACGGCGATAGAGGAATCAAAGGATATTGACAAGATTCCTCTGACTGAGCTGGTTGTTAATCTGTAAACCTACGAGTTAGGGTTGATAAGAATTGGCAAGTCGGGTAAAGGCAAAAGCATGGCATTGAAGGCCAAGAGCAATGAGATGGATGAGTCATCAGACGATGAAGACTCTAAGATGAAGTCTTACATCACCAAGCAATTCAAGAAATTCATGAAAAATGCCAATGGAAAGGGCTTCGACAAGGACCGTAGGCAATCTAGCTCCTCTCAGTTCAAGAGTCAAGGTAAAGGGAAGAAGGATGCTAGGGATGGCGGTCAGTATACTGTTCCTGCAGGACCCAAGTGCTTCGGATGTCAAGGCTTTGGTCATATGAAACAGGAATGTCTCATATATCTCAAGAGTATTGGGAAGAGCAAGGCATTAGCTGCTACATTGAGCGACACTGAGCCTGAGGATGATTCTGACAATGAGGATGACGGAATTTTGAATGCCTTCACTGCCACTGTCAATCCTACTGAAGGGATTGTTGAAGATGTGGATAAAGAAGAGGAATTGGTGGAATCCAAGTTCGAAAAGATGGATGATCAGGATGATATCTATACAGCCTATGAGAAACTGTACAAGCTCTCTGAGAAGCATGAGAAACTCTATAGGCTAGCCACCAAGAAGCTCAGTGATGTGGAACTTAGTCGTGAGGAACTTTCCACAAAGTTTGATGAAGCAAATCAAACTATTGGGGGCACTGAGATTCGAGAATAATTTCTTGGCTGAGAAGATCAAGAAGCTTGAAGCGGAGCTGTTTCAAGTTAGAGCTCAATTGGAGAGGGCATCAAATGCGAAGCTGGATGAGATGCTCAGCATTCAGAAATCTGCTTCTGATCGAACAGGATTGGGGTATGAATTCTCTTCCTCTAACATTGCTTCTGCTAATACTACTGTTTTTGTTCCTCCTGCTAATAATATTAAAATTGAGAACAATGATGATAAAACTGAATTAGCAAGTGAGAACCTAGACAAGGGTAAGTCCATTTTAGGTGCACCCCCAAAGTTTGAGAAGAAGGAAACCAAAACCCCTAGGACTAAGAAGGCTAACTCTCAAAAGCTTAAACAGAAGAAGTAGCATCTCTGTTATCATTGTGGTATTGTCGGTCATACTCGACCAAATTGTTATAAGTGGTTAGCCACTCAACAGAGCAATGACATGATAGCATCTGGGAACCAGAATCAGCTTCAAACCTCTCTTGCTCCTCTTGGAGATCTTCTTAAAGCCCTCATGTTCCTTTTGAACTTGAACGGTTTCAATCCTTCCCCCTCATCACCGGTTCAAGGGTTTGCTAAAAGGAAAGGTTCTTCCAAGGTATGGAAGGAAAAGGGTTCCAAGTGATTTATTCACTTCTTCTCTCTCTCCCCTTCTTGTTTTTGTTTTTGCATTACTTGTGTGTTTTGGTTTACTATTTTGAGTCAGTCTAGTTTTATGCATTGTTTAACATGTTTTTGTTTGTTTCTTTTTAGTTTTGCTTTATTTTGTTTTTCAAAATAAAAAAAAATGAAAAATTAGAAAAATACAAAAACAATGTGTGTTTGTGTACATCTGTTCTTGTGAACTTTAAAATGTGATTTGGCCATCACAAGGTTTACATGTGTTGATGTATACTCACTAAACTGTCTTGACTTGTTTTTGAAATATAAAATCGGTTAGACTTGTTTAGTGTGTGAGTGTGTTTGTTTTTGTTCCATGGGCTTAAGATTGTTGTTGAGAGATGATTTTGAGAGTCTAATATGTTGATTGGTTCATTGGTTGAGTTGCATGCGTGATTGCATTCATGTTTGTGTTTTTCCCTTCTTGAAAAACTGTTTTGAAAAGTTGGCTCGACACCTTCTCGACACCTGTATGTCTGTCGAGCTTCTCAGCTTTTTCTTATCGCAATCTCGATAGCTTCTCAAGACCTTCTGGATCGATCGAGCAACCTCTTGTCCTCTTGATAGCTTCTCGACACCTGGTGGACCGATTGAGCATCTGTTCTCGTGTGCTATTTAGTTCCTTGACACCTTCTCGATAGCTGGATCTATCGACGTTGTTTTTCTCGACACCTACCTCGACAGATGTCTCGACACCTCTCGATACCTGTATCTGTTAGGATTTACTGAGGTTCTATATAAAGGTTCTGTGCGATTCGATTCTTCATTTCTCTCGATCTCTCTCTCGATAGCACTATCTTTTCACCTTCCAAACCTCTCTCTCTCACTCCATATCCTTTTCTTAAGGTTTCTTCAAGCTTCTTCAAGTTTTTCTTCACTTGGTAAGCTTCTTATCCCTCATTCTACATGCATTTCATGTTTTTAAAACCTAGGTTTTGGGGTCTTTGAAAAATTTTGGGTTTTTTCAAAATTGATGAGTTTATGTTGAAATTTTTGGGATGGGTTTTGATGATTTGATCTTAAAAACTCCATGCATTGCATCACATTAGCATTCTAACTGTCTTTTCATGCATTTAAATGTGTGCAAAATGTTTGTATGCTGGTAGGATTGGATTGGGCTGAGCCCATGATGTTTTTCATATTGCATGTCACATGTTCATGCATTCCCCATGCATACGTTCTATCTATTCAATATACTTGTTATATTTGAATTGTGTTGGAACTTTTCTGAGTGTTTCTTTCTTCCCCCTCTCTTTCTGCTTGCGTTAGTAGTGTCTATGGCACCAAAACGTAAGTCTATTCCGACCCAGAACCCTCTTCGTTCTAGGGCCTCTTCATCTTCTGATTCCACTCCTCTTTCTGTTCAGTTCCGTGATGAGAAAGCCCATCAGAACTTCTCGGAGAACTTCTCCAAACGAGGTGTTCATTCAGAACGCCAAGTTGTTCTGGCAGACTTTGCCGACACTGACCTTCCCGATGTCTTTCACAAACGGGAATGGGAGTCACTGTGTGACGTCTCGATCACTTGTCCTTCCGTGCTGATCCAGGAGTTTTACTCCAACATGCATGGATTTGATTATTCTGTACCTCTCTTTCTTACTCGCGTTCGAGGTACGCGCATAGTCGTAACACCAGAGTTGGTATCCGATATGCTCCATGTTCCGAGGGTTGCGCATCCTGACTACCCTGGTTGTGAGCGTCTGCGGACTGTGTCCAAAGATGAGATGATCATCGCTTTCTGTGAGTGCCCTTCTGATTGGGGTGAGCACCAATTTACGTCATGTCGACCTTTTGCTAAAGGTCCTCATTTCTTAAACATGGTGATGACTTTTGTCTTATTTCCTCTCTCTCATTACAACTCTATCACAGAGCCTCGTGCTCATTTTTTGTTGTCTCTTATTGAGGATCTTACCATTGACTTTCCCTCAAATTTCATCTTTTCTGTCATAGATGTGTATAAGGATACAGCTACCTGTGATAAGCTCGTCTTTCTTTCCGCTATCACGAGAATTCTATGCCATTTTTCTATCCCTTCTCCTGTCTCCGACCCTTTTTCTGTCATAGTTGCCATAGACGCTGCTACCGTAAAACGTAGTGAGGCACAGCTTAGGTCACGTCAGACAGGTTCAACAACTCCTTCCTTTCGCTCTGCTTCATCTAGATCTACTCATGTCTCATCTGTTCCCTCTTCTTCTACGAGCGATGTATCACTAGGAGACATCATGGCACAGTTTCTATGCATGGATGCTCACCTGGATATGCTCTCTACAGAGTTGTATCAGGTGAATGTTCGTGTTGGTCGCATTGCTAGGCGATAGGCGACCATGGGTGGTTTTGCTCCCGAGGTTTCTCCTCCACCACCTCTTGTGGCTTCCGAGTCTAGGGATGATGATGGTGATGACGATGATGCTTCGGATGCTGATGCTAGCTCTACTGATGAGATGTCCACTTGACACTCTACCCTTTGTCACTCGTGACAAAAAGGGGGAGTAGTTTTGGGTTATAAGAGTAGTCATACTTAAGGAGAGAACTTGTATAAGATTTTTTTGATAGGGGGAGTGTTAAGTGTTGAGGGATGTAGTAAGGATTACTTGTATCTTTTTCTTTTCTCCATTTTAGATACAGTTTTCTTCCTGTACCTAGGTCTTGTGACCATTATTACATACATTGTGCTCATCTTCGTTATATATGTGATGATGTATGTTTCTTTCACCTATCTTTACATGTGTTGTTTATTTTCTCTCTTTATACACATGCTTCTTTATTTTGTATGCAATCTATTATCCATTTTAGATATAGTTTTCTTCCTGTATCTAGGTCTTATGACCATTATTACATACATTGTGCTCATCTTCGTTATATATGTGATGATGTATGTTTCTTTCACCTATCTTTACATGTGTTGTTTCTTTTCTCTCTTTATACACATGCTTCTTTATTTTGTATGCAATCTATTATCCATTTTGGATACAGTTTTCTTCCTGTACCTAGGTCTTGTGACCATTATTACATACATTGTGCTCATCTTCGTTATATATGTGATGATGTATGTTTCTTTCACCTATCTTTACATGTGTTGTTTCTTTTCTCTCTTTATACACATGCTTCTTTATTTTATATGCAATCTATTATCTCTGTTTCACATTAAGATGCCTTGATGAGTTTTGTTTAAAGTGTTTCAGAAATACAGGTTGTCAAAGTCTACTTGTCATAAACTCTCTTCTTGCAAAGTTTTTCAAGAGTTTGTGTTAGGTTAGATTTTATTGTATTCAACAAGTATATATGAGTTGAGTGATTTATGACTTCTCTTATATATTCGTCTGTTGTTTGTGGTTTTGTCACGGATTGCCAAATGAGGAGATTGTTAGGACATATGTGTTTCACTTGTTTAGAACATATGTCATTCATTATTTATGTAATTGGCTAATCTTTTGTCAAAACGCACTTTACTTGAAATTTGGTAGAATTAGGATAAGTTTTATACTTCAAGAAACTGTGTTTCAAGATCAAGTGTTGAAGTCATCAAGTCTGTGCAAGAAACAAGCTTAGAAGTGCTCTTTATTAAAGCTCGACAGCTAGCTTGACAGCTGCATCTATTGAGCTTTAAGAAGCCGTTTTGGCCCCGAGGCTCGACATCTGCTTGACAGCACCTCGACACCTTTAGCTGTCGAGATTTAAGAAAAATAGATTCTGAGTTCTGTTTTGATTCCAATCCGTGGATGTGTCTTTGGACCTTCTTTTCTTCTAACTTTAGACATATAAAAGGATTATATTAAGGGCCGTCAAAGTGTGGCAAGTTGCATAATCATTGAGAAATCCTTGTTCATGCAAATTATAACTTGAGACAAAGTTCTTGCCTTAGTTCATCTCTTTTGTGAAGAAGTTGCTGTGTCTTTGCACCGTAGGGTTTTGTAACCAAGCATCTTCTTGATCTTCATCGTATGGATGAATTGAAGATCTTTGCAACCAACAATTTTCTCTAGTTGGTGATTGAAGTCATGTACTGGGATCCGCGCAATTGGTTAGTCACGTACTTGGGAGCCGTGCATCGAAAGGAGAAATTGTCACTACAGAACAAGTCCAATTGGGTATTGGGGTAAGGGTTCATCTGTAGGTTGGTAAGGTACTTGAGATTCCTTTACTTGTAACTGCCTGTTGTGATAGTAGTGAAATTTCGGGAGTGGTGACCTTAAATTCACCCGGTGGGGTTTTGCCGTGTAGGTTTTCCCCATTCGTAAACAAATCACCGTGTCATTTATTTTTCGCTGCATACTTTAGTTTAATTGGTGATTTGTTTGTGCTACCACGCGTTTGCATGTTAATTTGATTAATTAATAACTTGGCTAATTAATCAACTTAATCCATCACAAGGGGTCAATACGTTTTTGGCCTATCAGTAATTTTAACTAGGGATTAGTGGAAGATGACATCTCCAACACACCCTCTGTTGAGGAGCCAGAGATACCGCAATTCATGCAACCACGTGATAATCTGACAAATCAATCCCAAGAAGCTAAAGCAACGGAGATTGAGTGTGAAATGGAAATATGCCAAGATTTGCTAAGACCAGATACGACAGAGATGAAGAGAACGTTGATGGGTGATGGGACTAGAGCTAAGGCAGCACAAGGCTCAAAGCTGAGAGCCAACAAAGGTTTAGGGGTTAAAGGCAGTAAGTCCTTAAAACGCCATCTTTCTAATCCTGATACCAAGCTTCAGTACAACTAGGGTTGCTCTTCTTTGGGAAGCTAGCGAATCATCTCTAATGGAAACAAGTTTTCTCGGATTGAGGCTGATGCCAATGGGCGATTTGGTACAGGAACAGGGAGATTGTAATTTCAGATGAGATGATTGCTTAGATAAAAGCTGCGCCGACGAATACTCCGGGGTGGTTCAAGGCAGAATTGAGCAACGCTTGGAAGCACCTATTCCCCATAACTCCGACGAGCATAAGAACGGGGAATTTGGTATTGGATCACCCAGCTTGGGGATCAACCCCCAACTCGTGGTGGAAGTTCCTCATGGACACTCCCCTAGTATCTTGGGAAGTAGCGGAGACCTTGAGCAAGCAAAGAAAGCCATCAGTGATGCCCTACTTTGACGAATCAGGATGGATTATCCAAGAGAGGAAGAGTGTGGATTTTAGAGGGGTGGCGTTAACGCATATGGGGAATCATCCAAGTCTGAAATTAGTCCAGATTCTCAAACCAGTCTAGATATTTGATCTGTTGCTATGTTGTAGGAAGGATATCATGGGAATCCTCAAGTATATGGCGATATGGAAACTAGATTGGGTTACCTCCAAGGATCTTCTAAGGAGGTGGGGGAGGAGCATGGTAGAGACTGAAATGATGAATCCTAACCCAGTGGAGGTTCCATTGGGGCAATATGTAAAAATGAACATCCTAATATGAAATTGTAGGGGGGATTTAAACCCGAACTTTAAGAGAGGAGTCTTTGAGATGGCTATGAATCATAACCCAGCTATTATGGTCATCACTGAAACCAGGGTAGGAGGTGATAGGGCAGAGAGGATTATAGCTGACTTGCCATTTAATGGGTATATCATCACTGAGACCATTGGGTACGTTGGAGGTCTTTGGGTACTCTGGAAAAAGGAGGAAGCAGAGTTTCTTTTGCTTGCCTCAACGGAACAGGAAATTCATGCCACTGTTCAGGTACGCCATTCTGATCTTTCCTGGTTTATTTCTGCAATATATGCTAGCCCTCGATTAGCTGAGAGATGAATTCTTTGGTCCAATCTCATGGAAGTGGCCAAGCTCCATAACCAAACCTGGCTAATGTTAGGCAATTTTAATGAGATTCTTAGTGGGGAAGATAAATATGGGGGTAGGCAAATAAATATCAATAGGGTTTTGGAGTTTAAGGAATGCTTGGATTGTTGCAATTTTTTGGACTTGGGGTTTGCTAGCCCAAAATTCACTTGGTCCAATAAAAGGCCCAGCATAAGCTTGATTTTGGAAAGAATAGATAGATGTTTTGCAAATTCTAGTTGGAGAATCCTCTACTCGGAAGCTACAGTCACCCACTTGCCTAGGGTATTCTCCAATCACTGTCCTATGTTAATTAAGTTAGAAGGGGCTCAGCCCAATAGGTCTAACAAACCTTTTAGGTTTCAAACCATGTGGATGATGCACCTTGAATTTCCTAAAGTAGTTGAAGAAGCTTGGATTGAGGCAAATTCCCTTCCTAGGGCTGTTTTTGATTTCACCAAGAAAGTCGGGAAGTGGAACATTGAAGTGTTTGGCAACCTATTTACTCGAAAAAGGAAAGTGTTGTCCAGATTGGATGGAGTACAAAAGGCTCTAACTAACAATCCTTCTGAATTCTTGATTGGACTTAAAAAGCAGCTTACTGAAGAATATGCCCTAATCATGCTTCAGGATGAAGAGTACTGGGCTCTTAAATCTAGACTCAACATAGCCATATATAGGGATAGTAACATGACCTTTATTCATGTATCAACTATGGTGAGGGGGCATAGGAACAAAATTAGATGTTTAATGGATGAAACAGGGGAATGGATGTATAATGAGAACAGGGTTAGAGATCATATCCAAGCTGGGTTTGGAAAGCTCTATACATTAGAAATGTGTATGTCCTTTGTAAACTCCCCAGCATCCAGTTTTCTTGTTATTATTTCTCGGATAAGGAGAAAGATTGGATTGGCAGGGCAGTGTCAGAGGAAGAAATTAGGTATGGGCTTTGGACTCTCAAACCTTTTAAGGCCTTGAGACCTGATGGGCTCCATGCTGGGTTCTTTCAGCACTATTAGCAAGTGGTCCGGAGTTCCGTTTGCCAAGAAGTTAAGAATATTTTCTCAACGGGTGTAGTTCCTGAGTATTTGAACAGAACACTGATCACTCTCATTCCAAAATGTCAAAACCCTGAAACTTTGTCAAATTTTAGACCAATTAGTCTATGTAACTCGGTCTATAAAGTAGTGTCTAAGATCATTGTTGGTAGAATAAGACCAATGCTCAACAGATTCATTGCCCCGATTCAATCAGCATTTGTTTTTGGCAGGAAGAGTGTTGACAATGTGCTCATTGCTCAAGAGCTGATCTATAGCATGGATAGAAGGAAGGCAGGGTGGGGTATATGGCAATCAAAGTTGATCTCGAGAAGGCGTATGACAGATTGGAATGGGGATTTATTTACAAGGTTCTCCAAGCTTTTCATTTTCCCCAGAATCTTATAAAAGTTATCATGAGCTGTATAACATCCATGAGTATATCAATTTTAGTCAATGGGAGTGCAATGGAACCGTTTAAACCTTCAAGGGGAATCAGACAAGGAGACCCCCTTTCTCCTTACATATTCATCCTTTGTATTGAATTTCTAGGGTATCTCATTGAAAAGAAGTGTTCTAAGGGTAGTTGGTGTCCTCTCACAACATCTTGGGGAAATGTGGGCTTCTCCCATCTTTTCTTCACAGATGGTCTTTTCTTATTTGCAAAAGTTAGTAATGAAGCCTATGAAGCCATCTCGGATGTGCTACAAAAGTTCTATTCTGAGTTGGGGTAGAAGATTAGTGTTGAGAAATCTAGAATCTACTTCTCATCTAATGTTGATCCCACAATGAAGGAGGGAGTGTGTGATAGGTTGGGGCTGCAGGCCACTACTTGCTTAGGTAAGTACCTTGGGTTTCCCCTCAAGCACAAAGGGGCGCCAAAGAGGCAATTCAATTATATAGCTGAGAGGGTGATGAATAAGCTTGCTGGATGGAAAGAAAAATTCTTATCCTTTGCTGGTAGAGCCGTATTGGTGAAGTCAGTCATGTCAACAATCCCTAACCATGTGATGCAGGGGTTGACCCTTCCAGTCCACCTTTGTGAAAATCTTGATAAAATAAATAGGGATTTCTTATGGGGGTCTACAGCAAAGAATAGAAAAATGCACCTAGTGGGTTGGGATAAGCTTGTCAAACCCAAAGAAGAAGGTGGCTTGGGGATCCAATCTGCTCGAGCCAAGAGCATCGCGCTCCTGACAAAGTTGAATTGGAGGATGAACCATGAAAAGGAGGTTGTCTGGGCTAGGGTGATACTTCAAAAGTATTGTTCAGATTCCAAAAGTAATGAACCTAGATATGCTTCCTTGCTCCCCCAATTGGGCAGCAATAAAACTGGGGTTCCCCACCTTCTCTGATGGCATTTGTTAGGGTCTTGGGAGGAAATTGAGGAGGAATTTTTGGATGGACAGATGGATTGTTTGCCAATCATTAAGGGAGCACATTGAAGGTCCCTTAACAAGAGAGGAAAGGAACCTAACTGTGTTAGATGTGCACATAGGGCAAAACTAGAGATAGGATGTTGTCTCATTTGAATTAACTCTGATACTCAAAGATAGAATCAGAGCTGTCCTAGCTCAAGAATCTGGTAGAGATGATGTTCTGATGTGGAGACACACAAAAGATGGCAGATTCTCTACAAAATCAGCATATTGCCAAATCAGAGGTGTTAAAAGGGAGGGAAGTAGTTTTCAAGGAGAATGGATTTGGAAGCTTAATATATTACCAAAGGTCATCACCTTTCTATGGTTATGCCATCATAATAGCCTCCCTATGAAGGAAGTGCTAGTATCCAGAGGAATTAACTGCAACAGTGTATGTCAAGTGTGCAATTCGCATGGTGAGTCTATTTTGCATGTGTTAAGGGATTGTGCTTTTGTGCAGAAATTTTGGAATAGGATTCGTGTGCCTTACCCCCTTGTAAATTCCTTTTAACTTTGGACTATGTGATTAGCTAAAGAGCAACTGCCTTAGCAATGTTGCTCATTACAACACCACCCCCTAGAATATTGTGTTTCCATTGGCGGTTTGGAACCTGTGGAAGCATAGAAACAAGGTTATGTTTGAGAATACACCCCTTAACCTTAACCTCCATGCCTCGTGCTTAAGCCAAGCCACTGAATATTTCTTTTGAGTTAGCAAGATTAGTGTGCCGAGACATAAGTCCATCATACCTGTGAAATGGAGAAAACCTCCTGTGGGATGGCACAAGCTGAATACAGATGGTGCTTCATTGGGAAATCCAGGCATGGTTGGGGGTGGTGGATTGATTAGGGACAGTGTAGGAAAATGGGTGAAAGGCTTCTCAAGATCCATCAGGTACTCCACTAGTATTATGGCAGAGGTATAGGCATTAAGGGATTGGCTAAAGGTAGCTAATAGTATTGGAACCCAAAGCCTGGTTGTGGAACTGGACGCGAAAGTGATAGTGGAATTCATTCATTCTAACAACAAGACTAATGGAATTTTTTCTTTTATGCTTGATGACTGCAAATCCTTACTGGGCAAGTTTCAGCAAGTTCATGTGGAGCATGTTTACTGAGAAAGGAATAAAGGAGCAGATGCACTGGCCAAATGGGGCACAACCATGTCAGAGAGTTTTGTTATTTTTGATTTGCCCCCTAGCTCTAATATTCTCTCTATAGTTAACATGGATGTATCTGATATGTATTATTGTAGAACTGTGAACGCTAGCCCTGCCCCTGTGGTGAGGCAGTGATTGTCTAGTTGTGTTTTGTTTAATTCATATCCCTATAACCAAAAAAAAAAAAAAACTTTCGATGAAAATATTCAATGAGTAAGATTTGTTTCTTAAGTAGGATGGGGATTAGTCAAAACTCCACTCTGTTTTGCAGTAGTGGTTTTCTTAGTAGCTAGTCTAAGGGTCTTCCCACGTTCTGTGGGTCTCTCTTCAAACCTTAACCCACCTCCGCCGTATCCCTTCTGTCTTTGACCTCTCTTCCCTTCTCTTCACCTACCCACCCCAATCATCCATCCTACCATCTAACCTTACCACCATGAATCCCAATCAATCTAACCTTGTCATTTTAACCGAAACAACCAAAACCCCAATTAACAAAAATCATTATACTACTAAACCCATATCTCTTCCATCCAAACCAGATGTTACTAAAGAACTCACCTCACTTGGGTTGGTTAGGCGTCTTATTGCCAGTAAAGCCGTCAATAAAAACAAAATCAGAGTAATCCTTTCTAAAGCTTGGAAATGTACCAGAGGTGTGTCTATCAACGACTTAGCAAGCAACCTCTTCCCTTTCAAATTTCACTTGGAGGAGGATAGACAATCCATCCTCAACATGGGACCATGGTTCAATGAAGGTTTTCTCCTTGTCCTCAAACCATGCGACTCTCTCACCCCCCTTTGCAATATTGACTTCTCTTGGGCCACTTTTTGGGTCCAAGTACACAACCTTCCCCCAGACAGAATGTTTGAAGAAAATGCTTAGACCATTGGAAATAAATTGGGCTAGTTTGTAGAAATTGAATACCCATCTAAAGGAAACCTATGTTGGAATAGTTTCCTTAGGCTCAAAGTCCAGATCGATACTCAGGAACCTCTCCTCTGTGGTTTTTATCTTGAATGCAACCCCAACCTTGATATTTGGATCTCCTTCAAGTACGAAAAGCTTCAAGATTTTTGCTATGGGTGTGGCAGACTCGGGCATTCCAAATCTCACTGCTCTGATCCCATTTCAATCAAAGACCCCTCACACCAATACCACCTAGGACCTCGCGGGTTTGGCCCACGGATGAAACCAAATGTTTCTGGCTACCGTTCTCTTACCTGGTTGGAATTCCTTAAGGAGGAAGCCACGGAGGCTAATCTGGGTCACCAAACCCCTGTCCTAACTCCCAAGGCATGTCCTAATCCCCTGACCCCTCTCTCTAACACAGCCACCACAGTCGCCCATCCCTCTGTCCCAAAACTTCGCCCCACTAGTCACTCCATCACTGACACATCCCCACCAGCCCCAAATATCTCCATAACCCTCAGAGACCCACAATCTATATCTCCACTCTCCCCCTCTAAGCCTAACCAAACTTCACCTACCTCTTGTCTGATTCCACACTTTCCTTCCCTTAATCAACCCATTAGCCCAAAGCCCACTTCTCCTAACTCATCCCTTGGCCCAAATACACTTTTAGACAACCTTTTCACTCCTTCACCCCTTGGCCCACCTGAGCCCAACCCTCTTCAAATATGGCTCAGCTCTCCTCAAGCCCAAGCCGCATCATCCAATGGGTCACTTATGTCAACCTTGCTGAGAAGCCCCTTAACATCACCCCATCTTTACTCCAAGTTGAAGAAAACCTTCCCCACTTCCCACATACTCCGTCCACTTGTGTCCCAGACTTGTCATCCCTTGACCTCCATGTCCCTATGGAATATTCCACCACTTCCAAACGGAAACTACCACCCTCACTAGACACATCCACCCACAAAAAATCCAAATCCAACCTCATCCTCTGTCCCAACCCCCTCCCAATCTCTGATCTTTGCCCATCCTTCCATCCTGGAACTATCATCTCCACAAAAAAACCAAGAGCTAGCTTGAAAAAACTAGCTAGAAATCAATCTCTACAACTTCTCAATGAAGTGTCTCTACTAGTGACTACTACCCCTTTGGCTGAGGTGGCGGGCCTAAGCACGCCCCCAACTCCACCATGAAGCTCCTTGCATGGAATTGCCGTGGGTTTGCTCGGCCCACGGCTAGAAAAGCGTTTAAGGGCCTTCTTCGCACTCTCAACCCCGACTGCATCTTCCTCTCTGAAACTAAAATCCCTAAACACAAAATCACTTCTTTTCTGTCCCAGTTTGGCTTTACCAACATCCTCTACCAAAATCTTGTCCATAAGGCCGGTGGTCTCTGTTTTGCCTAGAAAAATGGATTGGATATTGAACCAATTTCTCTCAACTGTAATCTCATTAATGTCCTTGTCTTCTCTGATCCCCCCAATTCTCCTTGGATGCTTTCTCTTGTCTACGGTCCTCCTTATTCTACACTCAAAGCTAACTTTTGGCAAAGTTTAGAAAATTCTATAAACTCTTTTGGTGGTGCGTGGATTGGTATAGGTGACTTCAACTGTATCCTTTCCCAAAATGAGAAACTTGGTGGCCAACCTTTTGCTTTGCCCTCTGATGGAGGTTTCAATGGTTTCATCAATAATAATGGCCTCATTGATTTTGGTTTCCAAGGAAATAAGTACACCTGGTCTAACAAATGGACAACGAGCACAATCAAGCAACGCCTAGATCGTGCTATTGCTAATGACAAGTGGAGAATCTTGTTTCCCTGAGCTAACCTCCTCCACCATCCTATCATTGCATCTGACCATGCCCTTATCTTGCTTTGTTCCATGGGTGAACCACGCAACGCTCCAAAACCATTCAGATTTAAATCCATGTGGACGCAGGATCCTTCTAGTCATGATGTCATCAGGTCAGCTTGGTCCACATCCTTCAGTGGCTCTACCGCTTTTTGTCTTACAAATAAAATCAAAGAATCAAAACACCTTTTGAAGAAATGGAACTGTGAGCATTTTGGTAATATTCATACCAGAATCCGTGACCTCTATAAGGAAATTAACACAATTCAAGCTGAGCCCCCATCTACCTCTAATTTAGCCACAGAGAACCAACTCTTAACAGAGTTAAATGAATGTCTGTTTCAAGAAGAATTGTTTTGGCATAAAAAATCCAGAAATCAATGGTTCACCTCTTCCAACCTCAATACCAGGTTCTTCCACCTATCCACCATCATCAGGCATAGAAGCAATCCCGTTGACTTCATCAAAGATGATAATGGTAACTAGTTGTTAGGTAGACCTCAAGTAAGTGAATGTTTCATAAACTATTATAAAAACCTCTTCACTTCTCAACTTAACCCTCATTCCCCCTATATTGACCTTTCAACTCTCATCACTCCTTCTGTGTCCGATGTGGAAAATGATTCTTTGTGCTGTATCCCTTTTGATCAAGAGATTAAGGATGTGGTTTTGAGTTTGGCTCTTACAAAGCCTTTGGCCTTGATGGCATGTCCGTCATTTTTTAAAAAACTTACTGGAATACTATTAGTAAGGAAGTTATTGACTCTGTTAAAGCTTTTTTTGTTGATGGCCATATGTTAAAGGAGATGAATCACACTTTCATTACCCTTATCCCCAAAACTCCAAACCCCTGTACAGTCAAGCAATTTCGCCCCATTAGTCTGTGTAACATATCCTACAAGACAATCTCCGAAATCCTTGCCGACAGACTCAAGTCCCTTCTCCCTAATCTTGTTTCTCCTTGGCAAGCTGCATCTGTGCCTGGTAGAAACATACAAGGTAACTCCATCATTGCCCATGAAATCTTCCACACAATGCACCAAAAAAAATCTGGCTTTGATGGATTTGCTACCCTTAAATTAGATATGGAGAAAGCTTTCAACAAAGTAGAGTGGCCTTTCCTCTTATCCATTTTCAAACATTTTGGTTTCTCTAACAAATGGATCCACTTCATCAATCAATGTATATCAACATCTACTTTCTCAATCCTTATCAACGGATCACCTATTGGTTTTTTTCACTCCAACCACGACCTTCGACAAGGTTATTCACTATCACCCTTTCTTTTTACTATGGCTACTGATGTTTTGTCTAGGCTTATTTTGTAGAAAGAATCTAATGGGCTCCTCAAGGGCATTAAGGTTGCAAGGAATTGTCCCTTACTTTCCCATCTTATGTTTGCCGATGATCTGATTATTTTTTCTCAAGCCCTCCCATCAGATATTGAAGTTATCCAGGACCGTCTCAACCAATTCCATGAATGGTCAGGTCTTTCGGTCAATACTGCCAAATCTACCATTTCCTTTAGCACCAACGTTCAACAGCCAGTCAAAACTGAAATCTGCAATCAAACAGGGCTTAAACTCTTGGATCCAAATTCCAATTACCTTGGCTTGCCCCTCCATATCAAACGTGGGAACCAGTCTCCTTTCAACACCATCATTGATAAAATTAATAGTCGGATCACTGGTTGGAAGGCAAAAGTTCTTTCTCAGGCTGCCCGCTCCACCCTCATCAGATTAGTCCTCACATCAATTCCAACCTATTGGATGTCTTCTTTCCAACTGCCTAAGAACACTTGTGCCAAAATTGATGCAAGGCTTCGTGATTTTTTCTGGGGGTTCTCTGATTCCAACCACCACTTATATCCAAAAGCTTGGGACTCCATTTGTAAGCCTAAATCTTTTGGTGGCCTCAGTTTCAGAAGAGCCCATGATCTTAACAAGGCTCTTGTTTCCAAGTTAGGTTGGTTAATTGCTTCGAATGCTGATAAACCTTAGGCAAACCTTCTTCGGTCTAAATATTTAAGAGGTCGCAGCTTGCTTTATGCCTCTGCCAGAACCAATTCGTCCCCTCTTTGGCATGGTATCATCAAGTTGGTCCCCCTCTTAAAATTGGGTCACTGTCACCTTATTAGCTCAAGGAGTTCTGTCAACATTTGGAACGATCCATGGATACCATCTCTCCAAGGTTTCATCCCCCCGCATCCTCTAACCCCTTTGGACATCCAGCTGGTTGCCGAGCTTATCATCCCAGGTACCAGGCTTTGGAACCGTCACTTGCTCCATGCTCTTTTTGACCAGCAAACTGCCTCCTCCATCCAACAAATCCATCTTTCAACCTCCCCCATTGAAGATACTGCAATTTGGGCAAAGAATCCAAGCGGTAAATTCACAGTTAAATCGGCTTACTTAGCCGACCAAGAAGCATGATTCACTCCATCTGGTCCTCTTTCCAAAAAAACATGGTCCAAGTTGTGGGCTTTAAAGATTAATGAGTGGCTCAAGCTCTTTTTATGGAAAATCGCCTGGGATTCCCTGCCCATAAGAGAATTCCTTTGCCGTAGAATCCATGATATGGACTCAGTATGCCCTCGCTGCCATGGTTCCCAAGAATCCATTGTCCACGTATTTTTTGAATGTCCCTTTGCCAACATCATATGGAGACACCTATCCCACCCCCTTAACATCGACAACATCCCTCCAAGATTAGCTCCTGAATGGATTGAATTGATCCTTAACCCATCCACACATCTTGGTCTAAACCCCCAGGACGCCCACGCCTTCACTCTCTTGGCTGCTATAGCTTGTGACCGAATCTGGTGGAGTCGAAACAAACTGGTTTTTGATAGCTCACCACCAGCCTCCCCTATTGACGTTACCGCTGATATTAATCGAAGTTTCTCCGCCTATTCTAATGCTTGGAAATTGAAGATGCAACCTACCATATCCGCTTGGGAACCTCCTCCTCCTGGTTGGGTTAAATTTAATTTTGATGTTGCCATCACCTTGAGTGCTTCCTTTCCTTCTGCTATTTTTCGTGACTCTAATAGGCATTTTATCTCTATCTTCACAGCCAAAGAATCAATCTCCTCCCTTGCTTGGGCCAAAGCTAAAGCAGCCCTTCTTGCTGTTTCTTCAGCAGCCAACCTCCAGCTCCCATCTATCATTTTTGAAGGCGATGCAAAGATTGTAATTGATTCAATTAAAGCTCCTAGTTCCACTCCTTTTTGGGACCTTAGATTGATCATCTCTAATATTCAGCTCCTCCTTCCCTACTTTTCTCAAGTTGTATTTAATTTTTGTCACAGAGCCTCTAATGGCCTAACCCATTCTATTGCTTTTTGGGCATCTTTTTGTTCAACTTGGGGACCCCAACCCATCTCATCCATCCCTTCTTGGGTTCTTTGTGAGGATTCTGATGGGCAGGTTCCCCCTTTGTTGTCTTTGCCCTCTGTTGGGCTTCCTGATCAATAATATTTTACTTACCAAAAAAAAAAAAAGTAGGATGGGGATTTTCCATTGAAATATTTTGATGAAGATTAATTCATTAAGTTGAATTGGAGATTTTTCCCAGTGAGAATATTATGGGTACGATTTGTTCATTTTAAAAGATTGGGATATTTTTCCAATGATAATTTTAATAAGGAAGATTTGTTCCTTTTTGGAAGAGATAGTATCATCAATCATGCACAAGTTTTTACCTTTTCCTTGAACATGTGAGAAAAAAAAAACGATTAAGGGCAAAGTGGGGTTTTCCAAATCATATGTCTTCAAGGTGATCTTGAGAAAATTATTTGTCTTTTCAAATAAATTAAAACATAATTGGACTGAAATTTTTGTTTTTTGGCAACCCATAACTTTAGCCCTTGTTTTTTACTATTCTTTTGTTGAATAGGCGTATTTGAGATTTGTTGTATATATAGGTAAATACATGGATATGTTGTAATAATGATGTTTGAGTTTGGACAATGTTGTTTCATAAAGTGAAAATTCAAGTTCTGAAATTTTCTAAGTGAAAATTTGAAATACAGCATTTTCGATCGGTCGAAACTTTGGCTCGATCGATTGAAATAGAAAGGAAAATAATCCTGGAGTTTCTGGATGGTTCGATCACTATTCGATTCCTGTTCGATCGATTGAAAGGACCTCTCGACCAATCGAAACTCGAAAAACTGAATTTTCTACAGAACTTTTCTGGTGACTGTTTGGAAAGGTTGAAGAGGTTTCAAGCCTTATTAATGGTTTTATGAAATATTTTAACTCTCCACACGTGCCTTTTGATGAAACATAACCCTATGGGTATAAATAGAGGCTTATGTTCATTCGAAAAAAATAATTTTGAGAAACACAAGAAATCATGTGGTCATTCTCCAGAATTGCTATCTGTGGAATCCAACATCTTGGTCGTATCCTGGGGACAAATTTGCGATAACCTTTTAACAACAAAAGTGTAGGAGGCAAATATTGTATAAGGAAAACGATATAGTGCCTCCAAGTTATCTATTTTCTGTTTGTCTTTTGTGTTAATCTTGTTCTTCCATTATTACTTTGTGTAATATCCCAACAAGATTGTCGATAAGATAATGTCATAGAGACATTTTTACCCATCTGGGGTAGGGAGTTTTTGATGGATTTGAGGATTAAGAGGCTGTTTGGACTTTGGATTGGGTGGAAACTGAATTATATAGCTCAATTCCAACACCCATAATCCAAAAAATGTGAGATTTACAAAAAAAGTTTGTTTGGGAAGTTTTTTGAATGTTGTTTCCATCACTCAAAACTCAAAATATTGAGTTTGAGTGATGAAAACCGAAAACAAATTTTTGGTGTTTTTAGATTATGGAATATGAGTTATAGTCGCCAAATTGTAAAAAACTCAAATTTGTCATGTTGGACACATCATTCAAGATGAGAAGAAGGGGTTAGCTTTTCAATTCCATAGTATGGTTTTTTCTTATGCGAATCGTCAGGAAAATTGTGTTGTTCATTCTCTTGCTAGGCGTGCTGTTTTATCTTTTGTTAGTCTGGAATCTGGATGAAAGAAGTGCCACAAAATGTTGAAAATATGCATCACGCGATTTGGCTAATATTTCATAATTACTCAAAAGATTTTTGTTTTTTTTTGTTTTTTTCTGTGTGTGTTGAATTAAAAGGTGTTTGGGAGTGTTTAAAGGTGAGCGAGAGAGGGCGAGGGGCTTGGAAATCTCCCCTTTGGCTGAATGAGGATATTTCAATCTATAGAGTGAAAAATAATTGTCAAAGCAAGTAGTGCATATCATAGTTATCAATATCATATGGTATGCAATACATATCGTATTGTACACAAAAAGTTATGTATCGAAAGGGGGTATCAGAAGTACTTTTAAATCGTATGATATGTAGTTGCATATCATATGAATTGTATATATCAAACAATGCATGAATATATGATTTTAAACAAGTTTTTGTACTAAAATTTGGAATTTGACTTGAGACCAAATGCATTTCTAAATGTTTTTAAATAAAATTATTGGGCAACTAGTACTTTAGACCACACATTTGACACTTTTATAAACTACATATTTAGTCCCTAGCCTTTACACCATATTTCAATTTGGTCCTTAACCTTTTAATTGTGTCAATTTGGTCCTTAACCTTTTAATATCGTGTCAATTTAGTCTTTGCCATTATATATTAGATGAAAATTGTTTACATAGCAAATAGCCAAAATAAAATTTTAGTTTATTATCACATCAACAGAAGCTAATTTTTTATTTTGGCCATTAGACATGTCATTAATTTTCATCCAAAAGATAACTGTAAGGATTAAATTGACACGGTAAAGAAAGGTTAGGGACCAAATTGACACAATTAAAAGGTTAGGGATCAAATTGAAATATGGTGTATAGGATAGGGACCAAATATGTAATTTACCCCTTTTTTTTTCATTGGCTCTCCAACTCTCCATAAAACCCTCTCCCTCCCTCCCTCTCTCTTTATTTTGATTTTAGGTTTAGGTCAACTTAGAAGTTTTTTATTTTTTATCTTTTATACTTAGTTGCAACTTTCAATCCACGAGACCACAAATGATAATTAAAAATTTATTTTGACTTAAAAATTATGTATTAACACTTTTACATTTGATATATTTATATTATTTATATTTAATTTATTTAGTTAGTTTTGTCAAATATTATAACATTAGAGATAATTAGGGTCTATTTGGATAGAACTTATTCCTGAAAACTGAAAATTAAAAACTGAAAACACTGTAGCAAAATAATTTTTAAATGTGTAAATAGTACTGCGAGACCAATTTTTAATAAAAAATTGCTAAAAAAGTATGTGAATAGTGTGCGCACAGTGCGCGTCTTGTCCCCCCGCAGCAGAAACGAAAAAAAGAGAGAGGAGAAAACGTAGACGCACAGACGCAGCAATAATCTGGATCCAAACGCATTCTTAAAGTATTCATTAATAGCATATATTCTTACCTATACTATTAATAAGAGGATTCTCCCGTTTGATCTTTAATTTTTGGTGTACCAAAATATCCTTATACAAATTTTGAAATAACATACCATTTAGTTTTTTTTTTCCTACAAAAAAGCAAAAAAGGTTAAAATAGTAATACTATCTCTCATACAAAAGGAAAAAAAAAAAAAAAACCGTTATCCTCACCACCCATTTGTATTCAAATATCAAATTCCTATCTATATTTGCTATCTATTTGAATTCAAATACTTCAATTATCTTTATAAAAAAATACAAAATTACTTTTCCAAAACAAAGAAAACTTATTACCTCACGTAAAAATTACTCATTCTTATCCCAAAATTTCTATGGTTTTTTTTTTTTAATAAAAGTTCTTTAAAACATTCCAAAATTTTTGTTATCCAAATTCTATACAGTTATCACAAATCCCCATCCATCCACGCTAACGTATAGCATCTTTCTTTTGTTCAATTCTCAAAATTTTTTTGCTTATCACAATTCTTATCCCAATCAATAAATTCAAATGTCCCATTAGGTTTCAATTTCTTATAGTTCTCTATCTCATTTTTAAACATTATTCCACGTTATCTTATCTCATTCTTTAAATAAAAAATACTCACGGTTATTTTTATATCACTTTTAAGCATTATAACACTGAACCAAAAAAAACAAATAAATAAAAAAGAGTATTATTGCATGCGCAAAGCACATGTGATGAGTCTAGTATATAGACAAGAGGATTTTTCATTTTGGACTAGACTTTTATGTAGTTCAAAAATATCACTTGTAGGAGCACAACTTGACCCACGACTCAAAAGTGGCTCAGACAGTGGCCCAATAAGCCCACCACAATAGATTTGTAGAGAATGTGATGGATATTGATTATTCAGTAAGTTAAAGTTAATCACAATGAGACAAGACACGTATGAAATGACTAGGGCTACAAACTATGAAAAAAAAAGGCTCCTTGGTCTGGCCCGAGGAATGTGTATCTTATATATATGTATGTTTATTTCTCACTTATACAAGTATTTCAGCTACTCTGTACAAAAGTTCTTTTTCTCTCCCTCCCCATTTCTCATTTCTTTTATATTTCAACACAAATCATCCTAATCCTACACTTGGAGGGCTGAGATTGCATTCCTGGGACTTCTGTCTCATCCAAAACATGTTAGTAAGCTTTTACCCTGCAATTTTAGTTGTGCCACCACTATTCATGGTCATCTCCTCATTAATGCGGCCAGGGAAGTGGTTGTCATGCATTTAATGCGGAGGGGATGGCTTCTACACCCTTCTTCCTTCATCCATCTTGTGTTCTACACCAAGTCTACTTTCTCCCTTTGTGATATTTTAACTTCATGCGTCCTAGACAGCTAATGCTCTTCCCTGAGGTCTGAGGTGTATTCTCAGGAATAACATTGGTCGCCCACTTAAGTTAGATTAGGGATCCTCGTCCTCACAATAGCCCCCAGAACCTCATTTTTCACTCCCGACCAAGAAAAATGAGGTTTTGGCTAGTAAAAGTCCTTGACAAGGGTACATTTGTAAATAAGTTCCCTTGCGAGCATGTCTTTTCAACTGACAGCAACCCGTTCCTATCGCTTCGGAATCCCCAACTCCACAATAAATGCAACTGGTGGCCTGCTGTTTCCTACGTTCTACGGTGAGATCAGGATCGAATGGCTCAGAATTCACCATTAGAAGGGGCGGGAAGATTACCGCTCCTCTTTTTTCCAGCCTACATATAGGGAGATGTAAGATCCTTCTCTCCATTTTGTCTCCTTAGAAGCAGAAAAGAACATAAATACTCTTTTCTCACTTGATAACCTCACCCGAGAAGTCTTTCTTCTTTGAACTTGTAAGTGTGCATTTTTTGTTAACTAGAGTTCTTCCCTTATTCTCTTACATTAGTAGTTTTTTTCTTCTTTTCTTTTTTCTTTTTTTTTTTTCCCCTAAATGGGTAGATTCTTTAACTTGGTAGACACTCCCAAAACACCGAGAGGAGTTTAAGAGGTTTTATAGGATTCCCAACAATGTGTCCATACAACATTGCAATCCAGGTGAGTGGCATGAAAAAAGGCCTACTAGTGTTGTTGTAATTCCTATGATTGCCTTCATTGAAGGGGTATGAGGATTCCTATGGACAAAGTCACTAGGGATTTTCTAAATCTTTTCAAAGTGTATCCTACCCAGTGCATTTCGAACATGTTTAGAATATTAGGTACTGTAGATACCTTAAATGAAAAATTAGGCATAAAACTTACCCATCACGACGTGAATTGGGTGTATAGTTGTTAGAAAGGTGCCGATGGGGGGGGGGGTTAGTACTTAAAAACTAGGGTTCCTGTTGTTAAGCTGATCTCTTGTCTCCCTGAGATGAACAAAGGCATGGACGGGGACTTTCTTATCGTTTCAGGGGAGTGGCATGATGGATTCCATTGCCCTACCAAGGATGGAACTCCAAGTGGGATGGCTTAGGGATACTTAGCAAAAATCAATATTGGATTAGGAAACTATAAACCCCTTTTATTGTTTCACCCTTGCAAATGTATGTTTTTCTTTTACTTGCTTAGATCTGGGCTTGCCCGACCTACAAAGTAATGTGAATTCTTAATCTTTTTTTTTTCTTCTTCTTTTTCTCAAAAAAGAGAGCTACCACTAAGAGACGAAGTTTGGTGAACTTCGACTTACTGAACAGAGTCTTACGATTTGAAATCTTCCTACATCAGGACGGTTAGCTCCGCGCAGTTCACGTGATCCTAGGCTTCACCCAACAAAGAAAGGGAGTGGAAAGCTGGCTCTCAGCCTCCTTCAACTGTGTGAGCTGCTCCTGAGCTTGCCTTTCTGAGCTTTCAATGGCAGCCTCAGCACTTTTTCTGGCCTTGTCACACTCAGCCGGCTTGATGAGAGTCTCCTTCAGCTTTTTATCTGTAAGGGCTTGAGACTTTTGCGCAGCGAAGCGTTTGGACTCCTCTTCCTTCAGGTCTCAGAAAGGGTGAGTTTGTTTCATCTTTTTGAAATTGGGCTTTTTGAAAAAGTGGAGTTTTCAAAAAGTGCAGTATAAAAAAATGCTTTTTCAAAAAGCTGAGTGTTTGGTAAAAGCTGTTAAAAAGTGTTTTTTGAAAAAACTAAGTGTTTGGCTAGCACTTATAAAAGTGGCAGTCTGAGGGGTAAATTACTAGAAATGACAATGTCTATATAAAGAGAATTCTTTGTTTTAATTACCTCTTATAATGCAAGTTATGGATATAATATTTTCACAAAAATTTCACAATAAAGTCTATATAACAAGTTGTTAATGGTAGGAAAAAAAAATGTCACTAGTAGGTCTAGATGAGAACTAAGAACAACTTACTATGTAAACTTTATTATAAAATTGTTATAAAAATATTCTGTCAATAGTACTATTTTTTTTTCTAAAGAAAAATAGTACTAATTTAAAAACTTTATTTTTTTATTATCATTATTTATTCTTCTTATATTCATTTCCAACAATTATATTTTTCAATGAATAGTGTTATATTCACAACATTTTTCGCAATATTTTCACAACAAAATTTATGTGAAAAGTTGTTACTAGTTCTAATTTGAACCCACCGTTGAAATTATATTTTTACTCACCAATATTAGCTAATAACAATATGTTACTTAAAATTTATTGTGAAAATATTGCGGTAACATTTCTAAATTGTATTTTTCCTTTCTTTCTTTCTATCATCCACACGTTTCCTTTTTTTTCTTTTTCTTTTTCTTTTCTCTTGATTTTTCTCCGCCACACACGTATACCCATTATCTCCATCCTCTCCTTTTTTTCTCTACACATTCCACTTGATTCCAGAACTCTCTGTGTCTTTCTTTCTCCAGCTCTATTTCTCTACTTTTTTTTTCTCCTTCACACACGGTATCCTATCTCTACCCCCCCCTCTTTTATTTTCTTTTTCTCTAAGAACATTCCAGTAGCTCTCATCATTCTCTCTTCTTTTTTTTTCTCCAGCTCTCTCGCTCTTTTTTTTTTTTTACTTGATTCCAGTTCGTCCCCAACGTAGTCCAGATGGAAGAAGAAGAAGAAGACGAAGAAAGAAGAAGAAGAAGACAGACTCTCCACCGATTCATCATCAAGCTCTCATCCTCCTCAAACTCTCACCGATTCATCCATCATCCTCACCGATTCATCATCGTCCTCACCGCCGCTGCCGAAGCTCACGCACCGAAGCTCACGCATCGTCGCCGACCCACACACCACTGCCTACCCTATTCATCATCTTCCTCACCCATCTTCGAAGCCCAGCTTCATTCATCCATCATCCTTCGTCGATCTGCAAATTTTGCATTTGGGTGTGTGTGTTTGCATATGGGTCTCAATTTGCTTTGTTTATTGATGTGTGTGTGTGTGTGTGTTTGCATATGGGTCGTAGAGCAGAGAGATGAGAGATGAGAGGCTCTGTGACTGTGAGGAATGCCTGAGAAAAAGAGAGAAAGAAGAGTAAAGTGAAAGGGTAAAGTAAGGGCAATTTTGTAAAATTAACTGTGGTCCAACGGATACCTTCAAAACACGTAGTCAACTTTTCCAAAATGCTCTGAAGATGCCCATAATAAAAATGCGCGTTATGTGAAGAGATTAAAAACGCGCATAAATATTAAACGTGCATAAATGCTTTCACCAAACGCACAAACAGTGATTACTTTTGTAAAAAGCACATATACGGTCTTAAAAAGTGCATATACCGGATTTACTTTCTCTACTAGAGTCCCATGCTAGGATAGCAACCCTCAAGGTTCCTGTAATTCCCAGACCTCCAACTCCAATTCCTCCTGCCCCCACACAGACCGAGCTAGCTGACAAGAAACGAAAGAGGGACATAAAAGGAGGTAAAGGAGTTATAGAAGAAGGAGAGGTCCAAGAGGAGACCCTTCCCCCCCCCCCCTCGAGCCCACCAAAGTGACCAAAATGACTCACGCCCAACAAAGAAAGGGAGTGGAAAGCTGGCTCTCAGGCTCTTTCAACTGTGTGAGCTGCTCCTGAGCTTGCCTTTCTGAGCTTTCAATGGCAGCCTCAGCACTTTTTCTGGCCTTGTCACACTCAGCCGGCTTGATGAGAGTCTCCTTTAGCTTTTTATCTGTAAGGGCTTGATACTTTTGCGCAGCGAAGCGTTTGGACTCTTCTTCCTTCAGGTCTTAGAAAGCCTGGTTGACCCACTCCTCTGCCACGTGCACTGCTTGGGTAGCCTGTGTATGAACAATCGATGTAAACATTAGTAGGAGAGCATGCATAGAAGGAATTTTAAAGGCAGAGAAATCTCACCAAAGCCAAGTCCCTCTTCACGGACAGGAAGAGCTCATGCTTCTTTAAGTTTCGAAGCTCATCCATGTCCTTTGGGAGAAGAACGGCTTGTTCCACAGCATTGGCTATGAAGCCTACTCATCCGCCATCAAAGTCGCGAATAGAAGCGTCCTCTCGTATAGGTGAGTCATCTAGCTCAATTGAGAGGATGAGGATCCCTAATCTAACTTAAGTGGGCGACTAATGTTATTCCCGAGGCTACACCTCGGACGTTCGGGACAAGCACTAGCTGTCTGGGGCGTATGAAGTTAAAATATCACAAAGGGGAGAAAGTAGACTCAACGCAGAACACAAGATGGATGAAGGAAGAAGGGTGTAGAAGCCATCCCCTCCGCATTAAATGCATGACAACCACTTCCCTGGCCGCATTAATGAGGAGATGACCATGAATAGTGGGGGCACAACTAAACTTGCAAGGTAAAAATTTACTAGTATGTTCCGGATGAGATAGAAGTCCCAAGAATGCAATCTCAGCCCTCTAAGTGTAGGATTAGGCTGCTTTGTGTTGAAATATAAAAGAAAGGAGAAAAAGGGAGGGAGAGAAAAGAACTTTTATATAGAGTAGCTGAAATACTTGTATAAGTGAGAAAGAAACATACATATATATAAAATACACATTCCTCGAGCCAGACCGAGGAGCCTTTTTTCTTCATAATTTGTAGCCCTAGTCATTTCATACCTGTCTTGTCTCATTGTGATTAACTTTAACTTATTGAATAATCAATATTCATCCCATTCTCTACAAATCTATTGTGGTGGGCTTATTGGGCCACTATCTGAGCCACTTTTGGATCGTGGGTCAAGTTGTGCTCCTACACCCTTAAACCTTACCTTTAACTAGAAAAAAACTTGAGGACAACCCGGTAAAATGCCTACAAAATAGGACACTTTCTTACTAATCCATATCTTCAAAAAAAAAAAAAAAACTTATCCAAAAAATTTTATAAAAAAAGAAAGTAAAATAATGACACTAGACCAAAAAAAACCTCATCGCAAGCGTAAAGCCCATGTAATGAGATTAGTTTTTAATAAATATATCATTTATAGTATATCTTTTGTAATTTTTCATGGTTTTAAACCTTGACTATGTATCTTACAATACATGATATGATACATAAAAATGAAAAATAGATTCACGTTTTGCAATCATAAAGAGTATAAGTAAAAAAATATAATCTAATGATGATTTCATAAAAATATACATTCAACAGAAATATATTCTTAATTACCCTAGTGCATACGTAGAGGTTGTAAGTCAATAGATTAGAGAATATAACCAAACAAAAGAGAAACCATTGTAATCTAATATAAAATTCAAAACCATGACATCAGTTTTGGATTTGAAAATTGACTTTTATGTCATCTTTGAGCTTTGAGGTCTCATACATATGTTTTTATATTATTTCCTAGATGTACAAACTCATTCTTTTTGTTGCCTAATACTTTCTTATTCTTGTAATCTAATTTCAAGTCTACAATTCTTTTTGTTACCTAACACTTTCTCATTCTTGTAACATAATTTCAATTCTACATATTAGACTTTTGTTTTAGCGGTTTATACTTCATATTTTTCTTTGTCCAAAAAACTAGGTGAAAATTCCTTTCTCACATCCTAATCCATAAGGCTAATTAATGGCATAATCCTAGGCCCATGTTTATGATGGATTTAGCAACTTCGACGTATGAAATTCTTTTGTTTGCTCATAGATATATCTCTCATGCATGAGTGTTTTTTTTCACAGAGAGAGAGAGAGAGAGTTCATAACCTACTAACCAAATCTAAAATTGAAGGTAGCTCTTAAATTATCTGTAGACATTTTAGTACGTTTTGATGTTTTGTCCATACCATTCATGTAAACAACGTCCAAAATTAATCTATCCCTTTAATATCTTATGATTGTATGTTTCTTGAAGCAGTAAGACAAGCCACGTTTAGCCATGTGATACATTGGGTCGTCTTGATCTGGGTACTCGGCAATACAATCTTCAAAACACTTCATAAAACATAGTGTACGGATTAGTGTACGGATTAGTCTAGTCTGAGAAAACTTTCGGTCTTCCTTAAAAAAAAATGGAGCTTGAGTTTCCACAAGCCAACCCCAGTTCTAGTGAGGAAGATGCAGAGCTAGAGAAGAGTGTAAAGAAATCAAAAGACATTTCCATAGAGAAACCCGTTAAACCTCTTCGCTCACAGGTTAGTTACAAGGATAGTCTCTTAGGAGACATACTTGGCGCTTATGCTCAGGCATTTCATTTTGATAGGGTGGAAGAGTGTGAGGTGGAATTAGACACAGAGCTTGATGAACTTGTTGAAGGAATGGTGGGTGTTAAGCTTTCTAAGGAGACCAAGTCTAGGATGAGAGCCCCTTGGACTAAGGCCTTGATCGTGAAAGTGTATAGGAAAACTATTGGTTATAGTTACCTCACTTTCAAAATCAATACCTTGTGGAAACTAGTGGCAAAAATGGATTGTGTTGATCTTGGAAAAGATTTTTTCCTTATCAAGTTTAGTAGGGATTCAGATTATGACAAAGTGCTTCGTGGAGGTCCCTGGTTTATTAGGGAGCATTTTCTTGCGATTAAACCATGGGAGCCATATTTAAAGCATCTGAAGCTACCTTTTCTTTGGTGGTTGTATGGATCAGGTTTCCAAAGCTTCCTATAGAATTTTATGAGTCCTCAGTCCTTAGAGAAATTGATTCAGCTATTGGACCTGTTTTGAGAATTGATTCATACACTGCTTTGGGCTCAAGGGCAAGCTATGCACGCCTTTGTGTTCAAATTGACCTCTCCAAGCCACTGATCAATACGGTCAGAGTGGGACGTCTAAGGCAAAAGGTGATGTATGAGGGCATATCTTCATTGTGCTTCTGCTGCGGGAGGCTCGGGCATAAGCAAGAAAGTTGTGGGTTTCGTGTGAGACCAGCTGAGAAGACAATGAACGATGAGTGTACAGAGAGGCAGAGGGTGCAACAAACAGAACAAGCTGATCAGTTTGATCCCAACTTTGGTGATTAGATGCTTGTTACGAGGAAGAAGAATCTAGTTAGGACTAGACAAAATCGTGGGACCAATCTGCCCCACCAGCAACTGAATACCTTTCCCAAGGAAAATAAGGGCAAAGAAGGAAATTCAAACACCCTGACACCTATTAACCTTGATTTAACTTTTCAATTCAAAGTTGGTCCATCCTTTAGAGCCGTTGGAGCCTCTGAAGACCCTGAGGCAACTCTCACATCACGAAAATTTACAAAGAGGCTAAGCTTGATGTCAGTCCTAGCCTCTCTAACTATAATCTTGGCTCCCCCTCTACCCAAACGACCAGCCATGGGAATTAGAAAGTAAAACTCTCAAGGCCAACCCGTGAAAAGAAAACCCAAAACTCAAAAAGATCCAACACCTTGAAACGCTCCAACCTTGAGCCCGATTCCAACCTCAAAGCATCTATCCTTGCCCCTTGCCCGAGCTCCAACCATGGCTCACCCCTCCCCCCCCCCCCTTTCCTCCCCTTCCCACGGTGAGATGGGCAATTTGGCACAAGAACAAGGCTGTTGCCATACTAGAAGAAGTGATTGCTCAGATTCGGGCAGCCCCAACGGACACATTGGGGTGGTTTGAAGAGGACCTAGTTGCAGCTTGGAAATACATCTTCCCCGATCACGCCAACCAGTGTATTAATAGGGAACCTTCCCTTGGACCATCAAGCATGGGGAAGGACGCCAAATTCGAGGTGGAAGTTACTCATAGACACTCCGCTGATATCAAAAAGGGAAGCCTAGGAGTTGAACAAGCTAAGGCAGCCATTGGTTGTGCCTCACTTGGACGAATCGAGTTGGCTAGTCCAAGAGAGGAAAGTAATCAATTACAGGGGGTCGGTATCAACGTTTCTGGGGAATATGCCTACGATGAAGTTGTTCCAAATTCTCAACCCAGTCAAAAGGTGTGATCTACTTCTGTGTTGCAGAGAAGAAATTCGGGGATCTTGAATTACTTGGTGGTGTGGAAGCCGGATTGGGTGGCATCTAAGGATTTGTTGAGGAGGCTAGGATGGAGCATGATTGCATCAGCCAAGATGGGGACTAATCCAATGGAATTGCCAAACATCAATTGTTCCCAAATGAACATCTTATTGTGGAATTGTAGGGTGCCTTAAATGGGGACTTCAAGAGAAGAATGTTTGAAATGGTTGTGAACCATTTTCCCTCCATCATGATTATCACGAAGACTAGAGTGGGAGGTGACAGGGTTGTTAAGATTATTGAGGGTCTCCTTTTTTATGGTTTTTTTTGTAACCGAAACCATTGGATATGCGGGGGGGCTTTGGCGACTCTGGAAAAAAGAGAAATTGGAAGTTTTTGTGTTGGCAGCCACAAAACAAGAGATCCATGCCACCATTAAGGTATGCAATTTTGACCTTCCTTGGCTTATTACTACTATATATGCTAGTCCTCGTTTAGTTGAGAGGAAAATTTTGTGGTCTAATCTGTCACAAGTTGCATTTTTACATAATTTTCCTTGGTTACTTTTAGGAGACTTTAATGAAATTTTGTGTAGGAATGACAAACTTGGGGACATGCAGATTAATCTCAATAGAGCATCAGAATATAAAACTTGCTTGGATGAGTGTAATTTTTTGGACCTTGGGTTTTTTGGACCTAAGTACACTTGGCCTAATTTTAGACAAGTGACTGATCTTATATTAGAGCGCATTGACAGATGCTTCGTTAACCCTTCTTGGAGAGCTCTTTTTCGTGAAGCTTTGGTGACCCACTTGCCTAGGGTGTTCTTTGATTAGTGCCATGTCCTCCTAGAATTGTTTAGACCCCCACATACTTCATCTGAGAAACCCTTCAGATTTCGTACCATGTGGATTCACCATCTGGAGTTTCCTGATGTAGTTAGGAGGGCTTGGGAATTTGAATCCAACCTTCACTCGGCTATCAAGAATTTTGTGGACAGAGCTAAAGTCTGGAACAGAACTGTGTTTGGAAATATTTTTGCTCGGAAGAAAAGGGTGTTAGCTAGACTAAATGAGGCCCAAAAAGCCCTGTCCAACGGCCCCAATCACTTTCTAATTCAATTGGAAAAAAGCCTTATTGAGGAGTACAATTTAATTATGCAACAAAAGGAGGAGTATTGGGCCTTGAAGTCTCGACTTAACTGGGCTGCTTACAGTGGTGCTAATACCTCCTATTTTCATGTTTCTACCTTGGTTTGGAGGCATAGGAACAAGATTTGGAGCTTAAAAAATTTTGTGGGGGAGTGGATAACTAATGAAGAGGATATTAAAAACTTCATCCTATCGGGTTTTCAAGAAATATTTCAGACTGGTCTTGTTGCATCACCTTATGAATCAAAGGTGCAATCCTTTAGCTGCTGTTTTCTCTCTAAAGAAGAGAGGTCCATATTGGCAGCCCCTGTTTTGGAAGAGGAAATTAGGCAGGGCCTTTGGACTTTGAAGCCCTTCAAAGCCCCTGAACCTGATGGGCTGCATGCGAGATTTTTTCAATTTTTTTGGGCGAATGTAAAAAATTCTGTTTGCAAGGAAGTCTCAAATATCTTTGATTTAAGGATGATTCCAGATTTTTTAAATGAGACTTTGATCTCCTTAATACCTAAATGCCCTAACCCGAAAAGCCTTAACAACTTTAGGCCTATTAGCCTATGCAACTCCATTTACAAAGTGGTGACAAAGATTATTGTAGGGCGCCTTAGACCCTTCTTGGATAAACTAGTCTCTCCCGACCAGACTACTTTCGTGCCAGGTAGGAGAGGATTGGACAATGCTGTTGTTGCACAAGAACTTATCCACTCTCTAGATAAGAAGAAGGGTAAAGTGGGATTTATGGCTATCAAAGTGAATCTTGTTAAGGCTTATGATAGTCTTGAATGGTCTTTCATCCGTAATGTTCTTAAAGCTTTTCGGTTCCCTGACGATCTGATTAAGCTAGTTATGAGTTGTGTTTCATCAACAACTATCTCTATTCTCCTTAATGGTGGCAAGTTAAGCTCCTTTAAGCCCACGAGAGGAATACGAAAAGGAGATCCACTCTCTCCGTATTTGTTTATACTTTGCATGGAGTACCTTGGATTTCTCATCAATGAGAGCTGTAGGAAGAAAGAATGGACCCCGCTGAAAGCATCCAAGCAAAACTTGGGAACCTCACACTTGTTCTTCGCGAATGATCTTATGCTTTTTGCCAAAGCCAACAAGGCAGAAGTTGAATCCATTAAGAAGGTGTTAAGCCAATTTTGTAAAGAGTCTGGGCAGGTGGTAAGTGCAGAAAAGTCAAGCATATATTTCTCACCAAATGTTCTTCCTTATGCTAGAGAGGATATCTGTGATGTTCTTGACATTTTTGAAACCCCTTAAACCATAGAGGAGTAGCCTGGAACAGATATAATTTCATTGTGGAGAGAGTGATCTCAAAATTCTCATAATGGAAGGCAAGATTTCTCTCCTTTGTTAGGAGGACTGTGCTCATTAAATCTGTCATGGCAGCACTTCCTAACCATGTTATGCAAGGGGTAGCACTTCCGAGCCATTTATATGAAAAACTTGACAAAATAAATAGAGATTTCCTTTGGGGTTCATCTACAGAAAAGAAAAAACTTCACCTTGTGGGTTGGAGCAAAATTATCAAGCCTAAGGAGGAGGGAGGCCTTGGTATACATGCAGCAAGGGAAAAAAACATTGCCTTGCTTGCAAAGCTCAACTGACGATTATATCATGAAAAAGATTCAATGTGAGCGAAGGTCTTCTTGAGCAAATACTGCTCTCATCAGCGTGGGCAGTCACTAGACCCCGATAAGCTTCCTTGTTCCTCGAATTGGGCTGCATTAAAGTGGGGTTTCCAATCTTTAAGCAAGGCATCTATTGGAATATGGGAAACAAGTCGGGTTTGAGTTTTTGGGAGAGCAATTGGGTGAAGGGCAACTCTATTAGAGATCTTATTGAAGGCCTTCTTACTCAATAGGAGGAACATCAGACTGTTGCTGAAGTCCACCAAAATGGGATTTGGAAATGGGAAAAAATTTCCTTTGATCTCCCTAGGAAAATTTTTGATAGAATCCAAGCCATACACATTCAAGCATTTGGTGAAAAAGATGATTCTTTGATGTGGAAATTCTCCCCTGATGGAGATTTTAGCATGGCATCGGCCTATCACTTGGCCATTGCTAAGCAGCCTAAGCCCCTTCCATTCACAGGCTACTGGATTTGGAGCTTGGACACTGCCAAAAATCAAACACTTCTTTTGGCTGTGCAACCATGGCAGCATACCGGTGAGGCAAGTCATAAAGGTGAGAGGCATCAATTGCATTGGAAATTGCCCTTTGTGCTATGTACAAGAAGAATCTATATTACATGTCCTTAGAGATTGTCCAGCAGTGATGAAATTTTGGTTGAGCATGGTAGTGCCTCAAGCCTTGAATGATTTTCTTTCTCTTAATTTGATGGATTGGCTTAAGCTTAACTGCTTATGCAGCAGTAGTATCCATGCCAATGGTCTTCCTTGGAGCTCTCAATTTCCCTTTGTCATGTGGCTGTTATGGAAACAGAGAAATAAGGCTGTTTTTGAAAACTCCCCTCTCAACCCGAAGCTGAATAACCTGTGTATCCAGACTAGTAGAGAGTATTTTCACTGTGTGAGCAAAGGCGAGAAAATTAAGCGACAAATTGCAGTACAAGTGCACTGGAACAGACCACCAGTGGGATGGTTTAAATTGAATTCTGATAGTGCTTCCTTTGGGAATCCAGGAAAAGGCGGGTGGGGGTGGCCTCATATGTGATCACCATGGGAAATGGGTAAAGGGTTGCATGAGGCATATCGGGGTTGCATCCAGCATAACAGCTGAGTTTTGGGCTCTGAAGGACGGGTTGCTGCTCACATCATAGCTTGGCATCACTCAACTCCTTGTGGAGTTGGATGCCAAAGTTGTTGTAGACCTGATGCACTCTTCAAAATCCTCCAATAACTCCTTTTCTTCTCTTCTCAATGATTGCAGGTACCTCCTTCGTAAATTCCACCAAGTCAAGATCAGCCATGTTTTTCGGGAAGCGAATAGATGCGCAGATCATCTCGCTAAAGGAGGCTGCACCCTTATAGGGAATTTTGTTGTTTTAGACTCTCCTATTTCGGAAGAATTATGTATTATCTTAGACTCTGATACTTCTGGTTTGTATTCCTTAAGGCTTTCAACCACTACTTCACCTTTTATGGCTATTTAATTAATGCAGATCATCCATTTTAACCCAAAAAAAAAAATAGTGTACGGAGTGCAATGTCCTCTCCTTTTGACATTTTCTCACAAGTTTCCATATGTTTTTCAATGCAAATATGAAATATGCTTTTCACTTTATCAATTTGAGAGGGATGAGGAAGTGAAGGTGAAAGTGAAAAAGGATGGAAATACGCAGAGAAAATATCATTTCCATGTAAGTTCATGATAATAATAATAACATAATATATCATAACTATTATAAGCTTTTTCATAAATTTCCTAGCCATCATTCCTCTCCCAAATCTGAAAAATTTTCTTATTTTGAATGAACATATCAGAACAATAGGTAGGAGTTAATTGCATTTGTCTTATATAAAATTGCATGATTTGATACATTTGTAACTAAGATAATCTGACTTGTACATTAATTTATTCTTATATTATTTTTGTTCAACGGTTTGTCGTATAAGAATTGTGATTGTTTGAAGTATGAGAATCAAGTAAATGCCTTTTGGCTATGGTATAGTAGTTTTATGTCTAAACGTGTGGTTTAAGAATTATGGCTGTTTGAAGTATTAGAACTAAGTAGTGCCTTTTGGTGACTGAAGTATGAGAATCAAGTAAATGCCTTTTGGATATTGTATAGTAGTTTTATGTCTAGACATGTGGTATAAGAATTATGGCTGTTTGAAGTATTAGAATTAAGTAGTGCCTTTTGGTGACTGTTTGAAGTATGAGAATCAAGTAACTGCCTTTTGACTATGGTATAATAGTTTTATGTCTTTAGGCTATGCTCACAAGGTTTAATGATTTTTTTCCCCTCCCTTTTTAATGTCTTTTAGCTATGGTCACAAGGATTCATAGGAGATTTTTTTCAATAAGAATATCTATGAGGATGATTTGTTCCTTATTGGAAAAAATAATGTCATCAATCATGCACAAGTGTTTTTCTTTTCCTTGAGCATGTGAAAATAAACCTTTACATGCAAAGTGGGCTTTCCAAATTACTTTTCTTCAAGGTGATCTTGAGAAAATTATTAATCTTTTCAAATGAATTGTAGAGTAAGACCATTATCTTCCATTAGAAAGGATCAAGATTCTTAAATTTATGTAAATAACTTTAGCTCTCACTTTGAACATGAAGGTCAAACAAGATTTATTTATTTATTTATTTTTGCTGAGAATAAAAAACTTTTATTAACATCAACAAGATACAAACTAAGCATCCTCCTTAATTACATCCAGAACAGAAGGAGGAGCTGAATTAGAATAAAAAAAGCCAAAAAATCTATTTGAAAGTGACCAACGGCTGAGAACATGAGCAGCCTTGTTAGCCTATTTAGGAACTCAATAAAAGGAAGAAGAAGGAACTAAACTAGCTAAATACTTAGTTTCCTGCAAAATATTACTAACTCTCCATGGAACGGAATCGGTGGAGGAAGTCAGACCTTAGGTGCAAACTTGATAGTCACTTTCAAAACTTACATTGATAAATTTGTGATTCATGGTAGAACTAGACCTAGACTACTTATGCAATGGCATAGCGCCCCTTACTAGAGAAATGCCCCCAAATGTAAGGGCAAAATGTGTGTGTGTGTTTTTATTTATTTATTTATTTATTTATTTATTTTTTTAATACACACATGTGATTTGTGTATTTTTCTTTAATCCTAAGAAGTCCAAAAAATTATAAATTAAATAAAATCCAATCCAATTATCCTTATGAGAATTAGTCTTTTTGTTTATTTATTATAATCTAATAGTTACAATTTCTGAACAGGGCAAGTATACCTAGGAAATCAAAATTAGGATCCCATTGATCCAGTGGAAGCAACGGCTAGGGCATGGGAGGAGGAGGGTGATTCGAACTTGGGACATTTACATGGGAAACACTATGAACATTAGCAAAATATTAAATAAAAAAATAAGATTAAAAAACAATGAATTATTAATATTAAAAAAATAAGAATAATGAATTTTTTTAAATATTTTATAATATAGAGCATTAGCTAAATATTATTTAAGGTACATTTTAAGGTTGTGTTTGAGACCTCTAAATGTATCAAGCCCGCCTTGTGGTCAAATCTTTTGAAGGAAATCTAAAAAGTGAAATGATAGCAATAAGCTAATTTTCACGGTGAGAATAAGTTCAGTACATATTTAAAATTAGTCAAATAATTTTTATTTCCTTTTTTTTTTTTTATGGTTGTTGAATAATGCATTATATTGCCCAAGTCATCTCATCATAGGGGAAAAAAACTAGTCAAGGATATCGGAGATGGATTGGAACCCAAAAGTCAAGTTTGAAATTGCCCAAGCAGCAAGATTGTGAGCAAAAATATTAAGGACGATTGGGTATAATTTGCCACCTGATAAACAAAAAGAGAGAATAATTTGCCACCTGATTAACAAAAAGAGAGAAGAATGGACAAAATGAGAAATGTTGTTTACAACACTTTTATAATAAATCTTAAATACTAGATTGCTATTAACTGTTACTGGTGAGAAAATAATAATTTTAGTAGTGAGTTTAAATTAAAACTAATGACAACTTATTATTTATGATTTATTATAAAAGTGTTGTGAAAATATTATATAAGTAACCTGCACAGAAAAGTAGCAGATTAAGCCAAATTGAAAAATGGAATCTGTTGTTTATCTGATCTTGAAGAGAGAGAGGGGGAAAAGAAAGAAGCCAATAAAGAAACAGTAACAGCCACGTGCATAAAAACTTGCGTGAGTTTAAAGCCCTTGACATAGCATTAAATTAACATTAGAAAAATTCTAATACAGTAAAATGGTATAATTGGTGTCGCAATTGTCTACGTGATAAACTGTAAACGATGAAAAAAAAGTAATAGTTCTATATGAAAATAATAAACAATTAATTATAATTTAAAACATAAAATAGTTCGTAGTAAGCCTGTCGCACACTGTTTGGTTATATTATAAAAGAGATTTGATGTATTAGCTCATCTTTAGTAGGATGTTCTTTTTTACATGTTCGAAAGGAGGGCGATAAATTGGCTCATGTCCTTGCTAGAAAAGCAATTTTAGCTGTTAATATTGATGTGTGAGTAGAAGAGCTACTCAATGCCTTGAAAGATGTATTCGAATCTGATTTACTTCAATAAATTCACTGATCTCCTTCTCAAAAAAAAAAAAAAAAATCAAAATCAAAATCTTAACATTAACATACACTGCACACGTGCTTTGTTTTGTCTTAAAAAGTTGACCCCGCCTCGTTCGGGTCCGGACCAGCAAGCAGTACTAAATGAAACGAGTAAAGAAATAGTAGCAGCAGTAGCAGACAAGTAGTAAGTAAAAATATAAATATTCCACAACCAAACCCACCACACCGTCATAACAAAGAAACAAAGAAAGAAAGAAAAAAGTCGCGGTGATCCCAATAGAAACTGGGAGTTCTGAGAGAGACAGAGATGGAGGAAGAACATCATGGCAGTAGCAGTAGTACTAGTAACTTGGAGACAGGGAGAGCGGAGAGATCGGTGTGGTTGATGAAGTGTCCTTTGGTGGTTGCAAAGTCATGGCAAGCTCATCCATCCTCGGACCCTCACCCTGTCGCTAAGGTTGTCCTCTCCCTCGATCCTCTTCAATCTGATTCCTCCTCTTCCCTCCAGGTAATTCCTTTTCTTCTTCTTTCTTGATCTACCTTCAAAAAACTCTTCTAGAATGTTCTCTGTGGTTTAACTTTTTATTGATTTGATCGAGATGCTCACCACTTTTGCTAATTAGGTTGTAATTTTGTATTTTAATGTTTATCAGTGATTTTGGTTGATAGGAACTTTTGCAACTTCTCTGTTTTGTCACTGGTATTTGAATTGGAGCCTGCTATGAATTTTGTTGTATTGTTTTTCTTGATTTGGAATTAAATCTTTTATGGTTGAATGGTCATTAAAAAAAAAAAGCTTACAATAGCATTAATGGAAAATTCATGTTAATTATATTTAAATTGATGGAAAATTCGTTTGTTGGATAGGCATATAGGAGGTTGTTGATAAGATGATCTTGTGGAGATGTTTTTTTTTTTTTTTTTTCCCAACTTCACTAACCTAGTGCACCTGTTGTGGTGTTGTGTTATTAATTGAATGGTTCCCATTTGATTATCTTATTGTCTATCAGAGCAATGTGTTTTTGCTAGAATAACGATTAAATGATTAAATTTGCTATTTCCTAACAGTTTAGGCTTTTTGGGACAATTGGTAGTTTATCAGTTTTGATTGGTGAGTTACTCACACACCCAGTTGATTTTTGAATCCACAACCTCAAGTGATAGTTGAGTTACGAATTCATTTATTTGACTAGCAGCTCATTGAATTATCTTCATTGTACCTACTTTGTTGGTGCTAGATTCTGATGACTATAAAGCAAAAGGCATAAGTAGTAAGTACTGATATATTCACTTTAAGGGCAATACATATCTATTTTTCCTTTATTTTCTTCTCTTTTAATAAATCAAGAGGCTGACTGGCCGCTTACTTTTTTTACCTGTGCATATAAAAAGGAAGTGGCCGTGATTTATTCAGGACTGTCTTGCAATCTGTGTTTGTGAGACTGTATGTCCACTCAATATACACTAGAGATTTTAGCAACTATCATATTGGTTGCTTTCATATGCCCCGAAATCAATCCTATTTACAATATATTTGGTGATATGTTTGCTTTTATAATGCATATTCTCTACATATTTGGAGGCAAGCGTCCTGACACATTTTGAAATCGTTACCAGTTCACAATGGAGATGGCTGCCAATGAGGCAGGGAATATTCCGAAAAGTTATTCCTTGAATATGTTTAAAGATTTTGTTCCTATGTCTGTATTTTCTGAGACAAATCAAGGTGAGAATCTTAATTCCTGTTCCCTGAAGAATTTAACTACATGTGTTTCATTTTGTGGATTAGTAAATACTAACATTTTCTCTAAACATGGCTGTTGTGGTGATCGCATGCTGCACTGAAAGTATCTTAGGGAAGACAAGGGTGTGGCATTTAATCAAATACCTAGGTAGTTAAGAATTGTTAAAGCTGTTTTTGTTAATTGTTGACCAAAGTAGTCTTGACCTTGATGGTTATGGGGTACACTTTTGATTCTTTGAACCCACAATTTGTATCTTAAGGTTGTCTACACCTCTGAACCACCGAGTACTGTATTAGGGATATCTTAGTTTCATTACTTAGAATCATTCTCATATGCACCCTCTGTGAGAGTTTGTCTTTTTAAACCCTACACAAACTAAACAAACTCTGGAAATTCTAAATCAGGTGGCTCTGCACAATTATGCCGGAGCATGTAGCTTTTCCTTTCCGTAGTTATTATTATTTATATTAGGAACTTCAAATGGATGCACAGACATTTATTTAAGCTACTTCATGATCTGTTTTTTCAATGTAAATTTTGGCTCTTTTTAATTCGTGAGCAGCTAATGTGCATGTAGGGAAGGTTGCAATGGAAGGAAAGGTAGAGCATAAGTTTGACATGAAGCCCCATGGTGAAAACATTGAAGATTATGGCAAACTTTGCCGTGAAAGGACAAAAAAGTCCATGATAAAGAATAGATGTATACAGGTAGGGCATTTGACTATTAATTTACTTTTTCCATTGCAGTTTTCCTGTAACTGATTCTAATGATTTTTGCTTTTTCTTTTTTGTTCATTTGATTTCTTTCAAAGGTGATTGACAATGACCGTGGAGTACATATGAGACCCATGCCTGGAATGATTGGTTTGATTTCATCCACTTCCAAGGTATTCACTTGATCTGTTTTCATTGTAATTGTATAAGTTAAGCAATGTACTGCTCACTTATGGTATATGTTGGCTTCTTCAATGAACTCTCTTTCCTGCTGAATCATTTTGATGTTTCAAGGTGAAAAGAAGACAGCCCGCCATATCAATGGAAATCTCCCCACACACACACACACACACACAATTCATAGAGTCATGAAATTTTATAGGTGGTCCCACTCATCCTCTGATTTATTCATAGAGTCTACCAGAAGATACTGAGAATTGGTTACTAACATTCCTTTCCTCATACCGGAGGTCAGGGGGTGATGGTCTATGGTACCAATTCTTGGTTGAGCTGGTTGGATCGGGATGGTAAAGCCGTTTTACCTCTAAATCCTGAAACTGGTTTTCTATTTGTTCAAACTCCTGGTCAGAGGCTTGGCTAGAACTGCTAGAGGCTGTTTGGATGTCTAGAACATTCATTGATAAAGGGGTGGCTGGTTCCTTCTTTACTAGTTCTTCAAGCTTCTGGGCAACTATTTCTAAGGCTGTCTTATCCTTAGGATAACTAAGGCTGGTGTGCCTAGTTGTGGGTAACTTGACTAAAGGCTTTTCTAGGGCTTGGATCGGCTTACTAGAGCTTCCTGGCTGGAGGATGACCTTGTTATCGATCCTATCTTCTATCCTGTCAAGCTGTTTTCCTATGACATTTAGACACTGGTTGGTATAGTTGTTTTGCTCAATAACCTTGTCAATAGGTTGATGCCTATCTGTGGTGGCTTTGAAGGGAGAGGCTATTATCTCCGTCTTGCGATGGTTGAAGGTTATGGCTTCTAGGGGTGGATGGCTAGACCTTACAACATCTTTGGTTGCATTGGGTCCTTCTATGGTTCAGGCTCTGGTGAGGACACAAAACTGCTTGTGCTGGCCAAAATACCTTTCGAAGTATATGAAAAAGGGGACATTACGGAATATTTCCCTCATGAATGCCGTCTATGCTTCAAATACTTTTTCTTTTTGATCTTTGGTATAATTGGCTTTGTAGGCTTCTCTCTTAGTCCTGTTTTCCTCAGAACTAAATTCCTTACCTAACTCTTCTAGGTCAGGAACGAATTCTCTGTTTAACACCAAAATGTTCA
Organism: Castanea sativa; assembly: GCF_040712315.1. Classification (NCBI taxonomy): domain Eukaryota; kingdom Viridiplantae; phylum Streptophyta; class Magnoliopsida; order Fagales; family Fagaceae; genus Castanea; species Castanea sativa. The sequence continues at coordinate 10,336,074 of NC_134013.1, read as the reverse complement.
GAGATTCCTCTCGCCGATCCGGAGGGCCGTTCCATATCGCCCGTATGGGGACGGGGGGGATTGCTCACGATCGTCTTCCTCATTGACAATCGAATCCCTGTTTGGCTGTGTAGCAAGGTGTGGTGAGTTGGGAATTGGTTCTAACTCCCTGAAGTTGAACACCTAAGTCTCTTCTAGACCTTGGGAAAGGTGATCCTAGAGGTCTGGTTGAGCTACACTGGGATGCAGATCTATCTCTAAGGTAGATAGGTGACTGCCTATGGGGCTGCTGTAAATCGGTTGGAGATCTAAATCGGGATATGTCCAGAGGTGGTCTACACTCATAATCTAGAGGAGTGCTAAGCCTAGATTTGTCAAAACTTAACCTAACCATGCCGTCGGCTAGTTGTTGGACAAATTCTAGATCTGGATTCTGGGCTGGGTTTTGGATCTGTAGAGTATGGTTCTCATTCTCTAAAGTCCAGTTGGTTGGGAAAGTGATTTCTGACCATTTGAGGGTTCTTGGAACCCTAATCTTGGCACTAGGGTCAGTGGTCTGGATGAGGGTTGTCTCACCTCTCTGTCTCCTATCAAGTGCTCCAACATTCATATTCGTTCTCACGCACTTGTAGTAAACTCTGTATATCAAGGCGATCTGACTGGTTCCCTGTGTCATGAGGGTTCCATGGGTCTTGATATTGAGTGTGAGAGCTTTGATAACTGTGCTGTCATGGATATGGATAGTAAAATCTGGGAAACAGTTAAAATGGATGGGTCCGTCGCTAAGACTAGTTTCTATGGTTCCTAGGAGGCTGTCGTCGAATCTGATGTGACGAGCATCTCTAAGGGCCATGAGGATTGAGCTGTTCAAACCTCTTCTGGTGAGTGGTTTCACTCCAATTTGGACTAATCCTATGTGTAGGAAGTTATGTCCTTTGTCTTTATGCTTCTGGATAGCTGAAGGGGATAACAAGTAGCACGTTTCGTACTCCTTGTTTATTCCATAGACTTGTTCTATGGTCTTAACACGGTAGTCTGTTTTGAACGCTCTGCTCAAAGACCATGAAGACTTATAGAATTGGCTGGTGGCTACTTTAGGGATATTCCAATCTCCTATGTCTAGATCTAGATCGGATAGCTCATAAGACTCCGAATTAAGTACTCCTATGTCTGCTGGGATATCTGGAATGGATGTAGGTTGGGAACATCTACTGCTGGTAGAAGAGTAACTTCTAAACAACCTATTCATGATTCTGGGGTTAAAAGTTTAAATTAACGATTACAACCTAGTCACCTTTATCCTCAAACTTCTAGATCTAATCTTTAGATCTGAAGCACAAGTATACAACTATGGGATAGACACCAATATATATATATATATATATATATATATATATATATATCAATGGCAACCTCCACTCTCTCTTGCAACCCAACCTGTCCTGATAGAGTCTAATTTCTGGCAGTGTTTGGCCCTAGCTAAGGCTTGAATGTTTTGATATTGTATCTTGGATAAGTGGAGGGATGTCAAGCTAGGATAGAAGGTGATGCAGTTGGGAGAACCATTAATTTAGATTTACTTCAATTTAATATTGAAGCCTATTTTTTTAGGTAAATAGAGGGGGAACCTCTTTAGGGTGCTGAAATAAGCAAATCCTAGAGTATTCTAACGACAATATTATTGATAATAAAAGTCAGAGATTTTACAAACTTTTCATCATCTCTATTTATAGGATGAGTGAACCCTAAAACATAATAACATTAAAACCATTTCCCTTCTACACATCAACTTACTAACCCCCCCCCCCCCCCCCCAACCACACACACACACACACACACACACACGCACGCACAAAGGATTGTCATGCATCTGAAGGGCTGGGTCAATTTGTAGTCATTTACTTTTTATTTCCAACTTCAGTCTAAATGTTCAAATGATGCTAATTTAGTCTTATTTTGATTTTGGAGTCAATTGTATTTTTGTTGGTCAAATGTATTTTATTTTAGGTCCAATTATTTTCATTAGGTTTATTGGTCTATTTATTTAAATTTGTAGAGTAATCTCATTTTTTTGTAATTTCATAAGTGGGATTTCCCAGGTCATTTAACATTAAGTTTCTTAAGTCAATTAGAATCAGTGTTTTCCTTGGTCAGTTAGAAACCTAGTAATGGGTTATAACCTCAATAATGTATTCCTATGGAGGGGTATTATTTTGATGAGATAAAATTTCTCATTAAAATTGTCCCAATGCACTTATGTTAACTCCAGCCAACCTTAGGAGTTAGGTGTTGACTCCTAAAGGTTTTCTTTTGCTTGGTGCTGACTGCTAGGTCAGCTATCTTCATTTCCCTGTTCTTTAATTGTCATGTTGCATCGTTTTGGTTTGTCCTGCCTCATTAGGTTTGTGTAACATTGTGGAAGTTTACATATACTAACGCACGCACACCCACAAACAAACTCACACACACCACACTCATACAACTTCTGTGGTAGGTGTAGGTGCCTCTCTGAATGTAAATTTAGTCGTCTTTTTTTTCTAAAATAGGCACAACTACATGTTTGGAAGACCCTTGCATAATGTTCATTGCCAATTATATGCGACAGGATAAGAAGAAGGCTGCACCAGTGAAGCAATCAGACATGAAAAGAACTAGAAGAGATCGCGGGGAACTGGAGGATATAATGTTTAAATTATTTGAAAGACAACCAAATTGGGCCTTAAAGCAACTTGTCCAAGAGACAGATCAACCGGCAGTATGTCTTTTGATTATTTTACTTATTTATAAATTTTCTTTGTTAGTATTAGCAGCTCTCTTATGCATTCTGTTGCATGTTTAGGATGAAATGCGATGCTGTTTGCTTTATTTTATGTGAAAGACACTTGGTAAGAATGGAATGATGATTTAAGTGATCATTAATTTCTCAAAATAGTTTGAGCAATGCCTACCTATATAAACTTTGAATCACCTGATTGCTTGGAATTCAGTAAAGTTTATAATAAAACCTTTTTAATTTACATAACAGACTTTTCTTTTGTACTCAGTGTTCTGAGTAACAGTTACAGTGTGCTTATCTTATTATTAATATTACTTTTGACTTGATTTTCACCTGTCAGAATATTGGATTTTCTCTTTCTTTGCAGCAATTCTTGAAGGAGATATTGAACGAGCTGTGTGTTTACAATAAAAGAGGAACCAACCAAGGAACTTATGAGCTTAAGCCAGAATACAAGAAGGCTGCTGAAGATACAAATGCTGAATAATTCAGCACCTCTCTTAATGTTAATCAACTGTTTTTCGATTTTTAAATTTCCAACTGAATCAGGAAAGACACAAATCCACAAGTTAAAGGTGAAAAATTAGATTATGGATGGAGGAGAGCAAAGCACCAGCAAGAAAGTATCAAGCAAAAAAAATCCTAGTTTTCTGGAATCCACAGATGCACTTTGTACACAATCTTAGTTCAATTCAAGCAAGGGTAGAATAATATAAATGATAGTGATCAACAAAAACTTGTTCACCTACTGTTATCTTGATGTAGCATGCGTGCTTATTCGATGGACTTTGACAGTTTATACTTCAAGATGGTACTGATTTTTGACACTCGTGTTTCTCCAAATCTTACTTTACACCCTTGAAAAGATAATTGTTTCACTTTCTCCAAATTTGCTTTACTATAAGTATTCCATAATATCATATTGTGCAGATACTGTGATAAAATTCCCTGCCCCTGCTAGATCTAAATAATAGTGTTTGTCAAACCTTTCACCCTGGAATTTTGTTTTTTTTAATAGAAGAAAACAATAAAATGCCAGTTCTCTTTTAAATGTCCAGTTATTTATTAGATGCTGCAAACATGTTTCTCTGCCACTTGGAATTTGCTTCTTCTTGTGTTGTTCGGAGAGGGGGGTGGTTTGTCTTGCCATTTTTTAGCCTCAGCAGAAGTGGGCCAATAGGTCATGCACTTCGGAGGGCTGAAATCTTGTAATTCAGAGAACTCGAACTTTGGAGGATGATTTCTCTCAAACAAAATCTCTTGCTTCTCTATTATGTTTCGATAGTCTATTTGTGATGTAGCAAGTAACAACTAGAATCATAATTGATAAAGAGCGAGTAAAAAACTTAGATGGTTATGGTGGATTAAGATGAGTTTTTTTTTTTTCTTGAATATTTATCTAGTAAAGTTATATAATTGTATGGTTGGATATTGAATAAAGTATGTGACTTGAGTAAGATGTAGCACTCACTAAGAAGTAAGAACCATCCGAAAGTTAGGCTTGAGGAGGGTATAAATATATTCTTACTACAAGGACCTGTTGGCTATTCATGCCTAGCGCTTACTGCCTACTGATATGTGATGACTTTTGGGCCGGCCCAACAACGATATAGTAATTCTGTAATTGTCTAATTGATAACATTTTTTTTTCCTTTATTCTTAGGTTTCTCGGTGCTAATAATGGCGAGTACATCTAATACCAATCTTGTGAATGAGCAGGCTTGGTTGTAAATTGAATTAGGCATGAAATTTGCTGCTTTGAAGATGTCCATTTTATATTATTCCTCCCAGCACTAAAGGGTGGTGTTGGCTGAACATACCACCCGATGAGGTGGCTTGATAGTAAGAAGCTCTCATGGCCCATTACTTTATGAGTTTAAAGTTGTGAGTTCAAGTACGTGACTATGTGTACGTCCTATTTGGTGTTTTGGTAATCCTACCCTTTGCATAATAGAGTATAAGTAGATCGGGAATAGTGATCACAGTTACAAGTCCAATTCTTTATTCATAAAAAATAAAAATAAAAAAAAAAAAAAAAAAAAAAAAAAACCCCAAAAGTATTGGGCTTACGTGCATCCAGAATGAAGATAAATTAGACTAGTCCAGTCTACGAATTATGTTGTCAAGAAAAAAAAAACGATAGAAAAAAAAAGACAACCAAAAATAAAGAAGTTTGGGAAACATGTTGGAAGTTGTGAGACGGAACACTGCAAATAGTACGATCAGATATGGCTGCAAATTCCTGACCACCTACCTGAACCACCTCGAAGGCTCGAACCACACCATTCTAGACTCTTAGTTCGGTGCCTTGTGTTATCAATTATCATTGGATTCGAAGAGGACATGTGAGGACTGAACAACTGAGAAAGACCAATAAAAAGTTGATTGCCAAAATGTTTGTAAATTGTAATAGCAATTCCTTCAACCACATAAATAAATTAATAAAAATCACCATGGGCTACCATTCCCTAACTCTCTCTCTCTCTCTCTCTCTATATATATATATATATCAGGTGTTTGTAATAGAGTAAGTATAATTTTTTTTTCAATAAAATGTAATATTTATAATTATTGATTGTAATAATTAAATTTAAAAAAAAACTTGTTGACAAGTATAAGCCTAATCAATTAAGGTATAAAACTTAATTATAAATTACAAACCCACTTTTTTAGATGTATTATTCAATTTTCAAATATGTATTAACTTTATTATGAAACATTTATTTTTATTTTAAAATCAATTTTTTATTATCTCATATCATCAGTTTATTCAAGCAGATGAATTAGCTTGTTAATAGAATACAATATTTAGGGGATGGAGATGGTAATTTTGAAAAGGACATTAATATTAAGTATCTAGTTATTTAATTTATACATAATTGAACATTAAGTGAGACCTACAAAGATTGTAGGTATCATTCCATAAAGGTATTTTAGGAAGTTTGATTGGCACATAATTCCATTCAATTATTTTACTATGCTGTATCATATTGTGAAATATAGATTTAGAGTTATATTTCTATGTTATTACCAAATATTTACATAGAAATAATCATTCCATTAAAGTTTATTTGTATTCCTTGTAATACTTACTCTAGTAATTACTTCTATTCTCAAATAATCATTATTACAATGCACCGGATATGCTTTTAAATATCTAGAGGTGACTAAAGCAAAATGGATTGAGTTACGTACTATCTTTGTGTCAGTTATGTGCAATCTATGATTTAGCAAATAAAAATGACAAACCACATTCTGAAATGAATTTTAGACTTATATTCTATGTATCCTTTTATATTGATTGCTATGTCAACTTTACATATATATATATATATATATATATATATATATATATATATATATATATAAAGGCTTAGTTAAGTTTAGTTAATAACACTTAAATAATAGCGTTAATTTTAACCATATAACAATAATATAATATGAATCACCTTGTCTCAAGTCTCAACTCTTTTACGGGAGGATGACATAAGATCAAAGTTAATCGATAAACTTTCTGTTCTAGACACATACTTTAACAACATGTACACTTGCGCTTCTAATCGCACTGCCATTGACCTTTTTTCTTGGATTTCATCATTGTGTCCATTTCTTCGCTAAATGCGGCATTCACATCGATCGTTCGCACCAATCAAATTGCTATATTCCTTCAAATTATTCCATCATGTTAGTTCTTGATCCGTGTTGAAATTCCATATAGGAAAATTTTGGGAATGTTGGTGTGGCTCATAATGAAGAAATCCAATTGCCTAGGTATCTATGGTATATAATAATTTGATGGAAAAAACGGAGATATGACAGCTGGAACTGTTTTAGGAGTGTCCTTAGATCCAACATGAGAAAAAATCACTGATATTCTAATACTATATATTGGCTTTACTATATTTTATTTTCTGTTTTGTTTCTGTAGACATGGTAAACATGAGCACGTAACTTCCACTAAGCACTGATCTTGATAGAATTTGGGTTGTACAGTCAGATCTTTTCTTATTATCTAACTCGATTTTCAATTTCAAATTATGTACATTAAGATCCTCTGTGAAGCCAATTACTTTGCTGCACAAAAAGTTTATAGTTCGTAAAACTTTGTTCATGTTCAAAAATCCTTGCAAGTTGCAACGTTAACGACATATCTTAATTACATATGAAACTATATAAGGGTTCGAGAGAAAACTTTTATAGATTGTGTATATTATGCCTCGATTAGCTTACTAGTTGCATGGCTTTTAATTTGTCGAGATAAGACTAATAAAGCTGAACTACTTGAGCTTGTGATTGACAATAAAAGACGTCACATAACAATAACAGGTGGTGCCACATCGAGTGAATGTTTGAATAAGAAGATTATACCTAGCTAGAACAAGAGAGAGAGGCCTTGTTGAGCATGAATATATGGTCACTAATGTGTCTCCCACTCCCACTGATTCAACTTTGCCAGACCCACAGAACAACGATATTTGATGGTCTTGATAATGACCAACTAGGAATCTTCCTTGTCAGCTTTGGAAGATTTTCTTTGCACATAGCATCTTTTTTCTCAAAGATTCCAATGCTATCTTCTCAAAGAAAATGAGCAATTGATGATCAAGGGATAAACTTCACTTGGACTTTATATGGTATTGGTGGGCTGAGGGTACCCCAGTCAAGGGGACCCCTATAGCTACTTGCACAATGGTGCATTTTAGTGGAGACTTTTATTACTCCCATGAACGTGGATGCTAAAAGTGAGAGTCTAGCTAATAAATGAGGAGAGAGATAGAGAGAGAGAGAGAGAGAGAGAGAGAGAGAGAGTGAGATAGTCAAAAATGGTCTCGATTGGAAAATGCAAGAGTGGTCCTGCCACTTTATATTCTTAGATCAACACATAGACTCTTAAAGATGGTCATTACCATTAGTTTGAGTGAAACTCTGCTAACTCTTTTTGTTCTTTGTTCTTTCTATCTGCGTTGGCCACGTGTATATGAAGGTCATTATCAAGTTAATATCAAACAGTTTTGTTCTCCATTTTGGAAGAGGAGGATTGTCGGTTATAGATGGATAAGAAAATTCGGCAAGTCTATGGAAAAAAAATCAAAACTTTGTTCATAGTTATTGAGTTTGCACGAAATTTTGTATGTTTTAATTGGTGTATATGAAAATAGTGTCACTTGTAAGTGTCATAGGCCATGTAAAAATGATAGCAAAATAATAGCAATCTATGAGCTATCACCTCAATAGCCAATGACTTCTCTGCTGTCAAATGATATTCTTTTATGTTTCTAAAGGAGTCTAAGGCTTCAATACTCACTCCCCATTTAAAATAAAAAAGCACTTATCAACTCAATAATTTGAGTTTTTTTTTTTTTTTTTGTTTGTGGGTATTTCTAACATTGTTCTACGCAAATATGAACAACGTATGTTAGTAAATTTTATTTTTTATATTTAATAAACGAATAAAGGTGAGCAGTGTATGGGAGTGCTATATTTTCCCATGAGAGCTCTGTAAAAGGTCAATTGGAAACAAAGCTCAAGTTTAATAATCTTCTATTTTTATTTTTGTTTTACCGGGTAAATAGTATAATTTCTTTAATTTCCTTAGTGTTGTTGTCAACTATTGGTGAATTAATGAATATGTTCCCCTTGTTTTTTATAAAAAGCATTTTCTAAAAAATGACTCACTTTATGAAAACCGTATTCTTTTTTTTTTTTTTTTTGAAAAAAGCTTATTCATTTCTATGATTGCAATCAATCATTTTTCTATGTGTGGTTGCTATCATGAAAATGAGATATAAAAAAAAATTATATGTTTTGTTTACATAGATGTCAATAATAAGCAACAAATATAAAGAACATCAGTATATTGTAGCGCAATGTATTTTGAAGGTGGCAACGCTTCTTTTAAGTTGTAACTTGTAAGAGTGGGGTGTGCCACTACCAATCACTATGGTTTTAACTTTTTTTTTAACAGAAATAACGCATGATGAAAATTCAATTGACATGTCTCTTAGAAACTTGAAGAAAGGACTTCTCATGTTACAAGCAATCGTTGATGACCGTCTAGGCCTCAAATATAAATGGAAGCTCACATCCTAAGCAAGGACACACATCCTAGACTAATTCTTTCTTTATTTCACTTGTATTTTATTATTTTAGATGCTGTGTTGTCTTGTTAATGCTTTAATGCTAGTAAGTAGTTATATTAATTACAGTTTATAGTTTTTTAGATAGATTTTTAACTATCAATTTTGTTTACTTATCACCACACACCCTTGGTGCAGTGGTCACTCCACAAGTATAAAAACTTGTGGAGTGTGTGGGGTAAGGGTCAGGGTTCAAGTATTTAGGAGAAAGATTCACACACATATACACTTATATTAAGTTAGAATAGAATTCTATTTTGTATAAAAAAAAAATTGTTTACTTTTATTTTTTCTTGAGAAAGAAAAATTGTTTACTTGGATAATGATATTGATACTTGAAGTTTCATAATTTTTTTTTTTTGAGAACGAAGTTTCATAATCTAGTAGTTTAGATAATTCTGTTTTCTTAGAATTGCATGGCATAGTTTGAAATTTAGAATATTCTCTCCATTGATTTAGTTTTTACTTGGTATATATCTCAAATAATTGATGTAGTGTAGTTAATGCATTTACCATCGATATGAAAGAATCATCATCAATAAAAGAAAACTCAACTTCATTGAGACAAAATATACTCTTTTAAAAACAAAGCCAAATTATAAAATCTGCTTAACAAAGGTCATCGATATGTAGTCTACAATCAAATTGAAGCTATAAATTAAATTGATTTCAAATAATTAAATGAACAAAGACTTTCATTTATGAAAACATACTCTAAGTAGGAAAACATTTTCTATTTTTGGGCTATTTTGGAGCCTAAAATTGGAAAAAGATAAAATTTGAATTTCCACAGAAATTTAAGTGGGAAAGAAAAAGGATTTTAGCAAAACATGTCATTTGAAAAAAAGCTAATATTTGCTCAACAACCAATCAATGTCAACTAACAACAACCTATGGAGTATGGAGTTTATTTGTGGCGGTCTATTGATTAGGTAAAGTTTCAGAAATTGTTTTCTACTACTCAATGTGAAAAACACGTTCAACTCTATCATTCTCGTTTTTCATTGACTATATATATATATATATATAATAAAAAAAATATTTTTGGTTCACTTTCACTTTCCTTCATACTCAATACCATGCAACATAAAAAATATTTTTCATCGAAATAAACGAAGCATCATAAAAGTTTATAGTGACAAAAAGAAAAAGCGACGAGAATTGTTGAGCTATGTCATGGTAACTTAAACATTCAAACCATTAATTATAGAAATCTTTCTTTTTAGAGAGAGGGAGGCTTAATTTGTGGATGTTTTTCCTATGTTTGAGATTTCGGACTTGGTATGATAATTATCTTGAAATTTTTTTAGACATTTTAGAAGGGAATGATAACAAAAAATGAAAATGCAACTTGCTAAATGACTTAAACGAATATCCTAAAAAATCAATGAAAATGGATCTCAAATAATCCAAACATTGAGAAAAAAATATTGTTAACAAGTACCCTAAGAGCATTCTCATTAAGAATTGTAAAAAATTTAGCATTTAGCATTTCAAAAAGTTACTTTATTCATTTTAACATCTCACTTTACAATACACCTAATATCAAAAGTTCTATTATTTTACCACTTTATTTAAATATTCTTTTTTTTATATTTTCTTTATTCTTTCTTTATGTTTTCAAATAACTACTATTCATACTATGTTTTCTGTACCCAACAACTACCATTGAACAATTTTTTTTTTTTTTACAATCTTGCTACAGTAGGCTGCTAGAAATAGCAGCCCACTGTAACTAGATTGCAAAATTAATAGGATTTACAATTCTTGATGGAATATGCTTTTTACAAACTTGATGTTAAAATTTAGCATTTATAACATTTACAATTCTTAATGAGAATGCTCAAAGGACATAGGTTAAGAAGTAATAATTACTCAATTACGAGTTGTCATGCATATGTTTCGAAGAAGAAAACACATCACATTTGTCAATAATTAATTAATTTGCACACAACCACCGCGCACCCTTGGTGCGATAGTCACTCCACAAGTATGTGGGGTATGAGGGATAAGAGCTGGGGTTCAAGTATTCAGGAGGGAGCTTCACACACATATATACTTAGATTATGGTAGAATAGAAATTTTATCTTGTATAAAAAAATAATAATAATAATTTTCAAACAAATTCATTATGTTTAGGTATGATTATTCTAATATATGTGCACAAATTTTCACTTTCTTTAAAAGAAATGTATAAAAAATATTTTTTTAAGTATAGAATTAAATGTACCTTGACATATATCCCAAAGGCATTCATTAATAGAAGTCTATTTTAGATATGGATTGAGTATACCTTAATGTTAGTAATACTACAGTTACTACTCGAGACATGAGCTTTGCTAGGGATTTATGAAAGATTTTTTTTTTTGTAGGAAAGGTTTATATATATATATATATATAAGAAAAGACATTGGATCATATATTCGAGTGAATAGGTCAAAATATGCTGCTGGTTGACAGATGACTGGTCTATACATTGGGCTGTATGAATTGGGGCTTGTTTTGTAGAAGTATTTTGAAATTTTCCATTTTTCCTTTTTGATAAAAAAAATTTGTAGTTATCAATAATTCCAAAAGTCATTTGGAACATCCAAATCAACTTGCTTTGCAATTACAAGTGCATGTATTCCATACTTTTGGTATTAAATTAAAAAGACATTGTAAAATTGATGTATATATTTTTTTGCTAAGAGTAAATGAATGTATATCATAGCTATTTTTATAAACTGTAACGCTACAAGACAAGCATAAAATTAAGAACAATGCAAATGAGTAATTTAGTCAATTTTGAAGACCCTTAAGTCTTAATGCCGTAATCATCACGATAGATTTTCCAGTCAAAAAGGAGGAATCGATCAACCTCATAAAGGATATGCATTATGGATCCTTCTTTTTATTTTTTATATTTTTTTATTTTTCATAATACTATTGCACATGCAATTCATGAAATTACTTGTACCTGTCTAATCAATGCTGTATACATCTTCTCTCTTAATAACAAAAGCAAGTGAAAATTAATTTTCACCAAATATCTCTCTGCAAGTCTTAGCTCTTGTGTGGTGTGCGAGTTGGGTGGAATCACCTTATGTGCCAAAAGAGCCAAACAAAAGGCAATAAAGAAAAACACAAGTGGGTTTTATCTGTTAGCAAGTGAAAAACGTGAAAAGAGCCAAAGCACATAAAGCTAGAGAGATCTTTCCAAGGAATGGAAAAAACAGGTTAAATTCGGTCGTGCCTTTGAGCTCAGTCTCGCTTCATATATACTTCATTCACCAAAGGTTAAAAACTAGGTTTTCACACTTTCATTATTGACTTATTGTTGTATTTATATTTTTATATGTCTAAAAGCAATAGGGTTTTGGAAAGAGGGTCATGAAAATTAGTTCCTTTAGTAATACTCATATAATTAAGTACTGCGACTGATATGGTTATTCACTATGTTATGAAAGTTTGCAAGAGAATCTCAACCCTATTAGAAAACAAGAAGAAAACAAGAAATACAAAAAAATATTCCTTCTTTGTTGTTATAATTGTGCTATCATATAAAAATCTTCGGGAAGGAGATTGCTACAGTATAATTCTGTAGCCCTAGCTCTATGAGTCTATATGCATATTGTTTATCATTGATCTAAGTGTTAAGTGGGTCACATGTAACAATACACTATAGTCAAAAGAAGGGCACAATGTTGAGAGGGGCATCCCTTTAGTTCACGCAAGTATCAAAAGATTAAAAATGCAAAAAATATAATAAAGTGCAAAGGTTCAATTTAAGGCCACCAACAGAAACGCGTTTTTATTTATTAAAAAAAAAAAGAAACACATTTTTTAGAAATATATATTATGGTTAAAGGAAGGGCACAATATCCCCTTCAATTCCGTATCAAAAGATCAAACGTCCAATTTAAGAGCACTAATAGAAGCGCGTTTTTATTTATTATCAAAAAGAAGAAGAAGAAGAAGTAGCACGTTTTTATTTTATGTATATTTTCCTTGCAATTATTTATGTTGCATGATTGGCACCTACTATCTCTCATTTCCCATGCGAGAAGTTCAACCTGCCTCCCCTAAAAGATAAAAGATTAAAAGGAAAAACAGAAACACGTTTTGTATATTTATTTATTTTATATTAATTTTTCCTTGCAATTAATTATGTTACATGATTGGCACCAACAACTATCTCCCATTTCCTATATGACAGAAGCTCAACCTTCCTCTCCCCTAAAAGGAAAGAAAGGTTGTATGCATATCTAGATCCTTGAAGAGTCAAAGACCTTATAGCTGAATTGGTACATTTTCATGTACAAATATTAGGTTCTTTTGTAGTTGTACTCTGATTATGTAATGTATTATAAACCCGGTTTAAAATACTATTATTACTATTTTTGTGTGTGCTCTAATAAGTATTGTTGTTACTTTAAAAAAAATGGCCCCTAAGGACAATAATTATCTCAATTTCACATATAATTCAAATTTTATTTGTCATGTATATTACCACATTACTTAAAATATGAAGCTAAATATATATATATATATATATATAATTTTATAATATTTAAATTTTAATAATGAAATTAGGATTGTAAACTAGTAGAACCAAGCTAGGTATTAAAATTTTAGACATGTTTATTTAGTTTTATTTTGAACATGAGTCGAATTTGAACTCATTACCAAATAAAAATACATTTTCAAATCTGGTTTATTTTCTTGTCCAATAAATTTGAGTTTGTTCATGAGTTATGTGAGGAGTAAACTGGCCCAAGTGGGCATATGGGCCTCTGGACTGTAGCATGGAGGGCCGACCTGCTCCAGAATTGAACTCTACGAATTGGCCCATACGCCGAGGGTACGAGGGTGCAGCCGAGGACGTGCTTCTCCTCGGGCAAGCCCAAGAGAATTCAAAGTTTCATTATGAAGGTCAAAGCACAACTCTAGAAAGACTAATGGTTAAAGGGGGAAACCCTGAACCTTCTCGATGCACCAGTGTTAAAGAAAATATCAAGAGCAAAGGCTGCCACCTCCGCATTAAAGACTCTGCATCTACCTTCTTGGCCGCATTAATGGGGAAGTGACCCCTGAACAGTAAGGCTGAAATTTCTAGTCACTAGCCAAAAGGCATCAACGAAGGAAGTATTTAAAGGGGAGGAAGGCCAAAGGGAGGGGGAGAAACAAAAAAAGAAAAAAAGAAGAATTGTAACCTTTAAGAAAGAAAGAGAAATAATACAGAAGTAGTCATCGGCTCACGTCCGAGGAAGTCTATTTGCTATTATTGTTTATTATTTACAAGTGTTTGTAACTTTTTAGTCTGTTATCAAGTTCCCAGTACTTCTAATCTATATTTCAAGCCCACACTCTACAAATTTTATTGTTTAAGGCTCATTGGGCCTGAGCCCGTGATTGTCTTTGGGTCCAGGTGTGATTGTGCACTTACAATTGGCGCCGTCTGTGGGAAATCTAGTCTAGAAAAGGTTGGGATACCATGGCAGGCCTAGGTTCTCACCATGCAGAATTACAAGGATCACAACCGGAGGATCATTTCGAGCGCCTTGAGCGTCAAAGGGATCGTGAGGGAAGTGTCCATACAGAATACCCCAGGATTAGCCATACTCAGGGCGGGGGTAGCACCACCCACGAGGAAGGTGCTAGGGCCATGCAGAGGGAGATTGGTCGTTTGAAAAGAAAGCTACGCCGCGCCAAACATAAGCCTTCTCCGTCCTCATCTGATCCTTCTTCAGAGGAAGCCCGGGGAGGTAGTTATAGCTCAAGGTCATGCTCACCCCCCAGCGTAATGTCCTCTTGTAAGGAGGACGACCAGCCAGCTCGCAGACGCAAGAAGCTTCCTTCTAGGGGCTTAGGGAACGATACTATGAGTCGGGCGTTACACTAACTCTCGAAATCCCCATTTTCACGGAGGATTGAGAAAGGGAAGCTTCCCAGGAGGTTCACCCAGCCTAACTTCACCATCTACAATGGCCGGACTGATCCGGTGGAGCACGTGAGTCACTTTAACCAGAGGATGGCGGTGCACTCTCATAATGAGGCTCTGATGTGTAAAGTTTTCCCCTCTAGCTTGGGACCTGTTGCTATGAGGTGGTTCAACGGCCTTAAATCGGGGTCTATAGGTTCGTTTGGGGAGCTCACTAGAGCATTCGCTTCGCGGTTCATCACGTGTAGCAGAGTACCTCGGCCATTGGACTCGCTGTAATCCATGACTATGAGGGATGGAGAGACGTTGAAAGCATACTCCGACCGTTACTGGGAGATGTTTAATGAAATAGATGGCGACTTTGATGAGGTGGCGCTCAATACCTTTAAGGTAGGTCTTCCTACTAATCACGACCTGAGAAAGTCTTTGACTAAAAAGCCCGTCTGCAGCGTACGTCGCCTCATGGACCGAATTGACGAGTACAAGAGAGTGGAGGAAGACCAACAGCAAGGAAAGGGTAAGGAGAAGGTTATCCCGCAGGAGATAAGGGATTTCAGGTCGGACAGGTACCACAACAACAGGCCGAGGCGAGATTACGTTGGGCAGTCCGGCTCGGCAGCGCCTCAGGCCGTGAACATTGTGTTCCGAGAACCAGTACATCAGCTGCTGGAGAAAGTCCGTAAGGAGCCCTTCTTCAGATGGCCTAGTAAGATGGCAGGGGACCCTGCAAAGAGGAATCAGAACCTTTTTTGTCAGTACCACCAGGATGTGGGCCACACTACCGAGAACTGTCGTACCCTTTGGAACCACTTGGAGCAGCTGGTCAGTAAAGGGAAACTAAAGCAGCACTTGTGTCAACCTGGTGGACAGGGCGGTCAATCTGGCTCGAACAATCAAAGGAGTAGTTCATCTCGGCCGGCTTTAGGAACAATTACTGTTATTTTTGCTGCACCTGGCAGGACCGGCTCGGGTCCCACCAGGGTGATGGCAGTTTCACATCCTCAGGCCGAGGAGTCTGGCTGCAGGCCGAAGAGGGTGAAGCTGAATTTTCCCGTCTTGGGATTTTCCGAGCAGGATAAGATAGGGACTATCCAACCCCATGACGATGCTCTTGTAGTTACGCTTAGGATAGGGAACTATGATGTGAGGAGGGTGATGATAGATCAGGGCAGCGGTGCAGATATCATGTACCCTGATCTATTTAAGGGGTTGAGATTGAAGCTGGAAGATCTTACTCCTTATGACTCGCCGCTTATAAGCTTCGAAGGGAGAGCTGTTGTGCCGAAAGGACATATCCGTTTGCCTGTTCAATCCGGCTCAGAAACAGTTGAGGTGGATTTCATTGTAGTTGACGCGTACTCTCCATATACAGCCATCCTCGCCAGGCCATGGCTGCACGCTCTTGGAGCTGTCTCCTCTATCTTACATGTTAAGGTTAAGTTACCCTCGGGAGAATGTGTTGAAGAGGTCCTCGACAACCAATCGGTGGCCAGGCAATGCATATCGGCTGCAGTGCTGCACTAGACGGAAGCCGAATCTTCGGCTCTGGTCACCAAAGACTTATAGCAGTTAACAGCTCCTGATGCATCTGGATTGATGACAGGAGAGGAAGCTCATTGCGAGGAGTTAGAGAAGTTTTTGATAGCCGATGATCCGGAGAGGTTCTTCCAAGTCGGCATACGTTTGCCTCACCAGGAAAAAATGGAGTTGTTGGAATTTCTGAAGGACAATATTGATGTTTTTACGTGGGACCCGTATGAGGCTCCAGGCGTAGATCCGAGCTTCATTTGCCATCATTTGAATATCAACCCTGCCATTGTTCCGAGAAGGCAGCCACCTCGACGTTCTTCCAAAGAGCATTCCGAGGCTATAAAGGGAGAGGTGCTCAAACTCAAAAGGGCGGGGGCTATTAAAGAAGTTTTCTACCCCGAATGGTTGGCGCATACGGTTGTGGTTAAAAAGAAGAATGGGACGTGGAGAGTATGTGTGGATTTCACCGATTTGAACAAGGCCTGCCCCAAGGACTCGTTCCCAATGCCGCGTATTGATCAACTAGTGGATGCCACTGTCGGACATCCTCGGATGAGTTTTTTGGATGCCTTCCAGGGTTACCATCAGATTCCCCTGGCGTTGGAGGATCAAGAGAAGACTGCTTTCATTACTCCAACGGGGAACTACCACTATAAGGTCATGCCATTCGGGTTGAAAAATGCTGGGGCTACTTACCAAAGAATGATGACTAGGATGTTTGAACAGCAACTAGGGAAGACTATTGAGGTGTATGTAGATGATATGGTGGTAAAGAGAAAAACAATACCTTCGCACGTCAAAGATCTAGCCGACACCTTCCAGGTGCTAAGAAAGTACAGGCTGCGCCTCAACGCCTCAAAATGCTCTTTTGGCGTGGGGTCCGGAAAGTTTTTGGGATACATGATTACTCACAGAGGCATAAAGGTGAACCCAGTGCAGGTTAAGGCTATTCAGGATTTGCAACCGCCTCGGAACCCGAAAGAAATCCAGAAATTGACTGGGATGATTGCCGCATTGAATAGGTTTATCTCTCGGTCAGCTGACCGATGTCCTCCTTTCTTCCAATTGTTGAATAAGTGGAAAGGGTTTCAATGGACCGAGAACTGCGTGTTAGCTTTCCAGCAGCTTAAACAATATCTTTCTCGGCCACCCATCTTGTCTCGCCCCGAGACGGACGAGGTCTTGTTTGCTTATCTGGCAGTGGCCGTACACGCGGTTAGCCTGGTCCTTATCAGGAATGAAAGCGGGGTGCAAAGACCGGTCTACTATGTTAGCAAGTCTTTGAATGAGGCCGAGGTGCGCTACCTACTCTTGGAGAAAGCGCTTCTGGCCATAGTCCATGCCACGCGGAAGCTCCCTCATTATTTCCAGTCCCACACGGTGGTGGTCCTGACCCAACTGCCTCTCAAGGCAGTGTTACGCAGCGCCGATTATTCTGGCAGGGTGGCAAAGTGGGGAACCATCTTGGGAGCCTTTGACGTTAAATACAGGCTCCGCACCTCGGTGAAGGGCCAGGTCCTCGCTGACTTAGTGGCAGAGTTTACTGAGCCATTGCTAGAAGAAACTCTAAAAGAAGCACACATGGATGGAAAATCAGTTGGGGTGATCACAGCCACAGTGCCTTCGACTTGGAAAATGTATGTGGATGGGGCAGCTAATCAGAGAAGGTCTGGTGTCGGACTTGTCCTGATATCCCCTGAGGGAATTGTCTTTGAAAAATCTCTAAGGTTGTCATTCTCGGCTACTAATAATGAAGCCGAGTACGAAGCAGTTCTGGTAGACATGAACATGTTACATAAGATGGGTGGAAAGGAAGTCCATGCGTTCTCGGACTCTCAGATAGTGGTCGGCCAGGTCATGGGGACCATGGAGGCTAGAGACCTAAGAATGCATGAATATTTGACCCAGGTCAAGCGTCAGCAAGCAGAATTTGACTCATTTGTCTTAGCTCACATCTCTAGGAGTGGAAACACCCATGCCGATTCTTTGGCTACGTTAGCAACGTCCTTGGCTCAGGGTTTGCCCAGGATTATCCTTGTGGAGGACTTGCTAGAGCCAACTCTTACCCCCGCCAAGGCGGCCCGCATCCATCTAATAAGGCCTGGACCTAGTTAGATTGACCCGGTCATATCTTTTCTTAAGAATGATATTCTTCCTGAAGACAAATCTGAAGCAGATAAGATACGTCGAAAGGCGCCACGTTTTTGGTTGTCCGAGGATCAGAAACTGTATAAACGATCCTTCTCAGGACCGTACTTGTTGTGTGTGTACCCTGAATCAACGGAAGCACTTCTCGAGGAACTGCATGAAGGGATTTGTGGAAGCCACACTGGGGGAAGGTCCTTAGCCCATAGGGCTCTGACTCAGGGTTATTGGTGGCCCAATATGCAGAGGGAGTCTCAGGACTATGCCAGAAAATGTGATCAATGCCAGAGGTTCGCCCCTAATATTCATCAACCTAGAGGGGTTCTCAACCCTCTCTCCAGTCCTTGGCCTTTTGCGCAGTGGGGCTTGGATATAGTGGGGCCATTTCCTAGAGCTGTAGGAAACAAAAGGTGGCTTCTTGTGGGAACAGACTATTTCACTAAATGGGTTGAAGCCGAGCCCTTAGCAAATATCAGAGATGTTGATTCCAAGAAATTTGTCTGAAAAAATATTGTCACTAGATTCGGTATACCACACACACTTATCTCAGACAATGACGTTCAATTTGACAGCAAGGTCTTTAGGCAATATTGTGGTGACATGGGTATCATAAATAGATACTCCACCCCAGCTTATCCTCAGGGAAATGGGCAAGTCGAGGCCGTTAACAAAGTCATAATCAGTGGGCTTAAGAAAAGGTTGGACGATGCAAAAGGCAGATGGGTAGAAGAGCTCCCTTATGTTCTGTGGACGTATCGGACCACACCACGCAGGTCCACGGGAGAAACGCCGTTCTCTATGACTTATGGAGCCGAGGCGGTGATACCTCTGGAATCTGGTTTTCCCACCCTAAAGACGAGCTCTTTTAGCCCGGAGAATAACAATGGACTCCTGCAGAAAGGTCTTGATTTACTTGAGGAACGACGCGAGGCAGCGATGGTCCAAATGGCTTACTATCAACAGAAGCTAAAACGGGGATATGATGCCCACGTGAAGCTAAGGCCCATTGCACCTGGTGATCTTGTACTAAGAAAAGTTGTAGGCACTTCTAAGAACCCAGCTTGGGGTAAGCTAGGACCCAACTGGGAAGGCCCCTATCGCATTGTTTCAGTAGCAGGCATAGGGTCATATCGACTAGCTGACCTAGATGAAAGAATTGTACCACGCCCATGGAATGTAAATAATCTTAGAAGATATTATTATTAATAAAATGTGCTTTTGTCAGTTTACATTTCAAAGTTATAAGTATCTCTAATATCTGAAATTACTGTTCTTAAGAATCAAACAGAAACTTGGTTAAGTGTAGTCCTCGGACCCCAAACCTTGTGGAAATTGATGTCTTGTCATTTTTTAAACAGAACCTTAGTTAGGCTAGGTCCTCGGACCTCCTACTTGGGGGAAATTAACATTTGAAGTTACTGTTCTTAAGAATCAAACAGAAACTTGGTTAAGTGTAGTCCTCGGACCCCAAACCTTATGGAAATTGATGTCTTGTCATTTGTTAAACAGAACCTTAGTTATGCCAGGTCCTCGGACCTCCTACTTGGGGGAAATTAACATTTGAAGTTACTGTTCTTAAGAATCAAACAGAAACTTGGTTAAGTGTAGTCCTCGGACCACAAACCTTGTGGAAATTGATGTCTTGTCATTTGTTAAACAGAACCTTAGTTATGCCGGGTCCTCGGCCCTCCTACTTGGGGGAAATTAACATTTGAAGTTACTGTTCTTAAGAATCAAACAGAAACTTGGTTAAGTGTAGTCCTCGGACCCCAAACCTTGTGGAAATTGATGTCTTGTCATTTGTTAAACAGAACCTTAGTTATGCCAGGTCCTCGGACCTCCTACTTGGGGGAAATTAACATTTGAAGTTACTGTTCTTAAGAATCAAACAGAAACTTGGTTAAGTGTAGTCCTCGGACCACAAACCTTGTGGAAATTGATGTCTTGTCATTTGTTAAACAGAACCTTAGTTATACCAGGTCCTCGGACCTCTTACTTGGGGGAAATTAACATTTGAAGTTACTGTTCTTAAGAATCAAACAGAAATTTGGTTAAGTGTAGTCCTCGGACCACAAACCTTGTGGAAATTGATGTCTTGTCATTTGTTAAACAGAACCTTAGTTATGCCAAGTCCTCGGACCTCCTACTTGGGGGAAATTAACATTTGAAGTTACTGTTTTTAAGAATCAAACAGAAACTTGGTTAAGTGTAGTCCTCGAACCACAAACCTTGTGAAAATTGATGTCTTGTCATTTGTTAAACAGAACCTTAGTTATGCCAGGTCCTCGGACCTCCTACTTGGGGGAAATTAACATTTGAAGTTACTGTTCTTAAAAATCAAACAGAAACTTAGTTAAGTGTAGTCCTTGGACCACAAACCTTGTGAAAATTGATGTCTTGTCATTTGTTAAACAGAACCTTAGCTATGTCAGGTCCTCGGACCTCCTACTTGGGGGAAATTAACATTTGAAGTTACTGTTCTTAAGAACCAAACAGAAACTTGGTTAAGTGTAGTCCTCGGACCACAAACCTTGTGGAAATTGATGTCTTGTCATTTGTTCAACAGAACCTTAGTTATGCCAAGTCCTCGGACCTCCTACTTGGGGGAAATTAACATTTGAAGTCACTGTTCTTAAAAATCAAACAGAAACTCGGTTGAGTATAGTCCTCGGACCGCAAATCTTGTCACTGTTCTTAATATTTTGTCACTGTTCTTATTCTTATCACCCGTTTTATGGAACTCATTATCTCACCATTCATTAGTTTGGATCTCAAGTTCTTCATTTTTAGGTGTTAAACAAATTTTTGTAAGGAATGGTCTTCGGACCTTACATCCTACTGAAAGCAATATGTCAGATTACAAAGGTTTAACTGTCACGTGAGTTGTCTAACTGTGACATTATTTGATGTCTAAACTAAGTTATGTGGCTGTACAGAAGTCATATTTGTTTGTATGGTGGAGTGACACTTGTTTATTCTGTTTTCCCTTTAACTATTTGTTATTGAAATCTTTCATGGCAAGCACAAAAAGAATAAAGTAAAACAAAGACAACATGAACGAAAGTTGAATAAAAATTTTCTTCATTAATTATATACAACGAAGGGGAGTACAGAAAATTCCTATACTAGGCCCTAAACTAAGGAAGGGGGGTCTTGAAGGGAGCTGCTGCCAGCCTCAGTACTCTTCAATTCTAGCTCAAAGGTGGACAAGGCTTGTTTCCCTTTGTCTGTAGAAGGAATGAGGGGCTCCACGCTTTGGATCTGCTCCTTCTCGGCACCACCGCACTCGTCCTTCTCTTTATGGGAACCTTCAAGTTCTGTAGGAGCAGGAACAAGCTCTTGCACCACAGGAGGAAGGGCAGGAGAGGCAGCCACAGGAGGGTCTTCAATTTCCTGTATGTCTAGGGGGAGCCAAATGTTCTCAGGCTTCCTCAGCTCGGAAGCTTGAGGAACCCCTGCCGCATTCATGGCCTCTCCCCAGACTAGCTGACAGGTACTCTCGGCACAAGGCTGCAAAAGCCTCTGTCAGCTCTTCTTGTGTTCTAGTCACCCCCTCCTCATAACTGGCCTTCTTCGCGGCCTCCAGGGTGTGCTTGTGGGTGCGAGCTTCCTCCTTCGCACGCGTAAGCTCCTTTTCTAAGTCAGAGCGTGCCTTTTGGACTTGGGCAAGCTCGTCATCCTTTTGGTGGAGAAGCTTACGCTGCCCCTCCACTTGGCCCTCCATCGTCTTCAGGCTGGCCTTGTCACCATCTATTTCTCTTTTCAAGTCGGCCAGCTCTGATGTGAGCTTCCCGTTCTCTGCTAAGGCCTGGCCTAGGGACCTTTCTGCCTCTTGTCTTAGCTCTTGCTCCATCCCAACGCGCTTCCGAGAATCCTCCACGAACTTCTCGGCCGCGAAAACCTCTTGGATGGACTGCAAAAAATGTTAGGAGGTTAAATGCAGTGAAGTGTTTGCAAATAAATATAGAATATAAGTGTAAGATGGAACTTACCAGAGCTAAGCCCCTTTTTAACGAGAGGAACAGCTGCGGCTGGCCCATCTTCTCCAAGGATTCCATATCCCTGGGCAGCAGAAGAGGACGCTCCAACACCTCGGCTAGGTGGTGGGTGTGGCCTTGTTGGACTGCCCTAATGCTGGAGTGGCAGGGAATTGGGGCGCCGTCCAGCCTCAAGTCAGGAGACCAGGTGGCTGGTGCTCGGCCCACCTCGGCCACGTCCTTGATCTCCCCGCCTTTAACTGAGCGGGCGCGCCCTTTGCCCTTGTCCAGCTTCTGCTGCTGGGCCGGCGGTGGCTACTGTTTCAGCTTTTTTGGCTTCTCGCCACCAGCCCCCTCGGCATCAACTTTTCATTTCTTCTTAGAATCGTCAGTAGGAGGTTTTGGCTCGGCTGGAGGAGGGGGTGGTGGCAAGGCAGGGGGAGCTTGGGACCCTCTTGCTCCCTTCTTTGCCACTCGGGCGCCTCTATCGGTCATAAGGCCCTTTAGCTTGTCCATCTCTTCTTCAACAGAACTGTCGTCTGGACGCGCTATAACCAGACCCGCGATCCCAGAGGCCTCAGCTTCTTCTTCTTCCTCGTCGGAAAGGATAACAAACGGGTTTCCGCGAGGTCATGGGGAGTCCTCGAGCTGAAACTGGTCTATCTCCTTGTCCAACGTGTTCGAAGAAGACACTCGCTCCTCTGGTACATCAATTGCCTGAGGGTGCACAGCGAGGGGAATTGCCGCTATGGCCTGTGCGTACAACACTGTGTTTGGGGCGTCAGGGATGTCGTGGTCGGCCAGAAAGTGGGGTCTGGCTACGTTAATTTTCCTACGCCTTCGGTCACCCGCGATTATCGCGTTCTCGATCTCCTGGAAGTCCGAGGAGACGGGATTGTACCCTAGAATCAAGTGGGCCGCCCTAAGTTGTAGGTCTCTGCTGACGAACACCTCGGAACGTAGCACTCTATTCAAATCTGCAACGTTGCAGTGGCTCAAGCGTGGGCGTACGTTTTGCTTATCTGCAAAGAAAAACATCCAAATAAACAAACATGGTCAGAGGCACAAAACATATAACAAATTAAAGGTAGACGCTTAAGTGAATGCAAATGCACATTCCTAGATGATTTAGGGAGTTATGGGATGGGAAGTTAAATCCTAAAGGTGTCGCACCTGGATCTCCCCACTCAACTGGGCAGTGGGGGCCGTCGTGCCAGTTGCCAGAGACGATGAGGTAGTCATCCTTCATGCCTTTATTGGACTTGGGCAAACAGGAGATCAACTTAACTATGCTGGAGCGGGATTTGATGTAGTAACCTACTCCAGTGAGTTTGTGGCATTTGTACATAAAGATGACATCATGCCAGGTGAGGTTCAGACCCATTTGCTTGTTTAGAGCGTCAACGCTACCCAAAACTCTAAAAACGTTTGGGGCGCACTGATCGGGACACAACCGGTGGTTGCGGAGGTACTCCCTGGTCACAGGCTTCATTGGGAGGGTCATCCCACCTTCTACGAAGGCTACCATTGGGATGATAACATCTCCAGCCTTCCTAGAACCGGCCACGGCTTCCGCCGGGCAGTATTCTAAACCTACGTCGCTGGGAATACGATACTTGGCTCTAAAACCTTCCATCCCAGCGGCGGTATCGACTAGACATTTAAACTTTCCCATCAGAAAGAAACGAAAAACTAAGTTCTAAGAATAAGAACTGTTATAAGGGTAGCCGAGGACAGGGTCCGAGGAGAAAGGGTTCAGAGAAAAGAAATGAGGACTTACAAATTTCAAGTTGTGCAAACTTCCACGGATTTCTGCAGACAAAAGGTGATTGCTGATGTTTTGATGGGATTGGCCCCTAGAGAAATAAATGAAGGCGCAGGTTTCCAAAGCGTCACGACGTGCGGGAGGCGGCCTCGAAATTACATTTGTCCCGCCCAAATTTTCATAGAGTAACAAGGGCCGTTGGAGGCTCATCTCACCGTTGAACGTGGGGGACAAGGTGTAACCTACGGTAATAAATGCGCGCGTTTTTAAAAATCAAACCGCCAAGTGGCATCCTCTGGAATGCGAAACGGTTTCTATACATGCAGCTGTTTACAAAACGTGTGGGGTAGGTTCTCGTTGAGTTAAAACCCTATTTTTTCTCCTCGGATGATGAAAAATAGAGTTTTGAGGGGCTATTGTGAGGAGTAAACTGGCCCAAGTGGGCATATGGGCCTCTGGACTGTAGCATGGAGGGCCGACCTGCTCCAGAATTGAACTCTACGAATTGGCCCATACGCCGAGGGTACGAGGGTGCAGCCGAGGACGTGCTTCTCCTCGGGCAAGCCCAAGAGAATTCAAAGTTTCATTATGAAGGTCAAAGCACAACTCTAGAAAAACTAATGGTTAAAGGGGGAAACCCTGAACCTTCTCGATGCACCAGTGTTAAAGAAATTATCAAGAGCAAAGGCTGCCACCTCCACATTAAAGACTCGGCATCTACCTTCCTAGCCGCATTAATGGAGAAGTGACCCCTGAATAGTAAGGCTGAAACTTCTAGTCACTAGCCAAAAGGCATCAACGAAGGAAGTATTTAAAGGGGAGGAAGGCCAAAGGGAGGGGGAGAAAAAAAAAAAGAAAAAAAAAAAAAGAATTGTAACCTTTAAGAAAGAAAGAGAAATAATACAGAAGTAGTCCTTGGCTCACGTCCGAAGAGGTCTATTTGCTATTATTGTTTATTATTTACAAGTGTTTGTAACTTTTTAGTCTGTTATCAAGTTCCCAGTACTTCTAATCTAGATTTCAAGCCCGCACTCTACAAATTTCATTGTTTAAGGCTCATTGGGCCTGAGCCCGTGATTGTCTTTGGGTCCAGGTGTGATTGTGCACTTACAAGTTACTTGATTAACTTATTTTTTCTTGTATATAGTAAAATCATAACTAAATTTTTTATCCCTTCACAAATCTATGATTTTCTTTTTTACTATGATTGGATTTTTTATATTATCAATAAATTACAAATAATAAATTGAGATATAAAATGAATCTATTTGCAAACTTATGTAATCCAATATCAAATTTACATAAATATATATTTTTTAGACAATATACATATAAAAATATAATATTATATATAGTTAAATTGAATTTTATATTTACAAGCATATTCACAAATATATTATTATGTTTGAGTTTGACTCGTTTATCAGTTGAGCCTAAATTTTGGCTTGAAATTGACTTATATGTTAAATAAATGAACATAAACAAATCTTTTTATGAGTCAAATACAAACTGTTCATTAACAACTTAGCTCTTTACAGCCTTTTTTATGGCGCCTTGAATTTTCAAAATTTCCAAATACAAGCACCAAATCTCAAATCCTCAATATAAGGAAAAAGAATCCCTTCCAAATTAGGGTTCCTCTTCTATGTAAATCAGGAATAAGGACTTGTCCAAATACAATAAAATAAAATAAAATAAATTCTAACACACACATATATATAGATCTAATGTTACTTGAAAAGAAAAGAAAAAGAAAATACTCATAAAAAATTCTAATACATAGACGTTGCAACATCTCAACACTTTGCCTACACAAGTCATTGTTCTGCCACCTCAACTCACTGGTTGTACTCTAGGACGACTCAACGAAAGTGCCGCCGTTGTAATTTCTCTCAGTCTCAATTGGTATGTTTTGAGTGCTTATGGTTAATTTAGGAGTTTTAGTTTGTTGTTTTATTGTTTATTTTCTTACTGTTATAGATGGCACGTAGTTGATATTTGTAGTATATAGTGTTTATTATATTTAAAATACAAACAAGTGGTTAACAACTAGCATTTTTTTATGATCTACAATTTTTATTTTATTTTTAAATTTGATATTTTTTATGGTTTATTTGTTGTTTATATTTGATAACAATGGTTTGAGTAATTCTACTAAGTTTTTTTTTTTCCAAAATAAGTTATTGGTATTTGCTTGTTTATTATATTATATAATTATATTTTATCAAATAGCATGTATAATTATTTTATTGATACAAATTTACACCTCAATTGTTTGGTTTTGTCTAACTGCACATATAAAATTTACTAAAAAAAATTAGTTTAGAATCAATTATAAATTTCCAAAAGCCTTATAAATCAATTAACACTTTTGTTTAATGTACATTTAACTTGGCCTTTCAAAAAAAAAAAAATCTTGACTCCACCGTTAAAATGAAGGGATCCTACTCTGTTGGGCGAGGAACATTCTTAATTTGTATTGTTGCATCCAAGCAATGATCCACTCGGATGAATCAATGAGGGGATTGGTTCAGTTTGTAATACTTGTTTACCTAATATAAAGCAAAACCATCTAGGTCCAGAGGTTCAAAGGTTCAAACTCCAAAGCCTAGAATTGAGTGTCTAGATTTAGACGTTGGACCTAGAAATTGCAACAAATTCTGTATAAATGTGAGATTCATACAAGGATCCCCGACACTGAGGCTGACTTGACATGAGCACTAAATGCGATCCAAAAACTGCATTGGCCATGCTGAATAGATAACAACGCACGTAACAACTATGGAAAACACTCGGTTCTGGTTGTTTCGAAAGTGCTCAACATTGTGTTAAGGCGTGAGGGAAAAGAATTTGACGAATTGATCAATTGGGTTGATTTGATTCCTATTGTCACCCCAGCTTTTCTAACATCTTAATCATGGATGTTTGACATGATTTATTACAGGTAACTTGGGTCAACTTGCAATTGATAATGAAGGGTTAACTCGTAAACATTAATCTATGTAGTACTCCACGTTATTAATTATAGCGCGACAAAATTATTAATGCTAATTATAAGCCATTATGAATCCAGAAACCCCTGCATTGACTGAGAAACATGCACATACAAACCTGATCCCAAACCAAGCTAAAGAGAATCCTCTAGACCCACTTTACCAACTAAAAATCTGGATGTTTGTGGTTCAACCAAATTGTCACACTTCTTCATCTAATATTTTTATTTCTGTCTATTTGAGAGGGTGAAGTTAGTTAATCCAATACTTTTTAATATCCGATCATCTTTAGCAGATGAGCTTCGATTATGTGAGAGTTGTGGATGATCTTATTAGAAATTGACCTTTCTCCTACATAATATACAAGACGTTAAAATGTCACTAGTCACTTCAACTCAAAGTTGCAACCTGTAAATGTAAAGCATCCTTTAGTCCTAGAATTTGAAGTTCAAAGAAACCAACACATGTAGAGAGAGCTACCACCTCATGGTTTTAGTTTCATTGAAACAACTCAAACAAGTCTGCATCGCCGCTTATATGATAGGAACTCAAGAAATGCAAGGGACACGTTTATTTCTATACCTAAATTCACACCCTACTTACGTGTCAACTTTTAAGTGAATTTTAACGCTTTCCCATGAGTCTACTACATATATTTGAAAAAACTGAATTCTAATCAAGAGTTAATAGATGCACGATGTAAATTTAGGTGTGAGAATGAGTGTCTTTAGAATTTCTTTAAGAACCCAATGGGTAGTACAAATTTGAACCACAATCTATGTATCAGTGTGATGTTACCTTGATGCACATATAATGTTGGTGTCATAATGTACACAATTCGTTCAACTTTCATGGTACTACCAAATCGACAATGGTGTTTCTTTTTTCCTTAAAAAAAAAAAAAGAAGAGATTTTATTTTAGCTGTATCACTCAAGGGATAGATATCCTTCACACATTCCCACTAGGTCACTTTATTCTTTTTCCATTAAAGGCTGAATTAGTATATGAAATGAAAGTCCCCTATATTGTTTACTCAAATACTCGTTAACAAAATAAAGAAAGTCCACCATATATGCTCTCCTTTGGTCTTTTGCCCTACCATTGTGAACATCGGTCATCGGATCTTTTTTTTTTAAATTTTTTCCGGCCCCAAAATCCAGATAAAGACTAAAAGTAAGTGAATTATATAGAAATCCCATGTTCTTTAATCATTCTTTTTTTAATTAAAAAAAAAAACTTCCAGTGGTTATCAACAAGAAAAGGTAAATATATCTCTATGTAGGAAAAAGCTGAATAAAAAATCTTATTATTTATAAGTAGTAGTGCTTTTCCTCTACGATTATGTACAATAATTTTTCTATTTCATAAAGTTAAGAATTATATAAAGATTTCCATTATGAAAGAAATGTAAAACTGAGTCAAAGGAGTCAATCCTGGACTCCTCGACCAGAGCCTGGGTTTGAAGATTCTCTCGTGCATATAAAATCTACACACACTAGCTGTCAGGCTTGTACTTATGCAACCCTAAAGAGAATGAAGCTCAGCAAATGCAATTAACACCATAACTGGCTTGGTCAGGGTGGTGTCCGACCGGTTCATGCAGGCCGGGTCAGACCCAGTCCTTCTCTTCTGAAACCCCATCATCTTTTTTTTTTTTTTTTTCCTAAGTGTAAATATTATTACAAAGCAGGCTGTCAGATATGGAAGAACTTTTTATTAAGATCAAACTTCAAAGGCTTAAAATATATTCTTCTTGGACAGAGCCTCTTCTTTTGAATTTTAGAATGATGGCGGTCTCAATTGAGGGGGGGCAACATGTCTCTTAAAGTGAAGGGATAGATATCTGAAACCGTCACAATTTAATCAACTTTAGCAGTGGGAAACCTTAGTGGAAACACTTCATTAGCTTTCTTAAGAGGATAATCAACATCTCACAAAACAATTGATAAAGACCCTTTAATTAAATTTACTAAGATGAGATCCATCATTAAATATCTTTTTATTCATATAATAAAAGAAAAAGGCCTACAAAAGATGGATTCCTTCTGTTGGCTACTACTTTTTTTCCCCTATGTGGTCCTGTAGCAAAGTAGTGTACATTTTTTTTTCCCCTTTCCTAAAAAAAATTGGGAGGACCATATTCTAAAAGAAGGCTATCTTAACTGTCTGATGATTGAATTTATTTTAAAGTTTACTTTTATTTTTTTGGATGAATTATAATTATTGATCTTTTGAATGACTGTAATAGTTTTATTCAGTAAAAGTACGTTTTGATTGTATAATTAATCATATAAATTCTTTCAAACCGTTTGTAATAGTCTAGTTAGTAATATAGTAATATTGTTGCAAAAAATCTTGTAGTTTTGTGGGATTACTCGATTCTTTTGAGTCTAAAGTTCAAATTCTGCTTCTTATACTTATTACAAGAAGAAGAAAAAAAGAAAAAAAGAAAAAAACTAAGTAGTAGTGTTTGATTCTTCTAGATAAGAATTTGGATCAGAATCCTTTACCAAAATTTTTTTTCAACTTATTATAAGAAGAATAAAAACTAAGTAGTAGTGTTTGATTCTTTCAAATAAGAATTTGGATCAGAATCCTTTACCCAAAAAAAAAAACTTTCAACTGTTCATATTGACCAACATAGTCCACAATATCACTGAAATTTTTAGTTTTAGACCCTACACAACTTGTGCAGCAAATTTTATCAAGTTGTGACTTATTCTACGAAGACAGTGCAAACAAATATCTTAACCATATTTAAATTCCTAATCTAAAAACAATAAAAAGAGAACAGTAAATATACGCATACAAATTTAAAATTTAAAAAAAAAAAAAAAAAAAAAAAACCGAGAACACAGTCTACTTAGAAAATTCGCTATAAAAGAAACAATTAGAATAATTTACTTATAAAACCTTTGAAAGTAAACTCTATTATAATCTCCACTAAAGACCCGTTTGCCTTTCTATCGCGCGCAATAGTCCCAAACGTCAAGAATTCTTCTATATGAATCTTCTCCATGGACAAATAGCAGAACCTCCAACAGTCCAAGAAATTCCTCGCATATTTGTTGTAGTGGAGAACTCACTAAAATCGAAATCTAGGGTTTCAAGAAAGAAGGTTTAAGGCTCAAAGTATCAAAAACTAATTAACACTCAACTTTTTTTTTTAATCAAAGTACACGAGTGATTTTTTCTTTCCTGTTTAATTAGGCTCAAGAAGAATACTTCAAGATATGAGTTTATCAGCTTCTCCAAATAAATAAATAAATGAGTGTATTAGCTTTGGTATGGAAGCTATTTCTTAGATAAAAAAAAAAATCCGTGCATCACATTATTTCACAAATTTTTAATCTCTTTTAGATGTTTTGTTCGAGTGAAAATCCTCTTCATGTTTTCAATCGCAACTCTTGACAATTTTTTTATTAAACTTTGATGCCATGAAATAAGCCAATATTTACAACCTAATAACAAACCCATAATAAAGGCAGGTATCCCGCCACCAATGGTTAATCATTATTGGATGGTTGAGAATGGTAGAAATGTGTGGAACCCGAAAGGCTAGTGCCTAGTGTTATAATTATTGTACATAAGATAAAAGAGTAAAGCTATACTGATTACCAAATACTAATATTATAATCTCTCTAAGACTATAACAAAGAAAAAAATACAAGAAGGAAAAATACAAAGCCCCATAGTGAGTGTAAGGTGGGGGATCATGCAGTGGGGTTGAAGGCTTTGATAGGGTATGAGAACGCATGGGTTGTACCCACCACCACCGCTCGTGCGCTCAATCTATCAATGGCGGCTTTAGCCTCTCCTCATCAATTATCATCATTAATGGCATGGTGCCAAAATAGATCCTGTTAGATAATAGTAGTCCCTTCTTTCTCTCTTCCTCTCTCACTTACTCATTCACTTTTTTCACAATTTTTAACCTAGTGCGATTGGGGGTTGTCTTGTCAGCCAAGGAGGGTGGAATAGAGAAGAATGTGGGAGACAACCCAAAAACATTTGAAGGGCTATCAACAGTTGACATAACGTCTTTTTAGGGCCACTCTGTGGGCCACACTCTTCCATACACACATACTCACTAACTTGCATACCCTTTTCCTCTCTCACTTTTCCACTATATTTATAGCTCCTAATCTTTCCCTACCTCTTCATCACTTCAACACACAACTTCTTTTTTCACTTCCCAAGTCTATATTCTGTAACTCTTTTGATTTCATCTCTGTGTTTGTGTTTATTTTTTGGGGGCTTCAATGGCCGATTCTAGTTCTGCTTCCCCAAACAGAATGTGGTGCTCTATACCCGAAAGACTCCAGCTGCATGGGGCTATGTTGGCCTTGCAGTTTGGTTATGCTGGGTTCCATGTCGTATCCCGGGCTGCTCTCAACATGGGCATTAGCAAATTTGTGTTCCCTGTCTATCGAAACATCATCGCTTTGCTTTTGCTCCTTCCCTTCGCCTACTTTCTAGAGAAGTAACTCACTCATCAGAAACCCATTTGCCTTATTCTCTTATTTTTTATTTAATTACTTCATGATCTATGTGTATAAATTATAACAAATTCTCCTAATTCTTTGACCAGGAAGGAGAGGCCTCCAATTTCTCTAAACTTTCTCGTTCAGTTCTTCCTCCTCGCACTTGTTGGGTACGTATGATACATTAATAAAATAAAAAAGATTTTGTCAGTTTTTAAAGATAATTACTCATTGTTACACACTTTTGCATGACAGAATCACAGCAAACCAAGGATTCTACTTGCTGGGATTAGACAACACATCTCCAACTTTTGCATCAGCAATTCAAAACTCAGTCCCAGCCATTACCTTTCTCATGGCAGCTTTACTCAGGCAAGTTCACACACACTCACTCTCTCTCTCTCTCTCTCTCTCTCTCTCTCTCTCTCTCTCTCTCTCTCTCTCTCTCTCTCTCTCTCACAAAAGTTAGAGACATTCACACATGCACGCGCACATGCATGCTTGATTCTTTATAATGATAAAAAAAAAAAACACGTGAAATATTTTATACATATAACACATCTTTGTTTGCGTAAATGCAGGATTGAGAAAGTGAGACTAGACCGAAAAGACGGTATCTCAAAAGTGGCTGGAACAATATTCTGTGTAGCTGGAGCCACAGTGATTACTCTCTACAAAGGTCCAACCATTTACAGCCCACAGCCACCAGTAGTGCTACATAGCATAACACCTGCACCTTATGTTTCAACACTAGGAGATGCAGCTGGAAAGAGCTGGACCCTGGGTTGCATCTACCTTATTGGCCATTGCTTGGCATGGTCCGGGTGGCTCGTGTTGCAAGCCCCAGTCCTTAAGAAGTACCCCGCTCGCTTGTCGGTCACCTCCTATACTTGTTTCTTCGGTCTTATACAGTTTGTGGTCATTGCTCTGCTTGCTGAGAGAGACCCACAGGCTTGGATTTTTCACTCTGGTGGAGAGCTCTTCACCATCCTCTATGCGGTCAGTGACTCCCTATAACTCAAGTTTACTCTTTTCCTTCTTATAACAAGTGGGGAGAGAGATGTAATCTCAACCCAAGTTCTCCTATACCCAGTCAATACCTAATTTCATAATATATTAATGTGTATGGTTCTGAGTGGTGGACATTCTCTACCTACTCTTGATTAATAACCTATCACTTTGAGTCAAATTACTCACAGTTGCATAAGAAAAAAGTTAAAATTTGTGAAAGTGAGTGTGTAGTAATGTTGAACAACTCAGTCTTAAAGTGTGTCTTAACCTCATCTCTTAAAAGTTAGAAGTGTGCATGTTTGGGTTATTTTTTTTTATTGAAAAAAATGTTTATTTGGTTTTTCACTTTTTTTCTTAGATATAACCATGTATATTGGGTACCTAGGGACACCTAATTTAACATATTTCGATTAACTTTTTTTTATAAAAATATAATTAAACTTGTACTAAAATCATTTTGCAAGGAAAAATAAGAAGGAAAAAAACAAAGGAAATTAGCTAATTCACACTTCAAAGCTTCATTTAACTGAAGAAACATGCCCCTCTGTATCCTCCTGTTTTGCTTGCTGTAGTTTATTGCGGGAAAGTGATCAGGCTAGAATTGCCAGTCTAACTCAAACTTTAGCCAATACCAAGCCTATCTTTAAATTGATGACAAATTTCACTCTCACTCACAGAGCGTGATGCATACCCTAAACTATTACATGC
Source organism: Castanea sativa (assembly GCF_040712315.1). Classification (NCBI taxonomy): domain Eukaryota; kingdom Viridiplantae; phylum Streptophyta; class Magnoliopsida; order Fagales; family Fagaceae; genus Castanea; species Castanea sativa. The sequence goes on along the minus strand of NC_134013.1, from coordinate 10,302,645 downwards.
TCAAAGTTCATCTACGAGAGCTGTATGTGAGAAAGTGGGTGTGTTCCATTTTCTTCTTAACATGAAAAAGGCGTGTCAAGAGTCAAGACCTAAGAGGAGCCCCTACACTTTGGGGTCGACTTCGTTAAAAAGTCTGTCAAGTCTTGTTTCCCTGAGTTAAAAAGGGTGACTTTGTTCATGTGCGAAGCCAGTTTCAGTTTGTGTTATGTCTTTTTTTAATTAGGTAAACTGTTTGTGTTATGTCACACCAAGTTTTATTGGACACATACTTGATAACTTTATTTGTTTATACATGTTCTAAACTTCGCTTTAATTGTTGTATAGTACAAAAGTGGTTATGCAATAATGTTAGGGGTGGTGGGTATGGAAAATGAAATGAGTAAAGAAAAGTTTGTGTGGAAATAATATTGCAGGGAGTGGTAGCATCAGGCATAGCCTTCGCTGTCCAAATATGGTGCATTGACAGAGGAGGCCCCGTCTTCGTTGCTGTGTATCAACCTGTTCAGACTCTTGTTGTCGCAATTATGGCCTCCCTTGCTTTGGGAGAAGAATTTTATTTAGGAGGGTGGGTCCCCTCATCTTCCAACTTCATCTTTCTCTTTCTCTTTCAAATTTACTTTCTTCTTTTCTGCCAAGTAATCTCATCAATCATGCATTATAAAAATGAAGTCCCTAGACCTAGGATTACATATTTTAAGAAAAATATATATAGAGAGAGAAAGTTTAAAGATACAATTTTTAGATACTAAATTATGATTAGTAAATAATAAAATAGTGATAATAAAGAGCCCGTGAAAAATGGTATTGGACATATATTGCCATTTAATCACAAATTATTGAGATATATAGTGTTTTTGAAGGATATTTGACAGCATATACTCGCATCTTTGACAAATGGGAATCACCAAATTATATTTTGCTGTGTTTGGTAGCATGTAATTGGATGCAATTGTAGGACTTAAAATTTTATTTTTGGGTACATGAGGCCTTCAATTCCATTCAAACATGAATGAATGTTATAAGGACAATGTGAGGCCTAAAAAAAATAAAGAACACACATTTGGGCAGAATATCAAGTTTCATAATTTTATTCATCTTATGGAATATACTTGTTAATTATGTGTAATTAATGTACAGGGTCATTGGGGCAATATTGATCATTGTGGGATTGTACGGTGTCCTGTGGGGTAAAAACGAAGAGAAGAAGTTTGCACAGCTGGAAAAACCTTTGATTCAGTCCACACCAGAGCATGGGAACAACAGGACAACAAGCCACATCAAGTCATCCCTTGCTCAGCCACTGCTCCCACCTTCATCAGAAAATGTTTGACCATCTTGTTCCTGACTTTTAACTACAGCTCTGCCTGGAGAGAAGGCAAAAAAAGAAGAAAGAAGAAATTAAGTACTACTCTATATCTGAAAGTTTGTGTGTGTATGGATTTTTTTTTTTTTGTCCTTTTCTTTTTTGAATGGTTTTCTTAGTAGGAGAGAGAGAGAGAGAGAGAGAGAGAGAAAAAAAAAAAAAAGAGAGACTTCAGGGGGATGAATATGATGATCATTGTCACCCATGTAGGGCCACAGGGCCTGAAATTCCATATGCTTTATATGTTAATTTATGGTTTGATTTACTAAAAAAAGGGTATCCACATTATGAACCTAAATACCTAATGCAGATCATTATGGCATGGAAGTGAAAGGACCCACAAAGTTCCCCAATTGTACGAGCTCATCACTTTCGCAAAAGTTGGCCAAGCATGCTGATTTTTATTTGCCATCATAACCATACTCATTTGGTATTATATCGGTCGGAAAGGAATCATCCAAAATTTCTCAAACTGCAGATTTTGTTTTTATCATGGTGATATGTAATGAGATGTTTGTAAAATATGGAGCACATCATTAACTGATGCACCACTAAGAGACCACTAAAGTCCAAATTCAGGTCAGTGTCCGATCTCATAATTCGATCTGGAAGGGGGGTGCAAGAATTAACAAGCAAAAATTTAGATATGAAGCAAGCCAACCTGCATAAGACCATCAACTATATATATATATGACCATTGTCGTAACTCTCAGGAGCATCTGATTTAGAACACAATGCTCACCTTGAAGCATTAATTTGTTAGATTGATTGCCACTATTGCAAGAATGAGTGCCCTAGTATAACTCTTTTTCGCAATATTTTTCACAACTTTTATTTTGCAATTTAATTGTATATATATATGACCATTGTTGTAACTCTCAGGAGCATTAGATTTAGAACACAGTGCTCACCTTGAAGCATTAATTTGTTAGGTTGAATGCCACTATTGCAAGAATGAGTCCACTAGCATAACTCTCTTTGGCAATATTTTTCACAACTTTTATTTTGCAATTTGATTGTATATATATATGACCATTGTCCTAACTCTCAAGAGCATCTGATTTAGAACACAATGCTCACCTTGAAGCGTTAATTTGTTAGATTGAATGCCACTATTGCAAGAACGAGTGCACTAACACAACTTTCTTTCGCAATATTTTTCACAACTTTTATTTTGCAATTTAATTGTATATACAGTGTCATATTATTTAGCTTTTAAATAACACGGCATTGATACAATACACAAATTACAATAAACATTAAGGAATCACTACCTTTTTTGCAAACTAGGAAATTCTCCTATGAGAACATTGGTCAACCAATTCATAAACACATCTGTAAATACAACAAACTTTTGTTCTTTGATGGAAGAAGGTGTAAGTTGAATTTCATTGATTGAATTTTTATTTGGAGGAACAATTTTAATTATTGGAAGATTCCAAATGAAGAAAAAGTGAGACTTATGTCTAATAAGTTGGAAAGTGATACAATTGAAGGGTGGAATGACATACAAAATGATAGAATACATTGAGATAAGCATGATATTCATCATTGGTAAAGAATAAAAAATATATTGATTGAACCGTTTATTATATAAATGTAAATTCTTATGGAAAATATTACATTGAAAATATCATTAGCTAACCACAAAATCAAAATTATTATTCAATAAATTATATTAATCAATCCCAAGTTCAATCATCAAGGGAGGGCAGAGATTAGGGAGTTGAAAAATATGAAGCCAAGTTGTAAAGAAAATATTGAAGAGAGTCCGAAAAAGATAAGTCTTATAATCACACGTTGAACAATTTTGTGCAAAAAAAAAATTCCAGAAAATTATATTGAAATCAAAGAGGAAATGATGGATGTTCTAGAGACAAAAAATCGTGGGCCGGCGGAAATTTTTGAGAAAATTGTCAAAGATTTTGATGAAATCGGATCAACTTACGAAAAATCTCAAGATCTTATTATATTTAGTCAGAAGCAACACACCAAAGTTTATTGATTTAATTATGGCAGAAATGTTTAATTGGATTGACAATTCCTACTTTGTAACTTGTAAATAGCCAAAAGACCAAGGGAAAATTTCAAATTTCTTTGTTATTTCATTTAATGGATTGCAAGTATGGGGAAAAAAACAAAAGGGTTTAGGTACTCGAAGTATTTGTTCTTGTGGTATGGAAAATTTTAGATCTCAAATATTAACTCAAAAATAAGTCTTTTTTCAAGTGCAAGGGTTTGATGTGGGACAAAAATATGTAGTTTTTTGTGTTTTAATTAATTTTTAAAAATATTGTGTAATTTTTGGAATTTTCTAGATTAATTTTTTTAAAGATTGTTTTTAGGATTATTTTGGTTAAAATAGAGTTGTTATATGGTAAGGTATTAATTATGATTTATTTAGGATTTTTCTTGTGATATTTCATATTTTCTAACTTAATTTGTGGCTAACATGAATTAGAATTTTTTTGGGTTTCCTAACGGTCTTAGGGTTTTTATATTATAAAATAGTGCTTATAGGCTTATAGCTCCTTGGGCATTCAGAATATTCAATTTTTGATCAATAAAATTTTAAGTGAGGATTTCTCCTTTTCTTTTATGGTGGATTTCAGGAATTGTCCTCATGAATTAGAAGAATCCCTTGTGAAGTCAAAGGTTATTTGCTTGTGATAAACTTGTTATATATTTTTCTTAAAATTTTTGGCCTATGTCATCTTCAAATCGAGGGTAACTTTTTCATAGATTCATTGCACAAATCACAATTTATTGGTAAAAATTATTGCATAAAAAGGGTTGCAAGTTGATCTTGTATCTTTCAAGTCTTAATTCACCAAGGCCATTATCAACTAGTCAAGTGCAGTGAAAATAAAGCTCTATAAAGTTAGGGTATATTTCCTAAAAGTATCTGGAATTCTTGATCCATTCCACTTCCACCATATACATGCTACGCGAGTGTCCCAATCTTTGCTCAATGACATCAGGATGCTGACAAAATGCTCGGTAAAAAAACAGTCAAATAGAGATGAAGACCACATCCATCACCGAAGAGTGTTAATCATTGCTCTCCATAATTATCAGATGAGTACTTTCTTTAAAGCAATTTTTTTAGCAGTAAAATTTTCTTTTTTGCCTATTTAAATGATGTAAATGGCATCATTTTATCACATTAGTAACTTTCCCCTTATCTCTTTTATTTTTTTCCCCTTTCCCTTTCAAATTCCCATGACTTCATTTACTTAATAATGATCGTTGAAAAAAAGATTTGTCCCTAATTAAATGACATGTCAACGATTAATCCTTCAAAAACATGTCGATAATCATGTATTGTCCGGAGTCTCTTGGAAGGCGAGCATTAATAGAGATTAATTTGGAGTTTTCAGGTTTGTCCCTATATATTTAGTAAAAGAAATGATGTTTCAAATTCAACATAAAGTGCTGCATTTATGTAAACATTAATTGACAATGACACAATTTTTTCTTTATAAACTTGTGTTTGTCGGTACATTCCATCCTTGCTACTTGTTATCTTTATCGTAGCAAATATAATCTTGTCAATTTAATCTGTCAAGGTAGATGGGTACATCAATCTCGGCTTTAATGTACGAGTTCATTTTCTTTCATTCTTCTTAATTTCGTTGGGGGTGAGGGGCACCTAGCTAGCTAGTACAAACACAGCCCGTACATTGGTTGTCTCAGTTGAAGGGGAGCAGCAGGACAAGTTGCTAACCCAAATGTTCTAAGTTTGAACCCTAATCCAAGATTTATCCAATCTCAACCAATGTATAGGTGTGTACAAGTGCTTCATGCATCTAAGATTTACGTGAAACTGGTGAATTCAAAAGGTCTTGCCTTAACGAAGTTTCATGTCATTAAAAAAAGTAAACATAACTTCATATATATAATATTTAAAAGTTGAAGTGTAGCATTTTTTGTTGTTGCGCTTCTGTTGAGTTATATCAATGTAGTTTTTTGGTCTATAATAGTCAATTCCAATCCACTACAGTTTGTTCAGTTTATCTAGATCCATTTTGGTCCATTCCGGTCTACTATGGTCTATTTCTATCCAAAACGATCCACTTTAATCTAATTCGGTGTAGTGCAGTCCATTTGGTCCACATCAATCCATTTCAGTCCACATAAGTCAACTTCTACCCCATCTTGATCTCTCTAGAAGAGAGTGTCTCTATAAATGATAAAATCCTAACTCTAAGAGCAAATTTGTAAAGTTAAAATTTCATACTCTTAAAGTTCTTAACAAAAGGATGTTATAAAGTAATTTACATTTTTTCCCCTTTTATTTTGTATTTTATTTTTCCACCATAAGTTGAATACTTTGCTTTTATTTATTTTTTAGAATTCCATTTGCAATAGGAAGTATAAGATATAAAAACTGATTTTCGGCATATGTTATGTCATACTTTAAAGCAACAGATTTTTTGTGCAAGACTTGCTATCTAATTGTTAGTCTCTCAAAAAATTGTTAGTCTCTCACTCTCAAAAGGCTAAATCTTTTGTTTGTTCAATTATTCAGGTGATTGATTTTTCTGGATTGGCTTTGGGAATTTTTTTTAATACAAATAGAGTAGAGTCACACTCATAAGTTGTTGTTTAGTAAGTGATTTTATTTATTTAATATTGTTGATAATGATTGTGGGGAGTAAAAAGACCCTGATGGGTACATGGGCCGTTGGGCCATGCTAAGGAAGGCCGACCTGTTCTTGGGTTTATGACTTGTTAGTACTATGGGTCGGCCCATACGCCGAGGACCCGAGAGTACAGCCGAGGGTGGATTTCTCCTCCTACCCATCTGGAGAACCGGGGGACTTCATGGTATAGGTTGGGGATTGACTCGGCCAATACCTCTGGTTAAAAGGGGTGAACCCTTGAATGTCCTGGAAGTGCCGATGTTAGGGAAATACCAAAGGTAAAGGTTGCCACATCCGCATTAAAGACCCTGCACCTACCACACTGGCCGCATTAATGGGGAAGTGACACCTGAACAGTGAAGGGGAAACTTCTGGTTACTATTCAAAGGCACTTAGAAAAGAAATATCTAGGCTAAGGGGGAGTTAGGGCAACACGTGTACAAAGTATCAAAAAGAAGAGTATTTAAGGAGCAACCTAGAACAGAAAAAGGGGACGGACTTTTTTGTAATCAAAAAGAAAAAGAAGAAAAGGGCAAGAGATAATATAAGAACAACTCTTGGCTTACGTCCGAGGAGGTTGATTTACAATATTCCTTGTTTTTTTCAAGTGTTAGTAATCTTTGACTTGTCAATTATTCCTTAGTCACTTCTAACCTGGGTTCCAAGCCCACACTCTACAAATTCATATTGTTTAAGGCTCATTGGGCCTGAGCCCGTAACTGTTCTTGGGGCCAGGTGCAATTGTGCGCTTACAATTGGCGCCGTCTGTGGGAAATCTAGTCTATAAGAGGTAGGGATATTATGGCAGGCTTAGGTGCTCACCATGCAGAGTCACAGGGATCACAGCCGGAAGATCATTTCGAACGTCTTGAACATCGAAGGGATCGTGAGGGGAGTGTCCATACTGAATACCCAGGTGCTAGCCATATTCGTGAGGGGAGTAACACCACCCACGACGAGGGTTCTAAATCCATGCAGAAGGAAATCAACCGTTTAAAGAGAAAGCTACGCCGCGCCAAGCTTAGGTTTTCACCGTCCTCGTCTAATTCTTCCTCGGAGGAGGATAGGGGAGCTGGCTACAGCTCAAGATCGCGCTCTCCCACCAGTGCAACATCCTCCGGTGAGGAGGACGACCAGCCAACTCGCAGACGTAAGAAGCCTCATTCTAGGGGCTTAGGCAACGATGCTATGAGTAGGGCGTTACACCAGCTCTCCAAATCTCCATTTGCACGGAGGATTGAGAAAGGAAGGCTTCCCAGAAGGTTTACCCAGCCCTCTTTCACCATCTATTATGGCCGAACTGATCCGGTGGAGCATGTGAGTCACTTTAACCAGAGGATGGCGGTGCACTCTCACAACGAGACCCTGATGTGTAAAGTTTTCCCCTCTAGCCTGGGACCTGTTGCTATGAGGTGGTTCAACGGCCTTAAGTCGGGGTCTATAAGTTCATTTGGGGAGCTCGGCCATTGGACTCGCTGTTATCCATGACCATGAGGGAAGGGGAGACGTTGAAAGCATACTCCGATCGTTATTGGGAGATGTTTAATGAAATAGATGGCGACTTTGATGAGGTGGCGCTTAATACCTTTAAGGTAGGCCTCCCTACAGATCACGACCTGAGAAAGTCTTTGACTAAAAAGCCTGTTTGCAGTGTACGTCGCCTCATGGACCGTATTGACGAGTATAAGAGAGTGGAGGTAAGACCAAGATGCAAGGAAAGGGAAAGGAGAAGGTTATCCCGTAGGAGAGAAGGGATTTCGGCTTTGAGGATACCACAATAGTAGGCCGAGGAGAGATTACGTTGGACAGTCCGCCTCGGCAGCACCTCAGGCCGTGAACACTGTATTTCGGGAACCAGTACATCAGCTGCTGGAGAAAGTTCGTAAAGAACCCTTTTTTAAATGGCCTGATAAGATGGCAGGAGACCCTGCGAAGAGGAATCGCAACCTCTTTTGCCAGTACCACCGGGATGTGGGCCACACTACAGAGAACTGTCGGACCTGTGGAACCATCTGGAACGGGCGGCTCGTTAGTGAGGAAAAATTAAGGAACCACTTGTGCTCAGCCACGGGAGGGTCAGTCAAGTTGGCTCGAACAACCAGGAGGAAAAGACATCTCGGCCAGCATTGGGAATAATTAATGTTATCTTCGCTGCCCGGGAGGACCGGCTCGGGTCCCCGCTGAGGGTAATGGCGGCTTTCCCATCCTTCGGCCGAGGACGTGGGTCGCAGGCCGAAGAGATTGAAGGGCACTTTGCCCGTCATAGATTTCTCGAGGAGGATAAGGTGGGGACTATCCAACCCCATGACGATGCTCTTGTGGTCACCCTCGAGTAGGGAACTACGATGTGAGTGAGGGTGATGATAGATCGGGTGTGCAATATCATGTACCCGACCGTTTAAGGATGGGTTAAGGTTGAAGTTGGAAGACCTTACCCCTTATGATTCGCCGCTTATAAGCTTCGAAGGGAGAGCCGTTGTGCCGAAGGGATAGGTCCCTTGCCCGTTCAATCCGGCTCGAGAAACGCCGAGGTGGATTTCATTGTGGTTGACGTGTACTCACCATATACAGCCATCCTCGCCAGGCCTTGGCTGCACGCGCTTGGAGCCGTCTCCTCTACCTTACATGTTAAAGTTAAGTTCCCCTCGGGGGAATGTGTTGAGGAAATCCTCGGCAACCAATCGGTAGCCAGGCAGTGCATATCGGCTGCAGTATTGCATCAGACAGAAGCCGAGACTTTAGCTTAAATCACCAAAGACTTATAGCAGTTAACGGCTCCTGATTCATCTGGAGTGGTGATAAGAGATGAGACACATTGCGAGGGGTTGGAGAAGTTTCCAGTAGCCGATGACCCGGAGAGATTCTTCCAAGTCGGAGTACTTTTGCCACCCCAAGAGAAGATGGAATTGTTAGGATTCTTGAAGGACAACGTTGATGTTTTCGCGTGGGATCCTTATGAAGCTCCAGGCGTGGATCCGGGCTTTATTTGTCATCACTTAAATGTCAACCCAGCTATTATTCCGAGAAGGCAGCCACCTCGGCGCTCCTCCAGAGAACATTCCGAGGCTGTGAAGGAAGAGGTGCTTAAACTCAAGAGGGCTGGTGCTATCAAAGAGGTTTTCTACCCCGAGTGGTTGGCCCATACGGTTGTTGTCAAAAAGAAGAATGGAACGTGGAGGGTATGTGTGGACTTCACTGATCTAAACAAGGCCTGTCCTAAAGATTCGTTCCCAATGCCACGTATTGATCAAATGGTGGATGCCACTGTTGGACATCCTCGGATGAGTTTTTTGGACGCCTTCCAGGGTTACCACCAGATTCCCTTAGCATTAGAGGACCAGGAGAGAACTGCCTTCATTACACCGACGGGGAATTATCATTATAAGGTCATGCCATTCGGCTTAAAGAATGCTGGGGCTACCTATCAAAGAATGAGGACCAGAATGTTCAAACAGCAAATGGGGAAAACCATTGAGGTATATGTTGACGATATGGTGGTGAAAAGCAAAACAATACCCTCACACGTGAAAGATTTGGCCGACACTTTTCAGATATTGAGAAAGTACAAGTTGCGCCTCAACGCCTCAAAGTGCTCTTTCGGCGTGGGGTCGCGGAAAATTTTTGGGATACATGATTACTCATAGAGAGGCATAGAGGTAAATCCGGTGCGGGTCAAGGCTATTCAGGACTTGGACCTCCTCTCGGAACCCAAAAGAAATCCGGAAGCTAACTGGAATGATTGCCGCCTTGAATAGATTCATATCTCTGAGGCGACCATGTCCGTCCTTTCTTCCAACTGTTGAATAAGTGGAAAGGGTTTCAATGGACCGAGGACTGCGAGTCAGTTTTCAACAGCTAAGCAATATCTTTCTCGGCCACCCATTTTGTCTCGTCCGGAGGCACATGAGATTTTGTTTGCTTATCTGGCAGTGGCCGTCCACGCGGTCAGCTTGGTCCTGATAAGAGATGATAACGGGGTGCAAAGACCGGTATATTATGTTAGTAAGTCTTTAGGTGAAGCCGAGGTGCGTTATCAACCCTTAGAGAAGCGCTCCTAGCCGTGGTTCATGCCACGCGAAAGCTTCCCCATTATTTTCAGCGCACACATGCGGTTGTTCTTACCAATTGCCCCTCAAGGCAGTGCTACGTAGTGCCGACTACTCGGGCAGAGGATAGCAAGTGGGGGACCATCCTGGGGGCTTTTGGTGTTAAATACAAGCCCCGAACCTCAGTGAAGGGCCAGGTCCTCGCTGACTTGGTGGCGGAATTTGCCGAGCCATTGCTGGAAGAAACCCTGAAAGAGGCCCACATGGGTGAAAAATCAGTTAGGGTCCGGGCTGCGGTGTCTCGGTTTGGGAAGTGTATGTGGATGGGGCTGAATCAGAGGGTCTGGTATTGGACTTGTTCTAATGTCCCCGAAGGGATTGTCTTTGAAAAATCTTTAAGATTGGCCTTCTCCTACTAACAATGAGGCCGAGTATGAGCGATCTTGGTAGGCATGCGAGATGGTAGGTAAGATGGGTGGTAAGGAAGTCCACGTCTTCTCGGACTCTCAACTGGTGGTCGGCCAGGTCATGGGGACCATGGAGGCTAGAGACCCCAGAATGCAGGAATATTTGGCCCAGATCAAACGCCAGAAAATTGAGTTTGATTCCTTCGCCTTAACCCATATCTCTCGGAGCGGAAACACCCATGCAGACTCCTTAGCCACGCTGGCAACTACCTCGGCTCAAGGTTTACCTAGGGTTATCCTCGTTCAGGATTTACTAAAACCCTCTGTTGTCATTGCCGACGCACCTCGCATCCATTTAATAAGGCCTAGACCTAGTTGGATTGACCCGGTCGTGTCTTTTCTTATGAATGATGTCCTCCCTGAGGACAAATCTGAGGCAGATAAGATACGCCGAAAGGCGCCGCGTTTCTGGTTGTCCGAGGACCAGAAACTGTACAAACGATCCTTTTTAGGACCGTACCTAATGTGTGTACACCCTGACTCAACGGAAGGGCTTCTGGAAGAACTGCACGAAGGGATTTGTGGTAGCCACACCGGGGGAAGATCCTTAGCCCACAGAGCTCTAACTCAGGGTTACTGGTGGCCCAATATGCAAAGAGAGGCTCAAGACTATGCCAGGAAATGTGATCAGTGTCAGAGGTTCGCCCCTAATATTCATCAACCTGGAGGAGTTCTTAACCCCCTTTCCAGTCCTTGCCCCTTCGCACAGTGGGGACTAGACATAGTTGGGCCATTCCCAAGGGCAACAGGTAACAAAAGATGGCTTCTCGTGGGAACAGACTATTTCACTAAATGGGTCGAGGCCGAGCCCTTAGCAAATATTAGAGATGTTGACTCCAAGAAGTTCGTCTGGAAAAACATCGTCACTAGATTCGGAATACCACACACACTCATCTCAGACAATGGTGTCCAGTTCGATAGTAAGGCTTTTAGGAAGTATTGTGGTGACATGGGTATCATAAATAGATATTCCACACCAGTTTATCCTCAAGGAAATGGGCAAGCCGAGGCCGTTAACAAGGTCATTGTCAGTGGGCTGAAGAAAAGGTTGGACGATGCGAAAGGCAGATGGGTGGAAGAGCTCCCTCATGTTCTGTGGACGTATTGGACCACACCGCGCTGGTCCACTGGTGAAACGCCATTCTCTATGACTTATGGGGCCGAGGCGGTGATACCTTTGGAATACGATTTTCCTACCCTAAAGACAAGTTCTTTTAGCCCGAAGAACAACGATGGACTCCTGGAGAAAGGTCTCGATTTACTTGAGGAACGACGCGAGGCAGCTATGGTTCAAATGGCTTACTATCAATAGAAGCTGAAACGAGGATATGATGCCCACGTGAGGCTAAGGCCACTTGCACCTGGTGATCTTGTGCTAAGAAAAGTTGTTGGCACCTCTAAAAACCCAGCCTGGGGTAAGCTAGGACCCAACTGGGAAGGCCCCTATCGTATTGTTTCAGTAGCAGGCATAGGGTCGTATAGGCTAGCTGACCTAGACGAAAGAATTGTACCACGTCCATGGAATGTAAATAATCTTAGAAGGTATTATTATTAATGAAATGTGCTTTTGTCAGTGGATATTTCAAAGTCATGAGTAACTCTGTTATTTGAAGTTATCGTTTTTAAGAATCAAACAGAAACTTGGTTAAGTGCAGTCCTCGGACCACAAACCTTGTGGAAATTGATGTCTTGTCATTTGTTAAAAAGAACCTTAGCTATGCCGGGTCTTCGGACCTCCTGCTTTGGAAAAATTAACATTTGAAGTTATCATTTTTAAGAATCAAACAGAAACTTGGTAAGTGCAGTCCTCGGACCACAAACCTTGTGGAAATTGATGTCTTGTCATTTGTTAAACAGAACCTTAGCTATGCCGGGTCTTCGGACCTCCTGCTTTGGGAAAATTAACATTTGAAGTTATCATTTTTAAGAATCAAACAGAAACTTGGTTAAGTGCAGTCCTCGGACCACAAACCTTGTGGAAATTGATGTCTTGTCATTTGTTAAACAGAACCTTAGCTATGCCGGGTCTTCGGACCTCCTGCTTTGGGAAAATTAACATTTGAAGTTATCATTTTTAAGAATCAAAGTAGAAAACTTGGTTAAGTGCAGTCCTCGGACCACAAACCTTGTGGAAATTGATGTCTTGTCATTTGTTAAACAGAACCTTAGCTATGCCGGGTCTTTGGACCTCCTGCTTTGGGAAAATTAACATTTAAAGTTATCATTTTTAAGAATCAAACAGAAATTTGGTTAAGTGCAGTCCTCGGACCACAAACCTTGTGGAAATTGATGTCTTGTCATTTGTTAAACAGAACCTTAGCTATGCCGGGTCTTCGGACCTCCTGCTTTGGGAAAATTAACATTTGAAGTTACAATTTTTAAGAATTAAACGAAAAATTGGTTAAGTCTTATCTTCGGACCACGACTTTGATCAAAGTTAACTTCTTACTATGTCTGGGTATTAATGCGTTGCTGTTTATTAACTTGGATCTTAAGTTTTATATCTTTAAGTGTTAAGCAAATTTGTGTAAGGAATGGTCCTCGGACCTTACATCCTACTAGAAAAAAATGTTGTACATTACAAGGGTTTAATCGTTATACGAGATCTTCTCTTCCTTTTTTAATCAAAGGCATTGTTTAAATATCTCAACCATATCACCTTCTGTTAAATCTTTAATAATGTGCGTATGATTATGTGGAAGTTATGATTGTGCAATCCTTGGAGTTAGATTTGTTTACTCTGAGAAACTTTTGTTATGTATTAATGGGAAACTTTTGCGATAAATATAAAAAGAATAAAGTAAAAACAGATGCAACACGAGTAAAAATCAAATAAAGTTATTCTTCATTAATCATTTGGGTATGCATTACATATAAAGGCTGAACATGGAGAAAGAGAAGCCCTAAGCTAAGTCCTAAGCTTTTGGAGGAGGATCTTGCTGAGAAGTGCTCGGTTCCTCGTCTCTTTCAACTCCAACTCAAAAGGAGACAGAACCTTTTTTCTTTGTACGCTACTTTCGTTGGAGGGACATTGGACTCCATTGCTTGGCTAAGTCCCTTCTCGGCATCTCCGCCTCCTTCCTTGTCTTTATTGGAACCCGAAGGTTACGTAGGATCTGGAATTGGCTTCTGGACCATGGGAGGAAGAGCAGGAAGAGTTGTCTAGGGGGTAGGAGAGTAGGCTAAGCCAGCCTCTTCAATTTCCTGATTTCCAAGGGAAGCCAAACGTTCTTGGACTTCTACCGGATCCGAAGATAGAGGAACTCCTTACGTTTAAGCTTCCCCCCAGGACTTTTTGACAGGATTCCCGCACAAAGCCGCGAACTCCTCTGTCGAGGAGCTGCTCCTCGATGGTTGCTACCCCTTCCTCGAAACTCGCCGCTTGGCAGCCGTAGAGAGAGTTGGAATGAGCGGCTTCTTCCTTCATCGGCTGCGTTCCTTTTTCAGATCCGAGCACTCCCTTTGGGCTTGGAGAGCTCTTCATTCTTTCGCGAAGGAGCTTGCGCTGTCCTTCTATCTGGGTCTTCATGGTCTTCAAGTTTGACTCGACCCCATTTTTCTCTCTCCTAGCGCAAGCCACCTCCGAGTAAGCTTTTCGTTCTCAGGAAGTAGTGCCCAAGGACTTCTTAGTCTCCAGCCTAATCTCCAGGCCCTAGTTCGGCCTTCTTCCGAGTGTCTTCTATAAATTTCTCGGCTGACAAAGACCTCCTGAATGGCCTACAAAGTATGATGGAATCGAGGAATAGTAAACAACTTATGAATATTATTAAAGTGGAATCTTCCTAAAAAGGGTAAAATTACCAGGCGCTAAATCCCTTTTTAAAGAAAGGAACAGTTGCTTGGCTCATTTTTTCCAAGGTCTCCATGTCCTTGGGCAGAGAAGGGCGCTCCAACACTTCGGCCAAGTGGTGGGCATGGCCTTGTTAACCCGCCCTTACCGGATTGGCAGGAGATGGGTGCGCCGTCCAGCGCTTAGGTCGGGGACCAGGGTGGTCGGTGCTCGGCGCACTTCGGCCTCGTCCTTGATTTCCCCGCTTTCAGGCGAGCGGGCCCTACCCTTGCCTTTGTCCAGCTTCTGCCGAACCGATTGGGGGTTGTTGTCATGGTTTCTTGGGGTCCTTGCGGTCGTCCCTCAATATCCCCTTTCTCTTCTTCTTGGGATCCTCGGCTGGAAGTTTTGGCTCAGCGGAGGAGGGGAGGTGGCAAAGATGGGGGGACTTGGGACCCCCGTCTTTCTCCGTAACCTTCGCGGCTACGTGGTTAGGAGACCCTTCATCCTGCCCATATCTTCCTTGGATTTATCCTCAGGTAGGGCAACCACCAACCTGCGATTCCGAGGCCTCGGTGGCTTCTTCCTCCTCGTCGGAAGTACGATGAATTGATTCCCTCGAGGTCTTTGTCTTCAAATGGAATTGATCTATCTCCTCGTCTAGTGTATGTGAAGAAGACACCTGCTCTTCTGGAATAATAGTTGCCTGAGCGTGCACGGCGAGGGGAATTGCCGCTATGGGTTGGTTGAACAAAACCGTGTGGGGGACGTCAGGGATCTCGCGGTCGTCCAAAAAGTGGGGCCGGGCTACACTCCATTCTTCTACGTCTTCGTTACCCGCAATTATGGCGTTCTCTATCTCCTGGAAGTCTGTCGATATGGGTGTGTACCCCAGAATGAGATGAGGCCTGAAGCTGTAAGTTTCGCTAACGAACACCTCGGATCGAAGTACTCGGTTAGGCCATGTTACGGTGACTCAAACGAGGACGCACGTGTTGCTTATCTGAAAAAGACGTTGAAATAAACAAGTCTAATTCAGATTTACACAGATATTAATAAGTTTAGGTCATTATGAATACTCATTTTTGTGTGTGTTAGAGGGAGTTGCGTTGTGGGGAGATTAATCCTATGGCATCGCACCTGGGTCCCCCCACTCAACTGGACAGTGGAGGCCGTCGTACCAGTTCCCAGAAACGATCAAGTAGTCATCCTTCATGCCTTTGTTGGATTTGGGCAGACAGGAGATTAGCCTAACGACGCTGGAACGGGATTTAATATAATAACCTACCTTGGAGAGTTTGTGGGACTCATACAGAAAGACGACGTCGTGCCAGGTGAGGGTTAGACCCATTTGCTCGTTTAGAGCATCGACACTACCCAAAACTCTAAAAACGTTTGGGAGGCACTGATCGGGACACAACCGGTGGTTGCGAAGGTATTCCCTAGTTAGGTTTCATTGGGAGGGTCATCCCACCTCTACGAAGGCTATCATTGGGATGATAACCTCTCCCTCTTTCCTAGACCGGCCACGGCTTCTGCCTGGGCAATACTTTAAACCCACATCGCCGGAATGTGTATACTTAGCTCTGAAGCCTTCCATTCGGCGTCGGTATCAACTAGACACTTAAACCTACCCATTGGAAAGAAACGAAAGATTAAACTCTAAGAGGGAGAATGCTTATAGTGACAGCCGAGGACAAGGGCTGAGGAGAAAAGGTCAAGAATAGAAAGAACAAAAACTTACAAAGTTGAAGATGTGCAAATTTCCACGGTTTTTGCAGGTAAAGTATGATAGCTGAATGTTTTAATGGGATTAACCCCTGGAATTAAATGAAGGCGGAGTGTTCCCGAAGCGTCACGGCGTGCGGAAAAGCGGCCTCGAAATTATATTTATCCCGCCCGAAATTTTCGTGGAGTAATGAGGGCCGTTGGATACCCATCTCGCCGTTGAACGTGGGGGACAAAGTGTAACCGGCAGGAAATAAATGCGCGCGTTTTTGAAAATAAAAGCGCCAAGCTGGCATCTTCTTGGACGCGAAACGATTTCCCCACGTGCCATAACTCACAAAGTGTGTGGAGTAAGTTCTCATTAGAATTAAAAACCCTATTTTTCTCCTCTGACGTTGAAAATTAGAGTTTTGAAGGGCTATTGCGGGAGTAAAAAGACCCTGATGGGTACATTGCCGTCGGCCATGCTAAGGAAGGCCGACCTGCTCTGGGTTTAGGACTTGTTAGTACTATGTCGGCCCATACGCCGAGGACCGAGAGTACAGCGAGGGTGGATTTCTCTATTGACAACTGGAGAACCAGGGACTTCATGGTAAAGGTTGGGGAATGACACGGCCAAGACCAATGGTTAAAATGGGTGAACCCTTGAATGTCCTGAAGTGCCGATGTTATGGAAATACCAAAGGTAAAGGCTTGCCAACATCGCATTAAAAACCCTGACCTACCACACTCCGCATTAATGGGGAAGTGACACTGAACAGTTGAAGGGAAACTTTCCTTTACTATTCAAAGGCACTTAGAAGAAATATCTAGGCTAAGGGGGAGTTAGGGCAACACGTGTACAAAGTATCAAAAGAAGAGTATTTAAGGAGCAACCTAGAAACGAGAAAGGGGACGACTTTTTTGTAATAAAAAAGAAAAAGAAGAAAAGGGCAAGAGATAATATAAGAACAACTCTTGGCTTACGTCCGAAACTTATGCCCATTTACAATATTCCGTCGTTTTCAAAGCGTCAGGAATTTTCCGCTCGTCAATTATTCCTTAGCACTTAACCTTCCAAGCCACACTGCAATTCATATTGTTTAAGGCTCATTGGGCCTGAGCCCGTAATTGTTCTTGGGGCCAGGTGCAATTGTGTGCTTACAATGATCAATTCAAATGTTGAACTATGAGGTTTTGCTAATTAAGGTTGCTTTTTTTAATCCTTTTGGATGAGAAATTTATATTTTTTATAGAGAAATTAGAATTTTTATTTTTAAAGTACTATTATAGTGGCACTTAAATAAATAAAAAAACAAACAAAATCAATAATGAATCAAACAAATAATTGGAAGTGACATATCTTGGCTTTTGTAATTGGATTTTGATTATTTTCTTTTTTTAAATAATTTTTCCTCGCACCACGTGGACCTGCCCACTAATTTTCATAATAAATATGTACACATAAATGATATTTTTGCTATTTCTTTTTTGAAACATACAAGAAAGAAAGTATTTAAAATATTTAGATATGTGAAAAATAGGAAAGAGGGTCAGTTTTTTTGTTTTTTTTTTTTTTGGTCTTCTTAATTTGTGAGAAGCAAATTGAACCTTTAGTTTTAAAACATCACAATTCCAAATTGGAAATTCTCCTTCATCAATTATCATCACCCCCCTTTTCCTCAATCGAACTCGAGCTCTGAGCCACCGGCTCAATTGTATTCTCACATGTCCATCTCTAGAACTAGGACTAGTACCCCTGCCCTTAAAACTCCGAGCCACCAACAAAAACACCGAAAAATTAAGCACATTAATCACTGTTAATATCCAATAAAAGTAATCAAGCCTACTCTTATTTAGATTATTTCTAAGCCACCCTCTATCTTCCCCACCAGTTGCACTAGTAATAATCTTCACCAAGGCAGTACTTAAACCAGCTTCCAATCCCAATTTCAACAAGAAACATTGCACTACTAATTCTTCGTGTCCCGTCAGCAGCTTCATCGTAAAAGAACTCCAATTGTCCTACGTAAGTAAACACTTCGGCACTTCCCATGGGAAAGTACTGAGGAAGCAACAAAAACACACTCATTGTCGAAGGGTTAGCATTGTCACGACGTTTCTTTTCAACCAAGGCAGCTGAACCCATTGCAAAGATTGAAACAAAGAGTCCTACACCCATTCTTTGCAAGGATGTGAGGCCTCGGGGGTGACCATTGTGTTTGCGAAGAATTGGGACGACAAGTTTTTCGTAGATGGGAACGAGGATGAGGGCATTGACGGCGCTGAAGAAGGGAATGGAGCCCGGTGGGATTGTGAAGTGGTGGCCTAAGTTACGGTCCATGGTCCTGGCTTGGCTGAGGAAGAAGGTTGAGAGTTGGGAAAATGAGAGGGAGAGAGCTATTGTTGATGCCCATATTGGGAGGACTCTGATGAAGCATTTGAACTCTTCCCCTTGGGTTACTGTGCAGAGCCTCCACCGGTTGTTTGTGCTGGATTCTGGGTCTGTCACCACTGCTGCTTTGTCCAAAAACCTTCAAAAACAGAACGGCAACAAATGCACTAATTATTTTTTATAAGGAATAACGTCACTCTCACATTCTTTATTACATACTTACTATACATTATTGCCACATGAACACTAAAATTATGTTTTAAAAACACAATTTCAAAATAAAGTACGAAGTGTGCAATAAGAATGTGTAATAAGATTTTCTGTATTATTAAATTGTGAAATTGGAAAAAAGTTCTACTATTCCCACCATTATGTGAGAGTATGATTATAAATGTCTAATACACTTTCAATTATCAATCGTCACTTCATTTTCACATCTAATTTCACAATCTATTAACTTGTGTAATTGTAAGTGGTTGGCAAAAAGTGATAAGTTGCATAAATCAGTATTTGGCAAAAAATGCCAACCACTCACAATTGCATAAATTAACAAATTGTGCAATTGGTTGTGTTTCTAAAATTATTCTTGTTTCATAAAATGGTGCAATGTCTCTTATTGATAGGTAATGGACAGAATGCACCCTATGTTGATGGAAAATTATGAACTTTCAAATTAATTTCTCCTGTTCAGAGTTTGTTAATCTCCTGTTAAAATTTTGTGATAGATGGAAATAGTGAAAGGTGGAGGTCATTTCACCTATTAAAAACCAATGAATAATATGTTCAATTTTATAGTTTAGAGTAGAATTTAACTTGACCCCATAATTTAGGGGGTAAAGTGCAATTATACAGACACTTTTGCATACACATATTCACAAGTTATTGAAGTAATAAGTTGTAATTAATGTGAAAGTAATGTTTCATTAATCATGAGTTATTATCTTAAAATTTTGTGAAAATGTGTATCTGGGAGAAATAAAAAGAATAAAGGAAGAAGCAGCAGCACATGTTTGAATTTTGTGGGAGAAACTGGATCGAGTTAGAGAAATTTTTACTTTGGGCTACTGGCTGGCCCACATTGAATAAGGCTACGACTCAAGCCTATCCAATGAAGTCAAGGCTAGCCCATGATAAACCAAATTCAAAGGATCAAGGTCGCAGATTTTAACTCACCTGTATTGTGCAGTGTGAGGTAGTTTGCTTTTGCTAGCACCCAAGATATCAGATTCCTTGGTCTTGACCTCATAAAGATCGTATTCACTTCCCATATCAACCCCTCTAAAATGGTTCATCAAAGAAGCCACAATGACCTGAAGAAACCTTGTAAAAGGACTTCCCATTGGCTTCTTGTACCGATAATATCTAAAACCTGCAGCTAGTACAAAGATTGATGAAGCCGACCATAGTCGCTGTTGGAACTCCAAAACCCCAAGTCCAACCTTTCTTTTCTTGTATATACACCAACAGTGTGATACCAAGAAGTGCACCCATGTTTATGGCGAAGAAGAACCAGTTGAAGAATGCGTACTTCCTTTGGACTTCTTTTTCATCAGCCTCATCGAATTGGTCAGCACCAAAGGATGAGACACAAGGCTTTATACCACCAGTTCCGAGTGCTATGAGGGCAAGCGCACTGTAGAGGAATAGTGTTTGTTCGTCTGAGGCTGGAGCTGGACTGCATGGTGGTACTGTGCTGCGTGTGCATGAAGGTGGACGTAGGCTGTTTATGGAGGCTGAGAGTGTCAACAAAACCATTCCCTGATATATGAGTAAGATGACAAATTAGAAGGGATAATAAATATTCTTTGCACAGAAAAAAAAAAAAAAATCAAAATCAAAATCATGACTTCAACTAATGAATTCCGAGAGTTTCAACTTATAGCTTAAAAATAATAACTTTTTATCCATTTACCAAAACAGTAGACGATAATTGAACTAGAATCGCTTATTTATGTATTAAAAACTTTACCAATTTCGTCAACTAAAACTAAAACCAAAATTTCTACTTTTTCAATTGTACGTAATAGTTTGTGCATTAAAGTGCGTGCACCTCTCAAAATTAGAAGACAACAAATAATGTCAAAAACTAAAGTTGGATGTACTATCATCAATTGATTGTAGGCCTGTGGTACAGACGTAACATGGGCTTTGGACTATCCAGTCCAGCATTAATTGTAGCTAAAGGCCTTTGTTAAGGACTTGACCCGTAGTTCATTTAGCACAATAGAATTCTTTTTTTTTTTTCCTTACAAAACATTCTAAGAAATCAAATTACTCTCTCTTTTTTGTGTGATTGCAAACTTGCAACCTTGAAAATGAGTTCTAAATTTTTATTTTTATTCTTATTATTTTCCTTGCACGTTAAATCATTAATATTTTGTATAATTTTAGTCATTATATAAAAAAAAACTCTTATTCACGGAAATAAACTCTAAATTAAAAAAAAAATTCTATTTTTTGAACCATTTGAGGCTTTCAAATGGAAAAAATAAAAACCCAAAAATCAGATTCTGTATTAAAAATTAAGGTGGAAAGAGATTTACTTGAGCAAAAGAAGAAAAAAAAATCAATAATGTCGATTGGTCAACAACTGTCAACAGTTAGTCAATAAAAAGAGGGAAAAAAAAAAGGTTACCATTAAGTGAATTGTTTATGGTGTGGAGTTTATTTGTGGCTATTTGTAATATGTAGCATTCTTAAAAAACATTAATTACTTCTAATTTGGAGTCAAATAAGAGATCTAGTGTTTAATGAGTGTCTTAGCTTAATAGTAAAAAACAATTATCATGAAAAAAACAATTATCATGAAAAGATACATCATAAGTTAAAATTATTTAATTAATATCTATAAATACTACTATTATACATTTGTACCAAACACTAACAAATTCTCAGTGATCGAGCCCAAGAAAAGCCCATTTGGCTCGTGGGTCTAGCCAATACCCACTAACTGGCAATAAGCCCATGATAGGTTGTATAACTTGTCCCAATCTAGGATGGAAAGGACTAGGAGATTTGTTTATCTACTTACCGCAGAATAGATGCAGGAGAAGATGGTGATGGTTTTGAAGCGGCCCAAATAAGCATCAGCCATGAAAGCTCCAAAGATTGTTAAAACATAAGCAGCTCCAATCCAATCAGTCACATGAGTAGCAGCAGTAGGAAACTAGGAATCGACTGGTGCATCTCAAATATCAAATAAGTCACCATGTTCACCGCAATTGCGAAAAAGGCTAACCTCCCAGCCACCTCGTTCACTGTATCAAACACACAATTCACCATTTCTCACATCTATACAAACCGATAATACTTGTTGCACACAAACTGTTTTACACCATATATGAATAGAAGATTATAAACGCGCATAAATTCATAACAAAAATTGCTTAGCTAGTGATTGTAAAAAACCTATGATAAACGGAGAGGCCTTCAGCCTTCTATCCTCCAGTTTTTAGCTTATTGGCAGTCCTCCCTCGAAAATCGACACATCCATTGCTTACCAAACTCGTTGAAAGGTTTCCTTCCTACAAAATGGACATGTTAAGTAGAGAAAACTTTGACTGATTTGGTTGCATAGATGACCTTTATTCTAGTAAATTTACCACTTCAAATTTTTCCATAGGGGGCTGAATAAAAGACATGACATATGTGTGACCACCTGGTTTGCTGCTCTCCATTGATCCAGGCTCAGTGTTTGAGTTTCCTTGGTAGATATTGTGCCTTCTGCAAGAAATCCAACAATGAAATGAAAAGAAAAGCCAGTAACTCGTACGTAGTTTTTGTTGTTGTTACGTTTGACCGGTGTGCTTTGGAAGTATCCACCAAGTCCCTAAATGAAAAGAAGGCTCTAGCATATGTTAACAAATGTTTCAAAACAGCTTTTTATAAGTAACAAAGGTGAGCTTTTTTTTGGGGTCAAAATAGCTAAAAATGCATTAAGGTTAATGCTCTAACAAATGTCGCAAAATAAGACAAGTTGTTGGTGATTACAATGATTGAGTGTGATTAATTTAAACATGAAACTATAAGATACTGGAACTCTTCAAACTGCCGACCCAAAATTTTGATACTAGTAGGCCACTAGGCCGGACAAGTTTTCTGGTTGTATTGGTCAATAACAATCTTTGTGGAATCGATTAGAATATATCTTCTTCATATTAGACAAACAGTACTCTATCTGTCACTTTCCACCATTATTTCACTAAATTTAAAGAATAATGAATGAGTACATTTCTAAAACACACAGACGTGCATGC
Source organism: Castanea sativa (assembly GCF_040712315.1). NCBI lineage: Eukaryota > Viridiplantae > Streptophyta > Magnoliopsida > Fagales > Fagaceae > Castanea > Castanea sativa. The sequence continues at coordinate 10,279,996 of NC_134013.1, read as the reverse complement.
ATTTTTAGCCATGATCTGAAGTACAAAGATTGAGCTATGAAATCTGTTGATCTATGACACAAGTTTTAGATGGAACTTACATACAGAAAGGATCTTCATCAGTGCAAAGTCTACGGTGTGATTGTAAATGATGTGCTCTGAAACAATGATCACAAAATGTAATCTTTTAGCTAGAATATTAGACCTTGGTTTTCAAAAGAAGCACGATCTGTATATGGCATTTAATTACGTTTAGTTAGCAGCCTTATCCCCAATTATGGTATTAAATTACAATATATCTATAGTATTTAGCGTTATACGGCCCTCAATTATGGAATTTATTTATGATACATTCCTATAATATTTTTAGATAATCCTCAATAAATACTAGCTTAATTGGTAACATTTTTGTTTTTTTTTTGTTTTTCCAACAATCTCCAAAACTTTGCAACAGCTTGCCATGTAAGCGAGTTATGATTGGTGGAAAAAATATGCATAGGTTCACGTGAACGAGTTGTAACAAAAGTTTTAAAAATTGTTATGGTAGTAGACTTTTTGAAATTATGGGTTAAAGTACAACATAAAAGCCTTCCTACTATTAATTCTTGCCTAAACTAGCAAATCTGCATTGTGGCTCCTTTCACAGTCAGTATTTTAGAGTCGTAACCTGCAATCAAAGATTAGGACTCTGCACGGGTGGCAATTAAGACACATTTTAGCACATGAAGTGATGATATTCATGATTTCCCCTACTTGATTTAACATCTACTTATACAATGATTCTGAGAATCCCTGAGTTGGTAGAAAGACACTCAATCCTTCCCAAAATATCTAGCTCAAGGGGCAGCCTCTCTCTCATTCTCTCTCTCTCTGAGCATTTGGAGCAAAGTCTTAGAAGCATTCCTAAATATATGGCAAACATCTTCCAAGATGACTCTTCTCTCTTTAAGAGGCTTTGGTCGAGAGGGTTTCATGACAAGATAGGCAAAGAAAGATGAATACCAATAGAATAGACTATAAGTTGATTTTGCAAAGCCACTTTCAATTGGGTTGATTATGATGAGGGATAATCAAGTCAAGGGCAATTTGGTAGGACAAAACAAATTCCACTTAGACGGGCAGGGTCTTATGGGCTTTGCTCCACACCATTATGCCCATAAGGCCCCCAACTCAGAGGCCTAATTACACTCTGGTGACCAAACTGATAAGATTGATTCAGCATGTCATGAAAAGTGTTTCGGCTTACCAACCAAAGAGCCTATTCTTGATTTTTTTCTACAACAAAATCAGTCCTTTTTGCAATGTTATACTCCTTATTTTTTTTATTTTAAAAGTCGGATGTTGCAATATGCTATTAGAGGATATAATTATTGGGTTTTGCACCGAAACCTTTTTGAATTTATATCTAAAATTTTATTGTTCAATTTCATATGTAATTAATGAATTTTTCAAACAATTTTATGTGAGAAAAATTGTCTTAAAAAGTAGTTCATTTGCACATTGAATTTGGTTTAGAGTCTTTTGGACTCTTTGTTCATATACCTAGCACATATCTCTCTCCCATTGTCTCAACCGATTCATTGTTGTTTTCATTGGTATTGACCTACGCCAACTAAGCCAGACGACACTAATAAGCATGTAGAATCACCTTCTTTACAATCAGTCAACTACCCTTCTACAGTACGACTCATTGAATTTAATTAAAATCCAACCCTTGCAATGCAATGCAAATTTTTTTTTTTTTTTATTTTGAGAAGCCGCATTGCAATGCAAAATGACTCACCAACATCAACCGCATTGCACAGTGAACACTCCTATTGAAGGTTATATAGCATTTATAAAACTCTAAGTAATTAATGAAAAAAAATTATATCACAAAAATTATATCACAAAAATTATATATATATATATAGAAAAATCATGCTTCAATAATTTGGATGTAAGATATACAATAATTGCATATTCTTTTCAAATAGTGAATATTCTATGCTTCTTTAACAATCACATGCAGTTTGGGACTTTGGTTATTTGACTGACAGTTAGCCGTAAGTGTAGCGACAGAGACAGACGCAGCAACTCCTATATGTGCCATCAACGAGTACTTCCATTTGTTTCCAAAAAAAAAAGTACTCTCATCAATCTCTAACAAAAGACAAAAGTTACAAAACGTTGCCTTGTCTTGTCCACAACTACTTCATTCAGCTTCTATTTTTCTCAGTTCTACCATGGTAAAAAACCAGTATATTCTTAACAAAACATGAATATTCCTTAGTGCCCGTCACATATACTATAAATTATGAAACAAAAATTTATACTTTAGTTGGGTTTAGAACTTTGTTGGTGTGTGTGTGTGTGTTTTTTTTTTTTTTGTGGCTAATTGGATTTTGGATTGGAAGATGGTGGTGGGAGTAGTGAGTTGGGACTGTAGTGTTCTTGTTCCTCTCTTTCTTGTGTTTTTTACTTTGAGTGATTTAGAGCTTTGTAATGGTGGAATAACTAGTAGTTATGTGAGAAATGATGACTTATCTCTAGATATGCCAATAGATAGTGATGTGTTCAGAGTTCCTCCTGGTTACAATGCGCCCCAACAGGTATGGTTTCTAGTCTTTCACCTCCGTGGATTCAAATTCATCTATGTCTATATTATCGAATATTAATCATTCGAATGAATCGAATTTTACGACTTCCTATAATTTCTATGATTATTGTCATGTTGGTTTCCAAAACTGAAAGCTCACTTAATTCAAAGTTTGCTAATTTTGAAGAATTTGGGTGTGAAGGTCCATATAACACAAGGGGATCATGAGGGTAAGGGTGTGATTGTCTCTTGGGTTACCCCAGATGAACCTGGTTCAAGTACAGTGCTTTACTGGGCTGAAAATAGCCAGCTCAAAAGCCAGGCTAATGGGTTTTTTCTTACCTACAAGTTCTTTAATTACACTTCTGGTTACATTCATCACTGCACCATTAACAATCTGGAGGTGTGTACTTTCCCTAAGTTCTTTTTTCTCTCTTTCTTTCTTTTTTTTGCATGTTCAAGATATGATAGGCCTTGGCAACTTAATTTTATGAATACTGTAGTTTGACACCAAGTATTACTATGAGGTCGGGATTGGGAATACAACAAGGAAGTTTTGGTTTAGAACTCCTCCTAGAGTTGGCCCTGATGTTCCTTATACTTTTGGCCTGATAGGTAATTCTATTACATGCTCTCATTTTACTGTCTTCTTGAAGTACTTTTCTAGCTGTTGTTGGGAACTAATGAATGTGTGCTTAGCATTGTTGGAGTACTTTTCTTGCTATTTTTACAGTGAATGTTACTTTCCTCTTAATAGAAAAATATATTACTTCAAAAGTACTCAATGTCTGTTATATCCAGGGTTAAACCTTGGTCTCCTAGGTTTCATTAAAGGAACAAATTTTATAGTGTTCAACCTGACATGTATGTTAATGTAAGAAATTAGTAACTCTAATATAGATTTACTCACTCAATCATTTGTATCCAGGGTTAAACTTTGGTCCTAGTGTTTCATTAAAGGAATAAATTTATAGTGTTCAACCTGACATGTATGTTAATGTAAGAAATTCGTTACCTTAATATAGATTTACTCACTCAATCATTTTGAGCAGGGGATCTTGGTCAAACTCATGATTCAAACAGGACACTTACCCATTATGAATTAAGCCCAACAAAAGGGCAAACAGTATTGTTTGTTGGAGACCTCTCTTATGCAGATGATTATCCATTACATGACAACAACAGGTGGGATACATGGGGAAGGTTCATAGAGAGAAATGCTGCTTATCAACCTTGGATATGGACTGCGGGGAATCATGAGATCGATTTTGCTCCTGAATTGGTATGCATCTATGCCAGCTTTTGATTCTTCTTGACAGACTTGTATATCTCTGGTTTGATCATTCTTGACTGCTTGTATTTTGTGTGCAAAGCTTGGTGCTTGCCATTTCTCTTTAATATAACTAACTGATCTTTTTGCTCAAAAGCATACAGTACTTGGTTATAATATCCTTAGTGTAGTGACAGATGCTTTTGCAAAGAGTTGAGATAATTTGGTTTATGAAATAATGGTGATTTTGTTGCAGGGTGAACCTAAACCATTTAAACCTTATACAAATCGTTATCATGTACCATATAAAGCATCAGAGAGTACGTCTCCTTTTTGGTACTCCATCAAGAGAGCTTCAGCATATATCATTGTTATGGCTTCCTACTCAGCTTTTGGTAAATATTTTTACTTTTCCATTATTATTTTTACTGTCGTTGTGAGGTTCTTGTCAAACAAGCTAGACAGTTAATAATATTGACATTTGACATGAAAAGTTAAGCTCATGTTTTCTGCTGCTTCAATTCTAGGCAGTTATAACATATCACTGTGTTAAAGCAACTTGTAAATTTTTTGGTGAGCTCCTGTCTGGGTATTAGCTTGGCACAGGGATAATGATTTAGAGTGGTTAACTTGCTGATTTGATAGATTAAAGGGAAGTGGGACTGTTACACTAATAGTTCACAATACATACCACCATATCTAGAGATTAGCAAAATTGATTCAAGAAGGGGTCATATAAGCTTTGACAACAAGTAAAGTCTACCCAAACCCACCATGTTCTACTGTTTTACATTATTTTGTGCTGTAGAGAAGGGCTTTGAGGGCTGTGAGTCTTATTGACAAGGGTATAGCAAAGTTGTTTGTATCAGGCAGGGATATATGACAGTGTGCAAGTGTCTGAAACTTTATCAAACTCTGTTCATCAAAAGGTTTTTTATTGATGAAAATAAAAGAATAAAACTTTTATCTGCAGGGAAATACACTCCTCAATACAAATGGCTTGTGAAGGAACTGCCCAAAGTGAACAGGACTGAGACACCATGGCTTATTGTTTTTATGCATTGTCCATTATATAGTAGTTATGTAAATCATTTCATGGAAGGGGAAACCATGAGAGTGATTTATGAAGAATGGTTTGTGCAGTATAAAGTTGACGTTGTCTTTGCTGGTCATGTTCATGCCTATGAACGATCTGTAAGTGCAAAATCTCCTTTACACTATAGTTGCTTTATTCTTTTGAAAATTCCTTCACATTGTGCAGAGGTGTCTTCTATTGAATCTCTTAAATCAGAAAAAGCACAATCTTTCTTTTCTACTAGAGTTCCATTTTTTGCTTTGTCTTTTCCTTTGTAATCAATAAGAGCCACTGAAGACGAGGTATAAAGGTCCTCCAAGCAATATTTTATTCAATCAAGTTTATGATTCAAGAGGTTAAGTTAACCATTGTATAGAATATTTTTCCTAGTTGAGGCCTCTTTACAGTTGAGAACCCACTCTATTTTACATTCAATATTCTGAGAACCTTCCTCATATTGTTTTAACAATTGCATACATGTCCTGCTTCAGATAGATTTCTATAGTATACTTTTCTTTTAGATTTAAAGAGTTGACATAATTTGGGGAAGATAAGTCAATGCATGTTCTGAAATATTTACAGATTACATTGACTTTTTACTTGGATGATTAAGATTAAACTTGTTTCTTGAAGTACACCTTTTTTCTTAATTAAAAAAAAAAAACATGGGAAATAAAATATGTAACTGTACTATTCTAACAATTACAATTTGTTTGGAAATGCAGGAACGGATATCAAATATCGCATACAACATTGTAAATGGCTTGTGCACTCCCATTAGCGACCAATCTGCCCCAGTTTATATAACCATTGGAGATGGAGGAAATCTAGAAGGATTGGCAACCGAGTACGTATAGTAAATAGAGGATTTGTCTTCTAGGAAATATTTTCTTTACTAGTATTAAGATGTTATCGTACTGATTGAAATTTACCTCTACTAATTGGATTTTTCAACACTGTAGGATGACACAGCCCCAGCCAAGCTACTCAGCTTACCGTGAAGCTAGCTTTGGGCATGGAATTTTAGATATAAAGAACAGAACTCATATGTATTTTGGTTGGCATCGTAATCAAGATGGTTATGCAGTAGAAGCTGACTCTGTATGGTTGCTAAACAGATATTGGAATCCCTCAGAAAGATCATCTGTAGCTGCGTTACGATAAGGATCATTTTCTAGTCTGTAATAAGCTACTGATACCATGTAAAGTGCACAATTAAAACTATTTGAAAGTCTGCAGGTAAGTTAGAGTTAATTGTAAATAATAGTGATATTGTTTGGAATATTTGTCAATTGTTGTAGATACTCTTTGATTATACATACGGATTAAAATTAAATCATTACGGATGTAAAATTTGCAGTTTGAACTTTGAATGTGGGTTTGGAGGTGAACCCTGCAGGGCAATCAGTTCTTTATCAGCTCCCAAGAATTGTTGTTGAAATATATCTGCACTCTTTCAGTTCTTAATTTTCTGTAGCATCTTTGACTAAGAACCAAACAATATAACCCGCTGTCACATTATTCTGGGATGTTAATGGTCTAATTTTGACCCTAGCTATGTGTTTTGATTGCTTCTATGTCAATTGAAAATTCTTATTTTTACCCTCAAGTAATTTATGCAATGGAATAAATAAAAATTAATATAACAGAGTTTATTAGGAATTTCATACACAAACATTTATTGATATATATTAGTCACAAATATAATATATTAAACATAAGAAAATAATAATAAAAGTGGTAAAAGAACACACAAATCAATATATATATATATATATATATATAAAGTAGAGACCTCATTCAGGAGTGCATGAGCTCCTACCATGTGACAGTCTAATATTTCATTCAGCATTTTTAACCTCTTTCATTAAGTTTTTTTTTTTTTTTTTACTGTTATTCAAAAAATCACATTAACTTCTTCTTCTTCTTTTTAACTATTATTTAAAAGTGGGTTGTAGTTTAAAATTAAATTAAAATCACTCCAAACCTTTTGAAAAGCTCAAGCCCACTTATTACTTCACATATTATGATCTAGGCGTGACATTTTCACATTAATTTTTTCCCACATTCTCCAAAATATGGGCTACATCATAAAATAGGACACACAGTTTGAAAGACTCTCTTTACAATTTTCTTGATAAGACTCTTATTATTAAGTACCACATCAATTTGCTCTTTCCTCTTCCTAAAGTGATATTGAACACTTTAGTTAGCCAAAATAATTAAATAATTGTGAATTCATTTAGGCTACCTATATATATATATATATATATATATATATATATATATATATATATATATATATATATATTCATATTTTTAATTATGTATATTCATAATAATTTTGATTCTTTTTATTTTCTTCCTATTAATGATATGTATAATATAATTGAACATAAAATGAGTGTTATAGGGCTAAAAAGAATAGTTTTTTTAGAAATTATTTCAAAATAAAAGTATAAAGTATTCGCGCATCGCACGGGACATCGACTAGTTTGGTAATAAAGTAGAAACCAAAGAAAAAATCTATTTAGTGAAAATTCAATGAAAAACCACTCCAAGACACAAACAATTCTATGGAAAATTCACTATAGTAAATTTCTTTTCCTTCACGTCTTTTAAGTTTAGGAATAGTAAATATGAGGGGCTATTTACTATTCCTAAACTTAAAAGAAGTGAAGGAAAAGAAATTTAGTTTTGAATGCTGGTCCATTGTCATAGAAGGAAATTATGTGGTACATCCAATGGACTACAACCATACTCTTAACAAATGTGGGTCTCACATATGGGATCACCTTATTCTAGAGGAAGGAGTAGTACACCATATGCACAAAATAAATTTATTTTCAAAGATTCTATTATATGCTTTGATTACGTAGGGATTTGGCGGTTTATGGTTTTAAAAAAAAAGGAATAATTTAGGCATGTGAGGGTTCAATAGTTGAAAAGAAGAATTAGCTTGATGCAATTCAATTGTTAATACATGGCACCCAGTTGTTTATACATGCCACCCAATTTTTTACGTTATATTTGCTTTGCTGTATTGGAATCCATGTGTTAAAATGTTGTATTTGGTCTCAAATTCTAAGGAAATTAAAATTTTAAATCAATTGTTAAACAATCAAATTCCAATCTAAATTACATAATCCAGTTGTCCAGATTCCATTGCTATTAAGTTTCAACACACTTTAATTCTTTCTATCTTTTTAACCCACAATTAATACCTGTAGAACTACTGGATCCCAATGAATTCCTCTATCTCTCTTTGTCAAAAATTTTGAGAATCTAAACAATTAATACATAACCTAGTTAATCAACCACAATTAAAACTATCTCTCTCAATTGTGGACAATTGATCGAGTTATGTATTAACTGCTTAGAATCAATTGAAAGAGAAAAATAAGGTTGAAATTTAAGTATATTTGAGTTCTGCAATTAAATTCAAACACATGATTGTACTGATCAATTGAGCACATACAATGTTATATTTTTCAATAAAAATTAAATTCAACATGCCATGTGAGAATGCAGCTGTTAAACTCTCACATAACAAACTAAATTTGACATAACAAACTAAATTTGACGTAACAAATTAGGTTATTCTCACATAACAAACCGAATCTGACGTAACAAATTAGGTGTCACGCATGCATGAAATTCAGTTTTGATCGCATCTAATTTGTTTTTTCAACTTTTGAATCCATCGTATCTAACGATATTGTTTCAACCTCACCCCCAAAATTTAAGGTGATTTTTCTATCCTAACCATAAACAGCCAAATCCATCGTCAATTCAATACTTTAGCCGTTAACCAATATGATTTCTAAGCCGATGATGGAGAAAGCAAAATGTAGCTCACTAGCTAGCTCTAGTTTTTAAAATGATGAAAATGAAAATTATTGGATGCTCTCAAAACACAGTGATGTGGTGCTCATTTATCTCACATTGAATGTTGATTCCACTATTTTGTCCAAAAAAAATAGTTAATTTCATTATGAATTTAATTAATGAGATCTGCTATAAATGTGAAAGAAAAGAGCATTATGTCATCGTGTTTTGAGAATACACAATACCACTGCACACCCTTGGTGGTCACTAGCTCCATAAGTATAAGTGCTTGTGAATATGAGGGGCAAGGGCCAGGTTCAAGTCTTTAAGAGAGAGTTTCACACACATATATACTTAGATTGGGCTAAAGTAAAATTCTCTATTGTATCAAAAAAAAAAAGAATACACAATAATTACTTGCGACGATAATGAACAAATATTTATTCTTTTTATTTATTTATACAAATATAATACTCATTCTAAAACTCTTTATTGGCTACACAAATTTTGACGGTACTATTGGTATTTGATCTATCATCTATGGTATCTAAGATGTAAAGGATTACATATTTATTCCCTTCAACCAAAAAAAAAACCCAAAAAAAAAAATTTATTCCCACCCACACCCACACCCACACCCACACACACACACACACACACACAATTATAAACCCTAAGGGCTCCGTTAACAGATATATATATTATTAGATTCTTTACTATTTTTTAGCAAAATTTGTGTGAAATGGGACATGATGGAAGGGGATGGAGTAATTTTTCAGCTGGACAGGGTGGTGGGGCACACACAATTTACCCTGTCTTAATATCATCCATAAAGACTATATGTATATTTTATTTTATTTTTAGTTGAAAAAAAAAATTAAAAGGAGAATATTATTTTATTTTTTAAATAAAACATTTTAAGGTTGCCCTGTATAACCTATAGATGAAAATTTAGTTGCCGGTCGACATGTAGATTCTTTTAACTAATTTTTAACCAAAGGACATATTCAGAAATACTCTCAAGAAGACTCAACAAAATTCTAGAAGATAACCCACCAAACATTGATTAAATTACTATATATTAACACTTATAAATAATATATAAAAATATCAGTTAAAAAATGGGCAGTAAGAGCATCCACAGCAGTGAAGCTAAAAATTTAGCAATTTAACTCCACTAAAAGTTACTTTATCTATTTTACCTACACACATGCTGCAGCAGTGGATCTATTTTAGCTTTCAACACAATAAAATAATATAAACATCACAATAAAATAATATATCTACCACAATAAAATAATACATCTCACTACAATAAAAACACCACAATAAAAAAGGTAATGTGAACACAAAATAAAAAATTAATTTTTTTTTAGCTCTCATGAACAGTGCACATCTATCTAGCTAAAAAAATATAGATTTAGCTCCACTGCTGCATGCTTCTTTTTGGTGTTTTGGTGGAGCTAAAATAGCTATATAGCTATTTAGCTCCACTGCTGCAAGTGCTCTAAGAAAAAGCTGAACTTACAAGTGTTGTGGTGGTCACTCCCTCTTTATCTTTTGTTCAAAATCAATGAGCATTTGGGAAAATTGGAATATCTAGAAGGTTTGGGCGTCCTCATTAGAGATGGTAAAGGAGAGGTTCTAAAGGTCTTAGGAGACTAAATCGATGTTTTGGAGATATGGTGCAATTATATACAAAGGCAATGACATGCTAAATGGCATGAAATTTACTTGTAACTTTACTGAGACAACATTATCTACAGTTAAAATCAAAACATTAGATGATTGTTACTATAACCTCCAAAGCAATCTCCTAGAATTTAGGAGGTCTTATATAATCCAAATACCTCCAAAGCTTAAGAGTTCCTATGTGATCCAAATACATCTAAAGTAATTAAATAGTATTTAAGAGTTCTCTTGTAATTCAAATATCTTCAAATTAATTTCCTAACATTTAGAAATTTTCATGTAATCCAAATACAATTTCAATTATCTGCTAAACAGACTTGACTTAATTTTTATCTGTATACGTACGTTTGAATATATAAATATAAACGTAGCCGTTCTTGAAACATTTTCAAGGAAGTAAATCAAAACACAAGCTCTAATTATTCTCTCTTTATTTAGACTACAAAGAGTAACAATTGAAAAAAAAAAATCATATTAATTATGTTGTTGAGGGAAGTGTGTTGTTAACTTGTTATTGTTTAAGTCATGCGCTAGCAAGAAGAAGCGATGGACGTCGTAGAACAAGACAGGTATATATTTGGCACAAATGTCCAAGCAAACATGGGTATGGCAGTGAAGGGAATCGTGCATGGTCGAAAAAGACAGCAGGCTAATGTAAGCGTCCGGATTTTAATTGTTGTTTTCTACGTTGAGCCAAGGCAGTCTTTCTTCTTCATCTTTTTTCTTTTTCTCTTTTTTTTTTTTTAGATTTTCTTTTCTGAATAGTTTTTTGGGCTTAGATTTGGTCCAGGCAGCCAAACTTATAATTATTGTCAGGACAGTTTAAAATTATAAAAAATATATATATCAATAAACTACAAGATTTTTGGAGTCAAACTTTTTAGTTTGACAAAATATGATGGAAAATATCATTTCATATATGATATATCTTTTTTGCATATCATATAGGATTTGATATCTTTTATGCATATAGTTGGAAACATCACAATTTCATATATTTATATATATACAAAAGTGATTATATGTAAGGGCGATGAACAGTAACATTTTTATTTTCTTCATCTTGCTTGACAGGTGATAGATTAACAAAATAGAACTACATAGACATGAACACCACTTTTGAAGTAAATAATATTCTCATGCAAGGACCTCGAAAGAGACCATAGGAACCTACGTGGGGTCAAGACTCAGACACATGGCTTATACAGACTCAGACACATAGCTGATGCTTATATACATCATATAGGATAATGATAGATGTTTGGATAACATCAAATGTGAACAGTTGAATAGACTTTCTCCATCTCACTTAAAGTAAAGAAATGAAGAGGATTTTGTCTGTTTTAATTACATGCACCATGGAGAATGCAAGGCATCCCAGCCACTTCCATCTGCCAAGTTGCCTGGAAAAATTCCCGAGTCGAAATCCATTGACATAGCAGCCTCTGTCCATATTGTCTCATCAAACACAGGAAAGTTTGCATTCATATTGTCCCAAAGTCCATCGATCTCTTTGTTCTCGCCAAATTTCACAATGTTTTCCTTTTGCTTTTCATTAGACTCAACATATCCATTAGGAAAAGGCATGAAAGAATCATTTTGATAGGGTTGTGATGTAAAATCATCAACCTTAACAATTGGGCTATTATTTGCAGAACATAGAATACCTGAATTATGCACACCTTGAGGATGAGTTTCCATAGGGTTAATTTGGGTATCAATGGAAGTGGCTGGATGCTGAGAATTAAGGGTTACATCTGGCAAATTGAGTTTTGCATCAGTGCCATAAAGTTTACCTGCAGCAGCATCATATGCCATGGCAGCCTCTTGAGAGGTGTCAAATGTCCCTAACCAAAGCCGTGCACCACGATTTGGTTCACGAATTTCAGCCACCCATTTGCCCCAAGTTCTTTGACGAACACCTTTGTAGGTGCACATAGCATTCTCCGGGCCTCCTTTCCCTCTCATGCATCCTTTCCTTGAACTTGCCTGTGCAGACCTTTTGGCCTGCTTTTTCTCTTCAGGACTAGCCGTTCCTGACTTCAACATTGTTCCAACAGAGAACTCTGGGATGGTAGATAAGTACTAAAATATGTGGCTTAAAGGGGGGTACGGATCCTGTATTTAAAGCAAGCAAGCCAAGTAAGAATTGAGTCTTGGAGAGTAATGAGTACAAGACATCCATGAAACGTGGCTTTTTTGGTGACTTGGGACTGATACTTGGCATGACGAACCAGACTGATCGTGTCAAAAGCCAAGCTCACTGTTTATTTCTCTTACACACACTTGGCCTTGGCCTTTGTTGGTACATTTGCTCAGGTGGCAAGCAGAGAAGAGCATTGCTTTTCGATTTTCTTTTCCTTTTTTTTCTTCCTCAAGAGAGAAGAGTGAAAAGCATATGGGATTGGATAATTGTCATTTACTATTTAGTGGCGGTTTCTTAAGGTTGAAACGGTGGGAGATAAGAACATGGGAGAGTTCCCAAATCCAGTCCCACGTGACAATTAGCAAAGGTGAATGCTTGATACGTGGGGATTCCCAAGTCCCCTAAACTAGGCTTGAGAGTCAGTGTGAACAGATTCAGTGACTTAGAGTTTTTGCACACAAGTTTGAGACTCTTTACGAGACTTTCAAAGAAGATCGGCATACATTGAATCTTCCATAGTTTGAGTAGATTCCTAAATAGTACCATAGGCAGTAAATATTAAGGCCATGTAAGTAGTTAAACATACAGTAGCTGTGACAGGGGCTTCAAACTGGAGAGATATTTTAGATAAAGAAAACAACTTATTTTAATAACATACAAGATACTTTCCAATATAAAAAAGACTTACTAATAAGTAAATAAATGAAAATTAAAAAACAGAAACAAAAATAAATGACTTTCATTGTGAGGATATAGTGATATACACGACCTACATATGGATAGGTGTTGATAAATTTTTGTTTACTTTTTTTTCTTCTTTTTTTTTAAAGCCCACTTTCATTGGGAGGATATAGACGATACACATATGGATAGGATTTGATAAATATTTGTTATCTGCCTTGTCTTAATTACAGTAATTTTTTATAAAAACAAAATATTATTTGTTCTTAATTTCTTATTATCATTTTTTGGATAAAGTAACAATAGTTGTTTAAAAAAAAAATTAATCTGTTATTAATTTTTTTTTTTAGAATGAATCTATTATTAACTTAACAACTTGATTTTTATGGTATTTGATTTTTAAGTCTTGGAAATGAGTTTTTGTTCTTATTAGTTATCATAAACGGCTGATATAGTATGGCTACTAATAATAGTATCTTGTGAATGATGTTGTGTGTTGTGTCTTCGAAGGTCTAGGATTATATCAGTACTTTTTTTTCACCTACGCTTTATTTATTTATTTAAGAATTATTAAATCTTTTCTCTCGTACAAGGGTTTCATATTTTTTATTTATGGGATGTATTTATGTTATGTTTATATATGCATTGCTAGATTTGTGGGGACCCGAGAACCGAGGAAGAATAGAACCGCCGTGATCATCATCCGTTCTTCAAGTGGAAGCCCTTTAAGCCCGATTAGTGGGTTCACCCGAGGATAGGGTGGGAAGAGACAAAATACTTCCTAGAAGTCCGAGTGGAGAGAATGAAGCTGAGAGAGAAAGTCAAGGTAGTTGAAAGAAGTTTCCTGTGAAAGCTCACCTACTGCCTCCGCATTAAGAGACTGGCAATAGCTTTATCAACTGCATTGATGAGAAAATAACCCCTGAACAGTAGATTCACAGCTAAGCAACTCCTTCTACCACTTTCAACAGAAGTCTAGTGGGGAAGTGTCCTGAGGAGGGCCTAGAGGATTGCAAAAGGAGGGCTAGGATGCAAGAAACTGAAGAGTATATAAAGGAAGGGAAGTTCCAGATGAAGGATCCAAAAAAATCAAGGAAAAGAGATTAGAACTAGAAAAGTGAAAGAGAGAAAGAAGAAGGACACTGTTTATCTTAGCATAAGAATATTGTCATCAAGCGAGCTTGAAAAAATCCTTCAATATATTTAACTTGAACTTCGGTTCATCCCCTTCATGTTTAAATCTTCAAACTAAGCTCAACTTGTTTTTATCCACTCTCTCTTAATAGATATCTATTAGTTTGGGCCTAATGAAGTGGTATGAACTCCACTATTCTAAGTGGGTTTGGGCCGCTGAGTTTTGTGCTCTTACAATTGGCGCCGTTTGTGGGAAAAAATACAAGGTTTCATTTTGGGTTGTTTTGACAAGCTATGACTAACCTGGAGCAGAATAGAGAGGAGTTTGTTGGTTCGCAAAGGGAAAACTAGTTCGTTAACCTGGAGCGAAGGAGAGACAAACACCATACACCTAGTGTTGTGGTAGAATCATACCATATGGAGCGTACTGAAAGGAGTCACTCAAGGACTGGGAGCCATGTTTCACACGAATAGGAGACGTGAAAATTGAAGCTTGAGATAGATCACTTGCGTAAAAAGCTGTGGCGAAGGGAGTGTGGTAGAGGAAATTCATCACCCTCATCAAGTGATGGGTCAGGGGAGAGTAAGGATCATTCATATCGCCATAGGTCAAGAACACCATCCAGTGAGTCCTTCTCAGCATCTTCTCACTTGGATAAACTGAGAAAGGGCAAGTCTAGGCGTGGGCAGGGGTCATCTCATCATAGCATGGGGAATGACGCGATGAGTAAGGCACTTCATCAAATTTCAAAGTCACCTTTCGTTAGGGGGATTAATAAGGCCAGACTTCCCCACCGTTTTTCACAACCAACGTTCACCATCTACAATGGAAGGTCTAATCCAGTAGAGCACGTGAGCCACTTCAATCAAAAGATGGCAGTACATACTGGTAATGAAGCTCTTATGTGCAAGGTATTCCCCTCTAGCCTCGGGCCTGTAGCTATGCATTGGTTTGATGCTTTAGAGGAAGGTTCAATAAGATCCTTTGAAGAGCTGACAAAGGCGTTTGGTGCTAGGTTTGTGACATGTCGCAGGGTTCCCAAGCCCTTAGACTCCCTGTTGTCTATGGTCATAATGGAAGGTGAGACTCTTAAGACCTATTCGGGCAGATATTGAGAGACGTTTAACGAAATAGATGGGGATTTTGAGGATGTGGCAGTAAGAACTTTAAACTAGGGCTTCCCGCAAAGCATGAGTTGAGGAAGTCACTAACAATGAAGTCTGCCCGTAGTATGCATCATCTTATGGATCCCATTGATAAGTACAAATGAGTAGAAGAAGATTGGACTCAGGGAAAGGGCAAGGCGAAAGCTTTTCCTAAGGAGAAGGATCCTCAAGGAGAAGGATATCACAATAACCGTCCAAGGAGAGATTTCCCCAACCAAACACCCTCGGCGGGTGCTCAAATGGTTAGTTTGTTGTTTAAAGAGCCAATTTATTAGATACTAGAAAAGATTTTAAAAAAAATGATATTTCAAATGGCCCAACAAAATGAGTGGGGACCCGTCCAAGAGAAACCAGAGCCTTTACTGCCATTATCATCGGGAAAAAGGACACACAACGGAAGATTGTAGGAATTTGCGTGATCACCTGGGTCAACTGGTGAGAGCGGGGAGGTTGAGGCAATTCTTACAACAACTTGCGGGTCAGTACGGGCAACCCAAAGTTGGGCATCAGAAGGATGGGGCTCCTCAACTAGCCCTAGGCACAATTAATGTCATTTTTGCTAAGCTTAAAGGCAATGCTAGGACCTACTCAGGGGTTATATCTGTGGTTTCGGACCCCGACTTGGAAGACAGGAGTCATACTCTTAAAATGCCAAATTGGTGGTTATGCCCACCTTGGGTTTCTTAGAAGAGAATAAGGAGGGAACATTCTAGGCACATGATGATACCTTGGTAGTAACCATTTGGATTGGTGGGAATGATGTAAAGAGGTTCTTAGTAGACCAGGGGAATGGAGCGGAGATTATGTACCCGGATTTGTTTAAAGGGTTAAATCTCAAACCTAGGGACTTAGAAAGGTACAATTCACCACTGGTGGGCTTTGACTGGAGATTGGTAATCCCCCGCGAGATGATAAGGCTACCTGTGTAGGCTGGAGACGAAAAGGTGCAAGTTACTTTCTTTGTAGTTAAAGGCTATTCCCCTTACACAGCTATCCTGGCCAAACCTTGGTTTCGTGCTATGGAGGCGATATCATCAACTTTGCATTTGAAAGTTAAGTATCTCATATGAGGAAGAGTAGGGGAATTGGTGGGAAGTCAAGAAATGGCTAGACAATGTTTGGTGGTAGTCATCACAAGAAATCCCGCGAATCAACCTTGGTGGAAGGGGAGCAAATCCCATAGCAACTAAAGGATCCCGAAAGTGGACTTGGGACCAAGTCATAGAGGGTGTTGTCCGAGGAATTGGAAAGGGTTTTAATTGGTCAGGATAAGGAAAAATACTTTCAAGTGGGGTCTCAATTTCCACCCTTGGAGAAAGCAGCATTGGTGAAGTCCCATAGCAACTAAAGGATCCCGAAAGTGGACTTGGGACCAAGTCATAGAGGGTGTTGTCCGAGGAATTGGAAAGGGTTTTAATTGGTCAGGATGAGGAAAAATACTTTCAAGTGGGGTCTCAATTTCCACCCTTGGAGAAAGCAGCATTGGTGAAGTTTTTGGAAGATAATATTGATGTGTTTGCCTGGAATGCTTATGACGTACCCGAGATTGATCAAGAGTTTATATGTCACCGGTTGAATGTGAATCCCAGTGCGGTAACATGAAGGCAACCACCTCAGCGTTTGTCAAAAGAACATGCTGAGGCAATAAGGGTTGAGGTTAATAAACTTAAGCAGACATGAGCAATCAAGGAAAGCTTTTATCCCGAGTGGCTGGCCAATACTGTGGTGGGGAAGAAGAAAAACGGGAAATGGCGTGTGTGTGTGTGTGTGCGCGTGGATTTCACAGATTTGAATAAAGCGTGCTCGAAGGATCCTTTCCCCATTCCTTGAATTGACTAGTTGGTGGATGCAACAATTGCACATCCTCGGATGAGTTTCTTGGATGCTTTCTAAGGGTATCACCAGATACCTTTAGCATTACCCGACCAGGAGAAGACTGCTTTTTGATCTCCCATCGACAATTATCATTATCGGGTGATGCCATTTGACTTTAAAAATGCGGGATCCACATATCAAAGAATGGTGACGCGAATGTTTGAAGCACAAATGGGGAGGAATGTGGAGGCATACATTGATGACATAGTGATAAAAAGTAAACAAGTTGGGGAGCACTTGGCAAACCTGGGGGGAGGTGTTTTCAGTATTACGAGAACATAGACTGTGCTTAAATGCATCTAAATGTTCTTTTAGGGTTAGCTCAGGAAAGTTCCTAGGTTACATGATCACGCACTGAGGAATTGAAGTCAATCTCGACCAGATTATGGCCATTAACAATTTACATCCTCCTCGGAATCCTAAGGAGGTACAGAAGTTGACGGAGATGGCAGCAGCTTTGAATAGATTTATCTCTCGCTCAGCAAATAGATGTCGTCCATTTTTTCAGCTTTTCCATAAGTGGAAAGACTTTCAATGGACCAAGGAGTGTGTGGTGGCCTTTGAGGAGCTTAAACAGTATCTGTCACACACCCCCCTGTCCTCTTTACGCTCAAGAAAGAAGAGGTATTATATGCATACCTGGCAGTCACAAATTACGCAATTAGTCTGGTTCTGGTCAGGAATGAGAATGGATCACAAAGACTCGTTTACTATGTTAGTAAATCCTTACATGAAGCTGAGACACATTATTTACCCTTGGAAAATGCGGTGTTAGCCATTGTACATGCCACAAGGAAGCTTCCACATTACTTTCAAGCACATATCGTGGTGGTGCTCACCCAGCTCCCCTTGCAAGCACTCTTAAGGAAATCAGATTACACGGGTAGGATCGCTAAATGGGGAACCATGCTAGGTGCCTATGACGTAAGGTATATGCCTTGTACTGCCATAAAGGGACAAGTCTTGGCAGATTTTGTGGCGAAGCTTACAGAGAGTAGGGCAGATGATGGGAAAGGGATAGTAAGTGCTTTGCTAGTTTCAACCTCTGTTGTTGCCACCTGGGAAGTGTACACGGATGGAGCAGCTAACCGAAAAGGATCAAGAGTGGGGATTGTGTTGATAACCCCCGAGAAGCTGGTGGTGAAAAAATCATTATGTTTGGGTTTTCTAGCTACAAACAACAAAGTTGAGTATGAAGCTTTATTGGCTAGAATGGCGATGGTTAACATGCTAGGGGGAGAAGTCGTAGAGGTGTATTCATATTCGCAATTAGTTATGGGACAAGTCAATGGTGAGTTTGAAGCCAGAGATGAACGTATGTAGGGATACCTTATTAAGGTCAATCAGGCTCTAACCGGCTTCAAGAGTTTTACTTTAAAGAAAATCCCGAGGGGACAGAACTCCCATGCAAACTCTCTAGTTATGCTAGCAACCTCTTTGGGGTCAAATCTTCCTCGGGTCGTTATTGTTGAGGATATGGCCAATCTCAGCCTTCTGGAGAAGCCCTCGTTTGGGGTACATAGTATCTAAGTTGGCCCAAGTTGGATGGACCCCTTGATCACATTTTCAAGGCAAGGACTATTACCTAGGGATAGGGGTGAGGCAGAGAAGATACGTAGAAAAGCCCCACATTACCGGTTATCCGAAGAGTAGAAGTTGTACAAATTTTCTCATTCAAGACCTTACCTACTATGTGTGCATCTCGAGGCAATAAAGCCCTTGTTAGAGGAGTTGCACGAGGGGATTTTTGGGAGTCATACAGGTGGAAGGTCTTTGGCCCATAGGGCCCTTACCCAAGAATACTAGTGGCCAAGCATGTAGAAAACTTCTCAAGATTATGTTAAAAAGTACGACCAATGCTAGAGGTATGCCCCAAATATTCATCAATCAATAGGAGTTTTGAACACACTTTCCAGTCCTTGGCCGTTTGCTCAATAGGACTTAGATATAGTGGGGCCATTTCCCTAAGCCCCAGGAAACCGAAGATGGCTTCTCGTCGGGACAAATTATTTCACTAAGTGGGTAGAGGCTGAACATCTTTCCAATATTAGGGACGTAGATGCTAAAAGGTTGATATGGAGAAACATCATCACTAGATTTGAGGTCCCACACACGCTGATCTTAGACAATGGACTTCAATTTGATAGTAAGGTCTTTCGAAGGTACTACGGAGAATTAGGAATCAGGAATAGATATTCTACTCCTGCCTATCCACAAGGGAATGGATAGGCCGAGGCTACAAATAAGGCCATAGTGTCTGGACTGAAGAAAAGGCTAGATGATGCAAAAGGAAGGTAGGTGGATGAATTATCCCACGTGTTGTGGACTTACCGCACTACACCCCGAAGGTCAACTGGAGAAACTCCTTTTTCAAAGACTTATGGAGCTGAAGCAATAATCCCTATTGAATCAGGATTCCCGACCATAAGAACTGATCAGTTTAGCGTCAAGGAGAATGATCACTTGCTCTCAACCAGCTTAGAGCTTGTTGAGGAAAGAAGAGAAATGGCTATGGTGAAAATGGCACATTACCAGCAAAGACTTAAGTAAGGGTATGAAAAAGGAGTGAAGTTGAGACCACTAACCCTGGGGGACTTAGTCTTGAGAAAAGTAGTAGGAATCGCAAGGAACCTGGCATGGGGGAAGCTAGGTCCCAATTGGGAAGGCCCATACCGAATAACATCAGTGGCGGGCATTGGGGCTTATTACTTAGAAAACTTAGATGAGAATATGATTCCATGCCCTTGGAATGTAAATAATTTATGACGTTATTATTATTAATAATATGAAGTCATATTCGTTCATTTCTAGTTCATCTACGTATTACTGTTGCTGCAAGTTATATTGTAATCTCTTAATGCAAAAGTCTCTAAGTGTTAAACAGAACCTCGGCCTTATTCAACTTCTCGGGTCATAAGCCTAGAGTAAATTAACCTAAGGGTAAAGGCCTCTAAGTGTTAAACAGAACCTTGGTCTTGTTTGACTCCTCGGGTCATAAGCCTTGGGTAAATTAACCTAGGGGTAAAGGTCTATAAGCGTTAAACAGAACCTTGGTCTTGTTCGACTCCTCGGGTCACAAGCCTTAGGTAAATTAACCTAGAGGTAGAGGTTTCTAAGTGTTAAACAGAACCTTGGCCTTGGTCGACTCCTCGGGTCACAAGCCTTGGGTAAATTAACCTAGGGGTAAAAGTTTTTAAGTGTTAAACAAAATCTAGGTCTTGTTAGACTCCTTGGGTCACAAGCCTTAGGTAAATTAACTTTTGTGCAAAAATTTCTAAGTGTTGACTAGAAGCACAGTCTTGTTTGACTCCTAGGGTCGCAAATCTTAAGCAGATTGGCCTTTGAACATCATAAATCCAAGATAGGGTGAGTTCTATTTGAAATTTTGTCTGAGTATTAGAATATTACCATGAATTACATTAAGTATCAGTTCATTAGCTACCTTGAGATTCATTCAAGATTGGAAAGTATAGTATTGGAAATAAATTAAGTTAAACACGGTTCAATGCATGTCAAGTAGTATTAAAAAGGGAAGGAACATAAATTATACTTAGACAAATGAAAAGAGGTAAAGTAAAAGTTGAATATATTCATTAAGTTTGAAGTTCTGATTACAATCAGAGAAAGATAAGGGCATCAGCTAAACTAAGCCTGAATACAAAATTGAATTATCATTTTTGACTTATAGCTAAACTCTGCAGAGGCCTCTTTCTCTTGCTCTTTCACTTTCTCTTTTTTCTTTCTCTTCAACTGCTCGGCTTCATCAACCTCCTCTAATTCCACGTCCTCCACGGGAACAAGGGTTGGTTGATCTTGTTCTTTTTTAGTGGCGAATGTAGCAGCTGAAATGGTGGTAGGTTAGGCCAAGGTGGATGTAGAACTGGGATCAGCTGAAGGCTGAGTCAGGGCAGGAGCAAGGCTCAAAGCTGGAGGATAGTAGACTTTATTAGGAGCACGAAGCTCAAATTCAATGCTAACTCCAGCTGCACTAAGGGCTTGACCCTAAACCTCGAGGCAGAAGGCCCAAGTAACATCCTTAAGCTGGGCTGTCAAACTCTGGGCAGTTTTGGTCATGCCCGCATCATAGGCAGCCTGCTCTACCTTAACTTCTTTCAGCATCCTTAGCCTCCAGTTGTTTCTGTTACTGCTCATAACCAGCCAAGGCGAACTCAGCGTTCTTACGAATTTTTTCCACCTCGGCTAGGTGGAAGAGGGTGTCCTTGAGCTTTTTCTTGGACTCAGCATAGGCCTTCTTAGTCGTCTCTAGCTTACCCTTAGCTTCACGGGCTTGGCCCAAGGCGTGGTCCACCCACTCCTCAACCATGAAGGCTGCTTGCACCGACTGCAAAATTTTAAGTTAAGTATTTGTACAAGTTTTATATAAGTATACAAAAGTGAGAGGTTGGGTGTGTACCTTGTCAAGGTCTCTCTTAAGTGCTAGAAAGACCTCACGCTTCCGCAAAAATTGAAGCTCATGCATGTCTTCGAAAAGGAGAAGAGCCTTTTCTAGGCATTTAGAGAGAATGCCTGACCTACCCTTCTAGGGATCCCTGAGGATGGCATCATCCATAACTGGGTCCACTGAGCTTAGCACAAATGAGGGTTTCCATATAGAAGGCTTTGGATGTTGTCCCCCCTCAGAGGTTTTAGAGGTCCCCAAAGGGGCGCTCTTTTTTCTGCTGAGCCGTTGTCGTTCGGGGCTCCTTAGCTGGTGGCTGCTGCGTTGGGTGTGCAATCTCTCCCTCTTCAACACTATCAGATCCTTTGCCCCCTTGGCCCCTTTTTCATTTTTTGTCAGCAGCGTCACTAGAGGACGCACACGTGGGGGCAGGGGTTGGTGGTTGGGGTACCACTAAAACTGCTAAAGAGGCACCCCCAGCATGGGCGGTAAGCAACGCCAGCAAATTCGGGGTTTTCTCCTTTAGCACCATTCCTTCAGAGATGTTAGCTGCTTCTTGGCTGGTGCTAACTTGAGCAGGTGGTGGACGATGATGAGAGGGATCGAGGAGGTCTTAGGGATCCTCCTACTGATAGAAGACTTCAAAGTCTTTATCTGTGACCTCTTGAGTGGGTTCGGGAGTGCGCTCTTTGACCTCATCGTCCGAAGGTATGGGTTGCTCTTGGGAGTAAAGTAGCTTGGTTATGAGTAGGGCTAGTAGTTACGCGTCCTGAGTTCCTGAAGGAGGAGGAGTTGTTAGGAAGCCAGGAACTGCTACGTCGATTAAAGCTAGCCATGGGTCCTTAGCTTTGATTAAGTGTTTGGGGTTTTAGAAGTGTTTGGAGATGGGGTTGAACCCAAGGATTACGTGCACCACCCTAAGTTGACTGTCCTTGTGAAGAAAAATTTCTGACTTAAGGATTCAGTTTAGCTCGAGAAAATTCACTAAGCTCTTGACTGGAGCGGTGTGAAATTCATCTGCCAATAAACATACAACATAAATCATGCGTTAGTAAAAAATCCTTATAAAAGTTCTCCTTATATAATTATGAAAATCCTAGTTCGTCTAAGGTCTGTGGGAACCCTACTTGGTTCCCCATCTTGGGTGGGACAATACAATCCATCATGCCAATCTTCCGAGACGATGAGGAAGTCCTCATCCACACCCTTGTTTGACTCGGGCATACAGGAAATTAACCTAATAGCTAGGACCCTACATTTGGCATAGTAATTGGTATCCTTCCCTTTTTGGCAATTGTACACCCAATTCACATCATGCCAAGTGAGGTTAGTCCCCATTTTTCAATATATCATATCTACGCTACCGAGTACCCTAAAGAAGTTGGGGGAACATTGTGTAGGGGATAACCTATAGTTCATAAGAAAGTCTCTAGTGACCCTTCCTATGGGAATTTCCATTCCGCCTTCTATGAAGGTGATCAACGAAATCACTACTGAGCCAATAGGTCTATCCATGACCAGCCACTCGCCTAAATCACAGTGTTGGAGTTCAACACCGTCAGGGATTTTATATTTAGCCCTAAAGGCAACCATGCCTTCAGGGGTATTCACTAGCCTGGCAAATCTACCCATGGAAATTTGTGGTGAGGGAAATAAAGAATCTATGTATAAAAGTAAATGAATTTAGACGCACCTACAAGCAATAGAAGAACCTCTCCTTGGACCGCTGCTTCAGCGAAAAATTGCAAGATGAATAAATGGAGCAAAATCAGCACCAGCCTCTCCTTATATAGGGGTGAAAATGAGCGGTATATTTCCCACTCATAAATTAGAGTAAACTAGGATCGTAAGATCATCATCGCACTGTAGAACGTGGGGGACAAGCAGGCGCCTGACACAATAAATGCGAGATCGTGGATACCAAAGCGTCAAGAACGTGCTGAAGACAGATGAAGAGACGTTACCACGTGGGAATGCGTTTGGCATGTATCACTTAGGGTTGTGCTACTAAAACCTTACATTTACCTCAGAGCTAATAGAAAGGCTTTAGGGGCCTATTGTGGGGACCCGAGGACCGAGGAAGAATAGAACTGTCGTGACCATCATCCATTCTTCAAGTGGAAGCCCTTTAGCCCAAGGAGTGGGTTCGCCCGAGGATAGGGTGGGAAGAGACAAAATACTTCCTAGAAGTCCTACTGGAGAGAATAGCACTAAGAGAGAGTCAAGGTAGTTGATAGAAGTTTCCTGTGAAAGCTCACCTACTGGCTCTGCATTAAGTGACTAGCAACAGCTTTATCAACTGCATTGATGAGGAAATGACCCCTGAACAGTAGATTCACAGTTAAGAAGCTCCTTTTACCACTTTCAACAGAAGTCTAGTGGGACAAGTGTCCTAAGGAGTGCCTAGAGGATTGTAAATGGAGGACTAAGATGCAAGAAGCTGAGGAGTATATAAAGGAAAGGAACTTCCAGATGAAAGGATCCGAAAAAATCAAGGAAAAGAGATTAGAAATAGAACAGTGAAAGACAAAAAGAAGAAGGACACTACTTATCTTAGCATAAGAATATCGTCATCGGGCGAGCTTGAAAAGATCTTTCAATATATTTAACTTGAACTTCGGTTCATCCCCTTCATGTTTGAATCTTCATACTAAGCTCAACTTGTTTTTATCCACTCTCTCTTAACAAATATCTATTAGTTTGGGCCTAGTGAAGTGGTATGAACTCGACTATTCTAAGTGGGTTTAGGCCGCTAAGTTACAAGATTCAATTCATTTTCTTGTGTAGTAAAATTTTTATGTTACTACTTTTTATTTCCAATTTTTGTTGTTAGTAATATGATTATATGTTTGAAGAATAGATTGTCTAACCAGTTCTTTCTAGATCGTTCATTAGTTTAATTAGTTTATAACCCTTACACTATGAGCAGGTAGTTTTTTTTTTTTTTAAGCAAATTCTTCTTTTTTTAATGGTCAGAATTTGATTCTATTTACTAGACAGACTTTCACTGTAATTAATTTTTGTATTGGTCTTTACGAATCTCGATATTCTCATACCTTATATAGTAGCACCTATACAACATGTTATGAATATTGGGTGTGATTGGGATTTTTTTTTATTGTATCTGTGTATATATACATGATTATACACTAGTCTATATATATATATATATAAAGCTAAGAGAAAATTCAATTGGAATTCAAGTTGGAATTCAATTAAGTCTAATTTTGTGTCACATATCCCATTTAATCTAAGTTTTAAATTTTTGTGCTGAGTGAGTTACTTCAGTGTAAAAATTAGATTTCAATAAGAGTTTAATCTTGCACCACGTGTCTCATCTAATCTAAGTTTTTTTAATATTTGTACCAAATGAGGTAATTTAGTGTAGACACTACAAAAAACGGGGTCTATAGCTGCATTTCAAAAACGCGGCTATAGACCCCAAAAACGCGGCTATAGGCTATAGCTGCGTTTTCTAGAGCCGCGTTTACAACCCAGGCCTAAGCGGCGCAGCAACAGCCCCTGCGGGTCTGTAGCCGCGTTTTTATAACCGCGGCTAAAGGTCAGGCCTAAAGCCACATTTTTAATCACAGCTATAGGCATCGGGTCTATAGCCGCGTTTTTTAAAAACGCGGCTACAGACCCACTTTGAGCTGTGTTTATAACCGCGGCTATAGGTTTTATTAAAAACGAAAAAAAATTCTGGGTTTTTTTTTCCCTAAAAAATTCAAAATTAAGGTTTTTTTAAAAACAAAAAAAACAAATTATGGGTTTTTTTTCCCCCAAAAAATTCAAAATTCAAACGAAAAAAAAAATTCAAAATTAAACACAAACCCAAAAAATTCAAAATCAAACACAAACCCAAAAAGTTTAAAATCAAACACAACATATTCACAATACAAACATACCCAAAAAATTCAAAATCAAACACAGCATACTGTCAATACAAATACAACGTGCTCCAAAATATAACAATACAAACCCATGAATCTTCTCTCATTCAAAAAAACCAACCCAAATTTAACACTAAATTCATTCAAAGAACACAAAAGTACAAGCTCAGAAACACAAGAACAAGCTCAAGAACACAAACTCATTTAAACATAAACACAATATCAGCAACAAAATATCAAAAAAAAACCTCTAGCAAAAGTATAATACCCATAAAAAGAGTAGAAAATTTTTACCTTGAATAGTAGAGATGAGTGAACCTTTAGTTTTTCTTATGGTGGTGTGGAGTGTACCGGTGGGACACTGAGGGAGAGGAGTGTGTGCGCGTTGTGTTGAAAGAAAAAAAAAAGGAAAGAAAGAAATAAAGAAAAGAAGAAGTAGCAGCAAAGAAACAAAGAAAAAAAAAAGTGTTGTGCTGGAGTGAAGAAGGAAAAAAAAAAAAAAAGGCCTTGGCATGATTTGCAGATAAGAAATTAAGAGAGAAACCCATGAACTCTTGAGCAAAGAAACCCAAGAAAGAGAGTGTACTAAAGAAGGACCAAAGAAAGAAAAGATAAGAGTGGGGGTAGGTGGGAAAGTGGGGTTCTTTTCTTTTTTTTATTGGTGTTACCTATAGCCGCGTTTTTGAAAACGCGGCTATAGGCTCTTCCTTATATAAAAAAATAAATTATTCGGATGCACAGGCCATCTTATTAAAATATATATATTATTTGGCTAGACCTATAGCCGCATTTTTGAAAACGCGGCTATTGACCCTCCCTTATATAAAAAAATAAATTATTCGAATGCACAGGCCATCTTTTTAAAATATATATATTATTTGGCTAGACCTATAGCCGCGTTTTCAAAAACGCAGCTATAGGTCCTCTATAGGGGAATTTTTTTTTTTTTTTTTAAATATGCACAGGCCATCTTTTTTTTTAAAAAAAAAACATATTATTTGGCTGGACCTATAGCCGCGATTTCAAAAACATGGCTACAGGCCAGGCTCAAAAACGCAGCTCAAGACACCTAAAAACATGGCTTTAGATATAACCTAGGGCCGCCTTTTAAAAAATGCGGCTTAGACATAACCTATGGCCGCGTTTTTTAAAATGCGGCTATAGCCCCGCCTTTATAAAAAAATATTTTGTTCGACTGTACATGCTAGCCTGTTAAAAAATATTATTTGGTTGGACCTATAGCCGCGTTTTTTGAAAACGCGGCTATAGGCCTGATATAAAACGCAGCTCAAGTCATTTACAAACGCGACTTTAGACCTAGCCTATGGCCACGTTTGAAAAACGCGGCTATAGGTTAGGTCTAAAGCCGCGTTTCCTAGAAACGCGGCTATAGGTCAGGTATATCCGCGTTTTTTTATAAACGCGGCTATAGCACGCGTTTTTTGTAGTAAGAAAACAAGAAGTCCAATATAAATATACCATAAAACACATAATCATATAATTAAAAACAATTCAAACTTATAAGTCATTTATGTAACATACTATAACTATGTACGGTCCATTACTATCTAGGTTATATATATAAATATTAAACCATAGTTTATAGAAAATTCAATTAGAATCAAAATTGGATTTGCTTTTGTTAGCTTTCCATACAAATTAAATTGTTTAGAATTTTGTTATTATTTTTTCTAGCTCTAAACTAATGAATATATTTTTTATATATTTGTATTCAGATATTTGTATACGAATATATTAAACACAACAAACTGTAATTGAGCTGAATAATCTCATACACCTATCTCCATTTAATTTAAGAGATATTATTTGGCCAATTTATTATTTTACTTTGTGTTGTATTTAGTAGACTTTTACAAATAATAATTGTGAATTGATATTGTATATGTAAATCCAATAGTGATTTTCAAAATTATATACGTAATTACAATGTAATGAGAAATTTAGCGTAACCAATACCATGAAAATTACAAGAAAAAACTATTTTAGTACCTCCAAATGTACTAGTCAAATCATGTCCTTTATTTTAATAATCCAAGCTAATATCAATAGCACCACTACGATTCTTCATTCCCATGCATAAGCATGGGTTAGTTAAGTTAAAGATAATATCATTCTCTAGAATCACTTCAAATTTTATATACAAAAATTGTTATTAGAGGTCGAGTCTTGTTGCAATGACAAGTTACTTCACTAAAATTGACTGGTTGCAGGTTTGAGTTTGGAAATCAAACACTCTAAAAAAATTGGGGGTAAAGTTGTCTACCATCATATCTCTTAGATTTCATAAAAATGGACGTTTTGTGCATTGATTTAAACTTTAAGCATTTTAATTTAATTTAAAATTATTTTGAGAAACAAATTTTAAATTAGATAGACAATACTAAGCTGGAAAAAACTAGATGCACAAAATAGAAAAATAACATTTTCCTAAAAAAACATTATAAGAAAATGCAAATTATAAAATGGTCATGTTAACGGATACCCTTAGAGCAATTGTTAATAAATCATAATAGAAAATTTTTTACCCCACTTTCATGAAAAATATAAAAAGTTATCAACAACATTTATAATTTTATCATTCTCTCAATAAAATATTTCTAAAAATAACTTTTAAAGGCATTGGTTAACATTTCTCATTATAAAACCCAGTCAGATAATGACACGTACCCAGTTGAATGATGACACATGTTCAAAAATTGACACGTGTCACAATCCCAATGGGTCCAATGTCACTAGACACTGGACCTAATCCAAAACCTTATAAAATTGGCCATAATTACTCCCAAATTTTTGTGTGTAGTCTATGGATGGTGGGATTTAGGTCGTTAGTGATAGGCCAAAAACGTATTAACCCCTTGTGATAAATTGATTGATTAATTAGTTAAGTTTATTAATTAATTAAATTAACATGCAAATGCGTGGTAGCACAAACAAATCACCAATAAACTAAATGTAGCGAAAAATAAATTTGACACAGTGATTTGACACAGTGATTTGTCTACGAATGGGGAAAACCTCCAAGACAAAAATCTCACTGGGTGATTTTAAGGTCACCACTCTCGAGAATCCACTATTATCAAAACAAGCAGTTACAAGTAAAGGAATCCCAGTACCTTATACCAACCTATAGTTGAATCATTTCCCTAATACCCAATTGGACTTGTTCTGTAGTGACAATCTCTCCCTTGTATTGCACGGTTCCCAGTACGTAACTAATCAATTGCAGATCCTAGTACGCGACTTCAATCACCAACTTGAGGAAGATGTTGGCTGCAAAGCTCTTCTTCTCTTCAATAGATGAAGATCGTGAGGTTGCTTGGTCACAAAACCCTACTATGTACAAACACAATAGCTTCTTCAAGAATTAGGGCAAAACTAGGTTTCCGATCACACTTGTGGAATTATGCTCTTGTGCAATTATGCTCTCAACTGTGTAACCAGATACGACCCTTAAAATAGTCTTTATATATGTTTAGGGTTGTGAAAAAAGAAAGCTCAAACACATAATCACAGATTGGATGAAAAATAATGCAGAAAAACTGAGTTTCATAAACCTCGACAGATACCCTAACTGTCAAGCCACGGGCTAGAACAGCTCTTTAAATCTCGATAGATGCTAGCTGTCGAGTTTTAATAAACAGCACTTTTCATACTTGAATCTTGGACAAACTTGCATGGCTTCAATACTTGGACTTGAACTCTTATTCCTTGAAGTATTAAACACATCCTAGATCTACTCAATTACAAGTAAAGTGCATTTTGTCAAAGGATTAGTCAATTACATAAAATGTTGACATATGTTTTTAACAACCAATCACATATGTCCTAACAGTTAGAAATCATTCTCCTCCTAGTGACTTGACTCCCAGTTAATCAAGTTCTCTCGAGTTTATCAACTACCTAGGAGAGTGACTGGGTTCAATTAATGCCGATTTGACTTTGGTTAACAACTTTCCAGTCTTATATCACACAATCTTATAAGAGCATTCACACCTGAACTTGCAAATGTCATATGTTGGCCTGTTTAGCATCAAAGCCTCAAAAAACTCTCATTACCCGAACTTGTAAACCCAAAAAAATTTACAATTGTGCTACAATACCGTTGCAAATTTACAACAGTACTGTAGCACAATTGCAAACCGATATAATATATTTTAATCCATACCTTTAAATATTTGACTCTCTCTCTCTTCACAATCTCTGTATCTCTTCTCTCTCGACATTGATGGGTCATGGGTTGTTCATGGGTGCAACGATGGAGATCGGCGTGGGTCGTGGCAGTGCAGCAATGGAGATTGGCTTGGGTCGTGCGTGGTGGTCGGCGTGGTTGATGGGTCTTTC
The DNA here is from genome assembly GCF_040712315.1 of Castanea sativa. Lineage (NCBI taxonomy): Eukaryota > Viridiplantae > Streptophyta > Magnoliopsida > Fagales > Fagaceae > Castanea > Castanea sativa. The sequence continues at coordinate 10,249,917 of NC_134013.1, read as the reverse complement.
TCACGATGGTCGATGGGTCTCATGGCGATCGGCCTAGGGTGGAGGTTTGTTGATGGGTTGTTCGTGGGTTTAGCTAGGTTTTGGGTTTGATGGGTCATGGGTTGTTTGTGGGTGCAGCAATGGAGATCGACGAAGTAGTGCGTGGTGGTTGGCGTGAATCATGGCAAGATCGTGCATGGTGGTTCCAATGGGGTTCATGCAGCGGTGGAGATCCGAGGATTGTTGTGAGTGGGTTTGCTGAAGATCTGTGAGTTGTTGTGAGTTGTGGTTGATCAGTGGGTTTGCTTGTGGTTGAATGAGCGTGCTTTCTATGAGAGAGAAGTGAGAATTTTTTTTTTTTTTTTTATACTAATTTAATGCATAGTATGGTAAAATAAAAGTTGGAATGTTACATGTGTTGTAAAGCGGTATGTATAAATGATAAAGTAGCTTTTGATATGGTAAAATTTTGTAAATTCCAAATGTGAATGCTCTAACCTTGGAGATCATTGGTCTCAGCTTTGGTTTTGAACATGATCTATAAATACATACCTTAAATAAAAACGTAAACTAAATTGAACAAATAAGGGAAAATTTATGCTTTTGTAACTTTTTTTTTTTTTAGAGAGAGAGAGATAATTACAGCATATTGCTAACTCAGCTATAAAGCCTTTGGCTTATACTTTTGTAACCTAAATCGATAGGCTTAGACAAACAATCTCCTCAATAACAATTTCATATTTATTTATGAATTACTCTTTCACATATGAATTTTTTTTTTATTCATTAGGTTTACACAATATTCAATAATTAAGAAGTACCTAGTATTTTGTCAATAAAATTGATATTTTATGAGTATTCAAATTGAAATTTATAAATAATGGTATAGAAAGATTGTGGTATAATAAACACTACGTACAATGCGTGTTCTCCTTTTTTTACAACTAGCTAGTAAATCGCTTTAGTTTTCATATTTGATACCTTTCAAAATTAAATTTTGTCTTAAAAGAAAGCAGAATGAATATTGAACATTTTTATTATACCTACTCATTTGTTTTCCCCAAATATCAGAGGATTAACCCACTTCCCCTTCAAATTCACCATCAAACAATAATCACATTTACAAATTCTAACCGGATCGAAATCAAGTACAATTGCTCCCATTCCCCTCACAACAATTTTTACTTCGTTACATTTTTACCTTTCACTTTTTTACTTTTTTAAACACTTTTTTATTCAAAAGTTGAGTAAAAGTTGCATTTTTAACTCTCAATCTCAGTAATTAAAAACAATTGCATATGGTTAAATAATCTCAATCCATTAGAGCACTAACACTAGGTATTGCATCCAAATTCTATTTTAACACAAAAACTTACTTTTTCTACTTTAATATAGCATTTGACAATACACTCTAGATCAATTGATCTATTTTCATATGCTATTTTTTTTTTCTTTTTTCTATCTCCTTCTCTTCCTCTCAGTCACCCTCTTCCCTTCATCTGATTACATCTCTCACACAAACAAACCCATCAACAAATCAACCACCATTCTCCATCAGTAAACCCACCACCACCTCAGAGACTCAAACTCACAACACATCACCACCACCACCATCAAAACACATCAACAAGGACACCAAATCTAGCAAAACCCACACTGACTCTACCTTGCCACATTCAAACCCACACCGATCTCCACCATGCCACATTGAGTGAGGAAGAGAGAAGAGAAAGACGAGAGACAAAGAAGAGAGCTTTTGAGAGAGGAGAGAGACAAGACTAGATTGACGCTCCGTTTGTTTCGATGGAAAAACTTGTGTAAAGATAGTTTTTCATGTTTTTCCATTGTTTTGTAGCATATAAAATAAATAAATTTAAAAAAAAAGTTAAAGGAAAACTATCTTTTGTCAACATAAAAAGTATGACTTATTTTTAGAGATTGTTTTCCATTAAATGTTTTTAAAAAACGACTCTATCTCACGGCAAGTTAAATAAGGGAAGTTAAGAGATTTTTTTTCAACTCATTTAAATTTGTTACCAAACATTGGAAATAAGATAGTTTTATAGGAAATGCTTCTTAAAAAATTACTAATTTTTTAAAAAACATCATTACTAAAACAAACAGAGTGTAAGAGAATTCACAGGATAGAAGACTAAGAAGAGAGAGAAAGCAACAAAGAAAAAAAGAGAGGCAGATTGAGAAGAAAGAGAGAGACACACTGGAGAGAAGAAAGAAGAAAGAAAATCAGAAAGAGTAGAATTTTTTTTTTTTTTTTTTTTTAACATTTGTGTCCATACCGTTCTAATTTGAAATGGTATTGTTCATCAATGCCAAATTTTTTGATATTTAGAACATTTCGTGTGAAAGTTTTTTTGGTTTTTTTTTTTTTTTTTTTTGAGAGAGTTCAGTTTTTTTGGTATTTAGTTTGCCAAATATTTGGCATAGCATTAACCTAGTACTCTTATAAAATTTATAACCCAATGGTACTTCTCTCAAAAGTTAGGGCTATAAATTCAACCCAGAGATAATGATTCTATGAACCTCAGATACATTTTTTTTTTTTTGGAAAATACACTTCAGTTTTCAACAACGGAACTGCCCCTTCCCAAGATAGATGCCACAGCAAATTGACTAATTGAGCCTTGAGGTTGACACTCGTTTTTTTTCTATGAATCAAAAAATGACTGTCTCAAATCAATTAAGCCACGTGAGAAGGAAAGATTCTACTTGGGAAGTGGGAACGGAGCCTAAACGCATACCAACACAACGTCACAACTCACAACCTGTGAACAGCTGTTTTTCTTAGCAGTTAACAGCATATATATATATATATATATATATATATATATATATATATATGTACTAGATTCTACATTGTTGTGTAGATATTTTGTTCAATTTCTAGAAACCTCATGGATTAATGGGTTGGACCAGCTCGCAACAATGGAGACCCAGCCCTACTCCCACACGTCAAATTACAAAATATAGCTTAAAAAAAAGCATTGGATCATCTGAAATTATTGGAAGCAAGCAAAGTCCAATCTGAATCTAGTATCAGGGTTTGGAATTGTTCAGCTCAACTATATGTGATTGTTCAGCTTAATTATAATTTTTTGTTACGTCCAAGATCTTTTTGTTAACTAATAATATAGATGAGCTCAAAAGAAGGAACAGCAGCACAAAATTTAATTACAATTTGGCAAATTTTAAAAATAGCAATTGATTTGATTCTAAAAGTCTGTTTGGATACCAGTTATTGTTGAAAACTGAAAATTTATTGCTAAAAATACTGTAGTAAAATAATTTTTAAACTATAAATAGTGCCCGTGGGACCCAGTTTTAAAGTTATATTTGTATTTTTCCGTAGTTGCGGTTTTTGTGAACAGTGCACCGGACCCAGGGAAAAACAGGCGTTTGCTATCCAAACCCACACTAAATGTGGAATCCACCCAAAATTCTCATCATCCCAAGAAACCCTAACCCAGCTGCACCTCCACCAGCCAAACCAACACCTGTACACAGCTTGTAAACTAGTTGAGACACAGAATACATTGATATGCAGACACTGACAGACGTGTACAAAAATGCCTATTTGCAATGTATAAACGATAGCTGGACCAAAATTTACCAGAGGCTGAAACATGGCAGTGCAATTGATGGGAGCCTTTAAGGCCCTAATTTCATGGTCGCACACTTAACTCCAAAGTTTCATTGGGATCTCTGAACTTTCCGCAAACCTGCCCTTATCTCCTTCAACAAGTCATTGATCCTGATTCCTTTCCTGCAATAGACAACATAAATTGCATATGGTTAGGATACTCCTCCTAGAAGTGCTAAACTGATAAATAGAAAGATTTACTCAAGAAAGAAAAATTGATCTAGAATACACAGGAAAGGGGGAAAAAAGTTCAGGTAAATCGTAAAAAAGCACAACACTACCGAATATTAAACAGAATTTAGCCATGAGTTTTAACTCAAGGCTCATGGAAGCATATAACTTATCAATAAAAATAATTATACAGAATTCATAATGAGGCAAGACATACAGTTCAAATATTAGGAAGAAGATTTAAAAACAATGTAATGAACTTACAGAACGCTAACTCCTACAACAGCAAGGGGGCGTGGGTAGTCCTCGATTTCTTTATCCTTTTTATCTTTGCTACTAAAGCCCGGAGAAGATACATCTGCATGGCCACCTTCAGTGGTCAGTGATTGAAGAGCATCATCGTCAGAGCCTCTTTCTGGCTCAGAAGGTGCTCCATCACTCCCAATTCTCATTATTTCTTCAGTCAAAGATGGAAGCCTATCCCTTGCCTGAAATAGTAATCGGCTTAAATCTTTTAACTTCAAATAAAACAAAAACCAAAGAGATCCTACGTTTTATATGAATGCATAATAATAGCATTAGGAAAATCAAGATTGATATTAAAAACAGGGCTTCTAAACCAGGAAGAATAACAACAGGCACAGACCTCTGAGAGGTCCATCTTATTTAGCACCACAATGTATGGTCTTTCAAGGTAATCGGGATTGTACATTCGCAATTCCTGCAAAACCCATAAATCCTATAGTTTACACATGAAAGATTAAAAAGATTTTATGCATGAAAGATTAAAAAAGTAACAATAAAGGAATGCAAACATAATAAACTTTTCCATAGGCTTTTCACATTAAAAATCGCAGGGATAGATAATTACAATGTAGAAAACTAAAAAATATCCAGACAACATCATTTTTTCCCTTAAAAAATTGGCAGCTAAGAATCATAATCCTAGTTTTCCACTCAGCTTTACCTTCAACTCAAACCCTAGTCTTAGCAACTCCCTTAAAGAATGACACATAAGAAGGGAAAGACACACAAAAAAGCCCAAAACTACAATTAAAACTAAAACCTAAAATTAAATATGAATGATGAGGATCAACTGAACTAGAGGAGTCTAATCTCACAAGACCCAATTATAATGACCCAAATTATAAAAATGAATCTGGATTTGATCAGTGATGAAGATCAACTTAATACACATCTAATTTAAACCATCATCCATGGCAACAATGTTTATAGCCCAAAATTTCCAAGTAAGCAAGTGGAGTCAACAATGCTATTAGTGAAAATAAATGATTAGTATTGTTACAGAAAGAAACACATACTTCTTTTACTGTTCGATAGTCATTTACAGGGTTTTCAGCAGCTGCATCAACAACATGGACCAATAGCCGTGTCCTCCTCAGGTGCCTCAAGAAATTCCGACCAAGACCCTGAAGGATGATTCAGATTTTAAATTTAGCAAAATTTAGATTTTATAATAAGCAGACATTTGAGATACAAAACACACAGTACCTTCCCTAAATGAGCACCTTCTATAAGACCAGGCAAATCAGCCAATGTTGCTTCAGATGAGTACATCCCTGCCCCTAAACTAGGATCACCATCAAGCCGTCCAAGGTTTGGCATTAATGTTGTGAAAGGATAATCAGCAATATCAGGTTTTGCAAGAGTTATAGCTGCAAGAAGGGTTGACTTTCCAGCATTTGGAAGCCCCTACAACAAGAGCAATTAAACCTCTAGTAATAAAGTCAATAACAGTACCTTACAGAAATAATTAATATACTTTAGCACTCCGCAATTCCAGGCATTTGTACTTAAATACATGCAAAATATAGTTAACTAAATCAATAGGGGAAGGCTACCTTCAAAGCAATAATGAAATGTAAAGAACTTTGTTGGGTTTTCCTTTTTCTTTTCCCCTTGACCTTTCACTTTACCAAAAATTCTACTCCACAATTAATTACACAATTATAATTAAAAATATCTAGATTGTGACACACAAAAATCTCCTTCCCAAAAATTGATAGCAATTACGACATAGGCAACTCATCCCAGAACCAAGAAATATTCCTCAGAAAAAGCTCAAGCCTCTCAAATCAAATGGAAAGCTACATTCAAATTATTCAACATAAATGAAACTTCACAGCCTTCCAGCATGATATTATTGTCCAACTAGACTCCTCACTTCAAAAGAATCTTTAAATGTTGTTAAAATGGATCTCACATTATTAGTAGGCTCAACAGAGTATTATCGACATTCTTCAACCTAAAACAATTGACTGGTTAGACCTTTGAAATGCAGAACATGTTGGTCAAAGACTCAGGGTAAGGCTGAATCATATTAGGTCAATTAGGACAAGGAAAACTGTCTGAAAATCTAAGATCAGGTAGGACACAAACCACTCTGGTTTGACAAATAATGCCAAGCACGTTTTCCCATTTGAGTCATTTTGCCAATTCTTGGTACTACAAGTACTGGACACTAATCCAATGACCTTTTTATCATATACAGACATCATTAAATGTTGAATATCATTAGTTCAAAACTCACATGCATGAGAAGCCAGGATAAAAACATGCATAAATAAATAAAGAGCAATACTTACAACTAAACCAACATCAGCAACGACACGTAGAATCAACTCCAAACTAATCTCCTCCCCAGGTTGACCAAGAACTAAAACCTGCAATATAGTAGAAAATATTTAACATATTTCTATAATAAGGCAGGCATATCTTTCGTAAATTTTGACCGACCATACAAAGTCAAATATAAGTAATGTAGATAAGGTAATATTATACTATTTTTGATAATTCGATAGCTATAATGGGGATGGGGGGTTTGATCCATGGCCGTCTCCATTGGAAACACCAAGAAGTGCCAATTGAGCTAAAAGGCTCTTGGCATGATACTCTACTTGAGCAGGTCCTAGAAACAATAAAAAATGAAAATAAGGAGAAATTACATAAAAGACCCGAAGCTTATGCCATATTTCAAATTAGGTCCTATGACTTTAATTTTGTCAATTAAAGTCCAAAATTTATGCAGTTGTTTCAATTTGAAGCCTCTATCCATCTCTATTATTCATTTTCATTGTTCTAGGCAGTAACGGTCAAAGAAAAGTGGAAAAACATTTATTAAACTCTGCATATCACCTAGGAATTGTTCAAAAATCAATTTGGTAGCCATAAACAGAGAGTAAGATAAAAATATATGCTACGTTGAAAGGACAAAACAATTCAGCCATAAACCTATTTTCCAATCATCTAAACCCTAATCTTCCAAAGTTTCTATTACCTATCAAAATAAAAATAAACCCTTTTTTTATCAGTAAGAAAAGAAACTTTATTAAATCAAAAAAGAAGAAGAAAGGCTGAGGCCAAAGTACACAGGGAGTATACCAAGGACACTTCAAAGGAAAAGAAAAGCAAGAATACATCAAAGAAAAAGAATTAAAAAAAATAGCCCCAAGCTTCAGGAAAGAGCCAAACTGTCCAAAAAGGTCAGAAAGTCTAAACCTGAATAGACATTAGAGCATAACACCTTCGGCCACTCAAACAGAGTACCCAAAATTTCAGATTTCAGTTAAGCATTCAAATATTCTGTTCCTTCAAAAACTCTCAAATTTATTTCCCTCCAAATGGTCCATAAAAGACAAGCCAGAATAGCTCCCCACAAAGTAAAATAAGTCTTTTTACCACACAGTCCAGACCAAATAATGAGCAGGTCTGGCAGTTTCGGCATCACCCAAGTGAGACCCAAAAGAGAGAATAAAAACCCATAATCCAGGTGCCACGCCACAATGCAAAAATAAATTATCAATATCCTTACTTATAAAAAAAAAAAAAATGATCAATATCCTCCCCATCAAATCTACACATAACAGACCAATTCAAAATTATCAAAACCCCTTTTCTGCAGGTTTTCAGTTGTTAAGATCTTCTCTTTCACAGTGGACCAAATGAAGAAACCAATTCAAGGAAGAACTCTCACATGCCACACCGTCCTCCAAGGAAAGAATGCATCCCCACCTCTCCTCAAAAGCTGATAATAAGAACTCATTGAAAATCCTGGAGACTTAGAAGGATTCCAAATTAGTCTATCCTACTGAGGAAAATTAATCCTTACAGTATATAACTCCATTAGAAATAAGTCCATAGACTCTAGCTCCCAATCATTAAGAGGCTGAGTGAATGTAGGATTCCAATGGATACAAGCATTGGAACCATCCAATATTCAGCTACAAAAACCTCTTGATTTCTGGAAATTTCAAAAAGGTCCAGGAATCTGTCCAAAAAGGAATCATGGCCCTGGCAGCTATCCAACCAAAACTGAATCTTATGACCTGTTCCCAATTCAAAAGAGATGTTTTGCAGAAGTTCAGGCCAACCCTTGCTTATATACCTCCACAAACTAACACCGTAGGGCCCTCCCACCAAATCAGTACACCAGCCACCCCTAGAAATACCATATTTTATCCCTGTAATTTCCTCCAAAAAGCATCAGTTTCCACCCCAAACCACCACAACCATTTGCCTAGTAAATCTTGGTTAAACGCTACAAGCTTTTTAATCCCCAAACCACCCCAATTAACAGGAAGACAGAGACTCCCACTTAACCAGGTGAAATTTATTCTCCTCACCCAAACCACCCCAAAGGAAATCCCTTTGAATTTTTTCCATACAATTGGCAACCAGAAATGGAAAAAAGAGACATAAAATAAGTAGGGAGACTAGAGAGTGTACTTTTAATGTGGGTTAACCTTCTACCTTTCAACAAATAAATCTTCTTCCAACTAGCAATCCATTTCTCCATCCTTTCTAGAAGTCCATCCTAAATAGCTCTACTTTTGAAACTGGCTCCTAGAGGGAGCCCTATATATTTCATTGGCAGGGTAGAAGTTTTACACCCCAGATTTTCAGTTAAATCTTCCATGTTTGGACCTTCCCCACTAGGACCATCTCAGACTTTCCCAAACTAATCCTCAATCCAGAAACAGCCTCGAATTGCAGTAAGGTACAACAAAGATACCTTAATTGATTCTGATTAGCATCACACATAATAAGAGTATCATCCGCATAAAATAAATGTGTAATATTATGAACCCTGCCATGACCATTTACAGAGAAACCATTTAAAAAATCCCCCACTGGCTGCCCTTGAATTCATAAGACTCAAAGCTTCCATCACAAAATCAAACAATAGAGGAGATAGAGGATCAGCCTGACACAAACCCGTGAACTTTTGAAAAAAAAAACACAGGCTCACCATTCACCAAAACAGAAAATCTTATTGTGGAAATGCAAGCTTGAATCCACTTCCTCCATTTGGCCCCAAACCCACACCTACTCAGTACATATAATAAAAAATCCCAATTCACACTGTCATATGCTTTTTCCAGATCAAGTTTACAAATAACCCCTGGTGTCCCTTCCCTCAACCTGCTGCCCAAACACTCATTTGCTATCAAAACTGAATCCAAAATTTGCCTACCATGAAGAAAAACATTCTGAGTAATTGCAATAAGATTCCCCGTAACCTGCCTCAATCTGTTTGCAAGGACTTTAGCAAGAATTTTATATACACTTCCAACTAGACTTATAGGTCTGAAGTCCTTAACATTTACTGCCCCTATTTTTTTAGGGATAAGAGCAATAAAAGATGCATTCAAACTTTTTTCAAACCCCAATCTTCCTAAGTTTACATGAGCTAGAGCTCATTGGTAAGGCATTCCACTTACATGGTACAGATTTATGGTTATTGAAGATGTTAGTTTGTTTTCAAGGAAAGAAAAGCATGGTTTTTTGCTGTTATCATGGGGCCACAGTCAACATTACCATATCTGATATATATTGGACTTGAAAAGTAGAGCATGGAGATGCAGAGAGATAAATTAACAGGTTATTTATATGCAAAGTAAAAAGATACTTCGTCAGGTAAACACAAATTTATCACATATGCGTACACTAGAATTCTACCATCTTTTTCCTTTTTAAAAAAACTAAATTAAACCAAGTCTTCAACATTTCATACACCATCACTGTGCTTAGAAGATAACAAAAGAAATTAAATGATAGATCTTTCTCTAACACTCCCTCCAAATTCCTGCTTCCTTTAATTCAGAACAATGCCAAAACTAGAATAAACACATGCAAATCAATGTGATTACTTAACCCAATTTGACAGGAATTCTGAGATAGTTGATTGAAAAAGTTGAGGAACACTAGAGAATCCATATATGGTTTCATCCACCTATAAGGCATTGAACTTGCAAGAAGATCAATTAATCATTCCTCGGGCAAGAAAATTTTAGATTAGATTCTCCCAAAAATGGCAGTAAAGGACAAAGAAGAAAAAGAAAAATTGAGCTTGAACATGCCTCAGTGGAAATGTCTTACACAAAATTTTCAAACTTAATATACTAGATAAAAGGTTAAGAGCACCATGTTTACCTTATCACTATCATCTCTCATCACATTTGTAGTCAAAGCCATTAACTTTTTCCTTCGATGCTCTGGCATTTCTAACAAGCTAATCTGGGGGGAGAAGAGGGGGAAAACACTTAGATGTAAATGACATGTTAATATTTATCCAAAAAAATATGTAACTGACATTAATATTAAGCATACAAGTTAAAATATGTTCTTCAAAACAACCCTCTGACAATAAATAAAGTTGCCTTGAAAAGAACATGCATGCAAAGTTTTAAATTCTCAGGCCTATTGTTCAAACTCCTTGAATTCCCAAGAAACTGAAACTTTACCATGATACCATCTCAGACCAGAATGACTTAACAACAAAGAACAGTGTAACTTAAGAGAATGAAAGAAAGAAAGAGACAGCAAATATGTCACATGTATCACTTAGGTAATAAAAAATTAAAAAGTCAAAAATGCTATAAAAATTTAGACTTAGTGTGCGTTTGGCATGGATGAAATTTGCCAGCTTATTTTATGGGTCCTACTGTATTTTTGTTACAACTTATTTTATGGATGAAATATGTCACAACTTATTTTTGTTACTATTTATGGGTCCTACTGTATTTTTTGATACTATTCATGAGTCTTACTGTACTACTTCAATTAACTTTTACCTTTATCTACTATACTTTTAGCAAAAAGTTTTCAATTTCAGCAAAATAAGCAGATCCCAAACAGACTCTTAGACCAAAAGTAAAAAAGTAAATAAATAAATAAAAACTAAAAAAATCATTAACTTAGGGTAGAAATAAAGCATTTCCTTACCCCTCCTTGTCCACCTCTTGCAACAAGGATTTCATCACCTGGACGCGCTAGATCAGCCAACAACTTCCCCCGTTTACGTTTCACAACCGTACCTGTCACATTAGCCCAGATAATAAGAGAATACACATAGAAGTAGCTACTTTTTTAAGAATGTGTAAATGAGCATCGATCATCCCATCAAATTCACATCCCTGTTTGATCGGGAAATAAAGAAGGCAGGGGAGGACACTGCTTACATAATCAGATTTAATGTTGGATAGCTCCACTATGATTCCCATTTTTTACATATGCCAAACATCTTTGACAAAATTAACAACATAACATACAAACCTAAAGGCACAGGTATACGCAAAGTTGGTGAAGCAAGTCCATTACGCAATTGTGAAGTCAAAACACCCATTGCATCAACATTTCCACCTCGCTTTGCATTAAACCGGCCTTTCTTGTGAAATTCCAATAATGAATCCTTTCCTTCATCTGCATATATTACTACATCTCCTCCATGCCCACCCATAGGAAGTATAAGTGAGCCATCAAAGTCCCTTTTATACGCACTTTTCTTCCACATCTTCTCCTTGTCCTGTTTTCCTTGAGGCTTAGCAGCTCTTGGGTTAGGCATGTTAAGAACAGCACCATGGCCTCCATCTCCCGCACGGACTGTGATGATAACCTGATCAAAATACTTGTGGGGTTCCTTTATTAAAGTATCAGGGCTTGAGGAAGGAGACTCATTCACCCGAGCAAGTCTGCACTTAATTGTGTAATGTACAAAATTTTCATAATTGCTTCTGCGCCGACCATGCCTATAGATAAGACTGCTGTGGGATGTATTACTGCAATAAGAAGACACGAACAATAAAGCAAAAGATGATGTATAAGAATTCCCAACAATGTACTCAATTTTAGAAATGAAGGATTTCAATGGAAATAACTATGTTCTCACATACATTCACGAATTTAACACAGCTATTGTTTTGTGAAGATAAACTGAAAGGCACTTTTCTTTGTTATGTTTCAGTTTCAGTGTCAAATAGCTTCAGAAAAATCCATACACAGTGAAAATGTAATTGAAACATATCCCCATTACTATTTATCAGCATGGTATATATCACAAGAAATTTACACAAACGGTTAGAAACAGAAAATCAGTTGCCATCAGCGAGGTGTGTCTGGATGTACGATTAAATATAATTGGCTTCATCATGTTTTGTTTAGCATTAGGAATGTGAATTACTACTCTAGAACAACATAAGCCATCAACACGCCAAATACAAATCTGCCCTGAATCAGATGATTTTGAAATTCCTAATCATGTAACCAAACTTTAGATCCCTAAAGCGAACCTCAGCAATATGACCAGCCACTCTAATCACAGAAACGATCTTTGATTACTTTGGTGGCTTTCTCATCACCAAAAAAAAAAAAAAGTTAAATTAGTAAAATCCATGTTCATAATTTGAGAAAGAGTCTACACAATCAACGGTTCCTTCTATAGAAACCTAAAATGAAAAGATAAACCCTAGTGCTTGGTTTGACCACCTCAACTCAGAGAACTTGTAAGATTTCCGTCGCATTAAAAATTTCCTATAATCTCTCAGCGACCAACCAAACTTTAATTCCAGCACCATCGCAATGCTGCGAAGGGTTAGGCTAAGAAAAACGAAACAGAGGAGCCAGTTTTAACTAAACCAAATTACATTTCTTGCCTGCAGTTTTTCTACGCTACCAAACGCAACGTTATTCTTTTTTCTTTTTTTTCCAACTAAAAAAAAAAGGAGTAAATGGAATAATAATACCTTTGGGGGAGTATTGGAGAAGAGAGAATGGCACTGTTATTAAAGTGGAGGTTGAGATTCGATGGTAGAGAAAGCATTATCCGTAAAACTCTCAAAGAGTAGAGTAAGCACAGTCTGTGTGAGAGAGAAAGTGACCGAGCAGCTGGTATACGGTGACCGTTTTATGACAACTCTGATACGGTACCGCACCGCTGTCTGGCATTTTTTGCCAAATATAACATAATTCTTGGAATAATTTAGTGTGCCTTTGGCATCACTTATTTTTAAGCTTATTTTTATACTTTTTTATATTATTTATAAGTTTTTATATTATTTCAACTAACTTTTGTCTATAATACTTTTAATAAAAAGTTTTCAGTTTCAACAAAATAAAGATCTCAAATAGACCCTTCGGATAAAAAGCCAGCCCAAATTATTTTATTGTATTCCATTTTTCTGAAATTTGAGTTTGTAAGAGCATCCACATCTATTATTTCAATTCTATCTTATTTTACCATCTCAAAAAATCACTTTTTCAATTATACAATATCATTTTCCACTACATCCAACATCCAAACTTCTATTTTACCATTCTACTCATTAAAATAATATATTTACACATTAAAATATATAACCAACAAAATGCATCTCAGAAAAACCTTGTTCCAAAAAACAAAAACCCAGAAATCCACCTTGCCGCCACCACGCCACCGGCCAGCAACCACCACCACAACCAAACTCCCCACCAACAAAAACCACAAGAAACAACCACCAAGAGGAAAAGAAACACAAAAAATTGCCAAAAACCACCACCACCGATCGAGAAAATTGCCAAAAAATTGCCAAGAAACACAAGAAATTGCCAGAAACACACTAAGAGAAAAAACCACTTCAAACCCACGAGGAAATCACTTCAAACCCACCACGCTGACTCGCCAATCTCCACAAGCCACTGATCAGTAAACCTAAGCCACCGATCAGCAAACCCACGCCGCCGATTTGAAACCCAGGTTGTCGAAACCCACGCCACCGATCTCCACAAGCCACTGATTTAAAACCCACGTTATCACCGATCAGCAAACCCACGCCACCAATCTCCACAAGCCACTGATCTCCACAAGCCATCGATCAGAAACCCACGCCACCGATCTTCACAATCCGTCGATTTGAAACCCACGCCATCACCGATCAGCAAATGCCATCACCGCCACGCCTTCGTCGGACCTTGTTTCGGCCAACAGCGAGTCAAAGAGTGAGAGAGGGTAGATGAGAAAACAGGAAGAGTGAGTTGAGAAAGAAAGAAGGCTTCTCAGCCCAGAGAAAAGAGAAAGAAAAGACAGAGGAGAGAGAGACAAAGAATAAAAACGATTAAAAAATTTATACCATAGTGCTATAGTGCATTCTACTTGTAGAATGACACTGTAACAATATTGTAAAATTTTTTACAATTGAAACATTTTACAAGATTCGATGGAGCCACTTTTTTGGCTGAAAATGGAAAAAATGGCTTGGCATTGGCATATACCATGATCAATGTGAATGCTCTAACTCGAGTTTCAAGCATTATGTTTAATCAAATTGTCATAATGCTTGAAATTCGAGTTTAATAAACTTTGATCAAAAACTTTGATTTTATTAAATTGTCAAACTTTAATAAGATGTTATTTAGCATTTTTTTTTTTATAAAAAAAATAGCATTTTTTTTTAAATTATGCTATTTAGCAAAATTTTCCCCACTTTTTTAGCTATCATTCTACATTTTTGTAGTGGATACGGTCTGTTAGTCTCAAATAACGTCTAGCTTCTTCTTTTTTAATTCAATAATTACAACTAACCTTGGCAATTTACTAGAGTCAGTTTGAACTTGGCAATTTAATAAACGATCAAACTAGGCAAAAAAAAGTTTGACCCTTTATTAGAGTGAGTTAAAAAGTGAGTATGGTATATTAAGCTTCACAATTCAATTTTCATAATAAAAAAATAAGGATTTTTCAATTCAATAAATACATGTGATTTCCAGTTAGTTCAACTGGAAAAAAATTTTATGCTTAAATAAGAGATCTGGTCTGGAGTTCAATCTTTGCCTACACCAAAAACCGATTGTAGTCTTGGTCTAATGATAAAAGGCATTATCAAGGACAGACACCATAGGTTGAAATACTCTCTAAAAAAAATTCAATAAATACATGTTTGTATTAAATTAATTGTTCTTGGAAATGAAACATCTTTGATACCATAGCAAAAATAAGAAGACCTTTTGGTGTTGGCATCTCAACGGGTGAACTGTGGGCAATTTCCTGTCAAACGGGTGTGAGAAATGTGTGCCAAATCCAACAGTGAACTAGTATATAATTATAAATTTTTAATTATTTTTTCAAACTTACCCTTAATTTATTCTATCAGGTGTTGAAAGGATTAGAAATAATTACACCTTTTGGATTTAAAGTATCTACATATAACATATGTTCATCTCAACAAAATAAATAAATAAATAAAAGTGAGCTATATATCGTATTGCTTCCTGGCAAGAAGGGAAGGCGCTATGCTTTGAGGGACACAAGTAATGTTAGAAGCTAAGACCTTGTATCTGAATTGGCACCTCTCCATACATAAAATATTTGGGGGTCTAAAAGGAGAAAAAGAGTTCGAGCTGCGAACTTAACCGCATATTGTAACTATCTCAAAAAAACAAAAAAAAGTAATGTTAGAATGTGAGTCATAATTATAAAGATAATTGCAGCTTATTAATATGATTATTATACCCAGAAGTTAATCAGTACCTTGAAATTATCAGTATCAATTTCACACTTTACACTACCACACCTTTGAAGTAATCAATGTATTGCAACAAATATCAATTTAATCCAAGACATGCTAAAACATCAAGACAAAATCACCCAAGAAAAAATGCTCAAGAATCTGCTTCAAGGTCAGACTCCCAACTCTGCTTCATCACAGTATGTTCACTAAGCACAGCAAATTGCAACTTTGCATTAAACAGTAGAACTAAGATTAATAGGGTACATCAACTCAAAGCCTGCCTGGCGTGAATAAATCCCAATATCTAATGTTTGTATAAGCAAGGCAGTATGTACAAGCCACACACGTGGATCAACTCAGTTGCACTAATTTGCAAGCATTCATGGTTTTCACTACGGCAACTTAAAGAGTATGGGCAATTGGGCACGCCTCACTGAAAGAAGGAATAAAAACACGTGAGAGCCTGCTAACTGTGTTTTACATATGAGCAAGCAGTGATGACTCCTTTCTAACCCCAAACCTTATATCAAACCCATATTAGGCATCGAAAGCTATATCTGAATACACCTTGATCAACCATTAGCCAGCAAAGCTTCAAACACTTCATGCATTTAGCTTTTAAGAAAATCCTCTAAGGAAAATGGTGCATGTGTATCCTACAAAACCACAATAAAATGAGTAAATATTACTTCTGGTCATTCATGTTTTCATGGGCAGTACATGGCTTCCTTGTTTATCAAGCTGGTCCACTCTAGGCCACTACTTAATTGAGATGGATGTAAAATAACTCCAGGCATTCATCCTTCATGCCTAAGAAAATCGAGTGAGTTAAATATTAAGGAATTCACCATCAAAAACAAGCGCCACTCATTCTGCTTAAATTCTTTTGAAATATATTTATGCTGAACAAAAAAAAAAAGAACTACTATTTTTTCTTGGTAAAGTAGGATATAAAAGTATAAAATGTGTATATATAATTGACTAATTAAGTTTCACTTTTCCTCTTTCCAAGATATAACAAGGGTAAACTATAGTGGAAGCAACTCAAGATATATATATCTTGAGTTGGGGAAACTCAAGATTAATAAATATGTGAGTGAAAATTAGCCAAAATATGCAGCCCTCCAGGATTCCAGAATGGAAATTCCTTAACTACATCTTACCTTGCCAAGCTCTTGACTTAAGCACTGTCTAACTACTGTTGTCTGTTGTATCAGCCTTTCCATTGCTGTGTAGCTGGGCAGATTCATGTGTTCTGACAGCATTAATAGTTAGCCATGACAAAGCATTAACCAAAGTATCAGATCTCACACATAATAAACAATTTATATAAAGTTAGGAAATGATCTCATGCTAAAAAAACATAAATCTAAAAAGAATTCTTAAAAAACAGTAGGCAGAAGCACATAGGAAATCAAGTAACAAACCAAGAATTGCCCGATTCAAACTTTCAGCAATTTTCTGCCGATGCTCCAAGCCAAGCAGATAAAACGTTGGGGATTTATCTGGCTCTTCATATGCAAGAAGGGCCATAAAGTCCTGCATCAATAACAAATTTCTCTTCATTCTGATGAAAAAACAGATAAAGGAAATGCATCAGAGATTAAACATACCTCAAGTCTTTCAACATATTTCGGCACCTTCCCAAAATGAGCCAACTTAGCCTGAGCAAATTCCAAAGCTTCTGAGCTGGCAAGGAAACAAAAATTAAAAAAAAAAATTTGAAATGTGTATCTCACTCTCTTGGAAATATTGTTACTACTTTGCATACCATTTTCTAGAGCGGACAAGTTCACCAAAATGAATGCTCAATAGATCAAAATACAATTCCTCATTCTTCTCCAGCAAGTCATGTGCCAGCTGATTTGTCAGCTCAATGGCCTTAAGTGCATTTCCATCCAGGGCAAAATTAAAAATTCCTGAGCATAAACCATAAAATTAGAAGCATCATCAACCAAGTATTAATAGATAGATAGATAGATAGATAGATATATATATATATATATATATTTTTTTTTTTTTTTTAATTTTTTGATAAGTAAGAAAGATGTGTATTCAAAAAACTACTTTATGCAAAGAAGCACAAAGCATATCAAAGATTACAAAAAAAGAGAGAAAAGCAAAAACAAAGGAAAAAAAACTAATTACAAAGAAAAAAAGAGCTAAGGAACTAAGGGAGTGATTCACTAGATGTGAGTCCCCAATTCTAAGACCAATCAAAAAGGGAACTAGAAAAAAGAGCAAGCAACTGGTCATCGGATCTATCTAAGTCCTCAAAAGTCCACCGGTTGCATTCCCTCCAAATGCACCACATCAAACACGATGGAGCTAAATTCCAAATGTTAGATAAATGCTTCCCCAACCAATTCCACCAACCAAAAAGGAAATCTGTAACCGATCTTGAGAGAACCCATGAAATCCAAAAAGTGCTAGAGACAAAACTCCACAAACAATGAGCCTTCCCACAATGTAGCAACAAAATGATCCATTGTCTCCCCACAACAACGACACATGATACACCAATCAACAAAATCAAGACCCCTACTCCGCAAATTATCACTCGTGAGAATCCTATATCACCCGAGTATTCAGTAGATACAACATTATAAAATAAAATATTGATGAATATAATAACAAATAAGAAAAAGGAATATGATGACCAGGAAGATCGTAATTTTTTTCCTCTACCGTTAATCCAAAGGATGTGTTGCCACAAATGTTTGACCAAAATAAATAAGATTTTGAGCAGATTGATCAGCAAGACATTCAGCCACATGTATAAACATATATTCACAACTACTTGGAAGGGTAAGTAACATCTGACTCTCTGAGACATTGTTTCAGTTTGGCATCCACTAACACCCATATGCATGTCATACAACCAACTTTGAAGCACTCTAAACGACTGAACTCTCAATCATGTGAAGACCAAAACAAGAAATTTGCAGTCACTCAGAAGGGTAAGTAATGTCAGGCAGTGATTCTGTTTTGGGTGTCACATGCTCCACAATGCAAGTCAAACCACCACCTGTGAAGCCACCTAAACTACTTTCATCAAATACATATATGTAAATACAAAAACATGTCATCATAGAAGCACCTCTCAAAACTAATAGAAAATTCAGTAAAAGAATTGCTTCATGCAAGAAATAATTACAAAGGTGTGCTCTGACAGTGAATAACCCATTGTACAACACTATAAGTGAGAAACTTTAAAGCAATCCTACTTTCCCTACCAAAATTAAATAATTCAATTACTTTTTCTTTTCTCCATGCCCTCAAGATAATCATCAGGCTGCTTCATCCCAGTGCAAGCAATGAATGACTCCATGGTATCATTAAAGCAATTATGGACAAGATATGATAGAACAACATTGTGGATGTCATTTTCGTTGATACCCTGTCAATGATACAAAAACAAACCCCCAAAATTATAAAAGAAAAAGCCCAATTGACGAAGAAATGAATAATCAAAATTTTTTTTTTTTTGAGGTTTTGTTTTAAGGAGGAAATATCACAAGATCATAAAATCGTAATCCTAGAAGGAAACCAATAGAAGACCTTGAGACAAACATGCAGACAAGAGGTCTATATCCTCACCAGTAACTGAAGATCCAGTGTGACTTCAGAAGCATCTATTGCATTTTGGAGAAGGTGGATCCCACATTGACAAATGCTTGTGAAGTACACTGGAAACCTCCAATGACTAGTGAGAATCCAAATCCAAAGGCAAGACCCCAGAACCACCCAAATCGCATGTACGCTCAATTTTGTTACAGGGAACATTAATAATAATAATAATAATATTAATAATTTAAAAAGAAAAGTTGTCTATAAATGCTGCTATCACATTATGTATCTTTAAAATTGCATCTTCATTAAAATTACAGTGTCTTATAGAGCTACAAGTCTAACACAAAACAAACATGACATGCACAGCCTGCATTTTCTGTAAAAGCTGCACCCCGTACCAAGCTTCTAGCTAAGCATGCACACACACAAGATTGACATAACATAAAGAGCAGAAGTTATGATCCCAGTGATAAAAACATGCATCTGTCCTGACCCAGAAAATATATCAGACGACTAGAAAAAAATCCCAATAGTAAAAAGCAGTTTGTAAACAATTAGCACCACCCACTTCCCAACTTATATGCAGCAACCAATGTAATATGGACTCATATATGCTTTGTATGGCACAAGTAAAAATCAAGTTGTCGCATTCATATGATTTTTAAAGAATTTCCACCATTTTGGAGTCTCATGCAGTCATTCCTTTACCATGTAGTATTGTAATCACAAAAAAAAGGGGCAAAGGGAGAGACGGGTCTTGGTCAGATCAACTACAAAAAGCATGTTTACCCCCAAGGCAATGCCCTTCCAGATGAACATCAATCCCCCAAAATAAACTAAAACTTAAGGCAAAAGTAACAATCATCCAATATCGCAAAGACCTCCACTGTGGATGCTTGAATAGAGTCTATAGACACATTGCATACTTCATAAAATTGATGATTCCCATAAGACATTAATTTGGTCCAAATCATAACAAAACATCATCATCTAATGCCAATCGCTACAGAGTTAAAAACTCCATACCAAACAAACCTTTGTCCTTTATCAATTCAATTACAATGTGGAACACAATTAACACATTTTACATCTCTAGATAATGTTTCACACAAAAATTCGTTAAAAAAAAAAACATGACTGAAAATAGAGAACAGAACTCGGCACATGTAGAATATCCTCGTAGGTATTAAATCGATGGTATGATAACGACAAAGAGACAAATTAAATTTAGGGTTTCGATGATTAATACCAAAAAAAGAAAAAAAAAATGGGTCTAACATAATGAAAAGTAAATGCGATTTAGAGAGACTCACAACGAGGTCGTAGTGACAAGGATCAACGTCCATGGTTGTCGAGAACCGAGAGAGTGGGCTCTGAAAATTGAGAGACAGCGTGGACTGAGTTTTTTGTGCTTCTGAATAAGAATCGAGGTCTCAGTCTCTCTTGCTGTGTTATATAACTATGTCGATAGATGCGTATATATACATACCTTCGATCGTAATAGGTACACAGTTGAGAGAGAGAGAGAGAGAGTACGTAACCTCTAGTTATTAGTATTTTTGTGAATTGTGATTGCGAAAACACGTGTGAGACTTTTAATTCTGAATTTATGATTCTGCTGCCTCCAGCAATGACAGATCTAGAGAATCAAGGAAGACACTCTCGCGGTAAATCAGTCAGACACAGCCTGGTTTAGTAACGTGTTTATATTAAAAAAAATTTAAAAAAAATAAAAAATATACTGTTATTTAAAAACTGAAAACATATATAATCATAAATTTACGTAAAAATAATTTATTAAAATTTTTAATAATTTTATATAAAAAATAAGTAATTTTTACAATAATTGTATTACCCACTTTATAGTTGTGCAATTATATTTTTTAGGATGAATTTGATAGTTACAATAAAAACCAATTAGTGTATTTTCAAATGAAATATTTACAGGAGTTATAAGACTTTTGGCATAAGTGTTTAAAGTACAAACTCTAAATTCTTTTTTTTCTTTTTTTGTTGAGAAAAATGCTTTAAATGCTTTTATTCTTTTTGATAATGATGTTTTGAATACTACAAATTTTATTATATAAACTTTACATGTATCAATTTTTTTTGTTGCTAAATACAAACTAACATATCAATTTGTAAACACAATACGAAAAAAAAAAAAAAGTAATTAAAAAATGAAAATGTAGTATTATTTTATGTGTAAATTGTTAACAATATAAAGTGCGAGTTTTAAATAACACACAAAAACCCTAAGCCCCAAAAGTTAAGTGGTGACAAAGAAATGACAAATAGGAATTATGAATGACTCCAAATACCGTAACAAGATTTTGCAAAAAAAAAAAAAAAAAGTAGGAGGAAAAACTTTTTTTTTATATAATTTAGGGTAAACTACTTATTTGGTCTCTATCCTATAGACCATATTTCAATTTGATCCCCAACCTTTCAATTGTGTCAATTTAGTCCATAACCTTTTAGTACTGTGTCAATTTAGTCCCTATAGTTATCTTTTGGATGAAAATTGATGACGTGTCTAATAGCCAAATTAAAAAATTAGTTTCCGTTGATATGACAATAAACTAAAATTTTATTTTTGCCGTTTGTCATGTAAGCAATTTTCATCTAATATATAATGGCAATGACTAAATTGACATAACATTAAAAGGTTAGGGACCAAATTGACACAATTAAAAGGTTAAGGACCAAATTAAAATATGGTGTAAAAATTAGAGACTAAATATGTAATTTATCCTATAATTTATCATCCTTAATTTGTGTTTGCATTTAACTGAATGTTACAACAAAATGGATATGCCTTATCTCATAAAAAGTGAATCTAATAAAGGTGACGGAACCGCTTATCTACAAAATTCAAAAGATCAACTTTTTCCTTTAATTTTTCCAGTTTATTAGTTTATGTATAATATTTTGAGGTCTTTTTTTTTTTAATGATATAATTGTAAGTGCACAATTGCACCTGGCCCCAAGAACAGTTACGGGCTCAGGCCCAACGAGCCTTAAACAATGTAATTTGTAGAGTGTGGGCTTGAAACCCAGGTTAGAAGTGTTTGAGGATTAAATGGCAAGCCAAAGATTATAAACACTTAAAAACAACAAAGAATACTATAAGTCAATCTGCTCGAACATAAGCCGAGAACTGTTCTTATATTATTTCTCTCTCTTTTTCTCTTTCCTTTAGGTTACAAAGAGGGGATCCCTTTTTTCTGTCTTAGATTGCTCTTTAAATACTACTCTTTTGAATAATTTGTACACGTGTTGCCTCACCTCCCCCTTAGCCTAGATATTTCTTTTCTCAGTGCCTTTGAATAGTAACCAGAAGTTTCTCTTTCACTGTTCAGGTGTCACTTCCCCATAAATGCGGCCAGGGTGGTAGGTGCAGGGTCTTTAATGTGGAGGTGGCAGCCTTTATCTTTGACATTTCTTCAACACCAGTGCTTCTGGGGCATTCTAGGGTTTCCCCCTTTTAACCATTGGCCTTAACCGTGTCATCTCCTAATCTTTACTACAAAATCCCGAGTTCTTCGGTGTCCATCCGAGGGTAAGTTCACCCTCGGCTGGATCCTCGGATCCTCGGCGTATGGGCCGACCCATAGTACTAACAAATTCTAAACCCAGGAGCAGGTCGGCCTTCCTTAACACGGCCCAAAAGGCCCACATTCTCATCAGGATCCTTTTGCCCCCCACAATAATCATATTTAATAAATTTTCAGCAAAAAGTCAAATAAAGTAGTAGCAAACGGATTCGTTACTCAAATTTGAATCTTTGTTCTCTGAATTTGAATCATCTTGATTGTTCTTTGGCTAATTGGTTGGCTGGCTTCTTTTTCTTAATACATCCCCCCTAAATGAAGAAAATTATAAAGATGTGCCTTAAGTCTTAGCATATTATTTGTTATATTTGGTTGCTGTGAGTAAAAAAATTGCGATTATTCACAATCACAGAAAAGGGTGAAAAAACAGATTGCTTCTACGTTTCACATCATAACATCAATCATCTTTGTTATAGTTGGAACTCGGAAGCATGCTCAATGAAGGATTTCTATACACATTTTTTCAAAGAATAAAATGCACTTATTATATATAGAGAGACAGAGAGAGACAGAGACAGAGACAGAGACAGAGTTTGACTCTATTTTTAAAACAATTTACAAAAATATTACTAGCACCTTAACCAATGTTCTCAAGACATTTTAAAAAAAAAATAAAAAAATAAAAAACAATCACATTCTCCCTTCTTACAATACAACTAGGAATTTAATACTAGCATTATTATTATTATTATTATTTTGGATAGGATTACTAGTATCATTTATAATCGGTCAGGTACCTCCAAAATTTCTTAAGACACTTCCCTATAAGAAAGGCCAAGTTTCACAGCCTCTTGGGCTGCCCACATTTCTAGGCAGCAGGCACATCCCCAAACCCAATCAATTTCCAAACAAACAAACATTCCAAAAACCCCAAATCACCCTCTCCCCTCTAAAAAAAAAAAAAAATGAACCTCCTTTCTTCTTCCTTTCTCTTCACTTTTCTTCTTTTCCAACGCCTCACTTTCTCTTCCCCTTCACACACCACCTCTGAGTTTTTCGACACCTGGTGCAAACAACATGGCAAAACTTACTCCTCAGAAGCTGAAAAGCTGTACAGGCTCAGTGTCTTTGAGGACAACTTTGACTTTGTTAAGCAGCACAATGATATGGGCAATTCTTCTTACACACTGTCTCTCAATGCCTTTGCTGATCTCACCCACCACGAGTTCAAGGCCTCTCGCTTGGGATTCTCTCCTGCTTCTTCCATGAAATTCAATCGTGGGAAGGTTCAGGACCCGGGTTTTGTTCGTGAGATTCCTTCGGAGATGGATTGGAGGGAGGAAGGAGCTGTAACCCAGGTCAAAGATCAAGGGAGTTGTGGTATGAGAGCTCTTGTTCTGATTTTTAAGTTCTTTTATGACTTATAAGTTGTAGTGAAGCTCATTGAATTTAAGAATTTTGGTGGGTTTTAGTTATTACTTTTAGCTTTGATCTTTATGTTTGAAATTCTCTTGTGGGCATTTTAACTGGAAAGCTTCATGCTTTGTTTGATGAATTATGCTTTTTTGAGATGTGGGTTGTCTGAGTTTGAATTGGATCACAAGTAAATTATGGTGTTCACTTCAGACAACATTAACACAGAAAGAAACCTGAATGCCTTATGGATGAGCACTTTGCTAGTTTGCTGATTTGCTGAAAGTTGATTAAAGGATAGTTGTAGCTAGAAAAGGTGAGGAAAGCTGCACATAAGCCAATAAACTACAAAGTTAAAAAGAAAAGGTTGCTGGCAAATGTACAGGTGCGAAGAGCCCCAATACAAATAGATTGAGTTTTATATGTACAAAATTCTCAATCTGAATATGGTCATAGATGACCTTAACTTCTACTCTCTCATTCTCCTTCTGTGCGTGGCATTTGTACTTGAGTCTTAAGCTCATATATTTTCCCCTTCTACCAAGTCCTCAAAACTGAAGTGCATGTGCTATGTGCATAATGGCTGTGGTATTATATTATCGGAACTCTGGCCTGAATTGATCTCTGTTGCATCTGTCATCCCTCATGATAGGGAGATTTTCTGGTGTTTGAAGGAGAGTGTCATGCTTCACAATTAAGAAAAACCTATTTCTGCCTTTAGAGTGAAATCCTTTTGATTGATCTTCATAAAGATGGATGTTTCAATGGAATTAACTAGATGCAGGTTCTAGAGACCTAATTGAAATGATAATGAATTTTGGTTTTATAACAATATTGGGAACTATTTTAAAGTCATAATTGGGCATAACTCTTTTTCAGGCTTTGCTAGACCACTTTTGTACTAATGATTTAGTTATAATTGGGCAATGATACCATTCTAACAAGCTACAGTATGATGTGTAAATCCACCATGACCAGGTTAAATATATATTTTGAAGTTTCTTTAATTTTAAGAAAAAGATGAAAAATAAAAAGACCTTCGAAATCTTATGCTGGAAGGGCTACCACTCATCTTCATCATCTTTGTGTGTGTGTGTGTGTGTGTGTGTGTGTGTGTGTGCATGCGTAATCAATGTTTTCACCAGGCTTTGGGAGATTATATGCGCATCATACAACCTTGTATTCTAAGACAATGATCTGATGCACCAAATTAGCTTTATGGGCAACACTTTTGGTATTGAACATGCCTCTAACTTGATGAATTCTATGTATTGATTTAGAAATCTGGTTAACAAGTATTATTTTACGGTTTTCTTGCTTTCTTCTTGTCTGCTTCATCAACTGTGCCAATTATCAGTTTAGCTTAACTGGCCAGTACACAACAGATTTCAAAATATTAAGAGATCTGTCATTGTTCTAACATACATCATTCTTAAGTTACTCCTTTACATGATGGAAAGGATTCAAATGTTCTTGTCACCATTTCAGCATGAGAGAGAGAGAGAGAGAGAGAGAGAGGTTAATGTAAGATCCTTAAGTTTCAGTAGAAATTACTTCATAACGTTTAAGTTTGTATTTATAATGAAAGTAGTTTCATTTTCATATTGTTAAAACATGTGTTGCATATGTTTTGATGTGATTTAGATATAAATTTAGTTGTTCTGTTGTATAGGTGCTTGTTGGTCATTCTCAGCTACTGGAGCTATTGAAGGTATTAATAAGATTGTCACCGGATCTCTTGAGAGCCTCTCAGAACAGGAGTTAGTTGATTGTGACAGATCTTATAATAGTGGCTGTGAAGGTGGGCTCATGGACTATGCATATCAATTTGTCATTGATAACCACGGCATCGACACTGAGGATGATTATCCCTATCAAGGTCGGGCAAGGTCCTGCAAAAAGGACAAGGTAATTGTTATTTTCTCTTTGATTCACGTTTATACTTATGAGTTTTGTCTGTTTTTTCTCTCTGTTTCTGTGTTGCTTCATTCATATTATTTTAGCTCTGTAATTCAAGTTAGCATTTCCATTGATGACATTTTTCTTTCTTACTACACTGCAGTTAAAAAGGCGTGTTGTGACAATTGATGGTTACACTGATGTGCCATCAACTAATGAGAAACTGTTACTACAAGCTGTGGCAACACAACCTGTGAGTGTGGGTATATGTGGCAGTGAGAGAGAATTTCAGATGTACTCAAAGGTTGGTCCTAATCCTTAATCTCAGAGACATTAGAATTCTTAATTACTGTTATAATAAGGTTTTTTTTTTTTCCTATTTTATTGTGTGATAGGGGATTTTCACTGGCCCATGTTCAACTTCTTTGGATCATGCTGTATTGATTGTAGGGTATGGTTCAGAAAACGGAGTAGACTATTGGATTGTGAAAAACTCATGGGGAACACGTTGGGGAATGAATGGCTATATTCACATGCTGCGGAACAGTGAGAATTCACAAGGGCTATGTGGCATCAACATGCTAGCTTCATATCCAACCAAAACAAGCCCAAATCCTCCTCCTCCACCTTCCCCAGGTCCCACCAAATGTGACATTTTCACTTTCTGTGCAGAAAGTGAAACCTGCTGTTGTGCAAGGCACCTTCTTGGAATCTGCATTTCCTGGAAATGTTGTGAGCTTAATTCAGCTGTTTGTTGCAAGGACCACACTCACT
The DNA here is from genome assembly GCF_040712315.1 of Castanea sativa. NCBI lineage: Eukaryota > Viridiplantae > Streptophyta > Magnoliopsida > Fagales > Fagaceae > Castanea > Castanea sativa. The sequence continues at coordinate 10,223,116 of NC_134013.1, read as the reverse complement.
GTTGTCCCCATGATTATCCCATTTGTGATACAAAGAGGAGCCAATGCCTCAAGGTTTGTCTCAACTCCCTTTAAACGACAAAAGAATTTTTCAACCTTTAGCTTGGTTTTGCTTAAATAAATGGCATGTGAAATGCGTGTGCTGTATTGTCTTAAAATGCAAACTAGCCTTTGAGGCTTTTGATGACTGTTTTACAAACAGGTTTTTTGTACTCGGTACCAAGTTTAAGATTTTTCCAATTTAATAAATTTTATTGTTTATTGCTTTTCCATATACTGGACTAATAAAAGCCATCAAATGCTTGCAGCGTGCTGGGAATGTTACAAGAATGGAAGCTGTTGAGAGCAGACGGTCTTGGGGGAAGTCGGGTGGTTGGAGTTCCTTTTGAGGATCGGGTCCTGAAAAACTTCTTCAGTATGTACCAGTGAGTAATTTTTTTGCCAAACTGTTGCATGAGCTGTATATTTCCCCACGCAAGGATGAAAATTCTTTAGCTTATCTTGGAAAGATATGGTCTTGAGTAAACATGATACATGAAGCCTGTTGTTTTCAATTATTGAAATTGACTGATTGATTATTTCCAAAAATTTGCTTGTTTGACGTGTCATACTCTTTATGGATGAATTAATAATTATTGAAGCTTCATCGTAAGAGATTTAGATGTGGACAAAAAAAGTGTCTTGTAACATTTGTTCTAGTTCTCTTGAAAAGTACGCAGAGTTGTGGATTAGGATAAGATATACACTTTATTAAAACTGACTCATATCAACCTCAATTTCCCAAAGGATATAGCACACCTGATTTTCAATGCTTAAGTTCGGGAGCAAAACGTTGCAAGAGACCGCTTGGACTTTTATGATGGAATATATATCAATTTATACATAACACAAACGTTGGGGCGAGACATTCACGAGAAACGTTTAGGAACAATTACTTTGATTGGTACATAAATCATAGTTATAATAATCCACATATCTAGTTTTGAAGCAATAAATAGTAATGGACCTGTTGCAAGTCTGTAGGAAAATCGAACAACACCCTGTCATTCAATTGCTCATAAAATATTAGCAGAAATACTAATCAGCCTTTGCATTACACCGTAGGCGCCTTCCAAATCCTTTGTTAATAAATCACACATAGGCTGGCAAACTTGGTTTAGCCCAACTCAAGATGGGAGTGAAGCACACCTTGCTAGTATTTACTGGGAATCATTGGGTTTCTGAAGCCACAAAGTGGTATTAATACTCTGGACCATACTGAGTTATCAATACTTTCTACCAGATGATTCAATTGTGAAAATTTTCTGCTTGCTTTGAGATGAACAGTGAAGCTTATTCTAGTTTGCTTTCATCAGTGTATTTTCAAAAAGAAAGAAGAGACTAATAAGTAGAGATGTTTAAATTTTATGTTGCATCTACAGATGAGCATGAGGGCAATGCTTATTGTAGTTTTGTTCCTAGGACCTGCTCAATGCTAGCATTAATAGTGGATTTTCACAATCAAGCATAGGCACAGCATACAAATGAATTACCAAAATTCCGGGAACCGCGCAATCAAACCCATGCAAGGAACTATTAAAATCAAATTTCTGATAATTAGCAGCTTAAAGGACAACACACTGTAGGGAACCTTCAAAAAATAAACTTGGACATTTTGATTGCTCAAAAACCAGCTAATCATCAAGATTCTCCAATCTGAGCTGTTGGAAGGAACATATATCATCCTTTTCATCCAACCTTCAACCCAATCTAGCTCCTGGCTTTAAATCATGTTCCCCACACTAAATGCTACTGAATCGAAACTTATACTAAGTTTCCTTCGGAATCATGGTTATCAGTTATATGAAATAAAGACGGATGGAGAAACAAGTCAAAGCTGTATCTAAAAATGAAGGTTTGTCCACCAATCAAAAGTAGCTTTTCCCACCACTACCAATCAATTTCCTAGTTAGTTCAATTCAATCACTTGGTCTTTCACCATAACCACATCATAGAGTTCGGGTTTGAATGATTACCCAGTGGTACGCTACTAACAGCCTCTATAGATTATGGTTCCTAGAGTCTGGGGTTGGAAATCCACCCCACCAATTTAATTAGCCAAAAATAAAACTATTAACACATGATAAAGCACTCCAACAGTTAACACAGTTATGGAAATCATGCTGTTTATAAGCCTATAGAAATTAAAGCCAAAATAAAGTCCACTTGTTTAAACACAACTAAGTCATGCTGAAAATAGTACTCAATTTAATAATGGTAAGCCATCTAACAAGGTCCCAACCATGTTAAAAGTAAAAACCCAATTATACTGTCTCTCTATGTGTGTATCATCTTGTAGCCAAGAGATCTAAATCACAAACACCACTAATCCAATAGACTAGCTAGGGGTTCTACTCCGACTGGTATCAATAAAAGTTTAGGTTTATTGACAACTGAATGCCTTTTCTCTTCTCTTGATCACCAATATTGTTTGGAGGTGGCTTATAACCATAAGTAAGCAAACAAAGCACTTAATAATTTGTTTTTCTTTCTTTTTTTGTTAAAAAAAATACCATTATAGTAACAACATAAAACACAGTTTTCACTCTCACTTTCAGGTAAGAGATGTACTCTTATGTCTCAAAATAATAGGTCATCAACTCAAGGTGGCCATGTCACATGGAAGGATAATTTGAATACCACTCCAAATTATCCTTCCATGAACACACAGTTTATAATATACTATCACCTAGTCCTTAACTTAGTTAACTACACTCGTGTTTCTCCACAACATTACAAAACCATTATGGTTCAATCTCAGCAAATTTCACAAACTAGATCAGATGTCAAACTTTGCTTAAAAAACTCCCATATAAGCTTAACAAACTAGTTGTACACCTAAGTTGTATGAGCATAACAAGAAAACCCACACACCATTCAAAAATTCTCTTACTACTACATAATTTTCCAACTTTTCCAAAGTGTATATATAACAACTAATAAACTAAAACGATTCCAATTATACATCATCAAAATTTACAACTTGTAAAAAAAGAGCCCCAAAAATATAAAAGTTACCGCAATTTCTGTTTTACGAGGACGGAAACACGTCTTTAACAGCCGAAGCAGCCGTCAAATAGTTGAGCGTGTTCCTCAAAGTCTCTTTCTCTCTCTTAAGCCTCGCCACCGTGTCTTCGAGCTCAAGCAAAGCTTGCTGCTCTCTCGGCGCGCCTTCAAAAGTACTACCCACAAAGAACGAAAACGGCGTCGGAAATAGGTTCCTCCTCAAGTCCTGAACCTCCTTCTCCGGCTTCCCGCCGAGCCGGTTCGAAAGCCGAATCACATCCTTCATATACGTCTCCACCTCGCTCGCCAGCGACTCCAAGTCCTCCTCTCCGTCGCCGGAGGGGCGGTCCTCCAGCCACGTCACCTCGGCGACGAGGTAGGGTTTGGTGCGGACCAAGTTGGTGACTCGGAACCGTTCTTGGCCTTTGCAGATTAGGAAGAACCGGTCGTCGACGAGTCGCTCGTGTTTGACTACCTCGCCGACGCAACCGACCTCGGCGGCGCCTGTGACGGCGTCGGAGAAAATGACGCCGAAGCGGAGATCGGTCTGGAGGAGAGTGTGCATCATGATGCGGTAGCGGAACTCGAAGATCTGTAAGGGGAGGATGGCGCCGGGGAAGAGGACTAAGGGGAGAGGGAAGAGCGGGAGCTCGACGACGTCGTTGGACTTCGGCGGGTTCGTGTGGTGCTTTTCGGAGAAGGACGAGGCGGAGCAGCGGAGGGAAGTGGGTTTTCCGCGGCGGAGAGTGTGGAGGGAATTGGGTTTGGGAGAGAGGAATTGTAAAGGGTTTAAGGGAGAGAGAATGTTGCTGTTTTTGTTGTTAGGGTTTAAAGTGGGTTTGTGTGAGGGAATGAGCTGAGGGAGAGCCATTGAGATTGATTTGTGTGTGAGTGTGTTTTGTGTTTGGTACTTTGGTTTAGAGTGGAGAGTAGAGAAGCTTGGATTGTCTAATTGCCATATGATATTTGTGAAAAGTTTTTTAAAAAAAAAATGTGAAAGTGTTTTCAGTGTTTCCACTGTTTTGTGTGATTGAGTTATTTGGATTTTGGAGGATTGGAAAATGTGGTGGGATTTTGGAGGAGGGAAAGAAAGATGTGGATGATGTGGAGAGAGAATGTGAGGGATGTTTGGATGTGGTTTTGGATTTCCCACGTGGGGTTGGGATAGTTTTTTTTTTTTTGGAGTTGGGTAGATGCTAAATTATGTGGCAGGTGCGTGGCCTACATAAGAAAAAACACTGCAATTCCTATATATATGCGGTGCCGTGGCGGTGGCTATTGTTTGCTACTAAATCGTTTTCCAAGTTTCTCAATCAAACTAAAAGATCTTATGAATCTGGGAATTATTCTGATGGTGTTTGGGTTTTATACTTGCTGGGGAGAATGGAAATGACCACATGTTCGGTACCCATATTTTCTTTTTAAAGTGAGTTTGGGACTTACACGTATGATAAAACTTTCTTCCAATCCTCTTTTTTTCTTTATTCGAGTCTTGTTAACGAATGCGGCATTTATTTATGTACCTATAGGGATGGAAGGCTCAGGGGGCTATGGGCCTTGTCCAAAGACATTCAACCGTCCGATGACAATTAGATATTAGCTAAGACATACAAATTAGTAGGAAATGGAAGGATTTTGTCCGTAAAGGTTCGGGAAAGTAGTCCGAGGAAAAATGCCTCCTCAGCTATGCAAAGCAAAGGTCAGAAGGTTTGGTCTGCCATCAAGAGCAACACTCCGGACGATTCTACTGGTAAGGATAAACATAAGTAGGGAATAGGACAAGGAAAAACTAAGAAATATCTAAAGGAAAGCTGCTATTACCGCATTAAATACTTTGTAGCTAATTCTCTGGCTGCATTAATGTGGATGTGAATACCTGAACAGTGGTATACAGTCTTACAGTTATCTCCAAAAACTTTAGGAAGGTACTGACAGGACAGGGATCAAAGCAAGCAATTTGACCTACACGTGGAGGGTGGAGATGAAGCAAAAGAAGGGAATACAAGGAAGAAAAACACCATTATACAAGGATCATCTAAAAATCTATAGAAAAAACATTGTAGTACTGAGAATTGTAATTATAATCAAGTCTAAAAAAAATATATTCAAGAACGATTCTCTTCGGACTTTGCTAAGGGATTTCTTTCAAGATTTTGAAACCCGGACCGTTCATTGAACCGTAAAAGGGAAAGGTTCAAGGTTTTTGAGGTCGAACCGAGGTTGAACCGGAGTCGAACCATGATGATGTTATAATTAATTTAATAATTAATTAAAACCTAAATATAGATATTAAATTTATAAAACTAGCAAAATTGACTAATATATCTATATATGTGAGGGAAATTTAATGATTTTCAAGCATATATTTAATAATTAAATAAGAAAGTTAATAAAATAAAATAATAACCATGAAAATATTAAAATTTATGATTAATTTTTTAAATAACATTGAATATCTTTGAAGGATTTTAATTATAATTCTTTTTTATTCCTTGTAAGAGATAGATAATTTAATTAAGTAGAATAAAATTATGTTAAGTTGTTTTTATAAAAAAAAAAAAAATGCTAAGGGGTTGGATCACACGGTTCTTGACCGGTTCGTGCGGTCCAACTCCGGTTTTAGGAGTTCACGGAATTAACTGAAAATACGGTTTTTATGCTTAAAAAATCGGGTTTCATCTCGGTTCTCGATTTTCACAGTCCGACCTCCCGGTCCGGTCCGATTCTGAAAACAGTGATTTCTTTACATAAATTTTTTTTTTCTTACGATCTTTAATCCATTGTGAGCATTATTCAATTCATTGAAGTCTAGTTTTTAGCCCACTCTCTACAAATTCTTTGTATTAGGCTCTTTGGGCCTTAATCCTTTCGCCTGTTGGGCTTAGGAATCCAAAACCTGCCATTTTATAAAAATTTTAATATCATTTTCATGAAAAATATAAAAAGTTGTCCAAATAGTTAATTGCTTTTTTCTTTTCCTATAAAAATTTTTTAATAAAATTTATAAACCAATGTTCTTAAGGTATCCTTTAAATTTTCCCTATAATAAAATTTGAAATTAGAAGTCATGGTTGCGCAAGTGGTTATCTTCTCTCACAAGTTGCAACAAATAGTTTAAATTCTCATTAATTAAGATTATTCCCTTTTAAGTAAAAGTCTATTTTAGCTAAGTTTCGTAAATTTGAAGTTGTACACTAACTACAATTCAATTTTAGTAAAACCCTATGTCGACAACAAATTTCAATACCAATCCTCACGATTTTAGTAAATACAAATTGTGATTTTTTTGAACCATGTGTGATTTGTCAGGAGGAGGGGGGCATATGTCCTTTACTTTTAACTTAGAGAAGTACTACATTCATAATCTTTTCACAACAAATCATAGGTGGTTAGTTGATATTGGTTCAAATTTGAATCTAACACTAAGATTACTTTTTTGCTCCAACAATAACAACTAGTAACAACTTGCCACTTAAAATTTGTTGTAAAAATATTGTAAGAATGTTGTGGACATATTATTTCTCTTTTACTCATTTTAAGGAAGTTGCCACCGATGCATCAACCATTGAGATACTACGGTAATTCTAAACAAATGATTCACAATAAAATTAATATTATATAAGCTCATTTCATTCTCAAATAAGGTAGGCCTTATTTTATATTTTTTATAATAAAATATTAATGATTAAAATTAGGTAGATAATGTACATACAAAAAAAAAAGAGGGGGGTGTGATGTACATACTATATATAAAAGTCATGTTGTACGCATTCTAGTTGCATCAAGTAAATGTCTATGTGAGTTCTAGTTAACTCAATTGGTAAAGTCTTTAATGGTTGAATAAAAGATCTAGGGTTCAATCTCCGTCTACACAAAAAACTAATTGGTACCTTAGTCATCAGAAACGAACGCCATAAATTTAAATCCTCTCAAATAAAAAAGTAAACATCCGCTTTTATATATTAAAAACAAAAAAGAAAAAGTAAACATTTACTCCTTATTACTCATTAAAAATAATGTGAAACTCTATTGCCAAACTTTCAAAAATGTTTAAGGAGAATACTACTTTGATTAAAATTTTAAATAGAAATATTCTGCTACCAATGATATAATACATTTAAAACAGTACTTCAATTAAAACTCAATTATAAAAATAATTTAAAATTTTAAAAGGAGTTTAATTATTATTTTTTTATATCAAATATCTTCCTTTTTTTTTCTAATCTATTGTAATTTTTAATTATAATATTATTGTTGTTGTTGTTATATGATTATTTGTTTAATTGTGCATTATAAATGCAGAATACTAATATATTTGATAAATACAATAAAATTTTAACATATGTCATTTACACGATAATAATTGTTTTTATCATCAAGCTAAGGCACAAATTGATTTTTTGTGCAGGGGGTTCGAATTTTAGATTTCTTATTTGACGACAAAAGACTTTACCAGTTGAATTACCTAAAAATCATATAATATTATTATTTTTAAAAGATTGATTGATCGTGTACAGATATTTTATGTTGTATTCTTGTTTTTATTGTTTAAAACAAGAGTAGTACTATAGGTATTACAAATTTTACTACATTAAGCTTTACAAACTAATGTATCTCCTATAAAAAAATTCAAATATTCAGTTTTGAGGTAATTCAAACGTACCAATCATATTTATTGTCATGTTAGTTTGTAAGTCTTATGTAATAAATTTTTTACCCTGTGTCTGGTTTGAGGGAAAGGAATGGAAGAGAAAATAAAATGAATAAGGGAAAAGGGAAAAATGTGTCTCAAGTAATAGGTTTTTCATAAAATTTAGCTCATTTTATTTTCTCTCATGCTATCCAAACAACGGAAAAAAACTTAATTTCTCTCTCTCTCTTTTCCCTCTAATCAAACATAATGTTAGTACCTTTAGCATTTAAAAAAAAAACAATATGGGTCAATTCTTATTGTTTTAACTTTGAAATTTGAATTCCAATAGGAGCTACAGGCTAGGCTTGGACGACGGCCAATTGACCTTCTTGGTATAACTTAGTAAGTTCAAATTGCAAGTTTCTTTAGTTATTATTTATCAAACCACCACCGCACACTCTTAATGTGATGGTCACTCCACAAGTATAAGTGGTTGTGGAGTGTGAGAGATAGAAGCCAGTGTTCAAGTCTCCAGGAGAGAATTTTCACACACATATACACTTAGATTAAATTAAAGTAGAATTTCTATCTTGTAAAAACAAAAAATTATCAAACTATGAATCCGTTGGACTTTTAAGAACAATAGAACAACTTTAAAATTTCAAAAAGAGAGCTGATTTTTTTTTTTTAATAATTAGATCCTTAAAAATCACAATATATTATAGACATATGAAATCTTATATACATTTATATATATGAAATCAATATTGAAACAAATACAATAAGCTACTTGTTGAGGACACTTTTCTCACAACTATGGATCTATCAAAATATGCATTAGGAAACAATAAATAGGAAAAGCCCAAACATATGGATAAAGGTGTATACTTTAGGGTGTGTTTGTTTGGAGGTGAAATAAGGAGGATGGAAAACTTTAGAGAGAAAATAGGAGAGAAAACTTTTTTGGAGTGTGTTTAGTTGGATGGAGAGGAAGGAAAATAAATAGTAGGTCCCAGACATTTTCTCCCCTGATCCACCAAAATGTTTTTTCTCCAAAATGAAGAGAAAACTGAGTGAGGATAAATATTTTCTTGATTGACAAAAATGCCTAGTATATACACACTTTTTCAAATTGCCTTTATTTTTTTTTTCTTCTCAACAACGTTTGGCTTATGTGTTTTTTTTTTTTTTTTTTTTTTTTTTTTTTTTTTTTTTTTTTTCTGGGCAGCTACGTTGCTTTTTTTTTTCAGGCCTAGGCATGCGTGCCTTCTGTCTTCTTCTTTTTCTTTTTTTTTTTCTTCTACGTGGTAGTTACCTTTTCTTTCTTTCTTTTTTTCTTATTCCATTTTTCTTCTTTTGATTTTCTAAGCCTGGGCGTGATAGTTTTTTTTTTTTAACTAGTTGTGATTTTTTTTACGTGATTTTTATTTTTTTAATAAATTTGGGTGATTTTTTTTTTTTTTTTGTGGTTACTTGTCACTTTTTTGTTTTAATTGGATATCATTCTTTAATAAGGATATATGAGTAAATTTATTCAAACCCATTTTTTCCATCCCTCCACTTTTTCACCCCCAACGAAACAAATAGGAGAGAAAATAAAATCTTTTCTATCCTCCAACTTTTTCACTCTCCTACTTTTTCACTCCTCCAACCAAACAGACCCTTAAACTGTGGTTTGGACTATGGAGTGCATAAAAGAGCCTATGAATAAACTTGGAGGACTTATAAAACCCATAAGCTAGCCCATGAACAACCCACTGTATGGTAGCCCTAACACAAGTAGAAACTTCCTTCTATTTGCATCTGCATCTACTGGGGATGCGATTGTTCTCGTCAAATCACAAATCATCGAAAAATGGCAACACTTTTCCCTCTCCCTACCAAACCCATACAGTGGAAAACTCAAAATATTTTCTATCATCCAACCAAACAAAATTAGAGAAATCAAAAACACTCTTTATCTATAATTCAATGGATTCTAAGGTGATTTTATATTGATTCTTTTTTCACTCAGCAGTACTCTCCAAAAAACCGTAGCTCTCTCTCTCTCTCTCTCCCTTGTTTCACTTATCTTGCTTCAATTAATATCTCATGAGGAGTGATTTGATATATATTATCTTTATTGCACTTTTCTTCTTCTTTGTACTTCATTATTATGATAGGGAACAAAGGTCCACAAATAGTTGCAATCCACGCTTGTGTAAAAAATTCTTGGGCCTAACTTCTCGTGTATGCTTTGCACTTGTTTTGGTAAAGAGAGAAAAATCGGTTTACTCCTTATCTTTGCCAACTCATTCAACTAAGATAAGTTTCACTCACTTTCTATTTTACTCCCCCCATTTATTATCAAATGGTTTTATATAATGACATTGCTAAATACATTCATTAGCTTGGATTTTTTTTTTGCTAAATACGATTACTTTTTTTTTGTTGAGAAAACTAAATACAATTACTTGAGTAAAGACAAATATATTCATTTAATATTGCTAAATATACAGAACCTTACTCATAAATCATAATAATATAACATATTTCTTCACAATTATTTGAAAATGCTTCATACCTTAAATTAATTACCTATACAAGAGAAATATTTTTTCCCTCATTAATTGTTACTTTCATCTCTCATTACATTATCTTTTTGTTTATGAGAAAATACAATGATAACGGCTAACAGGCAACCTATGGCATAAGTACTAAACTCAATTACCACAAAAAAATGTTGGTCCAGTTGCTAAATCTATCAAAAAACGATGCGTTTTACTACTCACCACCACAAAAAGACACCAAACACCATTAAAGAATATTGATTAAAAAAACGATGCGTGTCACTACTCACTACCACAAAAGATACCAAACGCTATTAAAGAATATTGATTTTAACTTATTAGCAAATAAATTAAAAATAATAATAATACGCCTATATTAAGAAGGTCAACACAAATTGAGGTAGAAAAAGTTCGAAATTTATCACTTTGAATTTAAAAGAGGTAGAAACAGTTAGTTTTAGGCAAAAAATTTATAAAATGTATCAAATAATTTTAAATTAAAAACTTTTTAAAAATTTTATAATTTTTTTTTTATAAAAACTTCAAAATAAATTAAGAGATATAATTTAAGAAATAAACACAAATTAATATTAAATTATTTAATTTATTTTTGTAATATAGTATTCTTTTTCTTTTTCTTTTTCTTTTTATACAAGATAGAAATTTTACTCTAACCTAATCTAAGTGTATATGTGTGTGAAACTCTTTCCTGAACGTGAACGAACCCAGAATTTTAAACTAGCAAGGGTCGAAGTATAAAGAAATAAAAAACTTCAAATATGTGTTCATATAGTATTAAAAAATTACAAATACACAAAATCATTGTTTCTAAATACATTAAGATACAATCATTTACTAAAAAAACAAAAATAAAAACAATTTTTTTAATACTAGGCTGACTAGGATTTTTTTTTTGTTTTTGTTTGTTAAAGAGCATTCATAGTGGCATTGCTAAAAATTTTAGCTTTAAGTACCTCAAAAAGCTATTTTATTTATTTTACCACCTCACTTTACAATACAACCAATATCAAATGTTTTATTTTATTTTTTTATTATTTCATTGAAAATAATATAAACAACTCATTAAAATAATAAAAGAAGAGAGAGAATTTGAGTTTTTTAATTAAAAGAAGAGATATAATCTTAATAAAATATTGTATTTTATTTTTAACAACTTACTACAATCAACTGATATTCATACCAGTTTACTATAGTTGCAAAAAAAATTAGTTTTAGCTTCTCCAATAACACATAATTTTTTGATTTTTTGGTGGTAAAATAGTTTTTTTTTTTTTGTTGCTAAAATACAATCACCATTGTAAATGTTTTTATTGTTTTTGTTAAATTTTTGGGTTTGATAGTTGCTATTTGGGTGAGACTAACTAGGCTTATTGAAGGTTCAATTACAAAATAAAATATATATTAACTAAAATAAAATAAAACAGGACCCGGGGGCTTGGGCCCCACCTAGGTCCGCCCTTGCTCCTAAAGACTTGACTATTTATGAAGAAATTTTTTTTTAAAAGAAAATAAGCTTTTTAAAATTAAAAAAAAAATTCTTGGAGGAGTGGGGATTTGAAAATGCCAAGTTGAGCTAAGATTATTTAGATGTGGAGTAGGTGAAAAAATCTGTACACATTATTTAAATTATGGAGTAGATAAAAAAATTAAAAAAAAAAAAATCTTACATGTTTACTATTACAACGTAGATGAAATATGGATTGAGATTGAAAATTGAAAAAAGTAATTTTCAATCTCAACCATTAAATTAAATATATTAAAAAAATTAAAGATAAAAATTTTAAAATTAAAAAATGAAAAATGAAAAAAATTTAGTGAGAAAAAAGTGGGTTAATTGCATTAAGTAATTGCAAAAAATATATGTAAATGTAGAGCTGATGCTATGCCTATCTAAGGTTTATCATGTTCGAGTTAAAAGGGTTATAAAAATTCATTTAATTGTCTATATTTATTCTATATCGAATATGTTATAAATGAACTACCGCATATCCTTGGTGCGATAATCACTCCACAAGTATAAGTGCTTGTGGGGTGTTGGGGATAAGGATCGGGGTTCAAGTCCTCAAAAAGGAGTTTTACACATATATACACTTAAATTAAGTTAGAGTAGAATTTCTATCTTGTATAAAAAAAGAAAAAAAAATGTTACAAAGGATACATATAGGTTTAACTAGATTCAACCAAGTCAAACCTGACCGACCTTATAACTTCGATTATCAAAATCTATTCATCTAATCAAAATGATTCACTATAAATAATTAAAAACATATATAGCATTTTCTTCAAAAAAAAAAACCAAAACATATATAGCATAGGTTTCTTTCATCGTTCAAACATCAAACAAAATCTTTACCTGCGAATCTGATTTTTCTTACAAACAAATAGAGAGAAAAAAATGGCGGAAGTGAACCAAGTGATTGGCTGCCACACTATTGAGGCTTGGACACAAAACTTTGAAAAGGGAAATGAGTCTAAGAAACTGGTATTCCCATTTAACAACCACCCTATTTCATTTTTTTTTTCCAATGTTTGTCAGTATATTATTTTTCTTTTCTTATTCAATTACTATTATTACTGATGCATAACAAGTGCATATGCATTTTACAATTAAAAACAATTACAATTATATATATATATAGGTTCCAATTATACCTATTATAAAATTTACACATTTTTTAAGTATAAATATATACATGAATTTTACTTTTTCTTTTTTAAATACATATGAGTTTACTATTTATTCTAATTTTTGTTTATTTGGTTTTTGATGATTTATTTATATTAAACTCTTCATTTTTTGCACAAAATTAACTTCCCTAGAATAAATAGATTATTCATAGTGAGGTCCACTCATTATATTCATAGTAGGGACTACTGTAAATGTAAGAGGTGTAGAATATGGCTTGAATTAGGAGTTCAACTCCTTGTTGGATTTGGATAAGGAAGGAATTTTATTCCTTTTGGGTTACTGTTGTTTGAAGTTATTAAGCTTTACTAGAAGTCTTGTTTACTACTTGATTTAAAATTCTTTTTGGAATAGGAGTGATTCTCCTTTTGTGTGTGGAAAAGAAGTCTAGTTCTTCTTGGTTTTGGATATTCTAGCCTACTCAAGTCTTCTATATACGCATAATGCTGCTACAGAAAATTAGAGAGAAAGAGATAAGGGGGTGTGAGAGAGACTTTCTCTTGGTTTTGTTATTTGATATTTGTGGGTTGCAATTTGGAATAATGAGCGAGGTTTGTTGTTGCTTAGTTTTGGTTATGCGGTTTGGCGATTTGCTCTCTCTTGGTGTGTTGCAACTTTTGGATTTGATTTGTGGCTCTCTCTTTAGTCTGTGCGAAATTCATATTTGGTATTTGGTATTGGTATTTGGTATATGTGAACATTGAAGGAAAAATTCTGGTTTTGTATCTCATGCAAAACCCACAGCGGAAGCAACGAACAATGATCTATTTCATTCATGATTGATAACGTGCACAATGTAAATTTCAGAATTTACGAACATGATAGCGTACCTTGGTGTGGAGAAATTCAAAACAAAGATTAGAAGCACTTGGGAACACTTTTAATCTTCACTCCAATTCCACTTTACGCCCAAGATGTGTGGTCTCTCAATCAGTTTTTCAAAGGGAGAATGAAAGTGTGTCTCACACTCTCTCACACACCGTTTCTTTTTCTTTTCTAATCTCTTAAAAAAAAATTATGTATGTTTCTCCCTTTATAACTAACTGATAATCTAATTGGGTTGGCTTATTGGGCCTTTCCAATTGGGTTTTAGTGTGTGGCTTGGAGTGGGACCAAAAGGGACCAATAAGACACTAGCTCCAATGGGCCTTGAGCTTTTCCGTCAACTCTTGACAAGTCCAAAGTTACCATTAATTATATTTAATACCACTATATAAATATAATTGCACTCTAGGCCTTATTAATAAATTATATTCCAAGACTTTATTATACATGTAACTCCTTCATAAAATATTCGTAGTAACACAAAGTCATAAATATAGACTGCCACTTTGTAAATTACTACATCTTATCCTTGAGTACCAGGTTTAATTCTTTAAAGTTATTCATTATATATTTATGAAATCCAATTTCATAAATATATACTTTAGCAATTTCTTACTAAAGTGGTTAGGCCTAACTCTCTGAATAACTGAACCCATTAAACTTATCTCAAGGGAATATTTTATATCTCCATCAAGAGACTATGAATTTCATCTTGAGAATATATGTTCCATCAACACTAAATGTGGCTGCCCAACATACTGAGGTTTTGACCGTCACTTTAGATCTCACTCCTAATATATTAAAGCAACCTACACCTCGTGATCAGGTCCATTATTCTCTCAGGATTAAGAGTTCATGCAAATAGAAGTCGTGAGATTTATTATTCATTTGACAGTCATTATGAGAATAATAAATCTCACAGCGGTCCTGTTCAATATGTCTTAACTCTTAAAACATATCAACATATCAACTAGAAGTCACCACTTCCATGATCAAGACAAATTATCTTAGTTGATACGTTATAGTCTTCGCAGATGAAATGCCCAATTTCATCACCGACTAAGAACTATAAATTTTGAGTTTACAAAGAACTTGTGATTTACATCTTCTGTGATTTTTCACATAAATCACATACAATGCATCTCATGGACTATATGATAATGTCTCATATTCATGTTACCATTATTTTAGATAATAATAAAATAACTTTATCAATCACAATATTAAGTCATACATCATGTCATACATAATATCATACATAGCATCATACAATAGGATTTAAGGGCACAAATCCTAACAAACATTTGGTTCTTTGGTTTTTGTATTTGTGAGAGAGAACTATTTGGGTGTATTTGGGATTTGGGTTTGTAAGAGTGCCTCTACACCAATTTGTATTATCCCAAATTTGTTTTAGTGAAATTTGTTCGTTGTCACCCATGGATGTAGGCTATTGCCGAACCACATAATTCTTGGTGTTTTGTATCTATTATCTTTTGGATTAATTTTCTTTGTTCCTATTGTTAGTTTGATGATCTTTCACAAGCCTAAAATATTTTTACAATCAATCTTGGTAATTTGAGTTTCCATCATTTTACAACAAACTGGTATCAGAGCCAGGTTCGCTACCTAGGCATTTGGATTTGTTCTCTTTGGTGATCGGTCCATGGATCTAATTTTTAGGGAGAAAGATGTCAAGTGATTCCTCTACAAAATCTTCAGCGGATTCTTCTGGAAAAGCTTTGGCAGAGTCTTCTGCAAAACCTTTGGCAGTTAGGACGATTGTTTCTAATGCCAAATTTGAAGTAGAGAAATTTGATGGAACGAATAACTTTGGCATGTGGCAATGCGAAGTTATGGATGTCTTGGTCCAACAAGAGTTGGATATTACTTTGGAAGACAAACCTAAAGTGATGTCAGACATGGATTGAAAAAAGATTAATAAACAAGCTAGTGACACCATTCGTTTGTGTTTGGCCAAGAATCAAAAGTATTTTGTTATGAGGGAGACGAATGCTAAAGAGCTTTGGAAGAAATTGGAGGACAAGTATATAACCAAGAGTGTGGAGAATCGTCTCTACTTGAAGAAGAAGCTCTTTCGTTTCTAATATCGTGCAGGTATTTCTATGTCTGAGCACTTGAAAGATTACAATAAAATACTTGTTGATTTACAAAATTTGGAAGTTGATATTAGCAGTGAGGATAAAGCTCTCTTGTTATTGAATTCATTGCCTGATAATTATAATCATCTAATTACTACACTTTTGTATGGAAAATATGAAATTAAGTTTGATGATGTGTCCAATGATTTGACTAATAATGAGTATCGTAGAAAAGATAAGCAAGCTCAAAGGGACATGATGACTGAGGCTTTGATTGTTAAGGGCATGTTTAATAATAAGAAACTTGAGAAATATGAGTGTGCCTATTGTCACAAAAGGGGGCATTGGAAGAAAGATTTTCCTTTGTTGCAGAAAAAAGACGAGATGGATTCTAATGCAAATGTAGCACATGGTTGTGATGAGGATTCTGAGTTTGCATTGACTAGTTCATCATTTGTTTGCCATTCAAGTGAGTGGGTTTTGGATTCAGCTTGCACCTTCCATATGTGTTCAAAAAAGGAATGGTTTTACAACCTAGAAGAGTCGGAACTTGGTTAAGTCATCATGGGTAATGATCAAACCTGTGAGATTTTGGGAAAGGTAAAATCAAGCTGAAATTGCATGATGGAACAATTCGTTTTCTGAATGAAGTTCGATATGTACCTGAATTGAAAAGGAATATCATCTCAGTTGGTTTATTAGAATCCAAGGGTTTCAAAATTGCTACGGAGAATGGAACTTTGAAGGTACAACATGGTGCTTTGGTAGTAATAATGGCCACACATCGTAGGAACATGAATTTCCTTAAAGGGAGTGCTATTGTAGGTGGAGTAGCGATTGGTGAGGTTACTTCAGACACTATTAGACATTTGGAGCATGCCAATGATAATAATTTGTTTGAGAGTGCCAAGAACTGTAAATTTGAAGTTTGTGAGCCTTGTGCTTTGGAGAAGCAAAATAGGGTCAATTTTGGTATAGAAGTTTATCATACTAATGGTATGCTTGACCATGTACAGAGTGATGTATGGGGGACTATTAAGGTTGCTTCTTTTGGAGGTAGGAATCAAGATGTTAATTTTGGTGGTGACATGGTGATTAAGCCTTTGCACAAGTTCAAGTGTTGCTTGGACTTGTTCGGTATTTGCAATTTGAATTAGCCCGTAGGGGATTTGGTGGAGGCGATAGAGAAGATTCGTTTGTGGTGATATGTACTTTGTTTTGGACTCTTATTTGGATTTGACACCATCTTTTGGTGCGTTTGACGTCTATTGGTGTATTTGGAAGTAATTTTTTTAATAATTTGCACTTTGTTCTTTTGGTTAGGTTCTAATTTAATTGAGCACTTTGCATTTATGGTTTGGGAGATGTCTTGTCAAGGTGGAGACTTGTTAAGGATTTATATTTGGTGGTCTGCAAATTTCGTTTGTGATGCTTGATGGAATTCAAGCCAATGTGGAGATTTGTAGAATATGGCTTGAATTAGGAGTTTGACTCCTTGTTGGATTTGGATAAGGAAGGAATTTTATTTCTTTTGGATTACTGTTGTTTGAAGTTATCAAGCTTTACTAGAAGTCTTGTTTACTACTTGATTTGGAATTCTTTTTGGAATAGGAGTGATTCTCCTTTGGTGTGTGGAAAAGAAGTCTAGTTCTTATTGGTTTTGGATATTCTAGCCTACTCAAGTTTCCTATATAAACATAGTGCTGCTATAGAAAATTAGAGAGAAAGAGATGAAAGGGTGTGAGAGAGGCTTTCTCTTGGTTTGGTTATTTGATATTTGTGGGTTGCAATTTGGAATAGTGAGAGAGGTTTGTTGCCGCTTGGTTTTGGTTTTACGGTTTAGTGATTTGCTCTCTCTTGGTGTGTTGCAACTTTTGGATTTGATTTGTAGCTCTCTTTTTGGTCTGTGTGAAATTTGTATTTGGTATTTGGTATTTGTGAACCTTTGGTTCTTTGGTTTTTGTATTTGCGAGAGAGAGCTATTTGGGTGTATTTGGGATTTGGGTTTGTGAGAGTGCCTCTACACCAATTTGTATTATCCCAAATTTGTTATAATGAAATTTCATCGTTGTCGCCCTTGGATGTAGGCTATTACCAAAACACATAATTCTTGGTGTTTTGTGTCTATTTTCTTTTAGATTAATTTTCTTCGTTCCTATTATTAGTTTGAAGATCTTTCACAAGTCTAAAATATTTTCACAGTCAATCTTGGTAATTTGAGCTTCCACTATTTTACAACAAGAGGAGGGAGCACAATTTCTCCGTACTTCAAGAGTATCTAAGAATTTTCCTTTAAGTTAGATGCTTTAACATACATATAAAGTGTTTGTCTAGTCTTTGAGAAACATTATATCATTGGGAGAAAAAAAAAGAACTTTGTCCTTGTAGAGATTAACCTTATGGCATAACTTAGCTAGTTACAATTCTTTAGCTGTTATATCATATGTTTTTTTTTTTTTTTGACATAGCTGTTATATCATATGTTTAAATTAAATTTAACCACGTAATTGAATTGACCATTAAGACATATGATTGAATTTAATTGTTGTTAAGAGATATAATATTATTTATGTTATATTGGCCAATAGGGTTTTTTTTTTTTTTTTTTGAGAGAGAATAGGGTATTGTTGGTAAGGGAATTATGTCTAAGTTTTGTTTTTAATGTTATTAGCTAGAAAACACGGATACTTCATTTGGAGTGCCATATATGTGTCATATCTATGTCATAACAATCTCCTATCTTTGTATCATGTTATAATTTTTCAAAAGTTGCTTGTATCGTAGTATCAAACCCATACAAGTCCGTAGATCCTAGGTTATTAGTTGCGTGAGAATTGAGTTTCCATTTTCCTGTTTTTAGCTTTGTTTCTGTCATGATTCATAGAATCTCTTGAAAAAATATTTATGTCATTTACTAAGAAAGCTGCATGATAGGTGGTGGTGGATTTCACAGCTTCATGGTGTGGACCATGCCATTTCATTGCCCCAATTCTGGTAGAGATGGCTAAGAATACTCCTAATGTCATATTCCTGAAGGTTGATGTAGATCAATTGAAGGTAAACAGATCTATTCCTAACATGTTTCTAATTAATAACCTAATCTGATTTTACATTAATTGGTATGAAATTGAAATTCCTGCGTAGTTCAATTCAAACCAATATACGATTTTAACTTTTCTGCAGATTGTAGCTGATGAATGGGTTGTGGAGGCGATATCAACCTTCTTGTTCTTGAAAGAAGGCAAATTAGTGGATAAGAGTAGAGCTATGGCTCTGGTAGTAGATGTCTAAAATGTGTGCTTGTATGCAGCTACAAAAATTAACATTGTTACATGTTTTGTATTTATTAGATGTTATTTAATATTCAATTTATAAACTTATTTCTTTATGCATAAATTCAAAATATAAAAACTTAAAATTTAAATATTTGATTGATGACATAGTTATTGGTCTTTTATTTTTTCGGAATTTTGCAAATATAAAGATATAAGAAGAAAATGTAAAGAAATTATGCATTTGTCAAAATTCATATCCAATAAAAAGATAGAGAAAATCACATTTTACCATCATAAATTATACCTGTGGGGAGTAAAGGACCCAAGAAAGCATTTGGGCCTTTGGGCTCTAGCAAGGAGAGCCGAACTGCTCTTGAGCTAAGGATTTGTTAGTATTGCGAATTGGCCCATACGCCGAGGGTCCAAGGATACAGCCGAGGATAAGCTTCTCCTCGGACAGATCCAAGAGAAGTCGAAGATTCACTACGAAGGTCAAAGAAGAATTCTGGAAAGACTGTTGGTTAAAAGGGAAAAACCCTGAACCTTCTAGATACACCGGTGCTAGAAAAATACCAAGAGCAAAGGCTGCCACCTCTACATTAAAGACTCTGCACCTACCTCCCTGGCCGCATTAATGGGGAAGTGACCCCTGAACAGTTGAACTGAAACTTCTGGTCACTATTCAAAGGCACTAAGAAAAGAAATATCTAGGGGGGGTTTGAGCAACACGTGGAGAAAGCATCAGAAAATGAAGTATTTAAGAGGGGTGAAGGCCAAAGAAAAAGGGGGAGTCTGTAACTAAGAAAGAAATTAAGAATTGTAATATTTAAGAAAGAAAGAGAAATAATACAGAAGTAATCCTCGGCTCACGTCCGAGGAGGTCCACCTGCAATTATCATTCATTGTTTACGAGTGTTTGCTCCCCATAGCCCGTTATCAGGTTCTCAGTATCTTTAATCTAGATTTCAAGCCCACACTCTACAAATTTCATTGTTTAAGGCTCATTGGGCCTGAGCCCATAATAATCTTTGGGTCCAGGTGCAATTGTGCACTTACAATTGGCGCCGTCTGTGGGAATCTAGTCTTAAAAGAGCTGGGATACTATGGCAAGCGTAGGCTTACACCATGCAGAGTCTCAAGGATCACAACCGGAGGATCTTTTCGAGCGTCTAGAGCGTCAAAGGGATCGTGAGGGAAGTGTCCATACGGAATACCCTAGGGCTAGCCATACTCATGGCGGGGGCAGCGCCACCCACGAGGACGGTGCTAAAGCTATGCAGAAGGAGATTAATCATTTGAAAAGAAAACTGCGCCGCGCCAGACGTAAGCCTTCACCGTCCTCGTCTAATCCCCCTTCGGAGGAGGTCCGGGAAGGTAGTTACAGCTCGAGGTCATGCTCACCCCCCCAGCGCAATGTCCTCTTGTGAGGAGGACGACCCGCCAGCTCGCAGACACAAGAAACTTCCTTCTAGGGGCTTGGGGAACGATGCTATGAGTCGGGCGTTGCACCAACTCTCCAAATCTCCATTTTCACGGAGGATTGAGAAAGGGAGGCTTCCCAGGAGGTTTACCCAGCCCACCTTTACCATCTATAATGGCCGGACTGATCCGGTGGAGCATGTGAATCACTTTAACCAGAGGATGGCGGTGCACTCTCATAACGAGACCCTGATGTGTAAAGTTTTCCCCTCTAGCTTGGGACCTATTGCTATGAGGTGGTTCAACGGCCTTAAATCGGGGTCTATAGGTTCGTTCGGGGAGCTTACTAGAGCATTCGCTTCGCGGTTTATCACGTGTAGCAGAGTGCCTCGGCCATTGGACTCGCTGTTATCCATGACCATGAGGAAAGGGGAGACGTTGAAAGCATATTTCGATCGGTACTGGGAGATGTTTAACGAGATAGATGGTGATTTTGATGAGGTGGCGCTCAACACCTTTAAGGTAGGTCTTCCTACTGATCACGATTTGAGGAAGTCCTTGACCAAAAAACCCGTCCGTAGCGTGCGTCGCCTCATGGATCGTATTGATGAGTACAAAAGGGTAGAGGAAGAACAGCAGCAAGGAAAGGGTAAGGAGAAGGTTATCCCGCAGGAGAGAAGGGATTTCAGGTCGGATAGATACCACAACAACAAGCCGAGGAGAGATTACATTGGTCAATCCGGCTCGGCAGTACCTCAGGCCGTGAACACTGTGTTCCGAGAACCAGTACACCAATTATTGGAAAAAGTTCGTAAGGAGCCCTTCTTCAGATGGCCTAGTAAGATGGCAGGAAACCCCGCGAAGAGGAATCAGAATCTCTTTTGTCAGTACCATCAGGACGTGGGCCACACTACCGAGAACTGTCGGACCCTTTGGAATCACTTGGAGCAGCTTGTCAGTGAAGGAAAACTGAAGCAGCACCTGTGTTAACCTAATGGGCAGGGCAGTCAATCTGGCTCGAACAATCAGAAGAATAATCCATCTCGGCCGGCATTGGGAACAATTAACGTTATTTTCGCTGCACCTGGCAGGACCGGCTCAGGTCCCACTAGGGTGATGACGGTTTCCCATTCTCAGGCCGAAGAGGAAGGCTGCAGGCCGAAGAAGTTGAAGGTGACTTTACCCGTCTTGGGATTTTCGGAGGAGGATAAGGTTGGTACCATTCAACCCCATGACGATGCTCTTGTGGTCACCCTCAGGATAAGGAATTATGATGTAAAGAGGGTGATGATTGATCAGGGCAGCGGTGCAGATATCATGTACCCTGATTTATTTAAGGGGCTGAGGTTGAAGCTGGAAGATCTTACTCCTTATGACTCGCCACTCATAAGCTTTGAAGGAAAGGCCGTTGTGCCGAAGGGACAGATTTGTTTGCCCGTTCAATCCGGCTCAGAAACGGTTGAGGTGGATTTCATTGTGGTTGACGCGTACTCCCCATATACAGCCATCCTCGCCAGGCCATGGCTGCACGCTCTGGAAGCCGTCTCCTCTACCTTGCATGTTAAGGTTAAGTTCCCCTCAGAGGAATATGTTGAAGAGATCCTCGGCAGCCAATCGGTGGCCAGGCAATGCATATCGGCCGCAGTGCTTCGTCAGACAGAAGCCGAGTCATCGGCTTTGTTCATCCAAGACTCATAGCAATTAATAGCTCCGGATGCACCTGGAGCGGTGACAGGAGAGGAGGCTGTTTGTGAGGAGTTAGAGAAGTTTTTGATAGCGGATGACCCAGAGAGGTTCTTCCAAGTTGGCATACGTTTGCCACACCAGGAGAAGATGGAGTTGTTGGAATTTCTGAAAGACAATATTGATGTTTTTACGTGGGACCCTTATGAGGCTTCAGGCATAGATCCGAGCTTCATTTGTCATCATTTAAATGTAAACCCCACCGTTGTTCCGAGAAGGCTGCCACTTCGGCGTTCTTCCAAAGAACATTCCGAGGCTATCAAGGAGGAGGTGCTCAAACTCAAGAGGGCTGGGGCTATTAAAGAAGTTTTCTACCCCGAATGGTTGGCACATACGGTTGTGGTAAAAAAGAAGAATGGAACGTGGAGAGTATGTGTGGACTTCATAGATTTGAACAAGGCCTGCCCCAAAGATTCGTTCCCAATGCCGCGTATTGATCAACTTGTGGATGCCACTGTCGGACATCCTCGTATGAGATTTTTGGATGCCTTCCAGGGTTACCATCAAATTCCATTGGCATTGGAGGATCAAGAGAAGACTGCTTTCATTACTCCAACAGGGAACTACCACTATAAGGTCATGCCATTTGGGTTGAAGAATGCTAGGGCTACCTACCAAAGAATGATGACCAGGATGTTTGAACATCAACTAGGGAAGACCATTGAGGTATATGTAGATGATATGGTGGTGAAGAGTAAAACAATACCTTCACACGTCAAAGATCTGGCCGACACCTTCCAGGTGCTAAGAAAGTACAAGCTGCGCCTTAACGCCTCAAAGTGCTCTTTTGGCGTGGGATCTGGAAAGTTCTTGGGATATATGATTACTTATAAAGGCATAGAGGTAAATCCAGCGCAGGTCAAGGCTATTCAGAATTTGCAGCCGCCTCGGAACCCAAAAGAAATCCAGAAATTGACCAGAATGATTGCCGCACTAAGCAGATTTATCTCTCGGTTAGCTGACCGGTGCCGTCCTTTCTTCCAGTTGTTGAATAAATGGAAGGGGTTTCAATGGACCGAGGATTGCGTGTCAATCTTCCAACAGCTTAAGCAATATCTTTCTCGGCCACCCATTTTGTCTCGCCCTGAGGCGGACAAGGTTTTGTTTGCTTATCTGGCAGTGGCCGTCCACGCGGTCAGCCTGGTCCTTATAAAGGATGAGAGCGGGGTGCAAAGACCGGTCTACTACGTTAGTAAGTCTTTGAATGAGGTCGAGGTGTGCTATCTACTCTTGGAGAAAGCACTTCTGGCCATAGTTCATGCCACGTGCAAGCTTCCTCATTATTTCCAATCTCACACTGTGGTGGTTCTCACCCAATTGCCTCTCAAGGCGGTGTTACGCAGTGCCGATTACTCTGGTAGGGTGGCAAAGTGGGGAACCATTTTGGGAGCCTTTGACGTTAAATACAGGCCTCGCACCTCCGTGAAGGGCCAGGTCCTTGCTGACTTGGTGGCAGAGTTCACCGAGCCATTGTTAGAAGAAACTCTGAAAGAAGCACACATGGATCGAAAATCAGTTGGTGTGATCACAGCCGCAGCACCTCCGACTTGGAAAATGTATGTGGATGGGGCAGCTAATCAGAGAGGGTCTGGTGTCGGACTTGTCCTGGTATCCCCTGAGGGAATTATCTTCGAAAAATCTCTAAGGCTATCATTCTTGGCTACTAATAATGAAGCCGAGTACGAAGCAGTCTTGGTGGGCATGAACATGGTACATAGGATGGGTGGAAAGGAAGTTCATGTGTTTTTGGATTCACAGTTGGTGGTCGGCCAGGTCATGGGGACCATGGAGGCTAGGGACCCAAGAATGCAAGAATACTTGGCCCAGGTCAAACGTCAGCAAGCTAAATTTGATTCCTTTGTCTTGTCTCACATCTCTAGGAGTGGAAACACTCATGCAGATTCTTTGGCCACATTAGCCATGTCCTCGGCTCAGTGCTTACCCAGAATTATCCTTGTGGAGGATTTGCTAGAGCCAACTCTTACAGTTGTCAACGCAGCTCGCATCCATCTGATAAGGCCTGGACCTAGTTGGATTGACCCGGTCATATCTTTTCTTAAGAATGACATCCTTCCTAAGGACAAATCTGAAGCAGATAAGATACGTCGAAAGGCGCCACGTTTCTGGTTGTCAGAGGATCAAAAACTGTATAAACGATCTTTCTCAGGACCGTACTTATTGTGTGTGCACCCTGAATCAACGGAAGCACTTTTGGAAGAACTGCATGAAGGAATTTGTGGGAGCCACACCAGGGGAAGATCTTTAGCCCACAGAGCTCTGACTCAGGGTTATTGGTGGCCCAATATGCAGAGGGAGGCTCAGGATTATGCCAGGAAATGTGATCAGTGCCAGAGGTTCGCCCCTAATATTCATCAACCTGGAGGGGTTCTCAACCCTCTCTCCAGTCCTTGGCCTTTCGTACAATGGGGATTGGACATAGTGGGGCCATTTTCGAGGGCTGCAAGAAACAAAAGATGGCTTCTCGTGGGAACAGACTACTTCATTAAATGGGTTGAGGCCGAGCCCTTAGCAAATATCAGAGACGTTGATTCCAAGAAGTTTGTCTGGAAAAACATCATCACTAGATTCGGTATACCACACACACTTATCTTAGACAATGGTGTTCAATTCGATAGCAAGGCTTTTAGGAAATATTGTGGTGATATGGGCATCATAAATAGATACTCCACCCCAGCTTATCCTTAAGGAAATGGGCAAGCCGAGGCCGTTAACAAGGTCATAGTCAGTGGGCTCAAGAAAAGGTTGGACGATGCGAAAGGCAGGTGGGTAGAAGAACTTCTACATGTTCTGTGGACGTATCGGACTACACCGCGCAAATCCACCGGAGAAACGCCATTCTCTATGACTTATGGAGCCGAGGCGGTGATACCTCTGGAATCAGGCTTTCCCACCCTGAAGACGAGTTCTTTTAGCCCGGAGAATAACGATGGCCTCCTAGAAAAAGGTCTTGATTTAATTGAGGAACAGTGCGAGGTAGCTATGGTCCAAATGGCTTATTATCAACAGAAGCTTAAACGGGGATATGATGCCCACGTGAAGCTAAGGCCACTCGCACCTGGGGATCTTGTACTAGGAAAAGTTGTGGGCACTGCTAAGAACCCGGCTTGGGGTAAGCTAGGACCAAACTGGGAAGGTCCCTATCGCATTGTTTCAGTAGCTGGCATAGGGTCTTATCGTCTAACTGACCTAGATGAGAGAATTGTACAACGCCCATGGAATGTAAATAACCTTCGAAGGTATTATTATTAATAAAGTGTGCTTTTCTTAGTTAACAGTTCAAAGTTATAAATACCTCAGGGGCTTTCAGTTACTATTCTTAAGTGTCAAACAGAAACTTGGTTAAGTATGGTCCTCGGACCACAAACCTCGTGGAAATTGATATCTTATCATTTGTTAAACAGAACCTTAGTTATGCCGGGTCCTCGGACCTCCTACTTTGGGAAAATTAACATTTGAAGTTACTATTCTTAAGTGTCAAACAGAAACTTGGTTAAGTATGGTCCTCGGACCACAAACCTCGTGGAAATTGATATCTTATCATTTGTTAAACAGAACCTCAGTTATGCCGGGTCCTCGGACCTCCTACTTTGGGAAAATTAACATTTGAAGTTACTATTCTTAAGTGTTAAACAGAAACTTGGTTAAGTGTGGTCCTCGGACCACAAACCTCGTGGAAATTGATATCTTATCATTTGTTAAACAGAACCTTAGTTATGCCGGGTCCTCGGACCTCCTACTTTGGGAAAATTAACATTTAAAATTACTATTCTTAAGTGTCAAACTGAAACTTGGTTAAGTATGGTCCTCGGACCACAAACCTTATGGAAATTGATATCTTATCATTTGTTAAACAGAACCTTAGTTATGCCGGGTCCTCGGACCTCCTACTTTGGGAAAGTTAACATTTGAAATTACTATTCTTAAGTGTCAAAACAGAAACTTGGTTAAGTATGGTCCTCGGACCACAAACCTTGTGGAAATTGACATCTTAGTCACTGTTCTTATTCTTATCACGAGCTTTGTGGAAATCAGTATCTTACCATTCATTAACTGAAATCTTAAGTTCTATATCTTTAAGTGTTAAACAAATTTTTGTAAGGAATAGCCCTCGGACCTTACATCCTACTGAAAGTAATACCTCAAATTACAAAAGTTTAACCATCATATGAGTTTTTTAACAAAGGCATTGTTTAATATCCAACTAAGTTAATCTCTGCCAGGTTCTTAAATGTTCTACTTTGCAAAGCAAATACGCGCATGGCTGTTTGGAGGTTATAATTGTGCAACTCCTGGAGTTAGATTTGTTTATTCTGTTCTTCCTTTAACTATGTATTATTGAGATCTTTCATGACAAGCACAAAAAGAACAAAGTAAAACAAATACAACATGAGTGAAAGTTGAACAAATTTGTCCTTCATTAATTATATACATCATCAAAAAAAAAAAGGGGCGAGTACATAAAAGTCCTAAGCCAGGCCCTAAGCTTGGGGAGGAGGGTCTTGGAGGGAGCTGTTGCCAGCCTCAGTGTTCTTCAATTTCAGCTCAAAGGTAGACAAAACTTGCTTCCCTTTGTCTGTTGAAGGAACGAGGGGCTCCACGTTCTGAATTTGCTCATTCTCGGCACCGCCACGCTCGTCCTTCTCTTTATGGGAACCTTCAGGTTCTGTAGGATCAGGAACGAGTTCTTGCACCACAGGAGGAAGGGCAGGAGAGGCAGCAACATGAGGGTCTTCTATCTCCTGTATGTCTAGGGGAAGCCAAATGTTCTTGGGTTTCCTCAGCTTGGAAGCTTGAGGAACCCCTGCTGCATTCATGGCCTTTCCCCAGACCAGTTGACAGTACTCTTGGCACAAGGCCACAAAGGCTTCTGTCAACTGTTCTTGCGTTGCATTTACGCCCTCCTGATAGCTAGCCTTCTTCGCGGCCTCCAGTGCGTGCTTGTGGGCGCGAGCCTCCTCCTTCGCCAGCGTAAGCTCCTTCTCCAAGTCAGAGCATCCCCGTTGGGCTTGAGAGAGCTCGTCGTTTTTTTGGCGAAGAAGCTTACGTTGCTCCACTACTTGGTTTTCCATCGTCTTTAAACTGGCCTCGGCACCATCCTTCTCTCTTTTTAAATCGGCCAGCTGTGATTTGATCTTTCCATTCTCTGCTAGGACCTGGCCTAGGGACCTTTCTGCCTCTTGCCGTAGCTCTTGCTCCATTCCAGCGCGCTTCCGAGAATCCTCTACAAACTTCTCAGCTGTGAAAACTTTTTGGATTGCCTGCAAAAAAAATTATCAGGGGGTTAATATATGGTAAAGTGTTTACAGATGAATCTAAAGTACGAGTGTGGGGTGGAACTTGCCAGAGCTAAATCCCTTTTTAATGAAAGGAACAACTAGGGCTGGCCCATCTTCTCCAAGGTTTCCATGTCCTTGGGCAGCAGAAGAGGACGCTCCAACGCCTCGGCCAAGTGGTGGGCGTGGCCTTGTTGGATTGCCCTAATACTGGAGTGGTAGGGGATTGGTGCGCCGTCCAGTCTCAAGTCAGGAGACCAGGTAGCCAGTGCTCGGCGCACTTCGGCCATGTCTCTGATCTCCCTACTCTCGACTGAGCGAGCCCGGCCTTTGCCCTTATCCAGCTTCTGCTGCTGGGCCGGCGCTGGCTGTTGTTTCATTTTCTTTTGCTTCTCGCCACCAGCCCCCTCGGCTTCCACTTTCCTTTTCTTCTTTGGATCTTCGGCCGGAGGCTTGGGGTCGGCTGGAGGAGGGGGTGGTGGCAAGGCTGGGGGAGCTTGGGACCCTCTCGTCCCCTTTTTGGCCACTCTCGCGCCTCTCGCGGTTATAAGGCCCTTAAGCTCGTCCATGTTTTCCTCAATGGAGCTGTTGTCTGGACGTGCTATCACTAGGCCCGCGATCCCAAAGGCCTCGGCTGGCTCCTCTTCCTCATCGAAAAGAACAACGAACGGGTTTCCACGAGGTCGTTGGGCGTCCTCGAGTTGGAACTTATCTATCTCCTCGTCCAACGTGTTCGAAGAAGACACCTGCTCCTCCGGGACAACAGTTGCCTGAGAGTGCGTAGCGAGAGGGATCACGGCAATCGTTTGTGAGTACAGTATGGTGCGGGGGTCGTCAGGAAGGTCGTGGTCGGCCAGGAAGTGTGGTCTGGCTACGTGAATCCTCCTACACCGCCGGTCACCGGCAATAATGGCGTTCTCGATCTCCTGGAAGTCCGAGGAGATAGGGTCGTACCCTAGTATCAAATGAGCCGCCCTAAGTTGTAAGTCTTCACTCACAAACACTTCTGAGCGAAGCACTCTGTTCAAATCTGCGACGTTGCAGTGGCTCAAGCGGGGGCGCACGTGTTGTTTATCTGCAAAGAAAGACACCAAACCAAACAAACATGGTCAGATTCGTAGAACATGTAATAAACGAAAGTCAAATAGTTTGTAAAGGCAAATGACATTCTAAGATGTTTAGATGGAGTTATGGGGCGGGAAGTTAGATCCTAAGGTGTCGCACCTGGATCTCCCCACTCAACTGGGCAGTGGGGTCCGTCGTGCTAGTTGCTTGAGACGATGAGGTAGTTGTCCTTCATACCTTTATTGGACTTGGGCAGACAGGAGATTAACCTAACTACGCTAGAGCGGGATTTGATATAGTAACCTACTCTAGTGAGTTTGTGGCATTCGTACATAAAAGCGACATCATGCCAGGTGAGGTTCAGGCCCATCTGCTTGTTTAGAGCATCGACGCTTCCTAAGACTCTAAAAACGTTGGGAGCGCACTGATCGGGGCACAAACGGTGGTTACGGAGGTACTCCTTGGTTACGGGTTTCATTGGGAGGGCCATCCCACCTTCTACGAAGGTGACTATCGGAATGATGACCTCTCCGGTTTTCCTAGAACCGGCCACGGCTTTCGCCGGGCAGTATTTTAAACTTACGTCACCGGGAATGTGATACTTAGCTCTAAAACCTTCCATCCCAGCGACGGTATCAACTAGACACTTAAATTTTCCCATTAGAAAGGAACGAAAGACTAAGTTCTAAAAAGGAGAATGGTTAAAAGGGGAGTCGAGGACAGGATCCGAGGAGAATGGGTTAAGGAAAGAGAATAAGCACTTACAGATTTGAAGTTGTGCGAATTTCCACGACTTTCTGCAGAGAAAAGGTGATTACTGATGTTTTGATGGGATTAGCTTCTGAAGAAATAAATGAAGGCGCAGGTTCCCAAAGCGTCACGACGTGCGGGAAAGCGGCCTCGAAATTGTATTTGTCCTGCCCAAATTTTCAAGGGGTAACAAGGGCCGTCGGATGCTCATCTCACCGTTGAACGTGGGAGACAGGGTGTAATTTACGGTAGTAAATGCGCGCGTTTTTGAAAATAAAACCGCCAAGTGGCATCCTCTGGAACACGAAACGATCTCCACACGCACAGTTATTTACAAAACATGTGGGGTAAGTTCTCGTTGGATCAAAACCCTATTTTTCTCCTCGGATGATGAAAAATAGAGTTTTGAGGGGCTATTGTGGGGAGTAAAGGACCCAAGAAAGCATTTGGGCCTTTGGGCTCTAGCAAGGAGAGTCGAACAGCTCTTGAGCTAAGGATTTGTTAGTACTGCGA
The DNA here is from genome assembly GCF_040712315.1 of Castanea sativa. Classification (NCBI taxonomy): domain Eukaryota; kingdom Viridiplantae; phylum Streptophyta; class Magnoliopsida; order Fagales; family Fagaceae; genus Castanea; species Castanea sativa. The sequence continues at coordinate 10,193,200 of NC_134013.1, read as the reverse complement.
ATCGGCCCATACGCCGAGGGTCCGAGGATACAGCCGAGGATAAGCTTCTCCTCGGACAGATCCAAGAGAAGTCGGAGATTCACTACGAAGGTCAAGACAGAATTCTGGAAAGGCTGTTGGTTAAAAGGGGGAAACCCTGAACCTTCTAGATACACCGGTGTTAGAAAAATACCAAGAGCAAAGGCTGCCACCTCCACATTAAAGACTCTGCACCTACCTCCCTGCCCGCATTAATGGGGAAGTGACCCCTGAACAGTAGAACTGAAATTTCTGGTCACTATTCAAAGGCACTAAAAAAAGAAATATCTAAGGGGGGTTTGAGCAACACGTGGAGAAAGAATCAGAAAAGGAAGTATTTAAGGGGGGTGAAGGCCAAAGAAAAAGGGGGAGTCTGTAACTAAGAAAGAAATTAAGAATTGTAATCTTTAAGAAAGAAAGAGAAATAATACAGAAGTAATCCTCGGCTCACGTCCAAGGAGGTCCACCTGCAATTATCATTCATTGTTTACGAGTGTTTGCTCCCCATAACCCGTTATCAGGTTCTCAGTATCTTTAATCTAGATTTCAAGCCCACACTCTACAAATTTCATTGTTTAAGGCTCATTGGGCCTGAGCCCATAATAATCTTTGGGTCCAGGTGCAATTGTGCACTTACAATACCCAAATTACACTTTACGCCTTAAATTTTTCGAATTCACACTTTATTACATTTTGCACCTCAATTTTAAGTTTGCCATTAAATTATTAAGACTTTGGACTAGATGATAAGATCTGTACATGTTTACTGTTAGAGATTCCTAGCCTGGTTGAGCTACGAATTATTTAGATTTTGAAGTGGATGAAAAAAAAAAATTATCTGTACATGTTTAATATTATTAGCGCAATATACCTAGTGCTAATCATATACCAATATATAGGTTTTTCTCTTGGTCGAGTGAAAAAGAATTATAAAAATTCATTAAATTGACGATCGTGTCTTATTATATATACTAGTTAGGGCAGCATGTGCCCATGAAAAAAAAAGTAGTGATTATGATTAATTCTAGATTTTATTTGTATCACAAAATAAAGATATAAATCATTTGATTTTTAAAATATATAGAGATTTACATTAATCAAAACAGCCATTAATTTTAAGAATTTTGATAATTATGTCATAAAAAGTTAACCTCATTCGTATAAGAATTTTAATCAACCACAAAGTTAGGAGAGCTATTTAACATATAAATATTTATTTTATTATAATAGTTTTTTAGTACTTATTTGCTATAGTCAATATATCCACTTACTAAAAACTTATAAGAATTATAACGAATATCATCATAACGTATAACAACCTACTACTTATGATTTGTTATGAAAATATCGTGGACATGGCATTTTTTTGTGAAAAGGTTAAAACATCTTGTTGTCGTCACAATATTTTCAAAACTGTTGAGCTGTCAATTCTTTACAAGTCAAAATAAAATATAACAAAATTATAAAGGTATTATGAAAATGTTGTATCATTCTATTGTGTTTTTAGAAATTTTTTGTGGGTTTAATAAACTTTGTTGAGCCAAAATTCACTATTTCACATACAATTTTCTTAGGTTGACTTTTTGCATTTTTTTTTCTTTGCTCACCATTTTAAGTAAAATTACATAGTTTTACACACAAAAACAAAGAATTAGGAAAAAAACACTTTTCATCCTTTATGTTTGGGGTAGTTTACAATCTTTCCTTCTTAAACTTTAAAATCAAGCAATTTTTAGCAAAGTTATAATAGCTTTTCCCATCCACTCTTTTTATATATAGATTACTAAATTTGACTTTAAAAAAAAAAAAAAAAAGTCTATGAATACAATAAAATATTACAATGTTTTCACAATACTTCTATTTTCAACCGTGACGGATCCCAGTCCAATATTTTATTATCTTATTTTGACCTATAACTTACGCCTCAATAGTTGTGAATATATTGTAATAACAACAAAATTTCACGACATTTTTAGTTATGCTAGATCTCGGTATGATATTTTATTATTTTAATTTGACCCATAAGGAATTGACACATGTGTCACAACATTTTCATAATATCTCTATGTATACACTGTACTTAATTACAATTTAAATTTATATTGTAGAAAAAAAATTGGCAAATTTTGTACACATTACAAAATTTGTACTATATTTACAATTTTTTGTGCAAATGTGTATAATATTAACCACTTTTGTGTATTTACAATGTAAACTTGTATTGCAAGTACAATGTAAACATATAAAGATCTTAAAAAAACAAAAACAAAAAACAAAAATAAAAACAAAGCTCAAACCAACTGGCATACTTGAAGGAAAAAAAAAAAAAGTAAGAAAAGAAAAGAAAAAGTGCACCTCACTAATTGAATAAACCAAAAAAATACTATTCATGAGCCTTTGGCTCTTTTTTTATATAGCTAATAGATATGACAGCTTACATAAATATTTAAAAGAAAAAAAAACATAAACTAATTACTGGAAAAAAAAAACCTTTAGGCACTGTAGAAATTAATATTAAAATGTTGTGGACTTAGTATTTTTTTTATTTGATCTATAAGAAACTGAGATCTCAACAATTGTGAAAATATTGTGATAACAATAAGTGTTATAAAATTTTCTCAAAACATTTGTTTTTAGTTGTGTTTGGTCACAGTCTCAGATTTTATCATTTTATTTCGACTTGTAAGAAATTGACATGTCAATAATTGTAAAAATATTATGAAATTTGTTGTGTCAATATAACAATACGGTAGCTACAGTGCATTAGTGCATTCGCAAATAAGTTGTTGTAAAAGAAAAAAAAGAACATAAACTGATTACTGGAAAAAAAAAAAAAAAACTTTAGGCACTGTAGAAATTAATATTAAAATGCTGTGGACTTAGTATTTTTTTTATTTGATCTATAAGAAACTGAGATCTCAACAATTGTGAAAATATTGTGATAACAATAAGTGTTATAACATTTTCTCAAAACATTTGTTTTTAGTTGTGTTTGGTCATAGTCTCAGATTTTATCATTTTATTTCAACTTGTAAGAAATTGACATGTCAATAATTGTGAAAATATTGTGAAATTTGTTGTGTCAATATAACAATACGGTAGCTACAGTGCATTAGTGCATTCGCAAATAAGTTGTTGTAACATTTTCTCAAAACATTTATTTTTAGTTGTGGTTGGTCAGTCTCATATTTTATTATTTTATTTCGACTTGTAAAAAATTGACACGTCAATAATTGTGAAAATATTATGAAATTTGTTGTATCAATATAACAATATATATACCAGTTTACATAAATATTTTTTTTTAAAAAAAAAGACAAACTGATTACTAAAAAAAAATTTTAGGCACGATAACTACCATACCAATTGAATAAACCAAAAGTACTGTAACTACAGTACGTTAGCGCGTTTGCGCTTTTTATATATATAATAATAATAATATAAGATAAGAGATTAGAGATAATAGATGTGGCCGTGGGTTATGTGCAACTATATAAGCCCAAATAAAATAAAAACAATAATAATAAGATATAGAGAAAGCAAAAAGTAAGGTGAAAGCTTTTCTTTTAAGCCCATATAAGCCCAAATAAAACAAAAACAATGAAGAAAAAGATAAAGCAGTGGTGTAGATAGAGGAGATGAAACGGTGACTTTGGGCAGGGACTCACTAAACCAAAAAATCACTGTAGAGGCATTGCCTCTTTTTATATAGATAGATATGATTACAAAGAATGCATCAGATTGAACCAAGTCATACCTTACCGCACCCTAAAAATAAATAAAAAATAAAAAAAGTCAAACCTTACCGACATTATCGATATCTATTCTTCTTCTTCTTCTTCTTTTTTTTTTTTTTTATTTTTTTGGGTTGAGAAAACGATATCTATTCATCTAATCAATTTTGGGTTGAGAAAACGATATCTATTCATCTAATCAATGGTTTACTAACCCAACCGGCCTTTTAAGCCCTCCACACCAAAAAAAAAAAAAACTAAAACTAAAACCAAAACTAAAACTAACCGACCTTATCCTTATCATCCCAGTTAAAAGTTAATATTATTCTTTGGTTGACTTTTACTTTAGCTTTGATAAAGTATTAAATTAAAAATTTATTAGTTTATTATACTGTATTGTTAATATAAAATTTACATTTAACATTAGAATGGAATTTCTCTACCAACTAATTTAGAGAAAAATTCCTCAAATTTTTCTTATATTTTTTTATTAGATGTAATTTTTGAAAATCTAATAATTAAATTACTTGTTTTTAATATACATAATGTTAAATTTCGTTCTTAAAAACAAAAAATCATGTTAAATTTCATTCAAATCAAATATTATTTACTATTTTACCACTAAATTTACTTTTTATGTATAATTTTATTTATCACAAAACATAAATTTTAAATATTTAATTAATGACATAGCTTTATTGATCTTAGTTATTTTTGTATATAATAAGAACATGCAATCTAACAATTAGATTTTTATATCTAAAATTCTTAATTAAATACCTACAATATTTATATATTTTTATGTAAATGTAGAAAAATTTGTACATTTTTATGCATATTCCCAAGCATACGTTTAATTTACTTTGTGTGAAATTGTGAATATGTGGCAGCGCGGCGTGCGCTGTTTGAACGCCGTATGGTGTATTAAAAGGGAAACAAGAATAGTATTCCATCCGATGACGCAGGGCTATACGTCACTCAATCGGGTCCTCACATTCAGAAAAATGGCAGTATAGTAATTCAGGGAAAAATTCTGGACTTTTTGGTAAATTAAGAGCAAAGGTCATGAAGCTATAATTCTATAAATACATAGCATAGGTTTCTCTCATCGCACAAAATATCAAAACAAAACATTTTTTACCTGCGAATCTCGGTTTACTTACAAACAAAGAAAACAAATAATGGCTGAAGAGAACCAAGTGATTGGCTGCCACACCGTTGAGGCTTGGACTCAGCAACTTGAGAAGGGAAATGAGGCTAAGAAACTGGTATTCCATTTAACAAACACCCTTCTTCTTCTTCTTATTTTTTGTTTGTCTGTGTAGTTTTTTTTTAATTCAATTATTGTTATGATCATCATTTTGGGGTCTTTTGAATTCTGGGTTTTTAAGGTTGGAAGGGGTTGTTACATGATTTAAACACATGGTCTTTATTGGGTTTGATTTGGTCCTTGGGATTGGTCCAAATTCTTTTTTTTTTTTTTTAGAAAAATATATGCATACCTCAATTGAAATCCCAATAATTGATTAAAGGATTTGGTTAATCTTGGTTTTGCCTGATTTTGTTTGCTTGTTGTTTTTTAATGGCCACAATATAACAACTGCTTTTTTAATGGCCAGAAGAATAAAATATTTGTAATGAACTTGCATTGAATTTTTTTCTTCTTAAATTCGAATTGATAAATTTCAATAACGTATTCGAATTATCTAGATTTAGTTTTTGTAAGAGAGAAAAGTACTATACTAATATTGGAAAGGTTCTTGAATCAATTTCTCTTTGGGACTTATTACCCTTATAAATTTTAATTAGATATCATCATTTCATATAGCAGGGTATAAAACTTAATTGTCATACAATATTGTGTATTTTGAAGATTTATAATTTTTATTATAAAAAAAATTATTGGTATTGTCTGGATAATATATTTGTAGCTTTAGTGAGTAATTAGATATTTTTGAATCCTTGAATAGCTCCTTCTTGAATATTTGAATTGGTTTACTTTTAGGTTAGATGCTTTAACATACACATAAAGTGTTTGTCTGGTAGATTTAGATATTGGTAAAGCAATGCGCTCAGAGAAACATTATATCATTGGGGAAAAAAAGAAGAAGAACTTTGTCCTTGTAGAGATTCGCAATGGCATAGCTTAGCTAGTTACACTTCTCTAGGTGTTACATCTTATCTTTAAATTAAATTCAACCATGTAATTGCATCGGCCAATAAGACATATGAATGAATTTAATTGTTGTTAAGGGATATAATAATGTTTGTGTTGTATTGGCCAATACTGTATTGTTGTTAATGTTATTAGTTGTGTGAGAATTATGAGTTTCATTTTCTAATTTTAGGTTTGTTTTTGTCCTAATTGTAGAATCTCTTGAAATAAAAAATATGCCATTTACTCAGAAAGTTGCATGATAGGTGGTGGTGGATTTCACGGCTTCATGGTGTGGACCATGCCGTTTCATTGCCCCAGTTCTGGCAGAGCTTGCTAAGAAGACTCCTAATGTCTTATTCCTGAAGGTTGATGTGGATGAATTGAAGGTAAACAAATCTATTCCTAGCATGTTTCTAATTAATAACCTAATCTGATTCTACATTAACTTGTATGAAATCCGTGCGTAGTTCAATTCAAGCCAATATATGATTTTAACTTTAAAAATTTTTTTTTTACTCGGCTGTCTGCAGACTGTAGCTGAGGAATGGGCTGTGGAGGCAATGCCAACCTTTTTGTTCTTGAAAGAAGGCAAATTAGTGGACAAGGTTGTGGGTGCAAAGAAAGAGGAGTTGCAGCTGACTATAGAAAAGCATGCCACTTCTGTTGAATGATATGTAATATGGAGGAGAATTTATGAACCTCAGTACTGTATGAGTGTTTTCTAGTTTTCATTTGATGATAAGAATAGAGCTACTACTACTCTGGTAGTAGATGTCTAAAATGTGTGCTTCTTGTATGCAGCTACATTTTACCTTTTAATATTTGTGGCTTTAAGTAACGTGAAGTAGTCCACAGTGCTTTATTTGTTTATGTTTATATGATATTTCCTTCTTTTTTTTTCTTCTTCCTCTTCTTCTTCATGCACAGTTGTTAAGTTAAAGGCATTGTTAAGTTAAAGGCATTGAAGCATATTGTAATGCTTCTAATTATCATTTGTTGGGAAATTATAAACGTTTAGTATACAATTTTCTCTTTGTAGATTGTTTCTCTTGCACGGAGATGCACTCTGTAGCCATAGAAGTGGGGGGTTCCTTGGCATTTGACTATTGGCTCAAAAGGGGTATTAACAAGGCTGCTAACTGATTATGGTTTAATTTGTAAGTTGCAGACCTGATTTTCACCTTTACTGGTCAAACAAAATCTCAGTCCTCGTTTGGCCATCCTAGCTGCCTAGGCCAAGAGGCCGTGTTCTAAATTTCAGGCTGTGCAAATGGAGAATTTTTAAAAATACGAATTCAACAACTTGTTATTAGATAGTGTAACATTGTTTGGAGTTACACCAATCATCACACACACACACACATATATTTATATAGTAGGACCTATTTGAAAAAAAGTAGCTAAAATCAAAGGGATTTTTTTTTTCCTTCATTTTTGGTGGAAAGGGCTGTATATATCTCATTTTATACCCTTAGTTGGCTGCAGAAGGTGGTGATTAAGGGTCCGTTTAGTTGAAAGAGTGAAAAAGTAAAGGAATAGAAAATAGTGGGAGAATAAAAAAAATTATTAATTCCTCTTATTTTTGTTTGATTAGGAGTAGAAAAGTGGAAAGATGAAAAAAGTAAGTTTATATAAATTTATTCCTACACTTTTATTAAAAAATGATGTCTAATTAAAACAAAAAAGTGACAAGCAACCAAAAAAAAAAAAAAAAAAAAAAGCTATTGCCCCATTTATTAAAAAATAAAAATTATGTCCTAAAAAAAAATCATGTTCAGTTAAACAACCAAAAAAAGCAAAACAAAACAAAACAACTATCATACATATAGCCCGGAAAAAAAAAAAGGCAACGGTCAGGAAAGAAAAGAAAGAAAAAAAAAGGGGGGGAGGGGGGAAGGCAACGTGCAGCAAAAAAAAAAAAAAAAAAAACCGGATGGACATTTTTGTTCATTAAACAACTTTATTTTTTCTCTTTAGTTTTATTTCCATTTTGAAGAAAAAACTTTTAATGAGCCCGAAGAAAAAATACTTCAACCCCATCAATAATTTTCTTTCATTCTCACCCAACCAAACTAACTCAAGTCTTTGTGAAAGGACAGCAGAAATAAATTCTCATGTTGACCAAAAAAGTGGAAGATGAAAGAACATGAAACATAAGGCTGTAGTAACGAGTAAGGAAGGCATTATTGTGTGCGCCAGCCAAGCCCCAAAGCTCCTATTGACAAACGGAAAGGCTACTCACTAGTCACTACTCAGTCACTCTAGGATGGCCCATGTGATAGGAGTAAAGAGCACTGGATAATGGATAATGATAAGGAAAATGCTAAGGACACAAGTCACACAAAGTCTTATAACTTTTTTCCCAACTCGATCCTGGATATTGGATAATGATAAGAAAAATGCTAGAGACACATCAAGTCACACTATTTTTATCACAAGTCGCCACGTAACAAATTGTGACAAAAATCATGAGACTTTATATGTCACTAGCATTACTATTATGATAAATGCTAATGGTAATAGATAATGTTCAGGAACACATCTCTTTACCAAACTGATTGCAAGTTTGTAACCCAAGCTAGTTGCATTAGTGAAGGCCCTCATTTTAGTGTCCCATTTCAATTCTCAATGTAAGAAGAAAAGAACATTATAGGCAGGGCCTCCCTATGCTAGTTACAGTTGGATTTAAGAGGGCTTAAGATTGCTACAGTACACAAATTTCTTAACGGAGCTGAAGACTTTAACTGGGTTATATTATAATTCTGTATTGAACAACTAGTTATTAAAGCATTTTGAATATATTTATTTGATGAGAAAATAGACTGGATGTGGCTGAATTGGGCTTGAAAGTAAGCCACAAACCTATTTAGATGTCAAGATTTTGGGGTTGTGCCTGGCATACTGTTAATAACTTTGTAGATATATCATATTACGCCATCCATGATCCAACACAATTTCAGCAACCAAATCAGATTGTCTATTAGTTAAGTCCATGTTAGGCAAAAGGCAGTTGCTAAGGAGCAGCGGTGAAATGGCGATTTCCCCCTATTTCCATTAAAGTAGGGAGAAGCAAGGAAAAAGATGTTTTGTTAATAGGAAGGAGAGTGTTTACTAGTACAAATCTTTAAGATGGCAATGTAGTATCATACATTAATAAGTGAAATGTAACTTACAATTCAGGGGAAGCGCTTGTGTCTTTACACAATAATTGCTCTTGAAGCATATATTTTACTAATATTCAATACCAATTCTGCTTAACTAGTACCTTCTACTACCCATAAATAATTTCTTATATCGCTAAAGAATCACAAATTGTGTGGCTTGGCATAAAACAAGGAATCAAGTTTGGTCAATAATCCCTTATTGAACCTTTGCCCATCCACCACAAAGTACTTGCAGAATCATATTTTCCAGAAAAAGGAAAAATATTGCCTAGATGAGATACCCCTATCTATATGTAACTTGTTGAATCCCACGCTAGTCATGATATTGAAAGTTCTCCTGTAATATTACTGTTCTTGTTCTTCATATCATGCTTAATTGCTTCTTGTCATTCGCAGGCTATGATAATTACACCAGGAAGTTTCTACCTGCTTTTTACAGTGTTCTCATCTCCTTGAATTGGTTTCGGTGCCTGTACTCGCTGAAGAACAAGTAGCTTCCACTGATAATCGCTTCAACATGGCAGGACATGGATCCGCCCCAAAGGTAGTATTTGATATGGTAACCAAGCAACTCTCCTGCCCCATGCATTTCTGTGAAATACATGACGTTAAAGAGATGTTAGTACAATTTTTTTTTAACAGAAGATTTGCAAGTTTGTAAAACCACAACTAGATCACATATATTACAGAAAAAAAAATTAATTATTGCAGTTGAGGAAGTGCCTTTTTTACAACTTCAAGAGAGTTCGGTGCATGGCAGGTTCCCTTTTGGAAACTTCCACAAGTTCCAGAAGGAGTCCCAAAACTTGCAAATTTAATAGTTGATATGGACTCTCCTGCTGCACAGCGCAAGTGAACCTTGGCCTGGTGAAGCATTTTTGGTTCACCATGGCCCTCAGTACTAAAATTCTCAGTAGTTGGGTGGTGCTCAGATGTATCAGCACAAACACGTGTCACTGATCTCCGCACAAGAGAAATCTTTGATACATCCCCACCAAGTTCCTCAAAAACTACCAACAAATTTTGTGTTGGCTTTAACCAGGACCTTGGAACATGATACCTGAATAATACACAACGTAAGTTAAACAAGTATGAAGAAATGTCTAATGAACCAAGCTCAGCTTGCCTTTTGCCCAAATTGCGATCTTTGAGGGCAGGTATAAAGATTTAATTGCTATGTTAAATGTTTTGATAAGACTATGAATCTAATACCATCTTTGGGTTGGTTGGTCACAACCAAGTTGGCATTTTGTGGGCCTGAATGTCCCAGAGTAGCTACAAGTATTGCAATTGCCTTTTGCATAGGCCATCCAGTATCTTCCTATGCTCTGTCCATTGATCCACACTTGACCCTTTCCCATACTCTGCATGTCTAAAGCCAGTGGCTCATTTCCTTTAGGTGCATTGATATAAGCCTGCAATTACCAATTTATTTAGCTTCTAACTGAACTTGTCTGTAACACTAAATATTTTGTCTTGTTCCTCCTCCTCTCCCCCCCCCCCCTTTTTATTTGTAGTTCTCCTACCTTATACCATGTCAGAGGCTGATGGCTTTGTGAGGCTAGTGATCCTCGGATCCAATCAACAGACGAGGCTCCATTAGGAGAGACCAAATTCATTGCCTCTCCTTTTAGGCCAACCTGTATACAGCAGATACTTTGAGCCTAAAACTTTTGGGATCAAGACAAAACATAAACAAATAACTGAATAAGATGTTCCTGCATTTTTGTTCATATAACTGCTCTGTCTGACCTGGTAGGACCATTTCTGCCATGATAAGTCTCTTTGCCCCTTGTCAAGACCATGTAGCAACACTGGACCAAGGATTCCTGTTTTCCATGTCTCATAATGGAATCCGACATTCTTCAACAACACAGAAATTTAGTAGTCAGTACCTGAAATAACTTAATGGCTTATGCTTTTGCTATGTTAATGATCTAGTTGGGTCAAATCTGGAAGAACTTTAGCAGCCCCATGCTAAAGGACCCAAAGATTAGGAGAATGAACCAGTTAACTTGCAGTTCGACAAATGATTAAACTGCCAGATTTGCATTTGGACAAAGTCATGGATGGGGCACTAACCGGTAATCCCACAGCTATACTGAGTAGTGCAATTTTATTTGTTCCAGCATGCAGATTGACGGATCCAGTAAATGTGAATTGCCTCTGCTCCCTGGTCCCAAAGGTCGACCCTGTAACAAGTTATAACATGACATTACCAAACTAAATTTTCTGGTGTGAGAGTATGCAGGTACTAAATTTGAAGTACTAGTCCACTTGCAAAAGACAATATTTCATTTTCGCTAGGCTTCAAGTCAATTACTAAGGTCAAATTCAACAAACCTGAATATTGCCCATTGATGAAGACGTGAACAGCATGCCCAGCTGACTGCACGCTAAGAGTGGGCTTTTGTCCTCCTCGCAGAAATGATTCTGACGGATTAACATCAACACTGAAATGACATCCAGACTAGAAAATTATACAAAGCTTTTTTAATATCAATTAAAAAAGGCCAAAATCCAGAATAGATCAATCACATTGGCAGTCAGAACATGTGCACTCTAGATGAATCTCTGTCCAGTGTAAAGAGTAAATTGAGTATATGTTAGTAGAACAGAAAGATTAGAGAAGACTTTTAAATATTAAATTGTTTCTGCAAGCGCTGCAATGCTTGAGCCATCTTCCATTTCATCTCTCTTCCCCCATTCCAACCCTCAATTTCTCACCAATTCCTTGTACATTGTGTTACACAACCAATCTATAGTAATGAAGAGCAAAACTAAACGCATTTATATGGATTGTGGAAGCCACAGTCAGGTCACGTTGTAATTTCACAAAATATTAATAAAATTTAAAGATAGAAAATAAATGCCTATTCTCCCTTTTACTTTTAATTTAAGATGTTCTTTCATGATACCTTGGGAATTTCTTAATTCACTAATGCGAAAACATTATCTAGGGCTTTGAGATCCATTAAACTACTAATTGACAAATTAAGGGATAAGTATTCATGAATTGGATGATGTAGCAGCTCACCTGGTCATGTACCATAGATAGTCACTCGAGTCTCTGGTAACATTTACTTGTTCCAAGAGTCCAACAGTTGTCATTGATGATTGGTCCACTAGAGAAGAAATATCTTCACCATAAGTCTCCCATGAGAGCAATTCAGAATCGGTAGGCAACATTTGCATCTGTGAAGTTTGAACTCCCACCTTTTTGACAGGACAATTGTATCAGTCCTTCGTCCAAAAAAACAAAGCATAAAATAACCTACTCCACCACATCAGTTGTTTTTCCTTCTGACATGGATTGCGATGAAAGCAAGAACTTTACTTACCCTTGCAGTATTAAATACAGCGTTTCTGCAGTCAGGAAGGATGCTAATTGACCAAGGAGGCAAATCATAATGCATGTTATTGAATAATACCCTAGCAGCAGAAGTTGTGTGGTAGTTTGCAAGAAAGGCTGCACACCGTCCTCTCCCAATGTGTGAAGAGAATACATGAGCCTGGGAGATGGCCATAATTGAGTTAAGCATTTCCATTGCCAAAGTTAGTATTGACATGGATTGCCCAGCTAAGAGAAATAGCTAACCTGCTGATAGGTTCCTAAAGAAGTAACAACAGGATCTGAAGAAACTAAAGCCTGTTCACATAGCTTAATAGCTCGATGAAGCTCCTTCAAATGACCATATTTTGGTTGCCTGATCAAACCTAAACACAGTCCGAAATAGTTAGTTGTGACTAAGAGTTACAAAATATAAATTGACATTACCAAAGAGCTATTTTTACAGGGAAGGAATCAGGATCCAAAAAGTAATGAACTCAAAGCAGGATAGAATATAGAAGTCTTGTTTGAATGCAAGATGTGGCAACATATTCTGAACAATATTTGTAAGTCATTTGAATTCTTGGACTAATGCCACAATGAATTTGAGTTCAGGGAAACACATTCATTTGGGAAAACATGAAAAGAATTATTTGGTGTAGTTTGGTAACTTTAGAAATCACTTGCAAAATACATAATTAATCCATGGGTTTGTGGGTCATTAATGAAATGTCTTGCTAGGCATGCCTACATGGTGAATACATTTAAAGCATCACAAAAATCTTGAGAAAATTTATCATGATGAATTTGAGCTCAGCTTTCTCACCATACTCATCAATTGGGGCATCATAGTCATAACTTGTTGTAATGAATGGACCTCCAGCAGTGCGTCCAAAGTTTGTTCCTCCGTGATACTGTCACAAGCCATAAGTCATTGACTAAGACCTCAAATTTAGTGACAGGAAAAACTAGTCCTTTTTAAAACAGAGAACTGATTCACACAAGATAACAAACCATGTAGTAGTTTATGTATGAGCCACCCTTTTGTATGAAACGAGCAACTCCAAATGCCAGATCTTGAACTGGTCGTTGGTGAATTGTGCCACCAAACTCTGTGAACCTAATCATTAAGAGAGCGAGAGTGGGGGAATCAGAGGAGTATGTTTGCATTCATACAGTCAGCTTCAAATGTACCGAAAGCACTTATTTACCAGCCACTCCAAGCCTCAGTCCACATGGTAGGTTTGTAAGCTTTATTGGGAGAGAAAGCATCACAGTAAAAACCGTTACATGCATTTATCTGTAGTCAAGATATGGAGAGACCAAACTCAGAATTTTCAGATGAGTTAAAAGGATTAGTTATGCAAGAAATTTTAACTGCAAGTTAATCTTCAAGATTTAAAACTATTCGAAAAGTCTATAATACTATAGCCAAGTTTCAAAGTAACAGTGGAATAGGTAGGTCCAGCATGTAAGAAGAAAAGGAGAGCTCACCACAGGGTCTGGGGCATCATCTTCCTTGCACATCACCCATGGAACTCCTGTATTCAATCCAACAGCCATTTTTGCCGCCCAATTTATATACGCATGGCCAGCAGCTCCAAGTGCCTTGCTTTCAGGCCCATACTCGTTCTCAATCTATGCAAAGCAGAAGAAGAATATACTGCAATCAGTTCATACAAGAACCATTCACTGCTATCAATGCCAAATCCATTGTTGGCCAAAACTCAAGAGTTGCTACTGCCTACCACACATATCTTGACATCCATCAAAACAGATACACTGATACACAGGACCTAAAACTTTACAAGGCCATATGTCAAGAAGCCATACCTGAGAAAGGATAATGGGACCGCCTTGCGAAGCAAATAGCCTTTCATTCTTCATCATCTGGACAATCTTCTGGGTGAACCCTTGCATTGCTGTCTTCATGACAAGACATTTACACAATTTTAATTATGGAACCAACATGAGCATCATAATTGTTACTTTGTTCCTTTTTTTTTCATTTCAATTTGACATATCAGATTAGGCCTCAAATTTTCAGGAAACAACTGAGGGAAGTAGAGGAAGAAAAACCTTGAAAGGCTCATTATCTGTTCTGAAGCTCATACCAGGAACATACTTCAACCAAACAGGGAATCCCCTGTATCAAAGAGAGAATGACAGCCAAATCAACCACTCAGACAAACTTTGAAAAAAAAAATCTAACATCAAGCATTTACTTTGCCATAAAGATAGAAAACATGTTACACATGTAGATCTAGCCAAAACAATAAAATAAAACAAAAGTGGAAGTTAATAGGTACCCAAAATTCCATTCTGCACAAACATAAGGTCCAATGCGGAGATGAGCATAGAGCCCTACTTTCTGCACTGTCTTAATGAACCGTACCAGATCATTCCTGCCCTCAAAATTATACTAAAAACCAAGTTCACACAAAAAAGGAAAAGGCTTAGAACTAAAAGATTAAAACATATGAAGTGTAAAGTGAAGAAAAGACACCAAAACAAAGTGGAAGTAAGAAATGGTGCAGATCAAGAATGGTACATTGCCAGGAGAAGGTTCATGAACATTCCAAAACACATAAGTGTCTATGACATCCAAGCCTCCATCTTTAGCCTTCTGAATAAGGTCTTCCCACATCTAAACAATTACAAAACCCATTACACAAAAAGTCCAAACTGTCACAAAAATCCACAAACAAACCACTTCTTTTAGATGAATTCAAAGAAAAAAGAAAAAAGAAAGGGTAGGGATATACTTCAGGAGTGCTTCTGGGATAGTGAATGGAACCAGAGATGAGAATTCTCCTTTGTCCATTGATGAGAATAGCCTTCTTATCGTAGGTGACACTGCAATGTGTCAGCTCAGAACCATGATACAAGACCATTAAAAGCAAGATCAGTAGCTTGGAAACTGAGTGAGTTTCCATATCTTTTCTCTCCCTCTCTCTCTCTCTCTCTCAAACTATGTGGATGGAAAATTTTGAAAGCGGAGCTCAGAGTGGCGAAATGTGTGTGTGGTGTAGGCAACAGAGTGAGATAGAGAAGCTCTGAGACTGAGCTTCTGTGATCCAGCTACTACTGTGCAACAATGGCAACAGTTTGGGCTTCTCCTACTTCATTAAATAATACTGCTGTCCGCTCAGAACAAGTAGTGAAGTACAACTTTTGTGCTAAAAAAAAATATTAATAAATTTTAATTTTTGTCATTTTAATACACTAAATTTCAATTTTGTAATTTCACTCTTCCAAGTTTTAAATTTGGTCCATTCGTCCATCGTTACCTTTCGTTTTAAACTTTTAATGCATGTTTTTTCCACATGATGCAAAATCATTGAAATTGATGTTTGAATGTGTCTACCTAACAGAGGACAAAATGGGTAACCCAAAAGATATTTGAGATATTTCATAGTTTGTACATGTATATAAACACACATTTTTCTTCCAATCAGAATAATTGGAGCCTGGAGGATTAGATTTAAATGTTAGTGGCAGAATGACGGGCATGTTTGGAATTGTTGAAAAAAAAGTTTTACTTTATGTTTTGTAGTAGCCTTTTATAGATAAACAAATTTTTAGCTTTCTTTCAACATTTAACATAAAAGTTAATAAAACTTATATTTTTTCTATAACCACTTTGCAAATAAATTACCAAAAATAAGTAATTTTCAAACCAGCACCAACAACATTTGCATCAGCTGATACAATTTTTTTTTTTTGGGTCTATTTTAGCATAAGATCTACCTTTTTTAATTTATATACTTACTTTTCAAAACATTCAATATCAAATTATTTATTTTACACTATATTTTATTAAAATATTATTTTTCTTACTAATTTCTTTTATTATTATCTCTAGTCATATCTCTCTCTCCCTTGGAGGGTGAAGTAAATTATGCCAATAGATTAACTAATATACATAGTTTTTTAATTTAAAAATATAAATTTGACAAATTTTTTTATTATATACTGTATGACGTGACTCTCTAAAGTTTTTTTTTTGGTAGAAACTCCCCCTAAAGTTGTATCACTTAGGGGTGTGCAATCAACCCGCTAACCCGCGAAAATCGACCCAACCCACCGGGTTGGGTTAGATTTTAGGCCTTGGTGGGTTGGGTTGAGTTACATAAAAACTTTTGATAGTGGGTCGGGTTGAGTTTGGATCATAAAATTTCAAACCCGCCAAACTCAACCTGACGTACCCATATATTTAATATATATATATTTAAAATATATTATATAATTAATAAATTTTTTAAAATAATCACTTCTTCCTATCTTATATAAAAGCCAATTAATTCACACAAACCCTAGTAAATTACTATTGTTATTTAGTCATTAGTGTTGTTTGTCTTTAAGGAATTACATTGATACTAATCTTTGGTTTTTTTTAAAATATATTTATATTTATATTTTTTTCTACTTAATTTAATAATAACAATAACAATAAAATTTGTCCAACCTATGAGTTTAACCCAACCTATGTGGGTTGAGTTGGACTTATGTGATGAATTAGGTTAGGTTGAATTTTTTTTACCCACCATGATGAATTGGGTCAAAAAATCCTCTCAATCCTACCCAACCCGACCCTTGCTAACCTCTTGCTTTGTGTGCATATGCCATCTTCCCTATCGTGTAAATTTTCCCGCTATGACAAATTTTAATTTTTCGTGACCAAGTTTGTCAAAGCCTTGTCTATGCCTCATGGCCATGTGCTACCATGTGATCTGTCTTCCACCCTTTGTTTTTTAACGTCTTCATTCATTCTTGGATCAACGACATCTGGACCTGTCATTCATTCACCACGTTCTGTTGTTTTGTTCTTTTTAGTGTTTTTTTAGTGTTCTTTCATTTTTGGTTTGGAATTAACTGATGGTGTCTCTTGTATTTACACTCACGGGCTTCACTTTTTTTTTTTTTGGAGATATGTAGGACTTTATACGATATGTAGAACTTTATATATATATATATATATATATATATATATATATATATATATATATCAAAAACGTTTTACATTTTTTCATTATATAAGTGTATTTTTTGGATAATGTGATGGCAGTTTTTGTATTCACGGGACATGTGGAAGATTTTGGAAAAGATTGAACTCCTAATAACACCTAGGTTAGAGTTGTGGTGTGCTTAGAACCTCTTTCTCTCTGTGTGTGTTTGTTTCTTAACCAAAAAAAAAAAGGCTAGATGTCGGCTAAAATTTCCTTTACTGCTAAATAAGGCCAGAACGACTAAGATCCTTTAGGCTGGGTCACAAGAGAGTTAGCACACGAAAAAATCAAGTACCTAATACACAATGATAATATCCTCTTTTGAGGATAACATAGTGAAAGTGAATTTTTGGAGAGAGAGCCTCACTAGAGGTAGCAAAGTTACAATTGTCTTTGGATTTTAAGCTTACAAAAAAGAAAAAACTAAAAGAGCACTGGCAGCAAGCTCCTTAAAATAAGGTAAGGAAACAAAATGGATAATTACAGTAAACCTACCTGTGGTTAAGCCCGTTTTTACTTTGCCTACCCGTGGTTTAATCATTTATAATTTGCTCACCTGAGGTGCCTTCTGTTAGGGATTTGTTACCCACCTCTCCCTTTGCCGTTAGAAAAACACATTTTTAGGGAAAAACAAACATAACAAAGATAAAAAAGTTAAGGTTTTTTATTGCTTAAGAACTTTTTTGAGAACAAAACATAGGAATAGCACACAGATCAAAGGCTCAATGAAATCACTTTTAATCTATACCAATATCTACAATCTCATAACTTCTCAAAATTGTAAACCAATTTTTACAAGAAGACCAATAATCTCAAAACAACCAGCAGCTTTATTAACAAAAGAGAGTGAGATAAAGATAAGCAATAGACAACCAAAGAATGAGGTAATGAGAAATCCAGCCGTGGGTTTGGATTGTGGTGGATCAGCCATGGGTTTGGTGGCGTGGTGGCGACCCTAGGTGTTGCTTGTGCCTCTCCTAATTCTCAGTCCTTTTCTACGCAACCAAACACCACCAATTAAGGAAAGGAAATGAACCTTCCAACTTCAAACCCACCCCCAATTCCAACTTCAAACCCACTCTGAATCCCCACCACAGTAGCAAACCCACCCCCAATTCCAACTTTAAACCCACTCTAAATCCAAGCCACAGTAGCAAAACACCTGAATAAGCAACTTGACAAAACCAAATCTGACGACCCCACAACTCGACGAATCCAACGGCTCTCCTTGCAACTCCTTAACCTAGATCATGATCATGATCAGCACTAAGAAAGCCAAAATTCAAGCCAAAAGAACACCCATCTCATCTAGATGATCCACCAGCTATTTCATCTTCTACTGAAGAAGAAGAAGAAGAAACTTTCTCTGATGATGATGAAGACAAACAAGAAGAAGAAAAAGGAGGAGGAGAACAAGAAGAAGAAGAAGTTGAAGAAGAAGGAGGAGGAGAACAAAGTTCATCTTAAGAAGAAGAAGAAGAAGCTAAAATTGAATCTTTACCATCCACTCCACCAGTGAAACCCCATCCTTCATCATCCGAACCCATGGAACCTAAATCTACTCCGGTAAAAGCCACACAAGCCAGATCCACGAGACCCTCCACCATCAAGAACAAGAAGCGTCCAAACAATGAAACGGAAACGACGTTGTCGAAGTTGAAGTGGGTCAAGAAGAAAGACCCGGACCCGGAACCAAAATCCCAAGGCAGTGGTGGGGAAGAGAAGAAGCTTTTCCAAAGGCTGTGGAGCGACGACAATGAAATAGAATTACTGAAAGGGATGTTGGACTACAGAGCTATACACGACTCGGATCCCGCTGCAGATGCCGCCGCGTTTTACAAGTTCGTTAAGAAGAGTCTCCACGTGGAAGTTACGAAGGCCCAACTGGTGGATAAGATGAAAAGGTTAAGGAAGAAGTACCACAATATTCCTACGTTTTGTTCTCAAAGAAGTTCGCAAGAAAAAACCCTAACTTTTTTTATCTTTGTTATGCTTGTTTTTCCCTAAAAATATGTTTTTCTAACGACAAGGGGAGAGGTGGGTAACAAATCCCTAATGGAAGGCACCTCAGGTGGGCAAAGTGTAAATGATTGAACCACGGGTAGACAAAGTAAAAACGGGCCTAATCACAAGTGGGTATACTGTAATTATCCCAAACAAAATAGTGAAGGAAACCCAAAAATTAATCACCCCACATTAGCTTACATATCCCTTCCATGTGTTTGGGGTTTTGTTAAAGGATACAGTTGTTCCACATCTTCAGAGAGCACTATTCAATCCCCATTTCATTTATTTATTGTTTTTGTGTCTTAGTAAAATAAAGAAAAATTGGTATTTTGAAAAGTGAGAGATATAATAATAAAATGCATGAAAAAATATAGAAAAATAGTTGAATTACATGGCTCTTGGTTTGAGACATACACTTATTCATATATGATTTCACAATTAATTGAGATGATAGATTGTGATTAATATGTAAATAAAAAAATACTAGTGTTTATGATGGAACCATGTGAAAATGATATTGACCCAATTAACTACAATTATTATATCAATGAGTGAAAAAGGAGTTTGTACCTAGGGTAAGTGGGTAACTCTTTTTGTTTTGGACAAATAAACAACTAATTCGAAAAGGGACATGATCAATTAACCACATGTACCTCCCTAATTGAAATGAGTTTGTACCTAGGGTGAGTGTGTAACTCTTTTGTTTTGAATAGGAGTCTGGTGTGAGTGAAAAAGTAAAGTGGCTAGACAAAATAAGAAAAGTAGGTTCTTATTCTAATAGGGAAACAGCAAAATGTGTCAACCAGTTAAGTTACATGACTCTTGGCTAAAGACATACACTTATTCATACAAGATTTCACAATTAATTGAAATGATAAATTATAATTAATATGTAAAAAAAATTGTGCTTACGATAGAACCATATGAAAATGATATTGACCCAATTAATTACAACTGATTGTGTCAATGAGTGAGAAAAGAGTTTGTACCTAGAGTAAGTAGGTAACTCTTTGTTTTGGACAAATAAACAAGACTAATCCGAAAAAGGACACCATGAATAATCCACATGTACCTCCCTAATGATAATGACCTACCCTCCAAGCCACCTACACCTTGTAGATATCTTTAAAAACACAAAACAAATGTCTGCCTTGTCTCTCTTAGATCTCCAACAAAGAAAAAAGTACACAGGCTGGCCGAAGAGCACAACCCTATGACAGCGGGGGCCATGCCCATGCCAATGGCATTGCTCGAATAATGTGGGATTCTTCTTCTTCGACCGTAGTCCATTATGTGTAGAGCAAACTTCGGATCCTTTTATGTATTTATTACAATCTTCTTTATTTGTCTTCTTTAATTATGAAAGTATCTTTACATTTTTTTAGTGCTCTTCCTTCATTCTCACTCCTTTTACTCTCATTCAAGAAATGGTACCCTATGCTCAATTTTTGTCATACTGTAGTCCCTCCTTATCTTAAATTTTTGTCAGGCGCGTTCATTTAAATTAAATTTGTTTGTTTGTTGCTGTTATTTTGTTTTGAATAGAAATAGGGGTTTATGTTATTGACTCATCAACCTAATGTCACGTGACGACAATGAATAATATCATATTGTCATATGTATCATTGGAGCATTAACGAGGTTATCATTGTGGACACAACACATTTGTTAAAGTGACACTATTTGAACTGCTCAACTCCTATCAACTCAAGTATCATGTGAAACAATATAAGGACTCCTACTAGAAATCCACATTTCTGCAGTGCAGTGGTAATTAAAATCTCTTTGTTGATTCTGAAAAAAAAAAAAAAATTCTTTGCCTAAAATGATTGATTTTGGACTATTTTTTATATAATAATAATGCAATTTTTTAACAAATTGTATTAGCATAAGAGAGCATTAATTGCAGATTATTTTACAATTGACCATACCATTGATTTAAAATGTCCTGGATCCAGACCATGCCATGATGACATTGAATTCTATAATTTTTTTTACTTCACGACAATTCTATAAGGGACTTGTCTTTTTTATTGTTTCATTCAATGCCCAGGACCAGGAGCAACAAAAAAGAAAAGAAAAGATTCCTTCAATTCAAAAAATTAAAATAAGTGACCAAAATCTGAGTTGCTGGTCTTTACAACTTGGTGTGTTTTTACGTTTGTGAACACAATGTCGGCATCATTTTTTTTAACAATATTACCAAACCCCGTTTTAAAAAACCAATTAATGGAATTGAAGTCCTTGACAATGAGGACCATGTACTATCTCTTTCTTTAAATTCTTTACAATATGAAAAATTAAAATAAAATAAATAAAAGAACAAAGCGTGTTGTGAGGGTTTCTTTGAATCTTCCTTTTCCCTTTGTATTGTTGCCATATTATTCACCTAATTTTGTTTTTGCATGTATGACTTGACTTTCTTTACCCATATATCTTTTTCAAGGAAATGAATGACAAAGGTACATGGACAAAGTTTATAGGTGTAAATCCAAAACTTAAAGAATAAATTTACATAAAGTAGATATAAGCACATGTCCTCACTTATTATTAGGTGTTGCCCATCACCTAAATGAGTAATTAATGGTGTCAACAAAATTAGCTGCAGCTACTATGGTATCTACTGACTACTGGTACCTTCAGTTCACAAAGCAAAGGTAATGCTCAACTTTAAGGACAGCCAATTAATTTGTAATGCAAATCAAATTCATTGACCTTTAAGAAAAGAGAGGTGGTACCTACACAATATTTTTACAACATTTTTACAACAAATCATAGGTGGTTAGTTGTTATTGGTTCAAATTTGAACCTAACACTAAGATTACTTTTTTGCCCCAACAATAACAACCAGTAACATTCTGCCACTTAGAATTTATTGTAAAAATGTTGTAAAAATATGGTGGACATATCATTTCTCTTAAGAAAAAGGAATAATTATTAACAATTTTAGTTATCTAACAAACCTGGAGGTACTTTAATACTGGAACTAATTCATTGACAATGATGATGGGAAATTTTGCTTTACTCAGCTATATCTAGAGACTGTACCTACTAATTAAATCTATGTTATGGCATGTAGAGTAATAATATGAAACAACTCTTTCAAAATAATGTTAACCAAAAAAAAAAAAACTCTTTCAAAATAACAAAAATTCTCTAGCAGGCAAACTGGCAAAATCATTATTGACGTACATACTTAAGAATAACAGTTATAAAACTTGTTTAAATAATTTAATTAATCTTGTGATTTGATACACGTGAAAATGGTCTTTTAAATTGTCTTGACGTCTCTTTTAACCCAAATTAGATGAATTTTATCTTTTTTCCTCAAATTGAGGATTCCAACTCCTACTAGTTTTTCTAATAGGCCTGTTGTTTTTGCTCTAGTTTTGTAAATTGTAATAGTAAATTTGTTTTAATAATTAAAAAAGAAAAAAAAGGGAGGGACCTTCTTAATCAAAATTGGGTTTTTTAAAAGAAATATTGAACAAAATAAGTGAAAGAAAAATCTATTAAAAAAAAACCCCCAAAAGGTTTGAAAAGATAAATATTTTATAATGTAAACTTGTCAAGGCTACCTGTTTGGGCAATAACGTTTAGAATTCTACGGTATAAAGTTCAGGGTTTGTTAGGATTTAGGAATTTAAGAGGGTCTTTTTATTTTAGATGAAGGAATAAACTTGGGTAAATTTTGTTATCATTGGCATACAAGAAAAAAATTTCTTTTTTATTAAAAAATACTCCCAAAAGGCTTTAAAATTTTAGATGTACAATCAGATATTAAGGCCAAGCTCATTTGTCATCATTGCCCTCCTAATGCCTAAAACTTAAATGGATATAAATTTCTTCAAATTTATTGCGTGACGGTTTATAAAATCATCAATGTATATCACATTACATGATTCATTAAATCATTTAAATAAGTAATTCAACTATTAAGTAGGTTATATGACTAAATGTACACATGAATAGCCCTTTAAATTTTCACGTAATGAGTTGAAAGAGAAAAACTTTACTCTATAATGGTTTGAAAGAAAATCAATCCAATTAAAATTGTTTTGAAGGGTATTTGTTAATTCGGCTTTTGGAGTTGCAAAGTCACCCTTATCAACTCTGTAAATGTCTATTTTTATTTATTGATACAAGATAGAATTCTACTATAGCCTAATCTAAGTGTATATGTGTGTAAAGCTCTCTCTTGGAGATTTGAACCTCGACCATTGCCCTTACACCCCACAAGCATTTATACTTGTGGAGTGACCATCATACCAAGGGTATGCGGTGGTTTGTAAATGTCATTATTAAAACTTAAAACTTTGGAATGTCATAAATTTATCCTCATTTATATGCTTTACAAAAAACTTGGGATTAAATTTGAAAAGCATTCCCTCAATTTATGTCAAAATCAATTGACCCTTTGATGTTCCGATTTGAAATTCTAAGGGTCCGTTTAGATACAGCTGAAAATTAAAAACTGAAAATATTGTAGCAAAATAATTCTTAAATGTGTAAATCATTAGTCATTTTTAATGAAAAAGTGGCTGAAAAGTGTATGAATAGTAACTGCACAGTAAGCGAACAGTGAATGAATAATGCAAAATAGTGCATACAGTGGATGAACATTTATCTTGTCCCCTGGTTGAAATCCATGCACAGGAAAAAGAAAAAAAAAGAAAAAAAGTTGGAAAACGCTTAATGCTGGAGCGCAATCCAAACCAAGCCTAAATCCTCAGAATTAGGAAAATGTCAGACTTTGGTCCTTCTTTCACACTTTTGTGAGCTGGTCGGGATGGAATTTGCCACGGAATCCACATGACCCAAACACGTGCCCTTATCCATTTTCCACTCATGAAAATAAAGCAAAGGGAAATTTTTGAGTGATATGTAAATCATTACCAAATGACATTACAGAAATTGGTAAGCCCCACTAAATCGATCAAAAATCAAATTGCACAAGAGGACAAGAACCTTTTGGAGAAAATGGAAGACTAAATCAATTGCTACCAAATTCGAATAAAAATGAAGGTTATTGCACAATTAGCATCTTGAATATTGTTACAGAGATAACACCTCAGATAGACTTTAAGTAAAATCTTAATGTAATATATTGAATTTCCACTCACACGTATGCTATAATCTTTACCTCATGTGTGAGTTATTATCTTTTTGTGAGTTTTGAGATAGCCTTCCTTGTGGGCCAAAAAAAAAAAAACCAACAAGTGAAACCTTAAAAAGGCTAGACTAACTTATTTAGTTTTTTTTTTTTTGAAAATGTGATATAGTATACTTGTATTTCAAAAAAGTGATAAAAAGTAAAATTTTAAAAAGCTTTACATAAAAGCTAAAAACTAAACTTCTTAGTTTAAGCCAACAGACACAGTTTATTTCACATCAACTTATTTGACTTTTATTTTTATTTTTATGTGAGCTAAAGTATACTTATACTTGAAAATGTGAAGTAAAAAAAAAATACATAAACAAAATAAGCTAATAGATAATAGATGGACACAAAATAAGCCAACTTTGAACAAGAGTTTCTCTATATTCAATAATGGGTCATGCTAACGAGTGCTCTTAAGGTATTGGTTAACAATTCAATTAAAGAAAATTTTTACTGTAAAAGAAAAAAAAAAGCAATTAATATTTTGACAGGTTTTTTTTATTTTTCCATAAAAGTGATGTCAAAATTTTCCTAAAATAGATTGTTAACTAATGCCTTAAGGGCACTCGTTAGCATTTCCCTTCAATAATTAAAGACCAAATTAAGAACCTAAAAAAGCATACTACTAACATTTTTTCCCCTTTTTACATGCCTTCTATTGATGCTCATTTTGGGAAAGCCCGGCAGCAGGAAGAAGCCCAACCATATGGATAAGAAGAGAGTTAATGGATTGAGAGAAAGAAACTCATCAAGCCCGAATGGCAGGAATGATGGGTCTTAGACCCATAAAGTAAACAAATGGACCTTGGAAAAGTGAATAGGCCAATGGGGGCCCAAAGAAAGAAGCAGTAAACCCATGGATAGTATGTGATGTAGAAAAGCGAGAATGGGCCACAACAAGCCCAATGTAATAAAGTAAGAAAGTAAGGGGTTTATGGAAACCTCATGAACCCTAAGGATGAAGAATATAGTAACTGGGCTAGGGAAGCCCAAAAGGAGTTAGTAAAAGCCCATAAGAATGTAGAATTGGAAATGAGTCAAGGACGCCTAATGAGGGAAAATGAACCAAGGATGAACAAGGAAGAAATGGGCCAAAGAAGCCCATAAGCAATGTAATGGGCCTAGGAAACCCAAAGTAGCATGAACATGAATCCAATAATCATATTGGATTATTGAAACCAATTGGGAGAAGAACGTGTAACAGGCCCAAAAGAGATCTAGCAGATGCGGGTCAAATAACACTGCAACAGGAATGGCAGGGTTGTATGGCAAGAATAACAACAAGATTACGGAAGGAGCAAAGAATGGTCTCAAGAGGGGTAGACCCACAATCAAGCAAGGCCCAGCCCTTGAAAGGAGCAAGCTAATAAAGAATGGAAAATCAGAAGACAGTTCATGCCATAAGAGGTCAAGGATGAGCAACAGAATGCACAGATGAACCTCTAGACCATGGCAAATGCATGAGCAGCAGACAATCTTTTGATGTACACGAAAGAGGAGTATGCGCAAGACCCAAGCACTACCAACCTGTACCCAACCAATACAAGGGTGGTGGATCATGGGTTAGAGGTAAAAGGAGGTATGGTTTGGCGGTGGGGAGAAGGGGAAAGCCGATTCTAGGGTTCCTGCTCAAACTTTTTTGGGGTAAATGTCTTGCTGGGATGACATACCACCCAAAAGAGGAAGGATGAGCTGAAACCATTAGGTGCATGCCATAAGGGATAGCAAGAGAGAATACCCACACCATGGAGGATAAGAATGCCAAGGTGAACAAGCAAACGAAAGAGTTTTCTTTGTCTAGTAATGAGTAGTGGCATAGCTAGCATAAGTAAGTAGTGGTGGCTGGGCAGTTGACAAACCAGTGAGTGGTCGGGAAGGATACCCAAATCTAGACAAAAGTAGTTAAAGGCTAAAAGGGTAAAGACCAGTCACGACAGGCTATATATATAGGGCTCTTGCCGTGCACAACAAAAAAGGAACAACACAAATCATAACG
Organism: Castanea sativa; assembly: GCF_040712315.1. NCBI lineage: Eukaryota > Viridiplantae > Streptophyta > Magnoliopsida > Fagales > Fagaceae > Castanea > Castanea sativa. Next base: position 10,166,622 of record NC_134013.1, on the reverse strand, counting down.
GTAGCAGTCACCAGGAAAGAATCATGATATCACCATCACTACAACACTAAATGAGTAAACACTGAGAAAGAAAAGAAAAACGAGAATCAGAGAATAAGGAAGAAAAACAGAGTGTAGTATGGCAGGCATGCACCAGTAGGTTAATCCATTCTCTCCCTCTAAAAGGCCTATACTTTATTGAGGAAAGAGAGTTCTTTTTTGGGCACAAACCATTTAGGTCTGTTCCCTCAAAGTGAGTAATTTCTGTGGTAGGATTCTCCTGAGAGGTTATTCACATTAAGGAAGTGGTTCCCTCCTTGGCCTTAATCCCGCAATATGATTTGATATGGCAGACTAACCTTTTTTTCTCCTTTGATTTAATTATCATTATTATTTTCCTCTTTATTTTTGCCATTCCCTTTACGACTCATTTCCTGTTGTTGTGCTCTTCATTTTAATCCTTTGTTTACCTTGACGCATTTCTTTTCTTTATTTTATTACATTCTGCCTGCCATAGCTTTGTTGTAACGACTACGCCAGCCATGAGCATGTAATCATAGTTTCTATAAAAAAAAGGGCATAGTTTGTGCACAAGCCGGACCAAGGTGAGTTGTAATTGAACCGGTCCCAACTTTCCTACCTAGAATACTCAGGCCTCAGAACAGCAGGAGGCATCCTAGCCCAAAATCACAAAAGGCCCACCACACCTTCTAATATTGAAAATTCAAAAAAAAAAATTATCTAATTATTTTATTCAAATTAAAATATTAGAATAATTCATGTTCAGTACATGCAATCAAGATGCCAATGATGAAAATGCTGCCATTCTCTTCTTCAATCTACATTTTGTATGGTATTTGAAGGATGGAGACTTGCCTACTTAAAAATTGTTTGAACCTAATAAAATTAAGAATAAAGTTTATCTTCAAGCTGATTTCAAAGAATTTTTTTTCAAATTATTGTGCGACAAGCCGACAACTAATAAAACTATTTACGTGAACTTTTATAATCAAGTTACCTATTGAATGCAATATAATTCACTTGAATCATACATATGGATGGACTGTTCATATAGCTGAGCTAATCACAAATGGCCCATTTGGATGGAGTGAGGAAGGAGGGGAGTAGAGTAGAGTTAGCTGAAAATAGGCTAATTTTGAACCAAATTTACTCTATTTTACTCTACTCCCCTTCCCTTCCTCTCAATCCAAACAAACCAAAAACTAGAGAGCAAGTGAACAAACATGCCTATGGCATGGTTTAATGTTTAAGCAAAAATGTGTCGCTCTCCTTTTTAAATAATTTTGTGCCAAAAAGCACAAGCATGAAAACCCAAAGGGAAAAGCTAGTGGTACACTGGTACATTTTGTTTTTCTTTTTTTGGGGTTATGTTCGCCTTTTCATTTCCATGAGATTCATAAATACAAATTATTTATAGCACTTTTTGTATATTACTTTATATTTTACCAATCACAACTTGTCATGTATTAATTTTACTTTCTTTTTAAAATAACTGAAATTTAAAATGGAAAAAAAAAATCAATACATGATAAGTTGTGATTAGTGAAACATAAAGTGGTACACAAAAAATGGTATAGAGGATTTATATTCAAGATTCATGTGTTTTTTTTTAAAATTGTTATTTAAGGTGGGACAAGGTGTAACCGTGAATTATTAGGACTAGGAGAGTTAAATCAACTAATTAATTAAGTAAAAAAATAAATAAACTAAACACATTGGAAAATTAGGAAAAAAAAAAAAAACCTAAACAGACATTAGTTTCTAGAAAAGTCTATCACCGAATTTACCACTAAAATAGTGTATATTTTTTTGTGTTGTGGTGGTTCTAAATTCCAGTGGGATGAGTTTGTTAGTGATCATGTGAATTTCTATGAGAAAAATTAGATATTTATAATGTCGTGAGTTATTCCATTTCAACTTAAAACTAATTGATGATAATAAAAATACACTCAAATCTTTTATAGTATTCAACATTACGCACTTGCTAGCCTCCTTTTAAAATAGTTGTAAGAAGTCGAATCGTGGTTCCCACCATATAACATAGTTTAGAATTTCTAAACCCAATTATTACCAAGATATAATTATTTTAATTGAATTGTTGATAAGATATGATACCCTCGTACCCCCAGTTTGATGTTAATCATCATCATTATTTTAAATGAAGAGATAGTGCTTTGCAAAGAAATGATAGATCTAGTATAGAACAGTGCATTAGAGTTTGAACACTTTTAATTATCAAAGTGGAAAATCAATCAATCATTTTTAAGAAAAAGGAAAATGGGGTCCTCCTAATCTCTGTAAGTTACTTTTTTTGTTTTGTTTTATGCATAATTTCTTTCTCTCTTTTCCCATATTCTAGTTAGGGCAGTACGTGCAAGGCACGTGCTTACCGTGGAAAAAAGTAGTAATTAAGATCAATTCTAGATTTTATTTGTATCACAAAAAAAAGATACAAATCATTTGATTTTTAAAGTATATTTAGATTTACATTAATCAAAAGAGACATTAATTTTAAGAATTTTAATATTATGCCGTAAAAAGTTAATCTCATTCGTATAAAAATTTTGATCAACTACAAAGTTAGTGTAGCTATTTAACATACAAATATGTATTTTACTATAATAGTTTTTTAGTACCTACTTGCTAAAGACAATATATCTACTATCTAAAAACTTCTATGAATAATAACAAATATCATCATTTTCTAACAATAAACAACTGAGTGTTGCTAAGAAAATTAAAAAAAAAAAGAAGAGATAACAAAAGACATGTATCATTGAATTTTTCATTAGATAAATTATAAGTTTTGAAAATTTAAACCTAGAAAATCAACGTTCTTTAGATAACAAATAAAACACTTCTAACTTTCTAAGAATTTCTACCATTTAAAACTCAACATACGTAAAGAAAATTTTTAAGATGTTAAAATTTAGCAAGAGTAATTTAGGCATTAGACAATAAAATATTTTAAGAATCATAAGTTTTCATTAGGGTTTAACTGAGATAATAACAATATGACATATTTGAAAATTTTCCAAAATATTAAGGGAAAAATGACTTGATTTTAAAGTTTAAGGAAGAATTGTAAATTACCCCAAACATAAAGGATGAAAAGTGTTTTTTTCCTAAGTTTTTGTTTTTGTTTTTGTGTGTAAAACTATGTGTTTTTACTTAAAATGGTGTGTAAAGAAAAAAAATATACAAAAAGTTAACCCAAGAAAATTGTATGTGGAATAGTGAATTATGGCTCAACAAAGTTGATTAAATTAACAAAAAATTTCTAAAAACACAATGGAATAACGCAACATTTTCATAATACCTTTATAATTTTATTATATTTTATTGTAACTTGTAAAGAATAATAGCTCAGTAGTTTTGAAAATATTGTGACGACATCAAGATATCTTAACATTTTTCACACAAAAAAATAGTTTCATTGGTAAGTTAAATTAGAACCAATGACAATTTACCACCTTTGATTTGTTATAAAAGTATTGTGAAAATTATTGTGGATGTAGCACTTTTTTTCACAACACTTTTATTTTTAGTTGTGGTTGGTTCTAGTATAATATTTTATTATTTTATTTTGACCTATAATATATTAACACTTCAACAATTGTAAAAATATTGTGCTAATTTGTGATGTTAATATTTTATTATATTGTAAAACAGCGCAAATTGGACAAACCAAATAATATAACAAATCTACTACAGCTTTATGCATTCACAAAAAAAAAGTGGCGAGCAAAACAGTGAAAATTGAATAAACCAAAACTACTGTAGTGAAATTACTGTAATTTTTCACATTCACTCTTTTTATATCTAGCAATATACATTACACTTACAATGTAAATTTATATTGTAAACACATAAAAATTGGCAAATGTTGTACACATTTGCAAAATTTATACAATTTTTTTTTTTGTGCAAATGTATATAATATTTGCCACTTTTTATGTATATACAATGTAAGCTTACATTATAAGTATAAAGTATACATACGATGTAAGCTTACATTACAAGTACAAAATATACATATAAAAATCCTTTAAAAAAAAAAAAAAAACTCAATAAACCAAAAATCCTGTTTATAATATTGTTCATGAGCCTATTGACTCTTTTTATATATAGAAAATGGGTTCAAATTCGAGTTTAGTAACGAGTAAATAGTAAGCAATGGGATACCATTCGTGCGCCGTTTGTTTCTCGTTACTTTCAATGTCTCCCAAGCCCATCAAAAGTTTCCATTCCGTTTACGTTCCACTTGTCCAAGACAAGGTTGTTCTTGTTCATTAATTACATCATTTCTAAGAATCTCAGGTGTGTCATGTATGAGATCGTCACCAACAACGTAAACAAAATGCCAATTCTCAAATAATATCACAGTCGGTCGGATAACTTGGAATGATTCTTTTCAATTAGGATAGCAGGCCAAAATGGCATCTATACCATATCTTTGGTTTTCTAGAGGGTCAATCAGCCTACTAAATTATTCATTATCTGATTAAAGATGGTGAAATATATATATATATATATGATCTATCTATTTAGCAAAAAAAAAAAAAAAAAAATCTGATCTATTTAATCTCCAATAGGAAAGATTATATCTAATCTCCAACAGGAAAAATTATATCATGTAATCACTACACATAGCCTCTCTCTTATAGTGAGTGGGTTCTATTGATGTGTAAGACCCACTTGTTATGTGAGAGAGGCTACATGTAACGGATGCATGATATACATTCTTCTCCAACCATTATGTCTCATGACATTGAAATCTTAGTTAGTTGCTTTTTTTTTTTTATCCCTTTGACACAATTAAACTTCTTTCAATGAGTTAGATAAAAATTATAGTGAGCCTAGATGACAAAAAAATAAGAATAAACTGGTTTTGCCCAAAGAAAATCGTCATCGACATAGTCTGAGAAGACTAGTTCTTATATATATTTCTTTTAAATTTGGTTACAAGTTTAGTTCTTGTTACTACAGTGTTTTTTCTCTCAAATCTCAGATGATCTTCCATAATGGTGTCTCTCTTCCTTGTATTCCCCTCCTTTTCTCCATCTCCACATTCCATGCGTAGGTCAAGTGGTTAGCTTTGATTCTTATCCCATCAGCACCTTATTGAAGTCTCTGGGAGTGGTTGTAAGATTGAATATTATTGTTCATGTATCACCTCCACATTAATGCGGTCAGAGAGTTAGTTGCAAAGCATTCAATGCGATGGTATCAGCTTTTTCTTAGATATTTCTTAGTTTCCCTTTGTCCCATGCTTTTCTGATGTTTATCCTTATCAATAGAAGCTTCTGGAGTATTGCTCTTGATGACAGACCACACATTCTAACCTCTGCTTTGATTAGCCGAGGTGTCGTTTGTCCTCGGACTTCCTTCCCGAACCCTCATGACCAGCCCCTTTTCTTTATACACTAACGTGGACTTTCACGATGATGTTTATCCGTCTTCGAACTATTAGGCATCCTCGGACAAGGCCCATGACGCAGTGCACACCACTGGGCCTATCTTCCCTACAGATAGTATACAGTTTCATGGAACTCGCATGTTAGGACTACCTTCTATAACCTTCTTAAACATTAACTCTACAAATTTGAAGGAAGGAAAAGATGTAAAAAATTCTAAGGATTCCTCTTATCAATACGTAAAAGGATGATAATTATTTTGCAAAAGACTCTTCTTCATTTGAAAAAAAAAAAAAAAGAACAAAAAGATGTAGAAAGAGTATCGGTCTCTTCTATTATTAATTGGTTTTAGTTAACTTAACCTATGATGCTCTTAAATAAGGGACTAAAAATAAAATTTCGATTATATAAATAAGAAACTCATAGGTGTTTTGATTTGATTGTAAAGAGCAATTATCACAAAGTAGATAACATATGTGCCAATTCTATCATATCTTATATCAATTTGAGAGAGAGAGTCTCCTTGATTAGAAAAAGGCTTACAAGCAAGTCTATTATCTTCTTTTCCATTATTAAATCCCTGAAGACTGGGTGTAATCCAAATACTAAAATTCATGAGTGCAGAGTAGCCAGCTCCTTCCAGATTGCCATATTTGATTACTTTCCAAATTAAATACATTAATTGGTCCATCATGCACACGTTCACATAGACATATTCGTACTCCGTAGAGTCTGGAAGTGGTTTATTGCAGTTTAAGTTTGTAATTCATTCAAAAATGACTGAACATGCTCTAAGAAGTACTTGGTATTATTTGGTGAGTAATTGGTATTATACATTTTTTTGAGCTTAACCCAAGTTCATTTACTAAGAGTTATCAAGAATCCCAAGTTCTGTCCGAAGAAACTATTGAGTTAGCAGAAGCTCTGACACTAGATTGTTGAACAAAAGACTGAACAAAGAGCTTTTATTTAAAACTTGACTATTTGAATTATAACACTTTACAAGCTTTGATGCTCTGACTCACTAACACTAGTGCACATGCAACACCTTTCTTTCACTGCACACACGACACTTACCCACCGAATACACTTGCACACACCACATTTCTAGACACATACACACACTAGCTCGACTTTATTTCACTCTACACACTTGCTACTTATGGCACACACTTCACCACCTTATACAACTTCACACATCTCTCACTTGGTGCTTTATGACACTCTTCTCTCTTCACAAGTCTCTCACTCACCTCATTACATCTATTTATACTAGATGTATGTTAGTTAGGGAACCAACTTGAAGCTTCTAGCTTCTTCCTTTTTATTGGCATTAAATTAATGCCTTTCTCTAACCTTTTAGACATCTTATAAATTTGTGGCTGAAATTCACTAGTGCAGGGAAGCTTCTAGAGAAAAAATGAAAACTATCTTGGAGATAATTCCGGAAAGAGAGAGAGAGAAATGTCCGGAATTAGAGAGAAATTTCTAGAAAGAGAGAGAGAGAGATTGTGTGAGAAGTTCTAGAAGTTTCTAGAGAGAGGCAGTATTGATTTTTAACAAAAACTAAAGGCAAAAGCAAGTGAAAGTAGATCTTTTGGGAAAAATAAAATGGATTTTACTAAAGTGTGCCTTAAGGGCACATAATAGTATACCATTTTTTGAAAAAGTTTTATCAGGAATTGAAAATTTTTTAAAACTTTTTCAATTTCTCATAAAATGTTTCCAAAAATAGATGATTTAATGTGTGCTCTTAGAGCACACCATCCCCACCCCATGGCCCTAGTCCACATGGAGCTGGTTCTTTCACCATTCCTGCTGGGAGACCCACTGGTCCATATGAAGCTGGTTTTTTCACTATTCCAACCGTGAGATCTCCTTGTCCATATGGACTTGGTCCTTGCACTGGCCCAGAAACAACCTGCTATAGGATATAAAATTTAGATTAGTGACATACTAGCATGTTAATTAGAAAAGGCTCAAATTTTATTTTGTTAAGTTTCAAAGAACTAGTTACATCTGAAAGAGGACGAGGTTGTGATAGTTTTCCTTCCAAGACATGGACTCCAATACTGTCCACAAACCATCCTTTTCTCCCATGGAATCCTACAATAATCCCATCTTTTGAGGCAGAGATAAATGGAGTATGATTGCAATGGCCAATCCATTTGGTCAGTTAAACATGGATGTGGCAATGAGGGCACCCCCCATCTGGTACTGTATTACATCTTGCTAATGCTTTACAATAAGGGCATTTTCTATACCATAACATTTTTCACAATTTGCAAATATGATAAGTTGTGATTGGTCTAACTGATATAGGTGATAGGTTTACTACCATCACATTTTTTATTACACATCAATCACAATTCACAACATATTACGTATCAATTGTAAAAAAAAAGTTAGTGAAAAATTGTCCATAAACTTTTTGTTACAGTAATGGTACTTTTGTCCTCTAACCTATTTGCTTTTGTTGTTGTTGTTTGTTGTAATAGTGCTGTATATAATTTTCTCTTTATGAAATAACAAACAGATCCAATTTGAGTACCCACATGAATTCCTTACTTGCATAAGTGGCTATTACGGCTTTGTTGCTGGAGATGAATGTAGGAAAGTGATCAAGTCTCTCACATTCTATACAAACTAGTGGATGTCCCGCGCGATGCGCGTGTTTGTTATTAGTTATTTTATAATACTCAAATGTGTTATAATGTTTGGAAAATTAATTTCGATTATGTATTATACATCACTAAAATAATGAATGAAAAAAAATTGTAACACAATATATCCAAAAAAATTGTAACACAAAAATTGTAACACAAAAAATTATACATCACTCTAAAAATGTCACTACATGCCCTTTTTTGTTTGATCACGTGTACATGTATATAGTTCTTACATTTGACTATTTCCAATATAAAGTTTTTTATTATTTCATTTTCTTTCTTTAGAAGTATTTATTTATTTTTTAAAAGCAAACACATGAACTTTTGAATTCTAAACATCTAAGATTTAAGGTTTCTAAGTTCTAATTCTTAAAACTAAATATACATGCGAAGAGATTAAAAAAAAACAATAATTGAATAGGGAAGTATAAACTTATAATATTTCGTATCTTAAGTTTAATTTTATTTACATCTGAGTACCTTAATCACTTACAAAGATTAAATACTTTCTGAAAATATAAATAAAAACAAAAAACACATACCTTTTAGAAACCCCATATGTTGTGAAAGCATTGTATCAAGCTTTGATAGTGTTGTTAAGGAGTTTAGAGCATATGCACCTGAAACCAAAGGCAATTTTATACTATTTTTTATACTAATTTCTCACTCTTTGTCTCTCTATCTCTCCAGTCGTATTTTTCTTTTGGCCTTTTGATATTTTGTGAAACTGAAATATATAAAAGAACATGAAAACTAACATTGAATGGAAAACCTTTCATTTATTAAATTAATGAAATTAAAAGTGGAAGAGTTCAAGAAGTTGAAAAAGGGAGTAGAACCTAGTCTTTTAATTTTCTACATTGAAGGCTTAAACTAATCATTGATAAGAAGATGAGAGGTGAAAGGCTAAATAAAAAAGTACTCATACAAAGTGCCATGTGGCAGAACCACATGTACTTCTGCATGAAGTCTCTGCTTTTATATATATATTGATAGGAGGAGGTATGGACCATATGGGGAGGAGACTGGCACATATTTCACTTCCACAAAGGATGAAGGAAAGATAATCGGGTTCCATGGAAGAGCTTCCTCTTTCCTATATGCCATTGGAGTCCATATACAACCCTCGTTGAGTGATCGAGTCTGCAGGGAACCTAAAGGGTGCCCACCACAGTACCAGTTCAATTTTTACTAGTAATGTGTGTTTGGAGTATGCACTAGAAGCCAAGTGATTGGTCCAAAATAAAATTCTGAAAGTGTTAAAATGAAAAAGACTTACTATGTGGATCAATTATCAACTATTGGAACTTGTAATAAATAAATTTGCTACTTGGATTTTATTTGCTCTTTTCTCCTTATTATCTTTTATTGGTAAGTTGTGATTGGTGTGATATCACTTTTATATGAATCACATTTTAATACTATTTTAGTGTACATTAATCACAACATAACACTTCAATAGTTGTAAAAAAAAGATTGTAAATTTTGTGTGTGATTATGAGTTCCCAGCTTAAGACAACCTTGGCAAATAAAGCATATAATGATTGAAAAAAAATCTTAGTTAATCAACATATCTATTTGAAATTCTTCCTATGTAATTCATCCATGTCATTTTGGTTTCAACTCCTTATTGCTTTGGGTTTGAGTACAGCCGAAAACATAAAATGTTTGAGCATTAGGATCCTCTCCATTTGAAAAAATGTATTTGTTTCGTGATTTAGATTGACTATTACACATTTAAATGCATATCTAGCATTATATCATTTGAAATTTTAAATTATGTGAAACTTTGTAGATTGTTAGATAATTTTAACTATAATATGCACTTTCTCCATTTCAAGTTTTATGGAAGTTTACCTACCAACTTTTAGCCTAATTTGTTGTTAAAATCACCAATTTGATAATAATCCTTTGGATTAGAACTACTTTTGAAATTCACTTTTAACATTTACAAAACGTCCCCATTTCTTTTCTAGAAAATTCAATACATCCCCACCAGATGCCAAGAGCACACATATTCCAAGGCATGCTAATAGGCGCATGTTGCTCACCATGATCGCAACAATGATGTCTTCACAAGCATTAATACAACTTGGTTTAGGCCACCACTGCGAACTCTATCGGTCCACACCTCGATTTAAAAAAAAAAAAAATAATAATTACAACATACTGTTAATCTCGCAGCTCGAATTTTTTCTTTCCTAGACCCCCAAGCACTTTGTATATGGAGAAATGTCAATTCAGCTACAAGGCCTTTGGCAACACACCTCGAGTTGATCGGCAGACCTTTTGCCATTGTTTATTTTCGATGCGGCCTGTTTAATTGCTAAGAATTTCCGATTGTGAGAGTTATACTTGTTGAGAGTTTAAACTCATAAGAATTAAATTCTAGATAATTGGCATTTATATTATTCATATTGTGATGCACCAATATGATTGATTGTATGATGTGTGTGGGTGTGTGATGAGTCCCATATCGGGTATTTACTGGGTAAATCTGGGCTTTATTAACAACTACAATGAGTTTCAATTGTGACTAGTCCTTTTGAGGTATAGCGTAGATGTGGCTGGCGCTTTTCCTTGGGTCGTTTCATATGGTATCAGAGCCGGCTCAGTAATCCCGTGTGGGCTTGGAGACACTACTCCACAAAGTGGACCCTAACGAGGACGTTAGGGATTTAAGTGGGGGAGATTGTGATGTCCCAATTTGATTGATTGTGTGATGTGTGTGATGAGTCCCACATCGAGTATTTACTGGGTAGATCTGGGCTTTATTAACAACTGCAAGGAGTCTCAATTGTGACTAGTCCTTTTGAGGTATAGCGCAGATGTGGCTAGCACTCTTCCTTGGGTCGTTACACATATATACTTTGAATTTGACTTTATATCATATTATTTTTGTAACTGAAAAGTAATAATTTGATCATTGTGGATAATTTTTTAAAATGATGAAAATTTGCTTGAACATAAATAGCATCTTATTTGGATGAAAATAAATATTTTTGTCCTAAAATGAACTTGGAAATCCACGACATTCGATGAAATCTCGCCAAATTTGGCAAATATCCACTAAATCCAATGAGATCTCCTCCGAATTTGGTGAGATCTCACCAAACCACCACTCCTCTTGGTCAACGACAAGTTGAGTTTTCCTCCACTTGATCTGACTTGTGAACACCCTTATTTGTTACATGATTTAAGTAGTAGAATTTTAATTTTGACAATATATATCTATATGTGTGCCTACTAGCGCACGCATGGGTGTTGTCTTTTTTTATTTAAGGCCAATAAAGAATACACGTGGAAATAGTGTCTTTTGAATCCATGTGCAAAGCACGGGATCAAGAGGCTAAAAAGAAAAATGCTGTTTTTTTTTTTTTTTGAGAAACAAACACACACATAGGGGAGGTAAAGGGGTTTTAACACAGAGACACACTACAACTCCACTTTAAAGTTATGGTAACTTTTAAGGAAGAGAAAATGCAATCATCTTCCTTTTTTTTTTTTTTTTTTTTTTTGAGAAAGGGAAAATGCAGTCTTTTTGATAATGAAAATGTAGGCATTCTCTTATTCAGCCAACATTTTTCATAGACTATAGAGAATGGATCCCTCCTAAGAATATCTCCATTAGGAGTACGCGTCCCATTAAAAATTATCCTAATTACTAAATTATATTATATTTAGATTTATGTTATATTATATTATATTGTTTATTTAATCATATATAAGAGTGATATATAAAATCCATCTAATTAAAATTCTATTTGTAAACAGTTATTTAAAATGTTATTTGGTGAATAGATGTTAATTTTGGTAAACAGCTTAAAAAGAGCTAGCTTTGTTTTCCATCAAAAATGTTTTATGAGGCATAGACCATAGGCTAGGAGAGAATTCCATTATAAATCACTATTGTGCAGAAGCTTTTCCATCTTTTTAAATTACTTGAATGGTAATGCGGAGGTATATATGATAATAGTTTCTTCCGCTATTTTAAATTTCTCATAGGCTTGTGCACCTAAAAATTACTTGAAACCAATATGATTAAACACAAAACTACCTTAACAAGGCCAGTGTACAAACATGCCTATAGGCATATGGTTAAATGTCTATGCAGCAAATGTGTCACTCTTTTCTTTTAAATAACTTTGTGCCTAAGAGCTCAAACATGAGAACCATCAGGAAAAAAGCTGGTGGCACTTTTTTTTTTCCCCTTTTTATCTAAACCCAATTATTGCCAAGATATTAACTTTTTATTAAATTATTGCCGAGATTTGATTCCTGTAGATTGATATTAAGAATCATCATTGTTTCAATGAAAAGACCGTGCTTTGCAATGAAATGATAGATCGAACGGTGCATTACTTGTAGTGGCGGTTCCAGGAATTTTGTTCAGGGTGTTTCTTAGGAAGCATAAATTACACAATCTTATTTCTTATTAGTTTTTAGGTAATTAGGTTTGATTCAATGTTATTAATTCCATTCTGTTCCAGTCGTAACGGTCGGAAAATACCATGGCGGCAAACAAACCGGAATAGTAACCCATCCTATTCCACTTTGAAAAAAATTTCGGGTCATTCCGGTCTATTTTGAGTGTTTCAAGGTGTTTCAGTAAATATCGGCCGAAATTCAAGATTCGGCCGACATGAAGTCTGTGCTTAAAAAAAAATTGTATTTAAAACCAAAACAAATTTGTATTCTTTAAACCAAAAAACCTCAAAGGGAAAAAAATGAAAAGAAAAGAATTGAACAAAAGGTACATGTACAGCTAAAAAAAAATGTATTAAGAAATTTGAAACTCAAAACTTGAGAAGAGGCATTGCCGAACTAGTACTAGTAGAAGACACAGAAGTTACGAATATGAAAAAAGGCAAAGCGTAGATGTAAAAGTATAGATGAAGATGTGATAAAATTTAAAAGTATGAAATGAAAAAATTTAGGAGACAGAAGACTTGTGTGGTTAATAATAAACAAGAAAAAATAATTAAAAATGAGAAGTAAGTAATATATGTCTGGTGAGGAAAAATAATACTGTAATAAAAAATAATAAAAGGTTGAAAATTGTGTTGTATTGGGCAGTGTGCTTAGTCGAAGAAATCAAGCCATTGCCTAGCCTGTAATAGTTTTATTATATATATATTTTTTTCATATTTTAGTTCAATTTTTTTTTGAGTTTTTTCTTTTTGCTTGAAAGACCCCAATATATTGTTAAGTTGCTCAAATTATGGATCAAAATTTAATTTCATTGGAATAAAAAAAATTCAGGGTGGTCCCAAAATTTTTTCAAAGGTAAATAAATATAAAATTTTAAATTATTATATATATATATATATATATATATTTTTTTTTTTTTTTAAGGTCTGGCCATAAGGTGGCACTGCCACCGATTACACATTAAATTCGTTAATTAACAGAGTTGAAATTCAATCAATCATTTTATGGAAAAGAAAAACGAGGTCATGTATGTTTGGCTTTTACTAATATGCACGGTCACTGTTATGAATATGGGTATGATATGGGTACAAGTACGGGTACAAATATACGATATTTAAAAAAAAATTTAGAGTATGATACATCAAGGATATGTGTATTTATTACTTATTAAATATATATTTTTAGAATATATTAATTTAAGAGCAATAATAAATAATAAAGTGAATCCATGGCCATTTAAATGATATTTAGAAGTGGATTCCAGTTAGCTCAACTGGTAAAGTCTCCGATGGTTATATAAGAGATCTGGGGTTCAATCCCCGTCTACACCAAAAACTGATTGGTATCTTGGTCTGATGATAAAGAGCTATCATCAGGAGCGAACGCCATAGGTTAAAACCCTCTCCAAAAAAAAAAAAGGATATTTAGAATACAATCAAGATTCAAAAGAACAAATATAAGATAAATAAATAAGTTTTTAACATTGAAACCAATATATAGAAAGTATAAATAAAAATTATTACACGTTTAGGCTATCTCTCATTATTGGAGGTTGGATTACAATGGTATTCAAGCCATATCATGGGCATACCCTAGAAGTATTGACACTTAAAAAAAAAAATTTAAGTGTTTGTGAGGTGTGGGGGACAAGGGTCGGGGTTTGAGTCTCCAGGAAGGAGTATCACGCACATATATATACTTAGATTAAGCTAGAGTATAAATTCTATCTTGTATAAAATAAAATAAAAATTGGTACATATTTTAAAGGTATTGATACACATTGAATATAGGTATGTGACCAAAAATGAAAGTATCCATACATCTTAGACCTTTTATTTATGTTTTATAGTTAGTGTTTATCAAAAGATATAATTTTTAGTAACTTTTATTTTGATATATTACCACACTAAAAAAAAAACTAAAAATTAGTTTAAAAATGAATATAAAAAATTATATAAAAAACAAAAAACAAAATTTTTTAAAACAAAAGTCGTTCATTTCTTTGTTTCTTTCTTACTTTTCCCATACCAGGGTTCAAACAATCAAACCCGAGTTTAGTAAATGAGTAAATAGTAAGCAATGGGACACCGTTCATGCGCCGTTTGTTTCTCGTTACTATCGAAGTCTCCGTTCCGTTTACGTCGGTACGAACGTTTCACTTGTCCAAGTCTTCAATCTTTCATTACTTCATTTCTCAGATTCTCGAGTGTGTCATCTATGATATCGTCACCAACACCAACGTAAACAACATGCCAATTCTCAAATAATAATATCACACTCGCTTGGATCACGTGGAAATGAATCAAATGATTTTTTGATGAACATAAATCAAATGTTTCTTTTCAAATTAGGATATAAAATACTATTCCAATCCCGAAAGAGCCTGTGGCCCCATGGCATTGGAATCTTAGTTAGTTGCCTATTTCCTTTCACATAAATTAAATATCTTTTGGCAAATCAGATTGGGTAATCGAGAGGCAATCATTTGCTTATGGGCATTGCATAAATAATAACTTTATATACACAGAATTATTAACACTCAAAATTTTTTTTGTTATAGTGATATAATTGTTAAGGTTTTTTTTTTTTGAAGAATATAAAAGTTATGTTATGTTTGAAATTTTTTGAGTTATGCTTGAGATGCTATAAATTATACTTCATAACATGATTTGTTATTAATCATTAAAAAAATATTTCAAATTAACATTCATGATAATATATGGTATCATGGTGTTTCAAAAAAGTGGTCAAAAGGATTCCACTCTTATCAACATGTAAAAGGACGACGATTTTTGACCAAAGGACTCTTCTTCATTTGAAAAAGTAAAAAGAATAAAAGGAAGTGGACAGAGTATCAACTGGCCTATGGTTGCAACATAGTGTTCCATTTGGCAAAAGCTTGCCACTGTAATTTGGATTATGGTATTGACCCAAATATTCATTCAAAGGTGCTTATTGCCTTATTGAGACCTTTAGGCTTCAGCCATGTGCTACCAAGAAGGGTGGCATTGAATTTTGGAACCAGGACAGCAGGTTCAGCTCAATGTATTTTGGGGCTTTAGGCGAATGTGACATTTTCTTATATTTAAATATTCAATTTTTGAAATTTTTTTCTTCTAAAATTTTTGCTATGTTTTTTTTTAATAGTAATTTACAAGTAAAACCAAGGTTATTAGAATTGAGATCCTAAACTAAACCTACAAGAGGTCCTCATAGACTAAATAGAATTATATCAATGATCATAAGATTTTACTTTATGTAAAAAATAAAGTTAAAAAATACTAGTAATAATGATTTATTTTAAATAATCATTAGGTTGATCAAAGGAAAAGGGACATAATGCAACTTTCATGTCCTATTTCTAATAATTAAAAAAATATATATTTCCTTAACAACTAAATAATAATTAACTTGTTTGGGCAGATTTGATGGAGGGCACTAGAGTTTTATTTTTCTTGGGCCCAATTAGAATTAGAGTTCGTTTGGATAGAACTTATTGCTGAAAACTGAAAACACTGTAGCAGAATAATTTTTAAATGTGTGAATAGTGCAGTGAGACCCATTTTTAATGAAAAAGTTGCTGAAAAGTGAAGTTTGTGAGTCCCATAAACAGTACATAGTGTACTATTTACAGTTGAATTAGTCAAAAGTTGCGGCTACTGTTCATGAACAGTGCATAAACAGTATCCATAACAGTGTTATTTGCTCCTGAAATGCGTGGCCAAAAAAAAAGAAAAAAAAAGAGAGGAGTAAAACGCGCAAACACGCAAATGTGGACGCAGGAAACCCTATCCAAACACATACTTAGAGGGTGTTTGGATACAGCGTTTTCTGCGTTTTCTGCGTCTGAGTTTTCTCTTTTTTTTTTTTTTTTCTTCTTCTTCTGCTGCTGCAGCACGGGTCAGGGGGGACAAGGCTACTGTTCATGTTACTGTGCATGAACAATAGCCGCATTTTGTTGACTTTCAGCACATTTGTGGGTCCCCTGTACTGTTCATGGGACCCACAAACTTCACTTTACAGATTTTTTTATATTAAAAATGGGTCCCACGGTACTATTCACACATTTAAAAATTATTTTGCTACAGTGTTTTCAGTTTTCAGTTTTCAGTTTTCAGCAATAAGTTCTATCCAAACGGACCCTTAGACTCTAATATACCTACAAAAATGAAATTATATATGGAGCTGACGCATGAAACATATATCATCATATATATATATATATATATATATATATATATATATATATATATATATATATATATATATATATCATTTTGTTCAAAGTGAAGTAGCTTTCGGTGGTGATTCTTGATTGATTTCAAAAACAGAACTTAGAATGTTCTCAAAAAAAAAAAAAAAAAAAAAAAAAAAACAGAACTTAGAATGAAGTTGCGTTCAGGAATTTTATAATTTAGAGAATAAATTCTTAGTAGAAGTTATTTTGGAAAGTAGTGTTTAGCATGAAAAAACCATTTTTCTCTATAAATACCTCAAACTCCTCCGGTTAGACTTGCAATACAACTTCCCTCGTCCCATACATCCATTGTGCTGTTTCTTCTCATTATTGGAAAACAATGGTAAGTTGATTGATCTTGCTTTACTTAATTTTCAGCTACCTTTCATTTGGTTCTGTAAAGACGAGGATAGCCACTAAAGAATCAATCTTTGGCATATACCATATATTTTTTTCTTATTGTGTATGTATTTTCCTTTGTTTTATAATTTACATCCTTTCATGCAAATTTTATTGGTTTACAATGAGTGTATACTGAATTGTGATGCAGAATTATGAAGAGTATGACTCATATGAGAAAGGATACACAAACATGAGACTGGTGGTAGGAGAGAATGAGGACTACACATTTGCGCCTAATAACCGAGTTTTCAATGAATTTGAAACTAAGAATAAGGTGTGTTTTTAAATTTTTCTCTAAATATCATATACCATGTAATAAAAATTACATATTAAAATATGTGATTATGTCATGTGGTTCAATGAAAATATATTATAAACCATTCAATGGTTTTCAAATTGTTATTACGCTTTCGACTTTCATTTGTTTAGTTGGTCAATTTTTCCCAAAAAAAAAGGTTTTCTTCACAAGCGTATCGGGCAATTGAAAAAGGTCCAACATTCATTTTTTGTTGATTAGGAAAATCACTTTCTTTAGGACTGAAAAATATTTTATGTACCTTTTAGGAGTTTTAAAACATTTTCAGCAAAACAAAAATCTCTAATATGACAAAATACCCCAAAATCTCCAACATAACCAAAATAGTGTTAGAACCTCCTAATGCCACCAAAAATCTTCAATATAACCAAAAAGTTCCTTAAGAGTTAAAACCTCTAAAATGATAAAAATACTTTTGAAAATCTCTAAAAGATCCAAAATATCCTAAAAAGTAAAATGATATAAATATCTCTAAAATATCCAAAACATATAACATTAAACCTTAAAAATTACAAAACATCTTTAGAAGTCTTTAAAATGACGAAAATACCTGAAAAGTTCTAAAATAATAGAATATAAATTTCTTTAAAATTTTCAAAATGACGAAAATACTCCCGAACTTACAAAACGACCAAAATAACTTTGAAAATTTCAAAATGATCAAAATACCTTCAAAACTTTTAACTTTACCAGGACTAAAATACTCCCCTTAAACCACCAAAATTAAAAAGTACCCCTTATAATTGTTGAAATGACAAAAATAACTTCAGAAACTTCAAAAATAGCCATTATATGCCTAAAAACTTTGGGAACCGACCCCAAACATTTCAAAGTCACACGAAAAAACTTTTGAATGCCCTTCTATATATTTCAAGTTTTTGTAACTACGCAAATGAAATTGTAAATTTAGTTAATAGTTTTAGGTTTTTTTTTTTTTTCATGTTGTTCCATTCTTATTTTGATTGTGCTTATTAAAATAATTTTATTTGTATTGTATTTTTTAGGCTGATTTAGTTGTTCTAAAGTAATTTTAAATCATAATAACCAAATGTCGGAAAATGTTTTATGTGCTGTGTTTATATATTTGTATAAAGTCGAAATCAAATATATGCTTCAGGAGTTTGGCATTATCGAAGCTTTCAAGGGTTATTCAAATATGAGGCAGACTGAGGATAATATGTTCCAACAAAACAAATATTCAGGCGAATATACTGAAGTTGCCAAGAGTAATTTAAACATGAGGCAGACTAACATGAGGCAGATGGAGGATAATATGTTTCAACAAAACAGATTTTTAGGAGAATATGCTGAAGTTGTCAATGGTAATTCTAACATGAGGCAAACTAACATGAAGCATACTGAAGATAACATGTTCCAACCAAAAAGATTCTTAGGTGAATACGCCGAAGTTGCCAAGGGCTATTCAAACATGAGGCAGACTGACGATAATATGTTCCCAAATAGGTTTGTAGGAGAATATGTAAACAATAACAAGGTTGGTGGTATTTTCTGCTGTTGCATCATATATATAATTCAATAATTGCATTCATATATAGATTAAAATTTTAAAAAATATATAAATCCTTATAGGTATATAATGGTCCTGCCCAAATTGCCAAGGGATCCAAGGTTGTGTCATGTGGACCTTGGGGTGGCACTGGAGGAATGCAATTTGATGATGGATCATGCTATACAGGCGTGCGTGAGATTCAATTAACACGCTCTGGTGGTCTTTTTTCCATTAAAGTTTGCTATGATCGCAATGGCCAAGCTATATGGGGAAACAAGAACGGTGGCAGTGGAGGACTGACATTGGAAAAGGTGAATATCTTAATCTGTTAACACACATGGCTCCAATCTTTGATTTAGAGATATATACAATCAATATCACATCTCATTTTACCATCTTAAAAGTTACTTTATTTATTATATCATACCATTTTACAACACACCCAATTTTCCAAACTCTATTTCTTTTGCCACTTTATTTAAATTTTCTTTTTTTACTCTCTCTCTCTCTCTCTCTCCAGGCATCCGGGCTCCAGCAAAACCCATTAAAAAACCACCACTCACATCCCGTTTAACCTACCAGACACTAGCCAGCAACTTCCACCACCACCACGCCACCACTATGCCAACTTGCAAACCCATTAAAAAAACCACCAAACCCACCAACAAGAACCACAAGAATCACCAACAAAAACACACACACACACGCGCGCGCACACACACACTACCACCAAGAGAAAAAAAAAACACACACACACACACACAACAACCAAACAAAACCCAAAACCCCACGCCACCACTGCACCACAATGACTCGCCATGCCCCACCACACCCCACCCACCAGAGACCCACTACGACCCAGACCCACAACCACCATGCCACAAACCTACCACGACCTAAACCCACAACCCACCACTCCTCTGCCACCAAATCCGACTCACAATACCCCTCAGCCAATAGATCGGTGGAGAAGCTTTGATCTTTGCTTCGTCGGCATGGAGGCCCAACCACTAGAGATGTGAGGAAAGAGAGAGTGAGAAAGAAATGGACTAAGACCAGAGAAAGAGAAAGATAGAGGAGAGAGAAAAAATCAAAAGGATTAAAAGAATGAGATGAGGAATAAATTTGATTTTTTTTTTTTTTTTTTTTTTTTGCAATTGAGCTACAATACCATCATAAAAATAGGATGACACTGTAGCACAATTGTAATATTTGTTGCAATTCCAAAACTTTGCAAGACTGGGTAATAGGGGGTTTTTGGGCATTGATGCTAAATATTACTAACATATGGCATTTACAAGATTCAATATGAATGCTCTAAAGTATACATACGATACCATATATTGCATATACATATGTATTTTTTTTATTTACAAACTAGACAAAAATACTCAATATTTTAAGTTAACTAAAATTCAATGCTTTTATAAATAGTATAAATTGTTTATTTTGGTCAAACGTTATAATATTATATTTAGCAATTAAATTATTAAAATTAATATTTTTAGTTCCATTTTTTATTATTTATATTAAACATCAACATTTTCATGTATTAATATTTTTCTATAATTTGAATCATTAGATCAGTCTATATATTGGATTTAAATTAAACAAAAAAGCAAAATCGTTTGAATTTATAATAACATGAGACAATAAATGAGTCTTCTTTTTTGGCTAAATAAGTGCATGAAAAAATTTATCACACATTATCTCCGACGAATCCTGTTATATTCCTTAAAAACACAGCTAAAATTTGAAGATAAATATTTACTAAATTTAACTAATTTTTTATTAGTTGAATTTTTATAACATCTTATAAAATTATATCAAGTTAATCTAAGCATGCTCTTAAATCGAAATATAATAAAAGAAATAACATAACATATATAACTGTTGTTTTAGTCTTGAGTTTTTAGTTCAAATTTGAAATTTGAAATTTGAAATATATCTATAGCCTATAGGTATGTTTTTTTATACTGTTTCTTACAACATGTTTTGTTTTAATATCTTGAGCCTAATGAAACATGTACATATATAATTTGGTCTCATACAAATTATGGTGGGTTGTTGTGGATCAGGTAAGATTTGAATATCCAAATGAGTTCTTGACTCACATAAGTGGATATTATGGATCATTAATCTTAAGGGGACCAACAATTATCAAATCCATCACATTTCACACTAACATGAAGAAGTATGGACCTTTTGGAGATGAACAAGGGATCCCTTTCTCCTCTGGCTCAAAAGATGGGATTATTGTAGGATTCCATGGGAGACAAGGATGGTTTGTTCACAGCATTGGAGTCTATGTTATGGAAAGAAAACCGGCACTACCTCGTCCTCCTATTGACGCATTCAACATGGGTGGCATGAGAATTCCCGAGGTACGTAACTAGTTCTTTGAAACTCAAACAAAATTAAATTTGAGCATTGAAATGTCCTAATCTGATAATCTCATTTTAGTCCATTAACATGTTACTATGTTAGTCATCTAAAATCTTTATCTTATAGCAGGTTGTTTCTGGGCCAGTGCAAGGACCAGGTCCATGTGGACAAGGGGTTCTCATGGTTGGAATGGTGAAAAGACCAGCCCCATATGGATCAGTGGGTCTCCCAGCAGGAATGGTGAAAGAACCAGCTCCATGTGGACTAGGGCCATGGGGTGGGGATGGTGGTCAGCCATGGGATGACAAGGTGTTCACTGGGATCAAGAAGATTTTCCTTACCAAGGGTGAAGCCATTTATTCTATACAGATGGAGTATGATTGCAATGGCCAATCCATTTGGTCAGTTAAACATGGATGTGGCAACGAGGGCACCCCCCATCTGGTACTATGTTACACCTTGCTAATGCTTTACAGTAAGAGTGATTTCTACGGCACAACATTTTTCACAATTTGCAAATATGATAAATTGTGATTGGTCTAACCGTATAAGTGATAGGCCTACTACTACCATATTTTTTATTACACATCAATCACAATTTACAACATATTTCGTTGTAAAAAAAGTTAATGAAAAATTTTGTGTCCATAAACTTTTTGTTACAATTATGGTACTTTTGCCCTCTTAACTTATTTGCTTTTTTTTTGTTTTGTTGTTATATTTTGTTGTTGTTATTGTTTGTTGTAATAGGGCTGTATATAATGTTCTCTTTATGAAATAACAAACAGATCCAATTTGAGTACCCACAAGAATTCCTTACTTGCATAAGTGGCTATTACGACTCTATTGCTGGAGATGAATGTAGGAAAGTGATCAAGTCTCTCACATTCTATACAAATAGGAGGAGGTATGGACCATATGGGGAGGAAACTGGCACATATTTCACTTCCACAAAGGATGAAGGAAAGATAATCGGGTTCCATGGAAGAGCATCCTCTTTCCTATATGCCATTGGAGTCCATATACAACCCTCGTCGAGTGATCGAGTTTGCAGGGAGCCCAAAGGGTACTGCCCACCACAGTACCAATTCAATTTTTACCAGTAATGTGTGTATGGACTATGGAGTATGCACTAGAAGCCAAGTGATTGGCACAAAATTAAATTCTGGAAGTGCAAAAATGAAAAAAGACTTACTGTGTAACCGACTCAAGTATTGGAAAGTGTAACAAATATTTTTGCTGCTGTGGATTTTATATTCTCTTTCTTTTTATTGTCTTTGGTTAAGTAGAAAATTTTATAACATTGACAAGTTATGGGGTGTAATATTACTTTTAGGAGAAAATCTTATACAGACCGAGCGTATAAAACCTATAAGATACTTTCTATACTTTTAGATGAGTCACATTTTGAGTCTTTGACACTATTTTTAGTGTACACTAAACACAGCATAACACTTTTTTTTTTTTTAGAATGCACAGCATAACACTTGAATAATTAATTGTAAGAAAAAAAAAATTCTGAATCTTTTGTGTCATTAAATTTATTGTTTATGATTACCAAATTTAATACAACCTCATCAAATAAAGCATATAATGATTGCGGAAAGTCTTAGTTAAACTGCTCATCTGTTTGAAAATTTTCCAATGTAATTCATCTGTGTCATTTTAGTGCCAACTCCTTGCTTTGGATTTGTGTATGCTTGAAAATCTAAAAATGTTTGAGTAATCCCTTCTTAATTAAGAAGCTACGTACACATTCTCAATTTTCTTGAGAAGTTTTTCTTTGATTTGCTACTGATTTAAGCATTAGAGGATCTCCCCTATCGGTCCTTTTGAGAGCCTCTATATTTCTTGCAAGTGTTAGTAGAATGAGTCTAACCTCTGATTAATGACATCATCAATTTTAATCTTTATACTTCCAAAACTGCTTTGAAAAATATCATTACTGTCATCTAATGATCTAAGGGATGAAATATGTTGATGTGATGAAAGAAATTAACACGTTGTACCACCGCACACCCTTGGTACGATGGTTACTCTATAAGTATAAGTGTATGTGGGGTGTGGGGTGTGGGGTGTGGAGGGCAAAGGCCGGAGTTCAAGTCTCCAAGAGGGAGTTTCACACACATATATACTTAAATTAGGCTAGAGTAGAAATTTTAACTTGTATAAAAAAAAATAAAAAAAATTAACACGTCGTCAGAAGCTCCATGTCATCGGTGTGGCATTGAACTCATAAATTTTTTTTTGTTACGTTATCAGTTTTTTTCCATCTATTACATAATAGGAAGAACTTTTTTTTCCCACCTATTACATAATGGGAAGGACCATATACATTTTACAGAATAAGGATGATTTTGAAATCAAAGGTTAATGATCAAAAGTACACAATTTGATCTTTTAAAAAGCAATCTTGAAGTTAATTAACTTTGTAGTTTTAATGGCAATGTTCAATTTATCGTTCTAAATCCAATTAGCTATTAGCTAAGATATATATGGTATGATACCTTTGATGCTAATAATCTATATATATAAAAGCTAAAGCGTAGCATTTATTATTACTACGCTCCAATTGAGCCACATCATAGCGACATCACAAATTTTTTTTTTTCCTTTTTTTTTTTTTTGGGTTTCCACTTCACACATCCTCTTTAATCAATCCCATTTTCCCTCTTTAATTTTTTATATATAGATTTTGAAATTAAAGTCTATTTGAGGTCACCAAATTACAATTAAAATTGGAAAGTTTATTTGAGGTCAGTTTTTCTTTTTCTTCCCTTCAACTTCTTTGCTTTTCTATTGCAATTTTTATGGTTTGTAGTTTGTATTGGATTTCTATTCCGGGGTTGTAAATACTATGTTTCTTTTTTCTCTTTTTCAATTTTCAATTAATAATCTATTTCTTTGTATTCATGTCCAGAATTTTTCTTTACATAATCGCGTTTTACCCATTAAATTTTTTTTGTATCTAAGGAATTGGAATGCATTTTTTTGTTTTGTTTTAGTACATGACCATTTCCCCATTTGTTTATTTTATTTTATTAATGGCTTTGTAATTTTTTAAATTAAATACTACATAAAATTTTTTGCTAATTTTCTTTTAATCTCATCTAAATTTATGCTAATTTTTTACCTTCTTAGGATAACTTGAAAGAGGAAACAAAATATTATGATTGATAGGTATGAACCGTATGATCCTCTTTTTCTTTATATTTGGGATTATAACTTAGCTTTATATGGTTATTTTCATTTTTTTTTTTTTTGAAAAATTACGATGTAAAGGTTTGTACTGGATTTTCTTTTCTAGGGTTGTAAATACCATGTTTCTTTTTTTCTTTTTCTTTTTTTGAATTTTCAAATGATAGTCTTCTTTTTTTCTTTTTCTTTTTTGTATTCATGTTTATAGTTTTTTTTTTACATAATTGTGTTTTACCCATTAAAATTGTTTGTGTCTAAATAAGTGGAATGCGTTTTATTGATTTAGTACATGATCATTTGCCTCCCATTTGTTTATTTTATTTTCTAAATGGCTTTGTAATTTTTAAATTAAATACCATATAAATTCTTGCTAATGTTCTTTCAATCTCATCTAAATCTATGCTAATTTTGAACTTCTTATTTCTTAGGATAACTTGGAAGAGGAAACAAAATATTATGATTGATAGGTATGGACCGTATGGTGTTCCTCGTTTTCTTTGTATTTGAGATTATAACTTAGCTTTATATGGTTATTTTCATATATTTTTCGACAAATTATGATGTAAATTACATTATCGTAAGTCAGACATACTATATATATATATATTTTTTGTTATACAAAAAGATCTAATCTCTAATTCTTACCATTTATCTTCACTAAAAAAAAAAAAAACTTACAATTTAAAATTTTTAAGGAAATAACTTTTGGACACTTACAATGTTTAACTATTGCATCCATTTTATGACCATGGACATGCATGCAGTATTGATTTATATTTTCCACGGTAATACTAATGTTCATTACTTGGAATTAAAAAATTATCTTAATTGAAGCGTATACCTAGGTGTAATCTCATTCTTAAGAAATCCTGCAACTTAATTTAATCATGCTAACCAATATATATAAACAAATAGAATGATTTTGTACAATCCAACACGAATTAAATCATATTACCTTAGTTAGCTTAATTAAACTTATCTAATTCTCTTGAGGAAAAAAAAGCTTAAACTTATTTCTTATATCTTATTTTGAGTTCAATTTGGCTATGATATGTTGTGCTTCAATCCATCATACTCCTTAATTATACATAAATAAGATAGAAATAATATATAGATAAATAGAACAGGAAATCAACTAGGAATTTCTTTTGTACTTAAAAAAATTCTTGGATGCATACTACAAATTCCACTATTATAGTAATTCTTAAATAATGTGTACTTAAATATTCACTATTAGCTCTTTTAGATACGTAATCAATTTTTTTACCCTAAAGTGGGTATAATTTTCCTCTTAAATTATTCCTAAGAGGCATATATTTTTTTTAGTAACTAAAAAGTACTCTTTTTTTTAGGGAAGGGGATGGAAGTAACCTAAAAGGCAAGAGTTAAAACTATTAATTTCTACGTACAATTTCCCTTCTGGTATAATTGGGGGGGAAAGTCGTTCCCTACCTATATATTTCTTCTGTCTAATTGAAAAAAAAAAAAAAAACCCATAAAATTCTCACTTATGAAGGAAAGTCTCAAATTTTTCATAAACTTATATGGTAGCCCAAAAGTCCTTTATTCAGACTTATTATTATGTTACCATATTGGATATGATGAGTTTTTTTTTTAATTTTTTTTTTATAGGAACATATATATATATATATATATATATATATATATATATATATATATATATATCATCACATTAACTATGCAATTTACCAGTTATAAATACAATTTTCAATTACCAAAACATACAAAGTCTTCCTCTTCCCTAACCTTCCCCTCTCTCAACACTTATGTATTGTATATACCTTTTCCTCTTCCCCTACATAATTTTTATATTTATATATGTTCTCTTTTAATCTCTCTTAAAACCAATAAGCATAGTATTTGTGATGGAAATTTTTTTAATTATCACTACATGTTTGTTTTTGATATCTACTATCAAAGTTACCTCTCTCTCTCTCTCTCTCTCTCTCATATCAATTTATCTATAATCTTGATCTTCTATTTGTTAAAATTTAGAAAATCTGTTTGACTTCATCTTGCTAGGTTCTTTTTCATGATCATTGGTTTATATGCAGTGAGTTGGCCTAAAGCTGAAGACCTGGGTGATATCAAACAAGATATAGTTGCTACATAAAAATTATAGAAATCAAGAGTGTTAATATATACAAAAACAATTATGGACATATATAAACAATTATACGGTGAATACGTTTGTTTTCCCCTACCCCTTTTATGCTATTTATTGATTGACTAAGGTCAATTATGCATTTAGCTGCCTTAGTTTTTCACATTTTTTTAATTGTATGGAAAGGAAAAATAGAAATCAATATATGTTTTGGGGAAATTTTTTTTGTAATAGTTGATTCTCATATATGAGTTTAGTGATTATGAAAATATAAATTGTTATAACTTTGT
This sequence comes from Castanea sativa, assembly GCF_040712315.1. Classification (NCBI taxonomy): domain Eukaryota; kingdom Viridiplantae; phylum Streptophyta; class Magnoliopsida; order Fagales; family Fagaceae; genus Castanea; species Castanea sativa. Next base: position 10,139,642 of record NC_134013.1, on the reverse strand, counting down.
TTAATAGTTCTTATGTGATAAAATGGAAACAAAGTTTGAATAAATTGCTCATTAACTTCTCAAAAAGTGCAAAATAATGTTAGCTTTCATATGAAACCTTCAAGATTCATTTTTATGTTCTAATAAAAATTATACATTTTCCATTTTTTAATTGTTTTGTGTTTTGATGCATATGTCACTATATTATAACGTATTACAAATATTATCATATAGAATAATTGAAAGTAAAATGCAACATGTTTCCTTACCAAAAAAAAAAATATTTATACAAAAATCAAGATGTAAACTTCTTTACTTGCATAAAATATTTTATATATATATATATAGATGTGTTCAAGTTACACCTGGTGTAACTCTTGTAAAATTATACATTTTTTACACCGTAGATTTATAAGTGGTCTAACGGCTAAAAAAAAAATCATTAAATGCTATTACTTTCCACCTCATTCGTAATTAATACTAGCATTTTATCTCTCCTTATTTATTTATTTTCACTTGATTAAAGGGCACAATGTCATTTTAGTTCATTTTTTATTTGAAAGGGAGAACAACAGCCTTTGCCTTGAATGTGCTTTCTGCTTATTCTAGTGCTCGGGTAGCTTGGAGGGCCATTTTAGAATGGAGTTGAAGGCATGTCATAGCCATCTGAAAAAGAATGAACTGAATCATTCATGTGGGCATGGATAAAATTTTAAACAATTCCACAGTAGATGAAATAAACAAAATAAGAAGGAAAAAAAAAAAAAAAAGGTTTTCCTAAAGTGCTAAACTTCTATCATATCACAGGAGTTACATAAGCATTGTTTCAGAATATGTTCTCAATTCTGCAGAAGTAGAGTTCTTCAATTTTCTTAGGGTTAATCCAAACATCACCGTGTAACCAAAAAGGATATATATTAGCTAGCATTCAAGATTTGAGTGAATGATTGATTCACGAAGCATAATAATGATGAAAGCTAACTTTTCGGAAATGTGTTAGAAGACAAATTAGTAGAAGTTGTTACAAATGGTATCAGCAAAGAAATTATTTTTGCAAGTCCATTTCACAATGTTAATTATAGCATATTAATTCCTTACTACTTGACTATTAGCTTCGGCAAGATCTACAAGTTCAACACACAGGCAATACTATCCGCAAGAAAGAGATGGTGAAGATGAAAAAAGCAAGCACAAATTTTGAGCCTCTATGGTGAAGTAACTTCAGCTAAGTGCTTGGAAATAGTAGTTGATTTTTAATTTGATTGATTGAGAAGAACAAGTTCATTTTCAATTAGACTAGAACTAACTTTTTTTTTTTTTTTTAAGAGTTGACTGGAACTAATTGGTTGTGAATCCATTGAATTTTCTCCTTGTGCTTGATTACTTTTTTCTCCCGTGTGATCAATTAGAACCATATTCATTTTAGTTTTGAAAAGCTATCCAATGTAAGTTGTTAGCCGTATAGTTTTTTGTCTCATATAGTTTTCTTTTCCAAGTATAGAAATGTTAGTTGTTAAAAATGACATTGTGCCCTTTAATCAAGTGAAAATAAATAAATAAGGAGAGATAAAATGCTAGTATTAATTACGAATGAGGTGGAAAGTAATAGCATTTAATGATATTTTTTTTAGCCGTTAAATTACTTACAAATCTACAGTGTAAAAAAGGTATAACTTTATAAGAGTTATACCAGATGTAACTTGAACTCATCTCATATATATATTACAATGTAATCACATTATTGTGTGATGAGTTTGAGACTATTACTTATAATCCTCAATTACTATTCTTATTCTTTACTTGGCAAAAAAGAATATGAAGTCAATGTTTTTCGCTCATTGCGCGAGTCTGCGACTAGTTAATCATAATCAAACAGTGCATTGCAAAAACAGTATAATGGTGCGTTAGAGTTTGAACACGTCGTATAACAAGGTTGAAATTCAATCAATGATGGTTGTGGAAAATGGGATCCTCAGGCTAATTCTAGAGACACAAAATCTCGATGTGACCATTTGTTTTGGTTTATGCATAATGTACTTGTTTCTTTGTTTCCTTTCCCCATATAAATGGTTCAAACACAGAATAGTGAAATAGTTGTTAGTTTAGAGGTGAGTAAACAGTAAGCAATGGGACACCAGTTCCTTTGGCGTTAATTTCTCCATTACTTTTAAATCTCCTAGGTCCTAATCCTATCTATTAATTTGGTCCCAGTCGCACACTCCCATTAGATCTCCGTTCCGTTTACGTCGGTGGTGCGAGCCGTTCCACACTTCCACGGTTCTGACTTCTGAGTCTGAGGCGTACGTTATCATGACCAACAGCATGGCAACTACACCTTGGGAGTTGGGAAGCCAATTTCATTCTCAAATATCACACCTTTGGATCACATGGAATTATACCGCAATACCTCTTGCACCAACCGCGGCGGTTTCAAAATTTTTTTTTAGGAGGATCACTAAGAATTTAAATTTAAAAAAAAATTTAATAAAAAAAGAAATTGAATATATTGAGTTATAGACAAAAAAAAAAAACAAAAAAAGCATGAATTTTTAACAAATTTTCAATTTTTGAATTGTTACACGATAGTTCATTATGAGTGTTTATTGCCAATATGGGTAGCTATGACTATTTTATTTTGTTAAGTTTATCTAAATTTTTTATTTTTATGCAGTTAATATTTATTTGTCATTGTTTTTATAAAAATATTTAAACTAAATGACTAAACTTAACTCATTGGCTCTACATTAATTATTGACACACACAACCACACTCATTCATACATAAAATAATTCATTACGTGTTTACTTAACCCATCAAATGCTTGAATAATCACTAACTTTGCAATTTTTTTCTTGAATTTTTCTAATTTTATGACAAAAAATTATTATAACATGATAACTATACACACTCACGTAGCAAATCATCTCTATTTCCTAATTATTAGATTATATAAAGTTATATTATATTTATATTGTACACACAAACATCCACGTACATGTCATTATTTACACAAATGATATTATTAAAAAAAAAAAGTAATGCACACAATCAATATTAGACATACCCATACACATATAATTAATAAAAATTTTATAATAAAAAATGACACTTACAATTCACAAACACTTAAGAGTCAGGAATACTTGTAATAAGAGTGCATAAAATTTAAGTCAGGGTGTGCAAAAATAATTTTAAGAAAAAATTAATGTATTAAACTAACAAAAAAATATTAAATATATATAATTCTTTTTCTTTTCTTTTTTCGATTCCCTGACCAAAGAGCAACGCTACCCTTGGTCCAACGATGTCTTTTACTTTTCTCTCAGATAAGAAAAGCACTAATCATATCTGCGTTATACCTTAAAAAAATTAGTCATAATTGAGATTCTTTATAGTTGTTAATGAAGTTCAGATCTACTCAATATATATCCGATGTGGGACTCATCATACACCCACACACATCACACAATCAATTAAATTGGAGTATCATACTTTTAGTTTGAAATAAGATACTCACCTTCTATAAAATGCAAATTATTTACACAAATCTCTCAAAATGATTGAAAAAATACTTTAAAAAAATATTGAATTCCTATTTTACTCCCCACTCAAAATGTCATTTACACTCCCTATAAGAGGAAATTCGAGATTTTTAAAACGATCTTTAGTCATTTAATTAGTGTAAATAGTTTATATTTTAGGTGAGGTGAGTGTCCTATACTCTTATTTCAAATTAATTAAAAAGGGGAGGGAGGGGTTGAGTGTAATAACAAATAAAGGGAGGTTAGTGCAATTTTTCTTTAAGTATATATAACCACTCTCTTATCTAGAATGGACACATGCTTCAGAAAAATAAAATATTAAAAAGAAGAAGAAGAAGATGATGTTTGAAAATATAGAAAAATAGGCGTGTCAAAGATGGGCTAGCACTTCAGAATTCAATCGTGCTTCAAAGATAGACCAGCGCTTCAGAATTTCAAAGGCGGCCCGTTCTCAATTCATTCTTGGCCCATTATACTTGTGAATTGTATTTCTAGTCCGTGCGACTGCAGCGGCATTGTTGACTATATATATAAGACACTTTTTTTTTTTCCCACAATTGTTTTTTGTTTTGTTTTTTTTTTTTTTTAAGTTTTAACCTATGAGGCCTGCTTCTGGTAATAACTCTTTATTATCAGATCAAGACATAATCGATTTTTGGTATAAACGAGGATTGAATCTTAGATCACTTATTCAACCGTAAAAAATTTTACCCGTTGAGTTAACTTATTCTTAAACTCTAAGAACCTTATAACCGAGTGACATTGTAAGATTATTAAAAATAAATAAAATTCTAATTTTGCTCCTTTATTTGTAAGAAGACGTAACTATGTTTGAGAGGCATTCAAGTATAACGGAGTAACGTGTTCATTCGGACTAGGGTCAAGCGATACGATCCTAGCATATTACGTTGGGCAGTTTGGGTTCGGCTGTACTTGGATTGGGCCATATGTTATCCCCAAATAGGGATCAATTTATGGCTTTGTTATGATAAGGATGAGCCTAAGTTGACCCACATTAAGATCCAGACATAATATATATATATATATATATATATATATATATATATATATATATATATATATATCTTTGATGGGCATTTTATCAATTTGATGAAATAAGACCCATTGATTATGTATGATTGATTGACAACAAACTAGCTCATACCGAAAGGGAACTGGAATTCTCTCAATTTGAAATAAATTCTTGTAATAATAAAAATTAAATTTTATAAATTTAAACGTAGCACACCGAGCTAACTTGAGAGACGGTATCTCATGCATTGAGCGCATGAGACATATCTCTCAGTAGTATGTAGGCTCCATATATTGTGGATCTCACATGTTAGTGAGACATATGTCTCATGCGCTCGACGCATACAAGAGTTTTGCATTAACTTGATTAGTGATGTGGCATAATGCGTTGACATGGCATTGTCTGGGGTCTCTGATGGCACAGCATGACTGACGTGTTAGAATCATGTGGGGACACTTGGCGGAAGGCTTGTGGCCCATGCGTGCAGAAACGTGTGGCGCTTGGCTTGTTAGACAAAATCCTTAGGCGACGCATTCAGGTTCAGATTGGTTTAGGTTGATTAGTTCGACAGTATTAAGTATTATTATATGTACTGAACCAAATTAATGTGCTAATTAAGTTGCTAACACCCAGCAAGAATTCGGATTCTGTCTGGAGAAAATACAGAGGCAAAAGGTATCAGAAAGTGAAAGTAGGAATTCTTTTCAGCCAAGATGAAACAATTTGATCTAAGCAACCATATATATATATATATATATATATTGGTGGTGCTATTTGGACCATAAATGCGTGGAACATTTTCTGCAAATTAAAGTTATATACTTTCTGTGATGATTCTTGATAGATTGGGTTCTCTCTTTTCATCTCAATAATGGAAAATGGAATAAGCTCCTTCCACTACATAATATTTAAATGACCAATTACCTCTATAAAGATCTTCCTCTCCATCTGTTTCGCTTGCAATATTACAAGTTCCACATTCTTGTCGCTTCCATTGTGGTGTTTCTTGTCATTCTTGGAAAACAATGGTAAGTTGATTGATCTTGCTTTACTTACTTTCCAGCTAACTTTCATTTAGTTCTGAAAGGATGAGCATAACTAAGTGTCTATTTGGGACAAGCTAAAAGTTTTAGTTTATTTGCAATTTCAGCTTATTTTTACTTCTATTCATGGGTTTTATTATACTTTTGAGTATTATTCATGGGTCTCATTATACTATTCAGCTAACTTTTACTTTAATTTACGATACTTTCAGCAAAAAAGTTTTTAGTTTTAGCTAAATAAGCTGTTTCTAAACGAACACTAGAATGGAGCATTCTTTAGCATTCACCATCTTTCTTACCTTCGAGAACCAAACAAGCTAATCTTCTAAGGAATTTGTCTATTACACTAACATTTTTATGCATGCATGCATGAGTTCTTCTTGGTTTTAATTCCTTTCAAGATATTTTTTTGGGGCTAAAAATGAGTGCAAACTGAATATTGTGGTGCTGCAGAATTGTGATGGATATGAGAAGAGCCACATTTCAGTTGGACCATGGGGAGGCCAATGTGGTGGCCGCTGGGATGATGGAGTTTACTGCACTATAAGACAACTAATAATCAGCCATGGAGCTGTAATCGATTCCATCCAGATTGAGTATGACACCAGGGGTTCCTCAGTGTGGTCGGAGAAGCATGGTGGGAGTGGTGGTACCAAAACAGATAAGGTCAAAATTATCACTAGCCTAAAGTAGAATGTTTTGTTATCAAATAAATAATTTATGATCAATTCTCACTATATAAAAGAAATCCATTGGTGTTACTTAATGATAAGAGCAATTATCATAGAGCATAAACCATATATTCTTTTTTTTTTTTTTTGTAGAACATAAACCATATATTCAAATCTTATTGTGTGTATATTACACATGATGTAACACTTTGTGATTTTACACAATTTTATAATTTTTATTGGATTAATATTTTGAATATTTGACCATTAGATATTTTCATCTCTATTATATCTAAAAACTAAAACATAGCATTTATTATTGCTATGTTCTTTTTGAGTCACATCAATATTGCATATTGGTTCATTTTGGTTTATTTAGGTCAACTTAGGTCCATTCAGTCCACTTTGGTTTATTTGATTCAATTCAGTCCACTTAGGTCTATTTGATCCAATTTAGTCCACTTAGGTCTATTTAGGTCCATTCGGTTAACCTCTTTTGGTCTATTTCCATTAATTGCAGTCCACCTTGGTCCAATCGATCTATTTAAAAAAAAAAAAAAAAAAAAAGTTCATTCGGTCCACTTAGGTCTATTTGGTCTATTTTTGTTTGTCGCAGTCCACTGTGGTCCAAATGATCTATTTCAGTCCACTTAGGTCTGTTTGGCATATTTCAGTCCATCGCAGTTCACTTTAGTCCAATTGATATATTTCAGTCCACTTTGGTCTATTCGTTCCACTTTGGTCTATTCAGTCCAATTTTTAACTAGCTGGCCCTTAAATTGATTATTATTTGTAGGTTGCCTTTTTATTTTTTGACTCAAAAATTCAGTTTTTTATTTCTTAATTTTTAGGTTGATAAATGATGAAATTTTATTCTACTTGAGTCCTAACTCTTTAGCTTTGGGCTAAAAAATACAAACAAAAATAGGTATTATAAATTAAAAGTATGGGCCCTTAAAAAAGTAATAAAAATGATAAATATTCAAAAGATAATCTTAAAATTCAAGTTTCAATAATATAGGCATTATACTTATATTTGGAAAGAAAATTAAAAAAGTATTATAAACTTATATAATAATATAAACTTAATGTAACATGTTACATGTATTCCATGGAATGGAGATGTACATCTTTTTTTTATAATATTCTTGAATATGTTCAAATTAGTCAACCAATTATGGTATTTTTTTTATAAAAAAAGTCATTTTAATAACATCTTCTCCATCTATATAAAACAATATATTACTATGTATTAATTGTTGTTGAATGCAAAATACATTTATATGTTGCATTACATTTTCTCATGCATCATGTGGATTTGCGACTACTTATATATCCATCCCAATATACATTAGTAATGTTTTACTATTTGATCTACAAAATCATATATATATATATATATATATATATATATATATATATATATATATATATATGTTAAACTTTAATTTACACTTCATATATAGTTCTTACACACAATGTCCACCTCTTCAAATTGGTGTCCATATTTTTAAAGAATGTCCACACATTTAATTCATGATAGTACATGATGTGTAGAAATTATATGTTGAGAGTGTGATACAATCAAAGCTCCTTTCATATTGTTTTCGCAGATCAAGCTTGACTATCCGGACGAACATCTGATTTCCATTAGTGGCCACTTTGGTAGCATCATTGAATGGGGTCCTCTCATTGTCAGGTCACTCGTGTTAGAAAGTAATAGAAAAAGATATGGACCTTTTGGTATCCAACAAGGAACCCCATTCACATTTCCTGTGACTGGTGGTAAGGTAGTGGGGTTCCATGGAAGGAGCAGTTTTTACATTGATTCTATTGGAGTGTATCTGAAGCCTCTCTTGCAGCATAATAATGGAATCAATGAAAAGTCCAAAGGCTATGACATCTTGGTTGCTGTCAGAGAAAAAATGGGTAATATGTTATTTGAAAATGTGGACAATAAGGTGGGTCACATTCTTCTTATTAAATCATTATAACTTAGACATAATTCTATTTGAATGAACCATACTTAAGATTATAAATCTTTCCAGGTTTATACTACTACTGAAGCTTCTAAAGGTTCCTCATACATTCGACAAACAGCAGCACTAAAAGAAGACCATGCGTTCCAACCAAACCGACCTTTTACTGAGTTTGAAACCAATGAAAGGGTGGGTAGCCTTAGCTTCTAAAAAAAATTCACAGGTTCAATGGCTGAATCGTAATGGAAAATCCTTACAGGTGTTTATCACAACCGGAGCTGGGAAAGGATCCTCAAACATGAGACATGCAGTAAAAGAAAAAGAAGATCATATGTTTGCACCTAACGTAGTTTTCAATGAATTTGAAACCAAGGACAAGGTGACTGTTTATTATACATACTGAGCTTCAATTCCAAAATTTAAATGAACCACATTCATATTGTATTACTTTGCAGGTGTATTTTACTACCGAAGGTGAGAAAGCATCCTCAAACATGAGGCATGCTCGAAGAGAGAAAGAGGACTATTCATTTGTGTCTAACAACCAAGTTTTCAACAATGTTGAAACTATGGACAAGGTGTGTTTTTTATTCTTTGTGTTATGGTTTAGTGTTGGAAAGTTCTATGTGACAAATAATGTGTCAAAAAGGGTGGTTTTAAGTGCGTTAAGTTAAACTGAGGATACTAGTGAACTAGAAGAAAAAGAAGATCATGTGTTTGCACCTAATGTTGTTTTCAGTGAATTGAAACCAAGGCCAAAGTGACTGTTTATTATACATACTGGGCTTCAATACCAAAATTTAAATGAACCACATTCATATTGTATTACTTTGCAGGTGTTTATTAATGCCGAAGCTGAGAAAGCATCCTCAAAAATGAGGCAGGCTCGAAGAGAGAAAGAGGACTATTCATTTGTGTCTAATAACCAAGTTTTCAACAATGTTGAAACTACGGACAAGGTGTGTTTTTGATTCTTTGTTTTATGATTAGTGTTTGAAAGTTCCATGTGATAAATCATGTGTCAAAATTCTTTTACAGTGGGCAACCTCTTGGTGATGCATGTGTGATTTTATAATTGTAAAAAAAAAAAAAAAAGGGTAAAAATACTATAAATTTGACTATATAACATTTACAAATTGACGTGATAATAAATGTGATTCGTTAATGTCAACATAATAACTCAATGTCAATTTTTTTTTTTTTTTTTTTTGTAATTGATGTCACATCAGTTTGCAAAAATAATGTAGTAAATTTATAGTTTAGCTAACATCACTTTCATTGGAAATGTTTTACTATTTTGATTTACCTCAGAAACATGTGATAATCAAATTTGATAATTCAAACAATCAGGAGTCAAAACCAGAATTTTCATATTCATACATTTGTATAACCTACAAATATGTTTTAGGTGTTTAGCACTGCTCAAGCTGCCAAGGGTTATTCAAACATGAGGCATAATGAGGATAAAATGCTAATACCAAACAAAGTTTTTGGGGAATTTGAAACCAAGGACAAGGTCAGTGTTTTTTTTTTTTTTTTGCCTGTTTATCTTTTTATGTTATCATTGTATAAGTATAAATAGATTAAACTGAACCATGTTTAAATTCTTCTAGATGTATACTACTGCCCAGATTGCCAAGGGATCTAAGAGTGTGAGACAAGCTGTATCATATGGACCTTGGGGTGGTAATGGTGGAATGCTATTTGATGATGGACTGTATACAGGTGTCCGGGAGATTCATGTGACACGTTCTGGTGGTCTTGTTTCCATTAGAGTTTGTTATGATCTCAATGGACAAGCCATATGGGGAGACAAGAATGGTGGAAATGGAGGACTAAGATTAGACAAGGTTAATAACTAATCAGCATTACACAGCTCCAATCTTTGTCTGATAATCTTGATTAGGAGATCCATACAATGCCTTTGTGATAATACACACTTTTCTACTTGTTAATTGTTGAACAGATAACTTTTGACTATCCGCGTGAATTCTTGACTAACATAAGCGGATATCATGGATCAATGATCTTAAGGGGACCTACAGTTGTCAAGTCCATCACATTTTACACTAACAGGAAGAAGTATGGACCTTTTGGAGATGAACAAGGGGTCCCTTTCTCCTCTGGTTCAATAGATGGGATTATTGTCGGTTTCCATGGAAGAAAAGGATGGTTTGTGGAGAGTATTGGAGTCCACGTCTTGGAAGGGAAACTGTCACTACCTCGGCCTTCTTATGATGTATTCAACAAGACTGACATTAGAATTTCTGAGGTAAGTACTGAGTACTCCTTTGAAGATTTGAGCATTTTCTCTGATTGTTCTATTCTGCAATTGTCTTCCATAATTAATAATATTGGTCAATTTCGTCCATTTTTAAATGGGACATAGAATGGAGACACAATTCGAAAATGTGCTCTGATATCATGACAATCACTATTCACTACTCCCCAAAAATTTGAACCATTAGACAATGATGAATTTAATCATTTAACAAGTATTCTAACAGGTGCAAGGACTAGCTCCATGTGGACCAGGGGTTCTCCCTGCTGGAATGGTGAAAGAGCCAGCTCCATATGGACCAGGGCCATGGGGTGGAGATGGTGGAAAGCCCTGGGATGATGGAGTATTCAGTGGGGTCAAGAAGATTTTCCTAACTAGGGGGGAAGCCATTTATTCTATACAATTCGAGTATGATCGCAATGGCCAATCCATGTGGTCAGTTAAACATGGAGCAAACAAGGAGGGCACCTGCCATGTGGTACTATATATATTTCACTACTTACTAGTGCTTACATATATACTAGTCTTCTCAGTTATTTGCAAACTTCAACGTAGATATGTTGTATGTAACTTTTTTTTTTATTTACGAAAAAACAAACAGGTCCAATTCGAGTACCCACAAGAAACCCTTAGCTGCATAAGTGGTTATTATGGCTCTGTTGCTGGAGATGAATGCAAGAAAGCAATAAAATCTCTCACATTTTATACCAATAGAGGAAGGTATGGACCGTATGGGGAGGAGACAGGCACATACTTCACTTCCACAAAGACTGAAGGAAAGATTGTTGGGTTCCATGGAAGAGCTGCATGTTATTTATATGCCATTGGAGTCCATATGCAACATTGGTCGACTGGTCGAGTTGAGCAAGGAACTATCAAAACTCTGCTCAACAAGATCTTCACCTAACTTTACCACAGTAGCAGTTCATTTGCACTGGTAATATGGTGTGTATGGACAACAAACCAAGTGTTGGCCCAAAATAATTTTCCCAAACGTATTAGAATGCAATGAAATGCAGTGACAACAATAATATAATAATATAGGTTCTCACTGACAAGGAAGTGATTTTATTTGCTCTTTTCTTCTTATTGTCTTTTATTATTACCACATTTTCAATCAATCATAGCAATATTCTACGACCTGACTTTTGTTATATAGTATATAAGTATATGATATAATATTAGAAATCTTAACACAAAAATTTAAGGCCGTGGGTTCTAGTTAGCTCAACTTGTAAAATTTTTTGTCATCAAACAAGAGATCTAAGATTTGAATCTCATCTACACCAAAAACCAATTAGTGTCTTGGCTTGATAATAGAGAAAAATCATCATGGAGCAAACACCATAGGTTAAAATTCCATCGTATTTATAAAATTAAAAAAAAAATCATTTAAGGCCGCTTAGAATCATTTGACTGAACTTAAAATTAAGTGGAGCAAAATCATTTATACATCCAGGGGGGGGGGGGGGGGAACATATTCATCCCAACAAATAAATGTAAAAATATATATATACTGTTCATGTAAGCCCAAGTTAATCCATGGTAAAATTTGTCATCATCTAATCACAAAATCATAATTTAAAATAAAATAAAAAATAAAAAAAATTGTCAGTGCGAGGTACTCTGGGTTTCATCATTCAATCAAAGTCCTCTATCTGAAAGAATGTTTCCATCAGATTTATCTACAAACTCTATGGGATTAACTTAAATTTGAAAACTAGAGGGAGGACTTACCAATAAGTTGAGAAGGGAAGGCAGCAGTGAGCAGACCAATAGGAGAGATTATTCTAGAACTCGCTTCCCAATACTAGGTCTTGCTTCAACATGGTGTTTTTACTTATTTCCATTTCTATTATATATAGTCCAATGCTGCATGATACCCCAATTATCAGACTAGAATTTCGCCCACTGCTTTAGTATTTTCTTAAACTCTTCCTCATATTAATGCTTCCATCAAGCCAGGGCAATTGGTTGCAAAGGAAACCGTAATACAGATGCAATGTTTCAGCCAATCTGGAGACAACCCACATGGTATATAGGACAACCAAATGAATCCACTTATTTGTGACATCATGAGATTTTCTTTAGTTGGGCAATAGATATGGCAAAATTTCACACTACCGATGTTGGTTTTCACATGACAAATAAGGTGGTAAGAAGTTCTTAAATCCAGATGCTCTGCATAAGAAGCACATAGAGCAAGTCCTATTTAATTACCATGATTGTCCAAATTTAGAGTAAATTGTATTGTCACTAGGGGCTCATGGTCACTCTGGTGGCTGAATCGCTCCAACATTTCACTTCCAAGAAAACATGAATTATAGATTAGGCATTGATCAAAGCCCTGTGAAGAACCAATATTGTGACTAATGAGTGAAAGTGAATAGTACTTTTGTTTAATTACCAGCAAGTAGCTTTTGCCAAGGGGAATCTTAGTTTCATCAGTCTCCAATTAATAAAAACAGTCTCAGTAATATTTCAACTCCAAACTCCTTATTAGAGTATGACATTTCCTCCAAATCCAAACTAATCAACAGGGTTTCACTCATTTATTTCTCTTGACCTGCTATCATTTAACAGATGGAATCCCAGTGTCTTAGTTCTTGCTCAAACTGCACCTGATCATGTTGGTACAGAAAACGAAGTGCACATTTCTGCACCCTTACACCTGGCCAATCACTTCCAAATGAAGCCTTAATGTAACTGCACTGATGGTGCAATATATCCTTAAATGGCTTACCTGGTACGTAGGATATCCAAATAAATTCACCTAGACTAAGTAACCATATGATTTCTTCTTCAGTGGTATGACAAACAAGGATTTGATCATTTATACCATCCACATGCGTTTGAAAACGACAATGTAGGCGGTGAGAAAATTTGAAAAACAAATTGTTAAGGAAGGCAGTTGCATCCCCGTGCATTGAAAAAGATGCATATAGAGCGAATCCCATCCAATTGCTATCACGGAACAAATTTGTTGGTAGGCCAATTGTCACAGAGTGCCCACAACCATGATGAGTGAACCACTCTTGAATTTTATTCGGAGGGAAACAGGAATTGTACAAAGTGGCCGGATGAAAGTCCTGCAAAATAGAATTAGTGTCCAATTAGAGAGATCTGATTGTATTTCTTAGGATAATCCTATTTGCACAATTACTATAGAATTCTTACCAATGGGCCAGATCTGTGGAATTGATTGGGAGGGTGTGGATCCTCACTAATCTCCCCCTGAGAAATGGGCAACCTTTGATGGTGTACGGGGTCATGAGAGTTGTTAGCTCCACCGATTTCATTGTAATTAATGAAATGCAAATAGTCACCATATGAGGTTATGCATTTAGTTATTATATGTGTAAACTCTTTGATACAGTGCTGGTATACAAGATTGACCCCACATTTCAGCACAGACAAATCTGGACTATGGCTTAGAAACAAGAATTCAACCCAGGTGCATTGACTCCATTGATGTGAAAGCAACCCGCATGGTATGAATGATACCCAAAGAAATGAATGTCCATATAACAAAAATAATTTGTTGTCTTCAGTGATGCTACTGGGAAGTAATGGACTGACGACACCAAATATGGTCTTCAAAAAAATACTGAAGTTATGAGAAATATTTGACTCCAACTTCAAACGAATGTCGGTTGGATGATCATGAAATGAAAGAACAACACATAGTGCAAATCCCATCCAATCAGGATTATTATACAAATTCACAGATAGTCGGATCGTCACTGAAGGCCTATAACTCTGATGGCAGAACCATTGTGGAATTTGACATCCAGGAAAACAGTGATTAAAAGCACGGCGACTGTTGTAGTGATTCTGAAAGACATGTAAATGTAAACCAAGCTTGACTAAGTTTACTGTATTGGTATTTTAATTATAATGTTAGTATATCACATATTCTGCACATGTTGTATACTGCACATTTAGCACTCATTGCATATCTTGATTAGCCCTTGATTGTGACAAAAATGAAGCGAAATTTTGGTCATTGATTTTAGTCTAATCAAGGGATACTCATAGGTCAATTGTTGTATCTATATATACTCAGTTTTGTTTAGCACCTCATTGTACAGAAAAATATATAGAATCTATTAAGAACAACTTTTGTTCTTTTTCTATTCGTTTATTTTAACTGGATATCAATACGCCATGTTTCCATGGAGCCAAGTCTCTCTACACATGGGCACTCTGATGTTTCTCTCCGCTCATGCAGTATGCCCCCATGGCCCAAGGCCATCCTTGCACATTCCTCCAGTGAGATTGAGCTCTATTCAACCCTCACCCTCCTTGTCATCACCAATAATAATAAAATCATCAACATAAACTATCAACAGGATCTTTCCTCTTTCAGAGGTACTAGAAAACACAGAGTGATCAAAATGGCAACACTACAATCTAAACTTGATCACTGCTTCACTAAACTCACCAAACAGAGCCATAGGAGATTGCTCAAAACCATAGATAGCTTTATGTAGCATACACACCTTCCTGGACTCCCCCCAAGCAACAAACCTTGGTAATTTCTCTATATAAAAATCCATTTTTGAGGTCTAATTGAAAGAGTGGCCAACCCAATCAGCAGCTAAAAATATCAAAATCCAAAGTGAAGCTCGCAACAAGAGAGGAACGTCTCTAAATAGTCTACACCATAGGTCTAGGAATACCCTTTTGTAACTAGTCAAGCGTTCAAACGCTCAAAAGAACCATTGGGCAAGTACTTCATAGCATACACCCATCAATAACCAACAGTTGCTTTTCCTGAGGAAGAGTGCGACCAGTCAAACAAGGTTGACGGCACTCAGAGAGGCCAACTCGTATATTGGTCATTGCAGTGAGGGCTGGGCTTCGAGGCTTGGACATGTAATGTCATCGCCCGACTCAAGCAACTTGATTTGGGTGGTCACTGGCAATGGACTCTAGCGTGGCAGTGGGGATTTAATTAGGGCTTTGATACTCTATCTTAGGTGGTGTGTTTAGGGTTTACAAAGTAAATTACCCTAACACACATAAATATTATTCATATATGTGGGTGATTACGATGATATTACTCTTTTTCCCTTTACTTAATACAAACTCATAACAAATTTTATATACAAGATACAGCCTCCTCCTGGATATGTGCATTCTTCTAATAAGGTCTTGTCGATTTTATTGTGCTCTCCTAAACAATCCTCACGTGCTTGTTTGCCAATTCAATCTAGTTGTTGCTTAACAAGGTTTTGTTCCCAATTCCTATGAATTTGCTCTCTTCATCCACTGATCCTATAGTGGTCCATTGTAGGGACTTGGGGTTACCTTCTCTCCCGATGGTTACTATCTCTTGCAGGCTAAATGCTCGTTTGACCTCGTACAAAGCAGGTTTGATTGACAACAAGATAATAACCAGTCCTTATGGAGGTCAATGCGAAGCTAACTGCCACCTGTGGAGAGCCTTTTCCAGATGCACTCTCTATCACCAAATGGTTAGCAGAAGAGAACACTTTTCCGTGGTCTCCATTTCTCCTCTTAGTCTTTCCTTGATCTGCAGGCATAATCTGATGCAAATTGAGCTTGTAATGACCCGAGGAAAGCGCTAGCCACATTTGTGCATATGCCACAAAAGAACTAGTAAAATTACAATTGGAGCTCCTTATAATCACTTATAAATCCAAGATTCAACTTGTAAACACCCGATGTGGAACTCAGTAATGACCCGAGGAAAGCGCTAGTCAAATCTTTGCTCATACCTCAAAATGACAAATCAAGTTACAATTGGCGTTCTTCATAATCACTTATAAACCCAAGATCCACCTAGTAAACACTTGATGTTGGACTTAGCACATTCTCACACAACACACACTCAAAAAATACAATCTAATCAAATCCACTCAAATTTGGGATATTACAAAGCTGATGATCCTATTGATCACAATTCCGCTACTAGCTACTGTTTCTTGTTGGCACCTCACATATTCCTTGGTGTAGCAAGAAACATTTTGTTGTAGCCCATTCTAGTATTGAAGCTAAGTGATGAGCCATTGTTGAGTATACGTCTAAGCTTCTATTGATCACAATTCCACTCAAATTTGGGATATCACAGAGCTGGTGATCCTATTGATCACAATTCCACTGCTGGCTATTGTTTCTTGTTGGCACCTCACTTATTTCTTAGTGTAACAAGAAAAATTCTGTTGTAGCCCATTCTAGTATAGAAGCTGAGTGATGAGCCATTGTTGAATATATGTCTAAGCTTCAACGGCTCCAATGGCTCTTAGCAAATATGAGGGCCCCCCAGACCATAAGTCCACTACAACAATTAGAATGCTATCCACATTGCCTAAAATGATGTCTTTCATGAGTGCCCCCAGACCAAGTACATTGAGATCAATTGTCACTTTATCCAATCTCATCTCAAACAAGGTAGCCTTCACTTGCACTCATTTTCTTCTAAAGGCCAACTTGTTGATGTGTTCATTAAGTCCCATCTATAAGGCTATCTTCATAATCTCATCTTCAAACTCAAGTTGGCTTCCTCTGCGCCACCTCGAGTTTAAGGGGATGTCAATATATCAAATATTTTGCACATGTTGTATACTGCACATTTAGCACATGTTGCATATCTTGGTTCGCCCTTAATTGTGACTGAAATCAAGGAACATTAATTGTCCTTGCTTTTAGTCTAATCAAGAGATCCTCATAAGACAACTGTTGTATCTGTATATGCTCAGTTTTGTATAGCACCTTATTGTACAGAAATTTTTTTAGAAACAAAAAATACAAAGATTCTATTCATAAAAACATTTGTTCTTTCTTTGTCCATTTTTTAAAACATATAAGTCAAGAGGTTGTAAATTTTTTTATTTATTTATTTATTTTTAGCATAAGTGTAAATTGTATAACATGGTTTTAGGAAAAAAGAAAGAGAAAAGGTTAATTTATTACCATAATAAATAAATTTTTTAATTACTTTTTATTCAAAAGTTGACACATTTGTTTGTAATAGTAAGGCTTATCTAGTAAAATCTATAGTATTTCTAGGATCAGACAAAAGAAAGTATAAAGCATCGGATTTATAGGGATTGAAAAATGTCATTCTAGTTTAATCCTATAAATGTGTTGGCAAAGAACATATTGGCCATAAAAGGGATACCACAAACAAATATGATCAAATGGTGCTTTTAGGGCTCAAAGTTCAACTCCAAGGGGGCATGTTTCAAGGCAATTATTTATTTAATTTTAGGTTTCTTGTGTGGACCTGCCCTCTCCAAACAGAGTGGAATGTGATAGTTGTAAAATTCTCCTTCCTAAGTTTGTAACATTTTTGTCTTTTCTACTGTATGTACTCTGTAAGTCTATGCACAGATTCTCCTTATATTAGTATTATTTTTTTGCATATTTTGCTGAATCACACACTTATAAGCACACGTACACACATACATAGAGATGGAGAGATAGAGACCTTCAAATATGTTCTAGTCCAAGAATCAAGTCTGCTTGATAGAGTACTTTCACGTTGTCCATTCCTAACTGGTACACCTGAATAAACAAAAAGAGGGACATACATTTTTTGAAGTTTCTGCTATAATTAATGAAGAAAATGTTTGCCTTTAAGTACAACCTTCTTCTTGTACATGTTCAGTACTTGATAGAAGCTCTGTCATGGATTGAGGCCTCCTGCAAGTAGCAAAAAACAAATCTTTAGTTTGATTTAGAAATTCCATAAATGATGCATTCAGGTAAATTTCTCAGACTTAAATTTTACCTTTGGAATGTGAAATAGCAACCAAAATATATTTCATGGTTACAGATTGGCAACTTATTTACTTGATGTAAAAGATATCGGTAATAAAATGCATTTGAGCACTCTAGCATGCACTAGACTAATGTTTGCGCTAACTCTTTAACATCTTGCTTGTATACAAGATGGATTCCACACATTTCAACCTCCACATTTGGGTTAGTACTTTTAATCTCAACACTTAGGCTGTTGGTTTTAAGTGAAGTGCTAATGCAGCAGCATTCATCCAAATGATCCTTAAACCATGCACACGATATATGTAACCATAGTCCAAATGAACCAACGCAGAATTTGTCTTTAGGGATATTAAAGACTAGGGGAAAATCTACACAATCTCTATTTGTGTCCAAATGAAACATGAACTCATGAAAATATTTTGACTCTTTACCAAGAAAGACGTTTGAAGCATTTTGTACTACAAAAATAGCACACACAGCAATTCCACTCCAGCTATTGTTATCATACGGAAGAGAAGGCAATAGGATAGCTACAGATGACCCAAGGCTCTGACGGTTAAACCAGCCTGGAATTTTAGTTTAAGGTAAAACGCTGTAAAATCCTTCACTTTGATGAATTTGCTCCTATTAAAAAAGAAAAAAGGAATAAGAAACAAGATGTTCAGTACATGTGTGTGTGTGTGAGTGAGAGAGAGGTGACCTCATGTATATTTGCCACAATGGTCGGAAGTGTATATCTTGCAAAGAAACCTCCATGATTTTTCATTCTTTATCCTCAACCAAGCTGAGGCAATTAATAAAAGTATATCTTGCTTCACCCCGGAGTCCACACAACAACATCATTATAGTTTTGCAATGAAGCACACCCTCTTGCCATTACAAATTGTGTACTAAGTGGAAGATTTGGCAATGCTTGAAGCTTGCTACAGTTATCCATGTAAAGAAATCTAAGTTTAGGAAGTTGAGAGATGCTATCAGGTAGGCGTGTAAAATTGCTTTTGCTCAGGTCTAAAAGGTGCACAGAAGATAAGCATCCAAGATCACCAGGAAATGCACCATCCAGCAGATTGCAGTCACTTAGATCTAGAGATACTAAAGACCTTAACCCTGAAAATGACCTAGGCATAAACAGGTTGATCGGCTCGAGTTCAGGATGTTGGCAATGAAGAAACTATTTTTCCATAAAACAAGTGTAGCATAGATGAAGGAAAGTCCAGGAAAATGCCATGATTTAGGTGGTTGACTATTACATCCCAATAGATTGAGAATTTTAAGAGAAGTCAAACTACAAATGACCTGTGGAAAACTTGAAATATTTTTGCATTCTTGAAGATTCAATAAAATCAGGCCAGTTATATGCTTAAATGATGATGGTAGTTCTTCTATGGCAGTTCCGTCCAGATAAAGCTCCAATAATTGTGTCATATCTCTTCCGATCTCTGAAAAATTCCTAAGTCTTGAACAACCAGAAAGAATAAAAATTTCAAGTGACTCCATGTTGATCTCATGTGGAAGGCTATGAAGATGCTTGCAATCTTTCAGATTTAATAGAGTAAGCCGCTTGAGAGCTCCAATAGATGGATGAATCTTATACAATCTTGTGCAACCTTGAAAAATCAGCCTCTCAAGGTTTGGGAATCCATTGAAGTCAGGAGTATTGATTAAGTGTTAAGAGTCACTAAGGTCCATGAGTTTTAGTTTGTCCAAGTTCTGTAATAAAGCAGTATATAAATATGAAAAATTAAGTTGTTAAGAACATAATCTATTGTTTCCTTTAAAGAAAGACACTTGCATTTATGAAAAACTTACAGCAAATCCCGTTGGTAGTTGCTCGATGCAGTTGCGAGGCATGATGAGTTCAACAAGATTGGTTGGCCAAAAACTAATTGGCATGGATTTCAAAGGATGATCACACCAGTCCATCATTCGTAGTTCATTAGAAAGATAATTAAGGCCTTGAGGAAGTTGCACATTGTAGATTTTTATCAGCCTAAGTCTTTTCATCTTTGAGAAGGCTTTGGCATTCAATTCTTCTTTATGTGGGGGTGAGTTTATCACCATGCCTTCAACAAATTCCATCCCCTAGTAACCAGGAACAATGAAATTAGAGTAAGGCAAGATACATTTACAAGAACTATAAAAATATACACTTATCTAAGTTTATGTCTATATACTAATCCACTTACAGTATTATTCTTCAATATAGAAAAAATATCCATATCATTCCACAACCTACTACGTCTCCCAGGCTCTTGAGGTGCTTCACGACAAACAATCTCCTTACCCATTTCTTGTAACAAATCATGCATCCACAATTTTCCTCCTGAAATGGTAATGAGAGATTTGTCTTTCAAAATTTCTATATCCTTGTAGTAACCAGAATCTTTTAGTATATCTGCAACTCGATTTTTGTCTTCTCCTTTGAATAAACATGCAATATCCAAAAATAGTTTTTTTGTTGAATACTCCAGTCCCTTATAATCGATTTCAAGTGTATCCAAAATTCTTCTATTTGGATTTTCTTTTAGTTGATCTAGGGTAGCTTCCCACACCTTTCTTGTTTTATCAATCAAGGAGAAGCTCAAAACTTCAAGAGCTAAAGGAAGGGCTTGAGCGTACTTAACAAAACCTTTGGATAGATCTACAAAATCTTTTTTAGGACGGGGTTTCTTAAAGACTCTCCAGCTAAAGAGCTCTAGGGCTTTATCATCTTCTAGTCCCTTTAACCTATATATCATATCCATGCAATATCTTTCCAACAAGTGTTTATCTCTACTTGTTATGATGATCCTACTCCCTGGACCAAACCAATCGTGCCTCATCGCTAATGCATCTCGTTGGTCTTTTTCATCCACATCATCAAGAACAATAAGAACCTTTCTATTATGTAATCTTTTTCCTATCACATCGATCGCCCCATGCACATCCCATATATTTACTTCTCTTTCCTTGAGGATCTCATACAGAAGTTGTTTTTGTAAAGAAACTAGACCATGATTTCCTGTTTCTCTAATAGAATCGACAGAAATAAAGCTTTTAGCCTCAAATTGATTAGAAATTTTGCAATAAATGACTTCTGCTAGAGCCGTTTTACCCACTCCCCCCATCCCCCAAATCCCAATAAAGCCAACATCATCCAATTCCAACCTTGTACCTAAGAAGGCCATCATTTGCTCCATATGGGATTCCATTCCAACAAGTTCCTTGGAGAGACTTGAGAAGTCACCATACAATTCACTTACTATCCTTCTAGTGATTTTTTGAATAACTGTTGCTTCAGGCCTGTAAAGAATGTAAAGAAAATTAACTTTGATGAGA
The DNA here is from genome assembly GCF_040712315.1 of Castanea sativa. Classification (NCBI taxonomy): domain Eukaryota; kingdom Viridiplantae; phylum Streptophyta; class Magnoliopsida; order Fagales; family Fagaceae; genus Castanea; species Castanea sativa. The sequence goes on along the minus strand of NC_134013.1, from coordinate 10,118,044 downwards.
CATTGGTAGCCATATTAGACAAAATGTTCGGTAATTTTGTAACATTTAGCTTCACTAGAGATTTTTTTGGTGAGAAAGAAGTAATGTAATTTTATTGAAAATCAAATATACTTTATGTTCACGATGATGAACACAGTGTGTCAAAAAGTGCAGAAGTCGAGCTTCACTAGAGAAATAGGTACTCCCAAGTTTTTAAGGCTTTTAACAGATTACCTTCCTACAACAACCAAGCCTTAGTCCAATTTTTTTGGATTGCTAGGGATAGCCAGCCACATTACCTCCCTACTAGCCAAAATAAGAAAGCCGGCCCCCCTCCCTTTTTCCCTTTCTCCTTCTTCTCGGCCACCAATTAAAAAAAATTTCTTTTAAAATTTAAGCAACTGTTCTTTCTCAATTTTGATACTAAAATCATCTCATTTTTCAAAAAGAGAAAAAAAAATGAATTACTTTTCCTTTAAATAAATCACTTGAATTAAGTTTTTTTTTTTTCCTACATTTAGACTGCAAGCAAAAGAAATGAACAAGAACAATAACATGTAGCAAATGGTTACAAATGTTAAATGACCGAGAACTGAAGAGGAAGGCAACTGGACCACATAAGTCTATGTCAGTTTGGCTTGAGGGTTATTGATTAAATGATTACCATGCCTCATAGCTCAAACAACTCAAAGGTTCTTACCAAAAGTCCAATATTTTCCAAGTTTGTATGCAGGGGACACTTTGAATGTTCCCTCAAGAACGATGATAGTTACACAACACAACGCTAAAATTGTGAAATTCACAATTTTACAATTACAACTGAAATCGCGTTTCGTGTGCAACAGTGAGTGTGTAACGAGAATCAACCAAAAAGAAAATATCATGTAGATTTATAAGGATAATTCTAAATGCACTAGACTAACATATGTGTCACCCCTACACAACACACACTAAACTAATTCAATATCAATTGGGTGCATAACATCACCTGTCATGTAAATGCCATCCTGAGATATTGCCCACCTCTCTCAATGCAGTTTTCCATATTTGCAACTTTTCTCTGCTAACCTTAGGATCATCTTCATGTCTAGCAAAAGCTTCTGCAAAAGTCTTTGTCCGATTCTGTACAACAAAGGGATTCACATAGTAGAAAACTGGCAAAACTATGAGTCCCGTCTATTTCATGCATTGTAAGATCTTGGCAAGTTCATCCAAACATCACCTTGAAAAGACATAGTTTTTTGAGAGAATAAGGATTGCTATCAGAGTATAGATGAAGCTAACAGGATTAGTAGCAAGAGCAGAGGAGAAGCTAGCAAGATCAGTGGCCATAGCAGTGATCACAGTGCAGACACATCAATAGCAGAGCATAGACAAAACGACAATAAGAAGTAGTTTCTATACGGCATGTAGTTTAGTGTAGTTAGGTATTTACTTAAGTGACAACACGTGAGAAGGTTTGTTAATCCTGAAGCTAGCACGTGTGATAGGTTGTTAATTCTGTTAGTTAGTTATTTTTGCTTTCACACTTGTACAGACTAGTATAAATGTAGTTCCTGTAATCACTCTTAATAATTAATGAGAATATTCAGTTTTAATTCTTTGTTTGTGATACTTGGATTCTCTTATAGCTTTCATTAGCTCTAGATCAAGGAATGTTCCTCGTTTGAGTTTCTCATCATCTCTAAACACGTCAATGCCTTTCTGTTTCAAAGCAGTATATAGATGGTCTGTGAAATTCTTGCGTGTGTCCTTGCCATAGAAATTGAGAAAAACGTCATGTTTCCATTGAGGTGTTGAATAAAGAGAAGTAGATGAAGATAGCGATGATAATGATGATGATGGTGGTGGTGGTGATAACCTTTGAGTGCTCATGGCCATGGAATCCATACTAGCTTGTTTATAATTCTACAAATTCAAAAAGAGAATGAAAACAATGGCTATCTAAATTCTAGAGAGAAAGGAAATGGGAAAGAGAGTGTAAAATTGAAAGTGAAGAAGAATAAGAAAAAAAGAAGAAGGTAAAGTATAAACAAGAAGTTCGTTTACCCAAAAAAAAAAAAGAGTCAACAGGCATTCTCACCACGTGCCACAAGAACAAGGTGAAGCAGTGGCAGATAGGTGAAATTTATATTTTAAAATGTTGATTTTTTTTTTTTAATTACTTATTGCTGCATGCATACTTTACACTGAAATTGTCACTTAAAGTCCTTGGTGGTAAGCCCTGATATTTGGCTAGTGAAATTCATATTTGAAGAAGTATTCCCATGAAAAATTCCATGTAGAATATTTACCATGGTGAAAGGACGCTTTTTTTAGTTTTTTACTACAATAAGGGCCAAAGTAGTTATGGTTTATAGTACTCATACATAAATATTATCATGAGTCATGACTTTGAGAATTTGACATTTACTAAATGCAATGAGTGCCCATTTTTTGGCAAATTATTATCGTATATTTTGATGAGAAATACGAAGATAAGTGCAAAACATTTTAAAACACAAGATTCAATTATGGAATTTTTCTCATTCTAAATTACAAAATTATCAATTCAACTGTACCAAAAATGTACTGATTTATTTTCTTGTCGCCTCAAATGTAGTAGCTGAGTAGTTCGGAAATTATTTCCTTGAGTTCTTTTTTGGCAAATTATTGTTTACTACAACGAAATGTTAACGGCAACCAAAGACAAAATACCCCTCAAATGATAAGTGGTTGATGTTTAGAGTTTGTTTGTCAAGAGTGTTCAAATGAGTTCAAAAATCAAGTTCCACCTAGAATTCGATTTTGTTAAAATCGAGTTCAAAAAAATAAGGACATTGAGTGTATGTTTGGAATAGCTTATTTAGCTGAAACTAAAAACTTTTTTACTGAAAATGTAGAAAAAAAAAAGTTAAAAGATAAGCTGAATAGTATAGTGAGACTCATGAATAATATCAAAAAGTGTAATAGGACCCATGAATAGAATCAAAAAGTGCAGTAGGACACATGAATATCTTTCTTAGTTTATCTATATTATATATCTAAAATACGCTCTTGTTAAGCCATATCAACAGCCACATTATCCATTTAATTCCTTCTTTTTATTTTCTCTTTCTAAACTTTTTTTCTCCCAATTCTTAAAAATAATATATATATATATATATATATATATATATATATATATATATATAATAACTCTTATTCTCTCTATTAGTCCACATTAACTATTACACTTCCTTCAACTCTTCCCCTTACTCTTTACCTTTTTATCTCTCCACCACTCTTTATTATACCTCTTTATCTTCTCACTACTCTCTATTTTACATCTTTATCTCCTCACTACTCTTTACTTTACTGTTATACTTCATCATTTTCTCTTTCTTATATTTTGACTCTTCTTCTCCCTATTTTATTTTGTATAAATTCAATATCATTTCTCTTATTCAATTCATACTTTCCCCACAAAAAACTGTTAGTACTCTCTCTCTCTCTCTCTCTCTCTCTCTCTCTCTTTACTTTCCTGTGAATTTTGTTCTTTCTTATAATTTTGATTAAGGCTAATAGTTTTTTTTTTTTTAATATGTGTTTTTGTATTGTGTTTTTTTAGGGGCTTTTTGGTAAGAATATTTAAATATAGTTTTTTGTTTTACAATCCATGAAATGGTGGGCCCCACACCTGAACTTATTGTTTGAAAATATTTTCTAAATACAGTTTTCAAAAAACTGCATCCTATTTTCCTTATTTAAAACGGGATTTTGAAAATGGCTTAGGGGGTGTTTTCAAGGTACAGAAATTGTTTTTAATGACATAGTTGTAAATAAATTGAAAATAGTGAACCCCACATATTTGTCCAAACTCTTTTATTTCTTAAATTTAGGAGTTTAACTTTATCACAAAAAGAATTCTCACACTTTAAATTTGAAACTTATCATTAAAAAAACAAAAAAACAAAAACATGATGAGCTCTATTCCATTATCATTATCCATAATATATATATATACTACGTGTTACTTTTTGTAAATATTTTTTTTTTAAATCTCAAAAATAGAAATGCTCTCCCAAAAAATTAGTCCATTTTTATTTTTAGTATTTTGAAAATTATTCTTAAAAGTGGGAGCTAAACACATAAAATATAAAAACTATTATCTAAAAATTAGTTTCAAGTTCAATTTTTTAAAAATTGTTTTTATATTGTTTTGAAAACAAAAACAAAAATCCTCCTACCAATCAGACCCTTAATTTCCCATTACAAAGTCTTCTCTCTCCCTTTTATAGCTTTGATTGAATTTTGATTTGGGTTAATACTTAGTTTTTTTGGAAATAGGAATCTGAGTTTATGTCAAAATACAATCTACATGTTTATGAATTTGAATATGCCTATCAATTTTTTTAGTAATAAATTATTATAAAGTCTATTTTTTATTGCTTTTGTTTCATTTTAATTTTAGTTAAGATAATATTGTAATTTTGTGATAAATTTTTATTATCATGATAATCTCTCTCTTTTTTTTTTTTGAGAATGAAGTCATGAAACTTTAATTGAAGAAAAACTCAACTGTTATTGGTGTACAAAACAAAGTAAAGATGTGGTGGAACATCCTCCATCCACACCCAAAAACCTCCAACATGTCTAGCATATTTAGCTAAGTTGTGAGCTATAGAATTACCAATTCTACGGGTATGTGAGAAGGAAATACAACAATTGGCTCTTGTGGTGGCCTTGGCTAATGTAAGGATATGGCCAAAAAAGGATAAGGACACTTCTGCACTACTGAGGGTGTTGATAACAGCTTCAAAATCACCTTCAAGAATAAATGAGGACTAACCAAGTTTAAGGACAAAAGGCATGGCTTGGGCTGCTGCCTAAGCCTCTACCACATCGGATGAGTGAGGTAGCGAAATTTACTGTGAAAGTGAGGCCAGAACTTGACCTTGATCGTTGCGGACCACCACTCCCAAACCTACCTTCCCAATATCCAAAAAGTAGCACCATCGAAATTTACCTTAAGTGAATTTGCTGGGGGAGGAGTCCACCTAACTCGTGGGGGTGCAGGAATAGAAATTTGAGAAGGGGAGGTGGTATTAGCTTGGCGAAAGACTTGGAGAGCATCCTGTGCAGTTGGAACCACCGGCATAATGGGGTAGTCTTTGTTGCTCTTCCTTAGCTGATTTTGGCGAAACCAAATTGTCCACATAAGCATCACCATTAGCTCCAGGTTCTTTCCTTCACCATGGGCATAGATGAGAATTTTGAATAATAAATTTAAAACTTAAAAAATTTATTTGTATATCAAATATAACACGCTACAACAGAAGTTAGAAAAATATAATTCACCTTAAAAAAAATTAATCAAACATACTAAATATAATAGTATGATATATTTGTACTTTCTAGAGATAAAAAGATAAAAAATACTTATAGAAATCTTTTAAAAAAAATTACTTGAAGTAATTGTTACTTTTTAATTTTTATATATTACATCTCATGACATAATATTTATATATTGCTACACATTGTGTGGTTCTAACTAGTACATACTTCCTATAAAAAGGGGGGGTAATTACACATAACCCACCTGTGGTTTGGGTGATAATCATTTTGTCTACCCGTGGTTTGAAAAGTATCACTTAACCCACCTGTGGCATGATCCGTTTGTTTTCCGTAACCCATCTCTGTTAAAATCAGGGGTAAATAGGTATTTTTGCTTAAATTTTATGTCTCTCTCCTCCCAAAACAAAAAATAGAGCAAAAATGCAAGAGAAACAAGATCAAAAAGTGGTATTTGTCTCTTTCTCCATTCACACAAATTTTGAAGATGAAGAACATGAAGAACATACCCAAAAAAATAAAAAGCCTAAGCCCCATTACCTCCCTCAATCCTTTGGCTAACTCCATCATAAACAGAAAGGCCAGTTCTGTTCAAGAATGAAATAAAGAAAAGGCCTGGAAACTAGGCAAGTTTTTTCCAATCATATTGCCCCATCTAACTATGATTTTGTTATGCTCTTCATGTTTTGTTTTGTTTTTTTTTTTTTTTGGGCTCCTTATGGTGCTGTATATGCGGCTGATAATAATTTGTTGCAATCATTATTCCAATTTTAGTGCCATCCCCACCTTCGCACACGCCCGAGGCTTCTCCAAGTCCATTGGTTGCTGCGAGCCCAAACCCAATAATGCTTGGCACACCCTTAACCAAAAACCACCATCACTATCGCCTGATGTTGATTCTAGGCATTGGACTTGCAATCACAGCAGTTGCTCTTATGATGCTAGTAGTCTTGGTATTTCTTATTCGCGAGGAAAACAGAAAGCTGGAGGATTCTAAAAAATTAGATAAGAAATCTTCAAAAACTTTTCCTCCTTCTTGGCCAGTGCGAAAATTTTAGGAAGGCATGGCCTTGGATCTTTTTATTACAGTCACATTCTCTCTTGGCATTGCTAATGCCATATGTCAGAAATTCTTTAATTTTATTTTTTCTTTAGGGGGTGGGATCTGGGGGTGGCATTTAGGGGGGATTTGGGGTTAAGTGCAGGCCCTTCATCTATGTTCGAAAATTCAGCTATAAGGAGATAAAGAAGGGCAGTGATGTTGATAGCTAAGGTTGAGGAGGGCAGTGGTGGAGTTAGCCAAAGGGTTGAGGGAGGCAATGGGACTTAAGCTTTTTATTTTTTATTTTTTGGTATTTTCTTCATGTTCAAAATTTGTGTGAAAAAATACCTATTTAGCCCTGATTTTAACAGAGGTGGATTTCGGAAAACAAACGAAGGGTTAAGTGATACTTTTCAAACCACAGGTAGGTAAAGTGATTTTCGCCCAAATCACAGTGAATTATCTATACTACTATTTAAGGGGCTTCCTCTATTTGAACCAGATTTTTTTTTTTCCAAAATACCCCTACACCCCTAGGTTCAAGTAGAGACAAAACTAAAGGACAGTCTGGTAAAAATACATGTCGAACTTGCACTAAAACATTACCTACAAAATATGAACACTCTTTTACTAATCCATTTTTTCAAAACAACTATAAGTTTATAGTTTTTTTTTAATATAAAAATAAGTTAAACAACCCAACAATGTTTATCCAATAACAAAACTAAATATAAAAAATTATAATTGATGAAAAAACAAATCATTAAATTTTAGTACATACTTAAAAAATAAAGGGATTTAGCCGTTCCCCAACCCCCCCCCCCCCTCTCTCTCTCTCTCTCTCTCTCTCTCTCTCCTAAACTTCCACTCTTCGGATAATATTGGTGCGTGGGACCCACAATGTTGGCGCCTGGCTTTCCATCCTCAGCTTCATTCTCTTCAATATCTCAATCCGTACATTACCCTCTAAATTCAAAAATAATTTCAAATAGAAAACTAAGAAAAGAGAGTGAGAAATTGTTCAAAACGTAGTTGAACTATGGAGAACTTAGTCATACTCTGCAACGCTAGCCCTCCATTGCCAATCCCATCCAAACTAGCCAACCAATCCAAGTTCTCAACCAAACCCACCATCTCTTTCCCCGTAAAAACCCACCCAAAACTCACTGACGCTCATTTGAATTCCCTCAGCAAAAATGGCCGCCTCAGCGAGGTCATAACCGCTCTTGACTCCATTGCTCAATCTGGGTCCAAGGTAAATTCCAATACTTATATCAATCTGTTACAGTCTTGCATTGATATGAACTCTATTCAACTGGGTCGGGAGCTCCATGCGCGTATTAATTTAGTTAATGATGTAAACCCATATGTTGAGACTAAGATTGTCAGCATGTATGCTAAATGTGGATCTCTGGACGATGCACGCAAGGTGTTTGATGAAATGGGTGAGAGAAACTTGTACACTTGGTCGGCGATGATTGGTGCGTGCTCGAGAGGGAAGAGGTGGAGGGAGGTTGTGGAGCTTTTCTTTTTGATGATGGGAGATGGTGTTGTGCCTGATAGTTTTTTGTTCCCAAAAGTCTTGCAGGCGTGTGCAAATTGCGGGGATTTTGAGACGGGGAAGTTGATAAATTCATTGGTGGTTCGGCTTGGGATGAGTTGTTATTTGTTTGTTAACAATTCGATTTTGGCTGTGTATGTGAAGAGTGGGAAATTGAGTTTGGCAAGGAAGTTTTTTGAGAACATGGATGAGAGAGATTCAACCACTTGGAATGCAATCATATCTGGGTATTGCCAGAAGGGTGAGATTGAGGAAGCTCTTAGATTGTTTGATGCAATGCTTGAAGAAGGGGTTGAACCGGGTTCAGTGACTTGGAACATATTGATTACTAGTTATAATCAGTTAGGGCAGTGTGATGTTGCAAAGGAATTGATGAAGAAGATGGAGAGTTTTGGAATAACTCCTGATGTATTTACTTGGACTTCTATGATTTCGGGGTATGCTCAAAACAACAAGAACAATCGGGCATTGGATCTGTTCAAGGATATGCTTCAGGAAGGGGTTAAGCCAAATGGGGTCACGATTACAAGTGCAATTTCAGCATGTTCAACTTTGAAATCACTAGATAAGGGGTTGGAAATCCATTCTGTTGCTGTTAAGATGGGTTTAATCAATGATTTATTGGTTGGAAATTCTCTCACTGACATGTATTCCAAGTGTGGGGAATTGGAAGCAGCTTGGAAAGTCTTTGATACGGTATTGGAGAAAGATGTATACACTTGGAACTCAATGATTGGAGGATATTGCCAGGCTGGCTATTATGGTAAAGCCCATCAACTCCTTATGAAAATGCAGGAATCAGGTGTATCGCCAAATGTTGTGACGTGGAATATGATGATCTCGGGATATATGCAAAATGGAGATGAGGATCAAGCCATGGATCTCTTCCAGAAAATGGAAAATGATGGGAAAACTAAGCGGGATACTGCTTCATGGAATGCTCTTATTGCTGGTTACCTGCAAACTGGGCAAAAGGACAAGGCGTTGGGTATTTTTAGACAAATGCAGTCTTCCTATGTTATTCCCAATTCAGTTACAATTTTGAGTGTCTTACCTGCGTGTGCAAATTTAATTGCTGGGAAGAAGGTAAAAGAGATCCATGGTTGTGCATTCCGTAGAAGCTTAGAGACTGAACTTCCTATTGCAAATTCTCTTATTGACACTTATGCCAAGTCAGGGAATATAATATATTCAAGAACCATTTTTGATGGATTGTCTTCCAAAGATATCATCACCTGGAACTCCTTGATTGGTGGATATGTTTTACATGGTCATGCAGATACTGCACTTGATCTCTTTGATCAGATGAAAAAGTTTGGAGTCAGACCAAATAGAGGTACCTTTGCAAATATTATTGTTGCTTACAGTCTTGCTGGAATGATGGATAAGGGGGAGAAAGCTTTCTCTAGCATCACGGAAGAGTATCAAATTATACCAGGTTTAGAACATTATTCAGCTATGGTATATCTATATGGCCGTGCAGGCAGGCTTGCAGATGCAATAGATTTCATTGAAGAAATGCCCATTGAACCTGACTCCTTCACTTGGGCTGCCTTACTAACTGCCTGTAGGATTCATGGAAATATTGGCTTGGCAATCCGTGCGGGGGAAAATTTGCTTGACTTAGAGCCAGGGAATTTTTTGATTCACCAATTAATTTTTCAGGCATATGCTTTATGTGGGAAGTCTGAGGATGCTTCAAAAATGACAAAGCTTGAAAAAGATAATGCATCAAGAAAATGTCTTGGGCAATGCTGGATTGAAGTTAAAAACAGAGTCCATACTTTTCTTGCAGGTGATCAGTCCTTGGATGTGCTATATTCTTGGATACAAAGAATAAAAGGGGAAGTCAAGGGACTCGATATGCAATATGGACTTTCTATTGAGGAGGAAAAGAGGGAAGAGATTGGTGGAGTTCATAGTGAAAAACTTGCATTTGCTTTTGCCCTTATAGGATCTCCTTCTGCACCTAAAGTTATAAGGATTGTAAAAAACCTGAGAATTTGTGGAGATTGCCATAGGACAGCCAAATATATCTCAACGACATATGGATGTGAAATATATTTGAACGACTCAAACTGCCTCCATCATTTTAAGAATGGGCATTGTTCTTGTAAGGATTATTGGTAGAGTAGGAACTAGGAAGACACAATTTGGGAATTTGGTTATCAGATCAGTTCCATCAAAATAATAGAGGCGTGTCGGATGGGTTCCAGATATACTTCAAGCTGTCATGGATCTTGTAACAGCATGTAAGTGAAAAAAATTTACTTAAAATTTGACTTATCCTGGCTACTTAATATTCTTTTGACATGTATTTTCTTGAAAAATCAGATTTTATATCTGTGTGCATTTCTTTGAACTGTAGGCTGATGAGTAGGCTTTTGTGCTGAGCTGGATAGAGATTTGAATCTATTTACATTTATTAGGCAGTTTCTGATGAGAAGATATGTGTCTATCCCATAGGAAGTCCATTTGTTGATAGTCTTCTTGGACACTAGCTGAGTTACTGATTCTAAAGGAAATTGCATTGCTACAGTGATTATCTGTGTGACCCATCAAAAAGTTCCTGTTCATGAATGGTCAATTTTGTGCATTTTTTTCTTTTTCTTTTTCTTTCCTATGATTGAATGAAGTTATCACCAATGAGCTCAATGGAACGTGCTCTCATTGTAAGAAAAGGTGGAGGTTCAAGACTCACTGGCTGCGTGTAATTACCATTATCTACATGGCATGGATTATATTTTCTGCAAAGTATGTTGTGCGAACATCAGTCTTCTTTCATCTACAATCACTGTGCATTATGCCATTAGATGAAATAGATGTGTATATTTTTCTTTTCTCAATTCAAATCTTACTTGATTATATTTTTATCTTGATAATCATTGTTTCTATGGCTTGAAATTATAAAGATACATTTGGTCTTCTAACCACTTCTAGTATATTACTTGATTCTAATTTTATCTTGGTAGTTGTTGTTTCTATGTCAAATTACTTCCATATACTTAATTGATAAGGAAGCCCTCATACAAATTTTTAATATTTTGTGTGGGGGGCAAAAAGATCCTGATGGGAATGTGGGCCTTTTGGGCCGTGTTAAGGAAGGCCGACCTGATCCTGGGTTTAGAAATTGTTAGTACTATGGGTCGGCCCATACGCCGAGCCGAGGATCCAGCCGAGGGTGACCTTATCCTCGGATGAACATTGAAGAACTCGGGATTTCATAGTAAAGATTAGGGGATGACATGGTTAAGGCCAATGGTTAAAAGGGGTGAACCCTAGAACGCCCCAGAAGCACCGGTGTTGAAGAAATGTCAAAGATAAAGGCTGCTACCTCCACATTAAAGACCCTGCACCTACCACCCTGGCCGCATTTATGGGGAAGTGACACCTGAACAGTAGAAGAGAAACTTCTGGTTACTATTCAAAGGCACTGAGAAGGGAAATATCTAGGCTAAGGGGGAGGTGGGGCAACACGTGTACAAAGTGTTCAAAAGAGAAGTATTTAAGGAGAAACCTGGAAGAGAAAGGGAGGACTTTTTGTAACCTAAAAAGAAAGAAAAGACTAAGAAAGAGATATAATATAAGAACAGCTCTCGGCTTACGTCCGAGGAGGCCAATTTACAATATTCCTTATTGTTTCCAAGTATTCGAAATCCTTAGTTTGTCATTTAATCCCCACATACTTCTAACCTGGGTTTCAAGCCCACACTCTACAAATTCATATTGTTTAAGGCTCATTGGGCCTGGGCCCGTAACTGTTCTTGGGGCCAGGTGCAATTGTGCACTTACATTTTGCATTTGAATTCTCAAGTGGGAAGTCTGATAAGAACTAGTTGGTAATTGAACTGAGTAATTAGCCAGGTTATGTCCTGCATAGCAGAGATTCTTGTGCAATTGACTTTTTTGCCCTAAAGCTTGGACCCCATGATTACGAACTGGTATATAATTTGACAAGTAATTCTTCTTATGCTGTTCCGCAATAACTTCTGCCAATTAAAATAATGCTTTCTTAAATATGCGATTAATGACTCATTTTTGGTATTGTCTGATTGATTAATTTCTTAATCTCCCCAGGGTATCTTGACTAGCTTCATCAGCTATCATGGCAACAAATTACCTAGGGCCTATGGTCCTAAGGTGCATCATTTCACACCACAGAGTAAGGCAGGTTCAATATGAACCAGGGCAATCCTTCTCATCAGGCAAAAGTTGTGTCTACGAGGAAGATGTGATTTTTATAGAGTTGATATTGTAGAAGTAAAATTTTTTTTTTCTCTGGCTGCATGATATCTGAAGGCTCTTATTACATAAATAGGTGTGTATGCAACCATCAAGCCAACACAATAATGACTTCAGGAAAAAAAAAGGTGGGGGGTGAGGGGGTGAGTGGGTCGACAATATGATGAACTTAAGCCAAATCCATATATTTTCAAAAATCTGTACAAGTCCTAGTGATTTTTTTATGAGGTTGAGAGTCGTCATATTCTCTCAAAATAATTAATTGAAGGACTCAAATTGTTCTCATTCAAGTTTTTTATCGTAGTTTTATTGATGCTAATATGAATGAACAAGTTTCTAAATTCCTTTTTGCTGATACATTATGTTATAGGTTCCATTCCATGGCATTTATGGTTTGTGGATGCCATGAGCACATGGTTATGAGCAAGGTCTGCAACAATTTCACCCACTAAAGAGTACATCAGTGTCGTGTGTTCAACAAGATGTATTTATTTCACTTTTTCTTATGTTAATCTACTTGAAATAAGTGCATCTTATTCAACCCAATTAGGGTATGCTCTAAAAAGGAGCAGATCTGTTGAGAGCCTGAGACTTTGGAGTTTGGACAGGCCTGACCCCAGTGTTATTGATGGCATGCATAGTTGCCACTAGTATCCAAGCTGATGAAGATAAGAAAGGCCATTTCCCATTTGAGATTTAAGTTTGTTGCATGGAACAATCGTTTGAGGATCAGAAATTGTTATGGAAGGGGAAGGGTCTGGGATGGGATGAGAAGCTCTTAGTTCCCTACACGTTAACAATTAGAATGAGAACTCCAACCTGAAATAGACCTGTTTATTGTGGTTGACCAGAACTCGATTGTCATTTCTAATTTTCTGCATGTATATGATGGCCAGAATCTGCAAGTGGCTGGGTCATAAAAAAAATACACCATCGTCCAGTACTCCAGTGGGTGGAAGCTTAGGTTGAGACTATATTCTCTATCCCAAATCTCTCCCCACTCTTCACTCCATGTGTTGGCCAGGTGGTACCTACTACCTATATCAGTGTTCGGTGCTAACGAATAACTTTGTAAGGTTTTTTAAACTCAGCCTCTTTGAACCATGTTCTTTGAGAGCCTACCACTTTTCCAATATTTATTAAAACGACCAAAAAACAAACAAATAAATAAATAAAAAGTTTTCAGTACTTCTGCAGAGTTTACCACTTTATCCGCTGACCAGCTAGCCAATTCTCAGCTTTTTTTTGAAGATATGGAAAAAGGTTGCAAAGGTCCATCTATGCAGGTAGGGTAAATTGGAGAACCTTACTTCTGCATTTAGAATTTGATCCCTCAGGTATCCGCAGAAGCCACAATGCCCAGCTTTCTTTTAAATATATGGAAAAAGTTGCAGGGGTCCAGCTGCTTCTGCATTATATCTTTTGATCCATAAAGGAGGAAACATATATAGAGATACATGTCTCTTTTTTGAATTCTCATCTCTTTAATCACCTTATAACTAAGAGCAACCACATCAGTTCCTCTAAAATCATGTAAAATAGAAAAACATACAACTTTTACACATTTTGCCTCAAAAATGCTCCACATCAATTCTTCTAAAAGGGTGTAAAATTGTGCAAATCCATCCACGAGCTACAGTAACCGTGTAAATATACATGGCTACTGTAACTCATCCATTTATTATTTTATTGATTTCCTGTTCGCACATTTTTTTCTCTCTCTTCTCCGTGCTCAACAAACTCAGTAATTGCTCATCTTCTTCTTTTTTCTCAGATGCACACAAACACACCCACACACAAACACATCCACATAGACAAATCAACACAGAGATACACTTGCTCAAAAAAAAATAAAACAGAAATACACAAACACAGATCGGTGCTTAATCGGAACGACCGGTGCTTGACTGGATCGGAGCTCGTGAGTCTTGCCTGTGGATCGTGGATCGGAGCTCGTAGATCGAGGATCGAAGCTCGGAGCTCGTGGATCGCGGATCGTGGATCAGAGCTCATGGATCGGAGCTCGGAGCTCGTGGATCGTAGATCGGAGCTCGGTGCTTATGGATCGGAGCTAGGGAGAGTTGATCGAGAGAGAGAGTTTTTCAGGGGAGAGTTGATCGAGAGAGAGAGAGAGAGAGAGAGAGAGAGGGCGTGTATATATAGATAGATATATATATATATATATATATATATATATATATATATATATATATATTCGAGTAGTTAAGAGAAATAATTAAAAATTTGAGAAAATTGATTATTTAATTAAAAGAGGTGAAAAAATAGATGAATTGATGTGAGTGTTTTGTAAAAATAGATGTGTAAAATAGAACTAATGTGGTTACTCTAAGTTTTAAAAGGTTTATTGAAGACAACGAAGAAAATTAACATAACATGAGGCGTGTGGCTTCTTGAATTAGATTTGCAGCCTTGGAAAATATAAACTTGGTTCTTGAAACCATGCTATTTGCTTCGACTTGGTAATTTTGACGTGTAGATAAAACCATCAGCTGCACCACTAAGAAGGCCAGAAGCCGTCCGATTTGAGCTGGCGACACTCTGGTCTGGAATCGAGTGGTAAATCGATGGCATAAAGTGATGGGATTTCCGGATTTGTATAATATAGAATGCTGAAAACGAGATTCTTTGCGTATATTAGAGAGAAAAATCTTACGTAAATTCCGTACTGCATGAAGATCCTGTAAATATCCCATAATAAGTGACCATTTCCATACCACAAAAGCACAAAGTAAACCATCAAAAAAGTGATTATATTTTCCAGTACGTAGCTGAATAATAATCAATGATTTGCCCTTATCTTTATTTTTTTAAGAAAAAGTTTGGTACCACAAATTAGTGCACAACTCGCCCATGTGGCGAGTTGTGGTTGGTAGAGGGCTGATAGTTGGTCACTTCTCCACTAACCACAACTCGCCACATATGCGAGTTATGCACAAAATTGTGCACTAGTTTGTGGCACCAAATAAACTTTATTTTTAATGTTTTGAGATCGTGAACTCGATGCACAAACATATTCAAATTCGGCAGACAGAATAAAGAGCTAGCCAACCCTGCTGGCTGGCCCCTATTCTGAATTCCTTTTCTCCTGTAATTGACTAATTGTATTTTGTAGTACGAAAAATTAAAATAAGACAAAGAATAACGACTGTGCAATTCAAATTGAAATAAGAATAAGAATAAACGTAAAATCATTTGTCACAAATGATTGTCACAGATGCATTATGCATGGGAGTATCAAGTATGGGAATGGGACTCTTCTAGCTATTGCCACCCCTACATGCACACAAGAAAAATGATGCTTTTTTTTTCTTTTTTCTTTTTTTTTTTCTGGGGATTTATGGGGTATCTGATTCTCTGCCATTGAATGTTTTCCCTCCATAGTGGAAACAAGAATTAGCTTCTACAAAATTGTAAGCTAGAATTTTTTTTTATATATCTCCACACGCAAAAAACATCCTTTAAGCTCTCATTTATAAATTCCTCTCCCATCTTGCTTACAAGTCAGTGCAACACTTGTCCACGCCCCTCAACTTGCTCTCTCGACCTTCCTCTCAAGTCTTTGATCACTGCTGAAAAATGGTAAACAAGGATACTAGTTTCAGTTCTTTGCCTTTTTTTGGATGAATTTTACATGGTATGTTTTGTAGCATGTCGCTTTGTTTTTAGTTTAGGAAAGTTGACTGATCGGTTGAATGTTGTTGCGGCAGAGTTTGGAGGCTAGCCAGAAGAAACCAATAACAGTTGGGCCATGGGGAGGCCAGCATGGCTTGTGTTGGGACGATGGGGTTTACTCATCTGTGAGGCAGTTGGTGATAGCTCATGGAGTGGGCATTGACTCCATCCAAATTGAATATGACAACAAAGGGATTTCAATGTGGTCAGAGAAGCATGGTGGAAATGGAAGCAACAAAATAGACAGGGTTAGTCATACAAGAAATGTTTACATAGCATTATCCATAGCATTGTTGTGGCTTTTTGCTGTGTCCATAGCATTATCCATCTAGAAATGTTTACATAACAATATTGAAATTGGTCATTATCTTGTTTTGGAGTTAACCATCAATGAAGTTGCTATGTACAGTATAAACAATGAAAAAAAAATTCTGAATCTAAAAGGTGTTTAATAGGGTTTATGCCTTGCAGGTCAAGCTTGACTGCCCAGATGAGTTCCTAACTTCAATACATGGACACTATGGTTGCTTAAATGAATGGGGACCAGTGTTTGTTCGATCACTTTCTTTTGAAAGCAACAGGAAAACATATGGACCATTTGGTACTGAACAAGGAACCTATTTCTCATTCCCAATGGCTGGGGGCAAGATTGTTGGGTTCCATGGCAAGTCTGGCTGGTATCTTGATGCAATTGGAGCTTATTTGAAACCAGTTGAGAAGCAATATTCGTCCAATGTTATGCTCAAATCACAAAGCTACGTTGCTAATGGGACTGAGAAGGTTGGCTACTCTGTAATACAAGGAAGTGTTGGAGAAAACTTTGATATAGTTCTTGCTGTAAGACAAAAGGATGAATATGGCAACCCTCTACAGAAAAAAACTAGGGAGTTTTCTACTACAGAATACAACGAGGTAGAGATCAAACAAAAGGTAAGCAACCTCTATTTTAGAAATTTCTAGTCCAAAAATAATAGGGAGTTTACTCTTTTCTTCTCTTTTATATGTTGCACAAGATGGAATTAAATTAAAGCTTCATTTCATATGCTTAGTATTGAGCAATCTCTATTAGGAAATTTCTATTCCAGGGAGAAAAAAAGTTTTACTTTTTCACTTCTATATGTTGCACAAGATGAAACTTAGATTAAAGCTTCATTTTCAGGTGCCAAGCATTGAGAAGGTGCCCTCAAAAGTTGATGGCGCTGTAACATATGGACCCTGGGGTGGTACTGGCGGGTCTACATTTGATGATGGAACCTACACAGGTATTAGACAAATTAGTTTGTCACGCAATGTTGGAATTGTTTGGATAAGAGCCTTGTATGATTGTGATGGGGATGCCATATGGGGAAACAGACATGGCGGCAGTGGAGGATTTAAAAATGAAAAGGTGAATCAAGCTCTTTCCATATAGCGTTTAAATACTTATATCTACAGTACCTATTAGTTTGGGATCAAAATTCACCAGCATATTTGTTGTGCACTTTCTGCAGATAATCTTTGATTTCCCATCTGAAATTTTGACACATATAGTAGGCTCATATGGTCCTCTGATGTACATGGGGCCTAGTGTTATCAGGTCACTCACTTTCTACACCAATAAAGGGAAGTATGGGCCATTTGGAGAAGAACAAGGAACCAGTTTCGCCACCAAATTGAAGGAAGGAAAGATTGTCGGTATCCACGGGAGGAAAGGTTTATTCTTAGATGCTCTAGGTGTACATGTTATAGAAGGGAAAATAATGCCACTGAATCATTGTGCTTCCAATGCAATTATACCTTACGAACCTGCTGTTTCTGAGTTAGATAATCCTCACTGGTCCAATAAACTTGCATTAGCAAAGCAAGTACCAAGTGAAGAGGTAATTTAGAAGCATTCTCTGCATTCCTATTTGTATGCCTCTAGGAAACATTATACGGATGGTTTATTTATCAAAAGCTTTCTATGTAATTCCAGGTTGCTTTTGGTGTGATAAAAGAACCAGCTCCATGTGGACCAGGTCCATGGGGTGGAGATGGAGGGAGACCATGGGATGATGGTGTGTTTTCGGGGATCAAGCAGATATATTTGACAAGAGTAGCAGAAGCCATTTGCTCGGTTCAGATTGAGTATGATCGAAATGGACAAGCGGTTTGGTCCATTAAGCATGGAGGTAATGGAGGAACCGCCACACATCGGGTATTACTATTATTATTGTAGTTGTATGTACCATTTCCTTGTTTTATGAGCATACAATGATTATCCTATATTTACATGTTGAGCTATTTTGCAGATAAAATTGGAGTACCCACATGAAGTACTGATTTGCATCTCTGGTTATTATGGTTCAGTCAGTAGAGATGAGCGACCTAAAGTTATAAAGTCGCTAACATTTTACACCAGTCGAGGGAAGTATGGTCCATTTGGTGAGGAAATAGGAACATTCTTCACATCAACCACCACAGAAGGCAAGGTGGTCGGTTTTCATGGTAGGAGTAGCTCGTACTTGGATGCCATTGGAATCCATATGCAACACTGGCTCGGAAATCAAAGAACTGCAAAGTCATCCATCTTCAGAAAGTTCATTTGAGCTAAGTTTTGATCCGTAATGAAAGTGATTAGTTGGCATTCATGGTCCATAAATCCATGTTTGCTTGAAGTCATTGGAGTCCATAGGCAATAATGGTTGGGATTTAAATACCCCCAAAGCCACCTCTTTTCATATTGTTTGAGTTGATTAATGTTTTCTTAATAAGCATGTTTGCTCCATGGTCAAAAATTTGTACTCGCAGTCTGAAATGACGCTTGATTTATTAGTGCTCGTATGGTAAGCGCATTTTGGTATTTCTCCCAGCTTACTTATATTTGTTTACCGTTGGAATTACTAAAAACAAAGTGCCTACCATCACCAACTTCTTGGAGTGCAGAATGAAAAATTCTCATAGATGGAGTTTGTCATTGGATTAGGGATGATATTAGGCATAAAGTGTCTCCTTTTGTAAAATGGTTAAGAACCCTAAACATAGATAACTTCTTTCATCTATTTCAAACATAGGTTGGGAGTCTAGTGACACCAAATTTGATGTTTTTAGGAGAAGTGTCACTAGCAAAACTCCTATCATTGTGCAAAGAACCATATAAAATAAACACACACACACACACACACACACACACACACACACAAAGCTCGCTTTTGAAATTTGGCTTCTTGTAAGTAGCCATAAAACCAAGTCACCAAAAACATACAATACGTGTCAAACAGTTTCATGGATTGCACAAGGACAACTTGCATAGCTTCAACCAGCTCCCACAAAATCAAGGGTTATTGTCAATGGAATAGAGCAAATACTTGGTGATATTCGTTGGGTAATGCTGCAATTTTCACTGTGTCTGATCAACTCAATATAAAAATTCTAAAATAGCTCCAATCAGTTGAACATAAAATGATATCCTAAAAATGTTAAAAGACTATTGCATAGCCATTTTATTTTTTATTTTTTGGGATAAGCAGCCATTTGATTAGTTTAAAGGGAAGAGAAATCAAAAAACATTACAAGCATTGCTTATCAACTTCAAGTTTGAGGCTTTGGGCAGAATGATGGTAATTCCAGTCACGCAACTGGATAGTCTTGGAATCTGTATCCTAAACCAGTGAGGTCCTTGCACTGAGGACAGGAAGTTCTAGAACCCATCAAGCAATGCTCAACAAAAAATTTAAAGACACTTGAAATAAGGTAGACAACAACAAAGCATAAGGCTTTCCTCACTCTGTTGAGGTCACTCGAAAGCATTTGACTCATTGTAAATTCAAATTTTGTTTTGAAGCACAGCAATTAGCTTATCCAAAGCATATTGAAATTGATTGCATCTAGAATCTTACAGGAAACAAAATCTGCTAACATAATTACTCATCATCAAAGTTCCAATTCTGAAATGAGGCAACAAACCAAGTGGTTGGTTTATTAAGCAGATGAACTGGAGGCTTCCTCCTTTTCTTCAACTGAAAATGGTATAGGTTTGGTTGGGGCTGGCAATCGGCCGATGCTATCAACTTTATCCCTTTGTTTTGGGGGAGGCCTAGCTGCTTTTGGCAACAACCTGCCTTTCTTTTCAAACCACTCAGGCTTAAGCAGTGCTCGGAAGCCCAATTTGTTGTAATACACTCTTCTGACAGACCCACCAGCAGCTTCAACTGCTTCCTTTGCCCTAACTGTGACCCTTGAAATCTGTCAACGTCATATATAGGTATAAGTAAGATTCTCAATTTAAGAGCATCTGATGTCTCATTGAAAATGCAGCACATAAATAAAATTATGGTACACACCAAGAGTCACCAAACTTACTACTAGCTGTGAACTTTTACAAACAGATATATATATTCTTCTCATCCATATACATCAGAAATAAGATGTTAGAAAATGATAACTTTTACAACCCCCTGAAAATATAATGAAACCACCTGAACCTAAATTGTGGGATTAAAATAATATGGCACCAGAATATAAGTCGAGGAATATATATAGATGACATTTTTTTCTGTTTTCTTTTTTCCTTTTTTATTTCAAATTCAACATCTGGTAAAAGAAGTGCAGTGCTCTCAACCCACCAGGTAGATATGTTCATCATCCAGCCAACAAAAGTTGCAACAGTTAAGACAGAAAAGTGAAAAATTCAATGTGAAGAGCAAAGCAAGAATGATGCCATGGCCAACGAACAGAAAACACAAGCAAAAAGCCCAAGGATAAAGATTTACCTCCAGATGAATTGGCCACTTTATTTGTTCAGCACCACGTCCCATCAATCTTACTCCATCTTTTATCTGCTTCCCTATTGCCCCTGTATCCTATTGCAATAGTTATAGCCAGAATGAGACAAAGTGAATCAATCAAATGGTTCAAATTTGATAACTAGAGAAGAAAGTCACTGTACCTTTAGTGTTTTCATTGTAATCAATTCAGAAGAATCAATCTTCCCAGCATTTATAAGTTTGGCAATTTTTCCCAAGCCTACTGGCTGCCAGAAAAAGATAAAGATTTATAAGCTTGGCATTTATACTCAAGTAGTTATCAGGAAGTACTTTTTTTTTTTTTTTGATAGGTAGATAGTGGGGGAGAAGGGAGGTAAGGTTCGAACCACAGAACACTATGTTAACAAAAAATGTCAAAATAGATCAATCTATCCTAAATATTGAGAGAGATAGAGAATAAAAGTTGATAATAAGAGCTCCTGCCATAGCCAATACTTCTGCACCGAAATATTGATATCCAAACCAAGAAGATAAGCAAACTTTCTTATTTGGATGCAAATTAGTGATAAAAAAAATTAAAATAAACATAACAATGTTAAGAGGAGAAAAGGCATAGCCAAGGTGCCCAACACCACCAAATTATTGAAATTTTAGCATGCAACAAGCATACAAAGTTGGCAATATTGTTGTATTTTCCTCCCAGACTCCCGGAAATTACCATTCCTGATTCTTAGGCTCTACAGATATGTCAGATTTCTTAAGCATAGAGATGAACATACAGCATTAATTCTAAGGACAATTTAAATACTAGCCAGGTGACTTATAAAACTTATTCCATGGCCCAATATCTGGCAGAAATATTGGACGAAAATCCATAACTTTAGTAATATTCCAGGCCCCAAATTCTAACTTCATCAACTCACTCACGGGTTCAAGTCCTAAAATGGCCATCCACAAAAAATTTTGATCAACCACACTTTGGCTGGGTCATTTCCCAAAATGCTATCCACATAATTTTTTTTTCCATCCACCAGGTAGGACCTTTTAACTTGTGATCTCCATTATCACTTAGCAGAAACATTTGCAAATGACACTCCAAAATCCCACCCCATTTGTCCACTAGGTCAAAGCATTTTGACCTTATTACTTTCTTTTTTTTCCTGAGAATGAGAGAAAGGGTAAAATACTTATCAATTGGCACTCCCGCTGTACATAAAAAGATTGTGTCCACTTGTTAGCAAGAACATTATTTCAACAAATTTCAAATTTATCCAAAATTGTTATAGAACATGGTCTACAATCTAAGCTTGTAATTTAAGGGCATAAGATTTTTTTTTAGTTGGTGGTTTAAAGGCACGAGCATTGATCAATCAATATAAGAATGTCCCCTAATTTCAAAACTTTTTACCACACTATTTGATGATAAACAAGTTACATGCCTCTCTCACCCCCACAGTTTCTTAGCATATGAATGATAACTTGAAGCCAACAGAGCTACCCCTGGACCCTCTAATAACATACCAACCTAGAGCAAAATGCTATTACAATATTTGCACTATTTTCTTTACTTAGATATCACAATATTGACTTGTATCCTCAATAATTTCTATAATAATAATTAACAAGAAATTAAATCCAAAAACAAAGCTTTTTTATTTTTTTATAGGTATAAAAAGAATTCTATTGATATGAGATTACCTTGTGAAATTAAACACGAAGTAATCTAAAGAATTACAATTGGAAAAATATATACATATGGATCAACACTATGAAGGAATGAACATAGTTACTATCTGCAATACCCGATACAAAACACCATTCATAAAGAGAACTAATGAAGTATGTGCTATTGAAATCTTAAAAATTAAAAATTAGGAAGCATAATATATATATATATATATATCAACTAGATACCAATCTAACTATCATTTCCCAAAACCCCACCATTCATATCCTTAAAAAAAAAATAAAACTCCAATTTTCTTTCACATTCCTTCACTTTCTCAGTAACCAACCAAACAAAGAGTACCACAACAATTAGATGAGAAAAGGGTACCTGGAAAGTGAGGCTAAAAGGGTTTTTGAAACCACGCTTGGGCAAGCGACGACGAAGTGGGGTCTGACCACCTTCGAAGCCGAGCTTTCCTGAGCCTCTGGCTCTCTGACCCTTGTGACCCCTCCCAGCGGTCTTGCCTTTCCCTGACCCAATCCCTCTACCCTTCCTCGTCTTCTGCTTCCTCGGCACTTTGTCCCTCAAATCGTTCAGACTCAAAAGGCTGTACGCTCGAATGCCTTCAAAAATCACAGGAACTTTTGATGTCAATATGGGGCATTGGCATTGTACGAAGCATAGAGGTTGGAGTGTGGGGTTGGGTTTGAACGATGGGATCAGGATTGAGCTGGAGAGAAGGGAACAAACTCTTCTTCTCAGCATTTCTTTTTCTGAAGATTGAAGAAGAAGTGGATGTGGGTTTCAGGGGTTTTGGATTGTGCTGCTCATTTTGGGAGATGGGTCTACTTGGTTTTGGTTTTGGGGAGTTGATTGCTTTTGCTGCCATGGCCATATGAGCTCACTGAGGTTTAAGGAATTAGGAGTTTGGAGATGGGTTGGGATCCAATACGCTATCGCTTTTTGCTCTTGGGTTGTAGTGTCTGTGGTTGATCTATATCGGACGGCTAGAAAATCAATCACTTTATTTTTGCCAATTACTTTTATTAGTTTATTTCTATTAGAGCGTGGTACCAAAAGTTTAGTAATTTGACACTACAAAAAATTACTTTATTTATTTTAATATTTTACTTTACAAAATACCTAACATGGAATTTTATTATAGCATTTAACACAATAAAATAATATATATTTATTATTTACGACAATAAACGACAATTACCACCATTAATGCAATAAAATAATATATTAGTAAAAAAATTATTTTTAGCATTTTAGCTACAGTGCATAGCTATTTTTGGACATTGTAACTCAATAGTTAAAAAATATGACTTTTGCTCCACTGATGTAGCACACTTTTGTTATATTTAATTGCTAAACTTGGCATTTTACCTATTTGCCTCCCCCATACTAAAGCCCTTTTAGTTGTCTTTTATTTTCTCTAGGTTTTGTAAATTTTAACTGAAGTAATTTATTTTTTTAATTTTGTCCCATTTTTTAAACTTTCTCGAAAACATTTTGTTTTTATTTTTCTCAATAGATTAAAAAAAAAAATACATTCAATAAGTAGCAAACTCATTTTACATCATCAAACAATAATAATATGCTACATCATCATTTTACTAAACAAATAATAGATATGCTGCGCACAATTTAAATTCAAGAAATAAAAATTTCCAATTCCAAGGATCAACCAATAATCTATCCACTGATCAACCAATAACCTGTAACCTCCAATCACTAGAGATGCCGATTTTAATTTTATGTTAACCTCAACAATTTTTGATAGTTCTCACTGCCAAAAATCTCCTCTCTCTATCACTTTATCCTCTTCCTTACTAGGCTTGTCGAGATCTCTTTATCGTTTCTATCCGATTCCTCCGTATTCTTGTTACTAGATCGCTCCTCCCAAATTTGCTCCATTAGCTATTAGTTTTGTTACAAACAACTGTTGCTCTAGAGAATTGTCCACTATTTCCAAATGTGACAACCCTCAAGCAAGTAGGGTCAACTTTTACCTATAGGGTCAACTTCTCTATGTTTAGACTTTAGAGCCAAACAAATACTTGATTCCTCACTATGCTCTTCGTAAGTGGCATATCAACCATGATTGCGAATATCATGTGTTTGTATTGTTGAAAAGCCAAAAGACAAGGTAGTACAACATATACTTGAGGAATCACATATTCAGAGATTGTCGAGTTATGTTTGATATTTGGACTTCACGACCTTGGTGAGTTGGTCATAATCATGAACATTGGTGGAGGAAGAGACAAGGATGAAGGTGATGAATGGCTAATGCTATGAGAGTATGTCGATAGAATGGCCTTAGTGAAAGACTAATGTAACCCGTGCATGCTATTCTTGAATTTCATTGCTATCTCTCCCTCTCTTGGGTTTGGGTGGAGGAGATGAGAAAAAAAAAAATCTTAATATTTACATATAATAAAAGAGATAAGAGAAGTTGTTGGAACTTGCAAAGTATATTTAGGTATATTTGCAAAAGATAATTAGTTAAAAGAACAATCTCTTTACAGTTTATAAATTTTAAGTTATAATTTATGCAACATCACTTTACCATGATCTTACTATAACATATGACTTTCATTTATGCATCAATTACATCATGTTACTTGAACGATTATGCAAGATGTTAGTAAAAAAATTTATATTCACTTGAATTCATTCACGTCATTGATGTATCTTTTGATAAGCATGTCATTAATGTTAGTGAAAAATTTTATATCACTTAAATTCATTCACATCATTGATGTATTTTTTTTATAAGCACATCATTAATACTATTACTTTGTGTCTTTCTTAAATTTTATATAAATATATTTTTCTTTCTTTTTAAGTCTTTTTTTATATAATATAAATATAGGAGAGGTGGTACTTTTACAACATTTTCACAACAAATCATAGGTAATTAGTTGTTATTGGTTCTAATTTGAAACTACCACTGAAATTACTTTTCTACCCCACCAATAACAACATGTAATAGCATGCCACATAGGATTTGTTATGAAAATATTGTAGACATGACATTTCTCTAAATATAGTTACATATTTCTTCTCAAATATACTGCCTTTATTTACTCTCTTTTTAAAAAAATTTAAGAAAAAGGATATATTGTATTTTTTAACCTTAAATTGGTAGACTATATATATATATATATATATATATATATATATATATATATATATATATATATATATATATATATAATTCAGTAATTCTTTACCATACACTATTATGATTTATTTTGTTGTCTTTGAAATTACAGAGTTTAATTTGTTGTTTTTGAAACCTTGGGATTTTATTGGTTATTTTTTAAACTAAAAGGTTTAATTTTTATTCCCCTAAGCTATAGGTTTAAAGTATAATCTCCTCAAAAGAAATTATAAATATCCTAACAAAGAAATAAGTTTTTATCAATACTATTTGGGGTTAATTACTTTTTTTTTTTTTTTGCAGTAAAATTTGTAATAACATTAGCATTTTCTATTAAATAATTTTTTTAGTTGATTCCATTAGATATTTGATGTCTACCTCGAAATGAAGGTTTTGTGTGTGTGTGTGTGTGTGTGTGTGTGTGCGTACGTGTGTGTGTGTGTGTGTTGGTCTGAACTCTGAACTAATGGAGGTGAAAAAAAATAAGGGTAAAGAATTTAGTTTTGATTGGCCCAATTAGGCCTAATTGGCATCCAAAACCCATTAGAAGTAAACGGGCAAGCTCAAGTCTTTGTTTTGCAAATTAGAAAACCATTGGGTTGAAGTTGCTAACAGCTTTACATAATCGTTATTCTGATTGTCCCATCATCACTGATCGGCGATGGCAGGCTAAGGCCCAAGTTTAAAATGACATCACTGATCGGACCAGTTCATTATCATGGACCTAGTCTAGCCCAAACTGATTGCAGTTCTAATTTTCTCAGGTGTGATCTAGTCAATTATTGGGCTAATTTAAACTAAAGCCCATACAACAATGACTGTGTATCCGGAATAGAGATGCATAAGCCCAACCCAAAAAAAATGGAGTTTGAGACAGGAACTGAGCAATGTCCTCCCTATACTGGTTATCACTGCCCAACTCTCATTTCAGGCCAGTTGATTGGACTACTACGACAAACATTTGTATGATGAAGGGTTTCAGTATTGGCGGATATGATGAGTGTAATTAGGGTTTGGTTGGTCGGAAAGGTGGAAAAATGGAATGATAGAAAATAATGAAATTAAGAATGATAAAAAAAAAAAGTTTAGTTTTCTCTCACATATGTTTAGTTAGGAGAATGAAAAAGTGAAGAAATTGAAAACTTATTTATTTGATTGAGAAGATAAATAAGATAATGGAAAATAAAGTTAGTATATATTTATAGATTTCCTTAAATCTTAACCATTATTTAATGATTTAATGGTCAAGATTCTATCATGTCAGCATTCCACTAACAATATTCTTAATTGTTTTGTTTGCAACATTATTTTATTATTTTAAGAATGTTTTTAGTAGAATGCTGACATGGCAGAATCTTGACCATTAAATCATTAAAGAGTGGTTAGAATTTAAGGAAATCTACTGGTAGAGTAGATTAGGAAATCTAGAGGATCTGAATCCCTCTAGGCACTAAGTGCTTGGGGAAGCGGACGAGGGTGTGGTTTGAGCTACAAGAGCAATATATTTACTTATTTAGTATATAATTTTTTATCATTAGTTTACTTTTTAAAGCTCTGCAATGAATATTTTTTAGTGGGTCCTTTAAAAAACGTATAGAACTATTATTGTTTGCTAATGGTAGATTAATTTTCATGAATGAAAGAACAGAGAAAAAATGGCTTTTATTGAAACACCAACAACTATAATTTCGAATAATTGCGATCATTGATTAGCACCACACACAAAAAGGAGAATAATTTTGATAAAGATGCTCTATTAGTATCCAAGTGAGTGCTTGCATTCCATATAAACTCTTTTTTTAAAATGGCATGCAACCAACGTGAAAGAGATATGCTGAATTGTCTTTCATTCAAATTATTGTCATGTAAAAAACAAAATAGATTCCTTTTCCTTCCCTTATTACAAAAAAGCAGTTTGTTGAAGCTCAGGTGGTCAAATTCTATATGTATTACTATTATGTACAAGGAACGTAGAGCTCATTGGACGTAATAAACTAAGGTTATCCTACTCTGACAATGGTCTCGTAGCTGAATTAACACATTTTTATACATAAAGTACTTAAAGGTGTAGAGGGAAAGGTTTCGAACTACAGGATTAGCAGTATGTTGTAATTATCTTTCTAAAAAACTACAAAAAATTCATCCTACTCTATTTAATAACCAGGCAATGTAATACCTCAATAAATTTGATTTTTTCAAAAATTTATTTTTACCCCATTTTTAACCCAATAAAAAGCAACAATTAAATTTTAGACAAATCATCCAGAAAGAAAGAGGGAAAAATAGGTGAATACTGAAAAATAAAATAACATGTGAAAATTTAACAAAAATTGTTATATTATGTTTGACAAAGATTGTTGTATTATTTGTTTCTCAAAAAAAAAAAAAAAAAGATTGTTGTATTATGTTTAACAAAAATTGTTATCCAATGTGAATGCGTTACATTTCTTCCTGTAATATGTGAATGCGTTACATTTCTTTCTGTAAGAATTTAATGACTTCACATTTGACTTAGTTAGCTATAAATAGCTATGAAATTGCCTCAGAAAGTGAACTTCATCCATTTCAATAAGCTTATGCAAATTGTCAAGTCATTAACATCAGAATTGACAATAATTTGAGCATAATTTGGTAGTTGTGGTTGTCCACCACCGCCTCTCTTTAGTAGTCTTTGAACGGGACTCCCTCTCATTGATTGAAGTCTTTCAATAACCTCTAGTCAATGTTCCATGCATATTTTATTTCCCATTTTTTGTCATCTATTTTAGCTTCTCTCTCTTCCCTATCTTGTTGGGATTTTTGTTTTGTAAACAAGAACAATAATTGTTTAGCCTACAATATTGCGTGTTGGGCAGGACACTGTAATTGAGATGGCCTATAAATATCTCTTTTCTCTCTGGTTGGATCTTTGTCCGAGACTCTATATATAGTTCTAGGCTCCTCTCCCTTTTGCCTTGATTTATAATATTTTTACTTATATTTAAAAAAAAAATTACCTAGAGGGGGTGTAAACTTATTATTGCATTATGTGTATATACGATGCAACATTGGGATACTGTGAACCACGAATCCAAGGTGTGTTAACATGGAACCTAATCACCTTATCGTGCCAGCTTGTCGTAATCCTGATTATCCGATACCACTTGGTCCACTTCTAGGTAGGCGAAGGCCCAAGTTTAAACTGGCATTGCTCAGCAGACAGTTCATTATCATGGGCCTAGTAGTCTAGCCCAAGCTGATGGCAGTTCTAATTTTCTCAAGTGTGATCCAGTCAATTATTGGGCTAAATTAAACTAAAGCCCATATAACAATGACAATATGTTTCCAGACTAGAAATGCATAAGCCCAACCCAACACAATGGAGTATGAGATAGGAACTGATGAGCAATGTCCTGGCTAAACTGGTTATTACCTACTCTTTGGCGAAGATCTTGTATTATTTTTGTTAATTCTTCGACGTGGGTTAGTGGAAAACATAAGCCGAAATACTCCCATTTCAGGCCTGTTGATTGGACTATTGGACGATCATTAGTACGAGGAGGGGTTTCAGTATAGGGGGGATGTTGAGTGGACCCAGGCTTCATTTGTTTCGGGGATAGAAAATGAAGAGGAGAGGATATACTGAGTTTTTTTAATTTTCTCTTGTGTGTATTTAGTTGAGAGTAGAAAAATAAAATGATGAAAAACTATTTTGTTTGATTAAAAATAAAATTTGTAAAAATTTACTGGCATACTCTATTACATGACTTTAAAAACATTTTATAAAGGGGAAAAAATGTATAGTTGTAATAAATTAATAGGCAAAACTCAGGTACAATACTTAGATGCTATTTTTTAGGTTCTCCACTTAAAATTCTGTCATGTGGATTTTTTCTCATAAGATGGAAATATATTTTTTTTAGTTAAGTAGCCATATGACTAAATTTTAAGAATGGAACTTAAAGAACAATACTTAAGTTTTGTCCTAAATAAAAAAAACAACTTAAAACGGTTGTTTAATGAAGGAGTAAAATGGGTAATTTCCATCAAAGTCCCTCTCATCCCCCATTTTCTCCTCGAATTGAGAGGCTAGATTTTGGTGGGCTTAGGGAGAAAATAATCGAGCTCCACCATTCTATTTTCTCTTAAATCACCACAACCAACCACCCCTCTCACCCGCCCAAAGTCTCTCCTATTTTTTACCTGGGGGTAATAATTGAGGTATTTAGTTTTTTTTTTTTTTTTTTTTTTTTTACAAACAGGTATTTAGTACCTAAGTATTTCTAACCATCTTTAAAAAAAAAAAAAAAAAAAACTCTGCAATGAATATTTTTCTAGTAGGTCCCTTAATAAATGTGTAGAACTATTTTTGTTAGCTAATCGTAGATTTGAAACACCTACAAATATAATTTCGAATAATTGTCATCATTGATTAGCACCACACGCACACACACTCAAAAGAAAAAGATGAATAATTGTGATAAAGATGCTCTATCAGTATTAAGTGAGTGCTTGCATTCCATATCAACTCTTTTTTAATATAGCATGCGACCAGCGTGAAAGAGATATGCTGAATCATCTTTCAAACTATTGTTAATGTAAAACAAAATAGATTATTTTTCTTCCTTCCCTTACAAAAAGAAGTTTGTTGAAGCTCAGGTGGTCAACTTTTTCATGTATTGTGTACAAAGTACGTAGTGCTCTTTGGACATAAACTAAGGTTATCGTATTCTATTCAATACAGTAACACCTTTATAAATTTGAGTTTTTTTTTTTAAAAAAAAAATTTAACCCCATTATTAACCCAATAAAAAGAAACAATTAAATTTTAGACAAATCATCAAAAAAGAAAGGGAAAAAAAAGGTGAATATTGAAAAGTAAAATAATATATGAATGTATTCATTTCTTCCCGCAAGAATCTAATGACTTCACATTTGACTCAGTTAGCTGTAAATAGCTATGAAGTTGCCTCAGAAAGTGAACTTCATTCATTTCAGTAAGCTTATGCAAATTGTCAAGTCGTTAACATCGGAATTGACAACAAATTGAGCATAATTTGGTAGTTGTCCACCACCGTCTCTCTTTTGTGGTCTTTGAAGTTTGAATGGGACTCCCTCTTAGTAATTGAAGTCTTCCAACACCCTTTAGTCAATGCTCCATGCATATTTTATTTCCCATTTTTTGTCTTCTATTTTAGCTTATCTCTCTTCCCTATCTTGTTGGGATTTTTGTTTTGTAAACAAGAACAATAATTGTTTGCCCCATAATATTGTGTGTTAAGCACGGCACAATAATTGGGATAAGCCCATAAATATCTCTTTTTTACTTGACTCTATAGACAGTTTTAGGCATTTCTCCCTTAATTTTGCCTTAATTTATAATATTTTTACTTATATTAAAAATAAAAATAAAAAAAACCTAGAGGGGTGTAAAATTACTTGCATTATGTGTATACATGATGCAACATTGGGATAATGTGAACCACGAAAATCCAAGATGTGTTAACATTGGGACCTAATGACCCGTCGTCATCATCCTCCATCATGATATTGCAACTGACAAAGTGGGTATCGTATTGTTATATCCTTAATAATGGACCAAGATTATGAATCTATATGATGTAGATTTTCTCTGGCCTACCATTTTGCATGAACATATAGAGCACACTCAGATTCCCAATAACATTTTATTCCAAGTTCATTCGAGCTTGGATGGCCATGTTATAAACATGTTGACAATAAACAATTCGTACCACCACCCATAGTTTGAAATTTCCACTGCAAAACAAATGGCCCAGGTTGTTTTTTCCAGAGCTATGAAAAGGTTAAAAGTTAAAACCCAAGGCTAATAATGAGTTTAGCATAGGGACCATATGTAGTGACAATAATCTTGTCCATCAACTTCCTTTACTGCCCAATAAAGGTTGTTGTCTGTGTTTGTTTGTTTGTCATTTAGGGAAAACTTCAAGTTTACATAAATTGATTAATGTCAAACTTTGTAATAATTTGGCTAGACAATTATAATTGACATACACTCATGCATGCACCACTCATATTGTAAAAGTAGAACAATGTCATTTTTCTTTTCCAATCGCATATGACATTATTTCTTAACCCCATCTTGTTGGTTTCTCCTAAAAAGAAAATAGTGAGAAAGTAATCTCCCAAATCCCAATAATCCAATCTCACAACAAGCTGTCATGAACATGGAAATCCAAATTTGAATGGAAACACACAGAAGAACGTATTGTATACGACTTAAATTCTCCCCAAAATTTCTTCATTTTCCTTCCTTTTACAGCTGCATCTTACTTAAAATAGCTATGTGGATCACTGTTAGATATGACTTAGCCATCCATGGTGGATCAAACTTCAAAGCATATGACCCACAAATCGTACTGCCACTATGTTTGTCCCACTACTGGTAATGTAATGTGTACATCTGACATGAAGTTTGGATTAAGTTAGGCAAGTCTTTATTCTCATCGATCTCAACAAATATTGAAATAGATATCTTGTATCTATCTATTTGATTCAAACATTAATGGGTGCAGTTGTCAGATTCGTACCACTGTATCTAATAGGTTATATCAAATTTGAAAACCAAGACACTCAAATTTTCTCATTATGTTATTGAGATGGCATGGAGTGGTTGGTGTTGATAAAATAATGTCAATAGAAGGCTTATTTTGATTCTTTGTTTATGTTTCTTGACACTATAATTAATCAGCAAATCTATGTGTTTAAAGAATTACAGACATTAGCTTTTGTTTATTTACATCATTCTTTGAAAAAACTATCTTTGTGACACGAGGTCTAACCTAAGCTATAAAATCATATATATGAGAACCAATTATATTCTTGCACGGATGTTTCACTTATTTGCTTGCACGTATGTTTCTCTTATTTATAGAAGAATGGTATTCAATCTCCAATAATATCCACACCATGCTCATGCCCTAGCATGCATTGTGCAATTATATGGTAAAGTTGAAAACCCAGACAATTTCAATAATAATAATGATAATAACAATGGAGATATGAGCTGTAAATTTAGCGAAAAAGCAAGGGAAGCAACCTAGCTATATCTTTTTATCACATTCCATGCACTATGTACCATTCTTTTTCTAAAGCCGAGATGGGATTTCATAAGCCACTGAGTTGTCTCTGCTATATATCATAGTACAATTTTTATCATTTAGCTTGCATATAAACTGGAGAAAAGAAGAATCGAATCTGTGGAATAATTGATGTCAGGTTATAAAAAGGTTGATTCTCCCTTATATACTAACAAATAAGTGTGGCTGTGTTTGTTTCTTAAGCCTTTGTCTACATAAAGTGACAGTGTTGTAGGCCATGATGCTTAACGTTTTGCACTCTGTGAGACACAGAAAAAGGTTTGTGAAAGAAGGGTTTTTATCTCGAAAGAAATTACAAGATGAGTGAACGATAAAAGAAAGATATACAAAGATTTTCTTTGTTCCCTTTCATGCACGTAAAAGTTTTGAAAGTTCAAACTTTATTCTTGAAAGAAAGTGAACCTTAACCCATACGATTTTTTTTTTTGATGAATTATATTCCTTACCTTTTTTTTTTTTTTTTTTGGCTGAATTCTTTACCTTATATTCGTATAAGGAAGACATAAAACTAAGAAGCAATATTTCACTGCTTTAAATGCTCCATAATTGGCGTTTATTTGATTTTTTTTAAGAGAAATATTATATTCACAATAAATAATTCTAAGTAATAGGTGGTTATTTGCTGTAATTGGTGAGTAAGAAAGTAATTTTAATCGTGAATTTATATTTAAAATCTTATAACAACTTGTCACTTATTGTGAAAGTATATTGTAAGAATGTTGTGAACATAACACTTTTATTTAATGCAATTTATTTGATTTGTGTACAAACCTATAAATCAATGACAATAAACTCTCTCGAATGAGTACTTCTTTGTTTTTTGAGAAAGAGTACTTCTTTGTTGTTTTTGTTTAATACAAAGGATCGATAAATTAACCATATAAATCACA
Organism: Castanea sativa; assembly: GCF_040712315.1. Lineage (NCBI taxonomy): Eukaryota > Viridiplantae > Streptophyta > Magnoliopsida > Fagales > Fagaceae > Castanea > Castanea sativa. Next base: position 10,084,638 of record NC_134013.1, on the reverse strand, counting down.
TACCGACTCAACTTTATTTTAAACCAAAAAAAAAGCCAAATTATTCCAACTACTCCTGAAATTAAACAGATGGGGACAGATGCCTATGGATCATAAAACCACTTGCATTCATTCATTTCATTGTCATTAATTATTGTTGTTATTTTTGGATATTGAAGAAGAGTAGAATGAGAATGACATAGAGTACAAATCACATTAATGAATTAGCTGCTTGTTATTCTTTAATACTAGTAAAGCAAATTATAATTGAATCAAGCAAGATGCTTCTTTCAAATTGTGGGTCCTCTAATAGGTCGCAGATGCCTAGAATGAACAACATAGGGTTGTGGAAAAAAAAAACTACTATCATATTTCATTGAATTTATGTCTGTCCCTAGTATTCGTTGAGTGCTCAATTGGTCATGGTTATACTGATATAAAATTACATTACATAAATTATTGTCCACTGTTCATGATTACACACGAATAAAAAAATAAAGATTTGGATTTGGATTTGGATTTCCAAAGTCCTTCAATGTGGATATATATATTATAGAACTTAGGAATTGGAATATTGGATACGTTATATATTCTTACTACCTACAAAAGAATGTCATACTCTATCAGAGCCAATAAAATCTAAGGCATATTCTTGGGGACAGTACTATACTACATTACTACTATTGCATTCTTGTCTTTCAAAACCTCTGGTAATTATTGGCTACATAAAATCATGGTTATTATTAAATAATAATTGTTGGATTGTATCACTATCATATTGCGAACTGTGTATATATATGTATCAACATATGCATGTTAAAGCTAAGCAATCATCGCCTTTCAAAATAAGCAATGTGCTTCAACTTAAGTTTGGCCAATACTCAATAGTAAATAATTGGTTTTTGTTGACAACTTTAATAATATATATTCCCTCTAATCTCAATTTGATTGTTATTTTTTTTCCAACTTCCAAGACGTCCTAAATGAAGGCGATCTTACTCCTTCAATTTCTTATGTAATTTTCATTTATAAAAATAAATAAAAAATAAAACAAAAAACAAATTTTGATGAAAAGTCGTTCTCGTTCCACAATTTTTTGCGATAAAATAAAGACATTTTAGAGAGATCATTATCATCTTCTTTTTTATTTCTTTTTTGAGAAACATTTTCTTTTTTTATTAATAATTGTACGGTTGTACCATTATATTTCATAATAAGATATTTAAATTGGGACACGAGATTGGGGACCGGGTAGGTGCGATCTTTTCATTAAAATGTACATGTAAAACAAGAGGGAAAAAAATATCTATTTGATGTCATCATATATATCTCTGCATAATAAATTTTGGTTCTGTCCTACAATATAAGAACTTCCTCTATTGTCCTATTTCAAAGGACACCAATAAATATGCATCTTTTTTTTTCCCCTCCTCAAATCTCAATAGTAACATATATACTATTTTCTTGTTACTCATTTTGTTAAACCATCTGTACTTTTTATAATTAAAATTCATTGCATATAAAAAGCTAGAAAATACATGAGAAACATTGTTTTTGATGGCCAGGACTCATGTTGCCATCCCAAATTCAAAGGAAATTAGGCGTTGTGACAGGTACATATAGTATTAAAATAAAAGATTGTCCGTATATTATATGTAAACAATCGAATATGTTTTCCACATTGAAAGCACTGGTTTGACTAAAGAACCCCATACAGGGAAAATATGTCTCAGTTTCATACTTGCCTAATTGTGACAGTGAAAGTACAGGAGAAATTGTAGTTTGTCACATCTCTGAGGAGGAAAACTAGTACTACTGTTCACACCGACGTATCTTCTTTCTCTCTTTTTCCTATTCACACCCGTAAATGATAACTTATATAAAATTCATTCTTTAATCAGAAAAAGGTTCGGTTAATGTGTGCCTTAGGGCATATATTATCAAATTCGTTTTTGAAATTTTTTTTATAGAGAATTGAAAAAACTGATAAAATTTTTTAAATTTTTAATAAATTTTTTTCTAAAAATGATATACTATTATGTGTTCTCAGGGCATACGTTAGTAAAATCTATTAAAAAAATAACATGATAAAAATTCATAACAATTTCACAACACTCTTATATTAACTTGATCTTAGAAATTAATATAAGAGTATTGTGAAATTGTTATATTAACTTAGCTATTATCTCACATATAGGCCTATTACAATTTGTAATTTTTTTTTGGTAACCCATGTGTAAGGTGGTAAGTTGAATTTAAAAATGTTATGAAATTGTTGTAAATTTTTGTTATGTCCCTAGAATAGTTTTAATTTCTTGTGATCGGTTACCCAATTCCACGTTTGCCTAACCCCATCTTGACCTCATATGTTTCTTTGGTTCAATTTGGTCTTTCAGACGAATTGTAATCGTTTTTCACAACCAAATAGCTCTTTTTTCATATTGATGACTACAAAAACTTGATTAGGACATTTCAAAGGTGCCAAATCAGTCATGTCTATATATCAAGAGATGAATAATTTTGCTAATGTGATTTAGTAAAAATGAATAAAAGCCTAATGTGAATTTTTTTGTTCACTTATAAAATAACCAAAGTTTATAATTAAATTTTTTTAAACACATGATAGGCTGTAATTGGTGAAACATAAATTAAAACACTAAAAGTAGAACAAATGATTTTTATTCAGTAAAAATAAGGTGCTGCCAGGCTGAAGACTGTTGTTCATAGTTAACATCATATGAATGAAGTCATTATGTTAGTTTTAAATAACTCTAATCCAGCATTGAACTATTTTTATTTTTGTTAGTTCTTGTAGTGAGAAATAAACCATTTAGACAAGATTAAAGAAGAGAGAATAAAAATAAACACAAAGAAGTTATGTGATACAACAATATTCCTACGTCTATAGGGAACAATAGAGAAAGTTCTACTATAAAATAAGGAAATTATAATAATAGCACACAAACACTCTCAGAAGACCCAAAGCCCAAATACATCATTGACTCTCACTCACAGAGAATATAGAACACCTGATTGTTACTACGGCTACTTCTCTCTCTCTTTCTATACTTTCTCACAATACAATATATTACCGCACACTAACAATAACATAATGCGTGTGTGTGTGTGTGTGTGTGTGTGTGTGTATAGGTGCTAATATATTATGTTAGCTAAACACAAAGAAGTTATGTGATACGACAATAAGCTTATGTTTACAGGGAACGATAGAGAAAAATTCACCATAAAATAAGAAGATTATAATAATAGCATACAGACACTCTTAGAAGACCCAAACCCCAAATACTCCATTGACTCTCACTTATAAAGAATATAGAACACCCAATTGTTACTACAACTACTTCTCTCTCTATATACTTTCTTACACTACAATATATTACTGCACACTAACAGTAACATAATATGTGTGTGTGCGCACGCGCGCTAATATATTATGTTGGCAAAGGGAGGTTTCCAGTTGCAAATTGGATTCGATCAAACTAACATGATCGAATTGGCTTAAGGCTTGCAATTTAAGCCATACATAACAGTTCTTGAATGAAGCTTTATTTACCAAAAATCATGTTTCCCTACCAACGGATCATACCATGAATTTGAGAGAAAATAACATTATTTACTGTGCTCTAAAAGTTACAAAATATTAAGTTATTATTGAAGTGAAGTGTTTTTTTATATGAATCCACTATATATTAATATTACTTTTATCGTGTCATCATAATAGGTCACATTAAGCATTATGGGGAAAAAAAAATTAAAATTTGTGCAGCCGACATCTTGCTTGCAGCCTCAAAATAGTGAAATTCTCCTAAAATAGTTACACAAGATATTATTCCCACATTTTCATTACTAGAGTTATCATTTCATATGTTTATTATATTTTTTTTTTTTCTAACAAAAAACAGGCAAAACTGTAATAATAATTACTGTGGAGCAGAGGCTATTATTTGTTGGGCTGGGCACACAAGCGTCAAGAGGTGCAATAAATTTAAAAGATGCTCACATTGTTTGGACAATATTTTCATTCTTGGCTAATAGGCCCCAGGAGGTAGACAAGCATTTTTCTTTTAAAAAATACACCTCGCTCTGGTTTGTGAATAAATCACAAATTTTTGAGGAAAAAATAGGCTCCATTTCGCTGTCCATTCGTTTTCTTTCACTTTATGATGTCCAAGTTCTGGAATAAAGTGATTGATATTAACATTTATTTAACAGTCTAAACTAAGACTTTAGTCACTCCATGAAAATGACAAAACAATTGTTATTTACGATTAATTAACTTTGGTTTTGCACTGTAATATCTAGGCAAATTCGTCCCTTTTAATTAAATATAAATTTCTCTACTTTTGAGGTTGGATCACATCTTGACCAATTACATTAAGATTTAGCACACATCCTTTTACCCTAAAGGTAAAAAGTGAAAAAAAAAAAAAACAATATTCCAAAACTTTGATAAAGATTCACTATATATCTTGTTAGTGTCACATTAAAATCGAGGTTAAATTAAAAATAAAATAAAAATTGAATAAATCCCAAAGGTTGTTGCCGAACAGAACACCCACTTGGCAATTGGCAACTTGTCATTTTATAGCAAAACTAAATAATTACTAGACTACTACGTACTACTACTAGAAAATTATAAATTGACTAATCTGAAAGCAGCCACTTGTTCTTTATCATTGTTTTAGCATTGTAACTGCCCTTGTAATCTAAGGCTCAGATATTGTGAATTTCTTGGACTTCAAAATTGATGGGCTCTGTTGCATTATTCAGTGATCATGACTGTATCATTTTTAATATACGTACGAGTTCAGGGGAGTTGTGCTAAGACTATAATTTACTATACAATTTATCACATAAATTGTGAATGATATATATATATATATGTGAACTTATATAAATGCATCATTTTTTTTTTCATTACTTATAATTCGTTACATGACAAGTTGTGTAATATTACATGCTCTTAACATTTTTTTTTTTAGTTCAAGCATATGCTTCTGTACGTTGATGTCTATCTATTCGAAAATTTCGAATTTGAAACAAGGCAAAAGAGAAAGAGAGAGAGACTAAGAGAAAAAGAGAGAATCTTTATTGGTTCGCACTTTGCATAAGCTCAACATCGTCCCAGAGTCTGAAACCACGTGAACCTTCCCTTGCTCACGTCCCCACACAGATCCTCCGTATCCAAATTGTGGGGCCCACATTTTTACACACAAAATAAAGGGACCCATTTATAGGGCCACAACAGTTCCCACCGCACGTGTCTCCTCATCCCTCACACGTGAACGACATCCACGTGTCTATCTCACCTCTCCCTCAACCCCAAGGACTCTTTCCCTACCTTGTCCTATAAATTGAGAACCTGCGTCTTATATCCTAGACACAAAGGAAAAGAGAGAGAGAGAGAGATATCCATACATATGCACACATACGCATACGGACTCTGAGTCGGTCAGAGACACATAGTTTGGTTTTTTTTTTTTACCTTCTTGAATCCCTCGTTGCGTTTTAACACTATGTGGGCAAAGCAAAAACCAATAACGTGGTAAAAAGCGATCAGAGAATCCCTTGCATGTTGCGTAGAAAATCTTGAAAAGCACAGTCCGGCTTACGTTAGCCCCCCACAAAACAAAACAAAACCAAACCAAACCAAACCCACACACACTTCTATAGCTCTCTGCCACAAAGATTTTGTTCCCAAAAACACTTCGTTCATTGCTACCAACTTTTTCTTATCCTACACCCCTACCTTCACTGTTCTTCAGCTGCTTCTTCTTCTTCTTCTATAAATACACCCTTTCATTTTCTTTCTTACTATTAAATAAACAAAAGCAACAGTGCTCTAAACCCTTTTAAAAAAATGGCTACAAATAAGCTTCTGTTAACGTTTGCTATATGTAGATTAATAGTGACCGTTGGATTGACTCTGAGGCCCACGGAGCTTCTAAGGCTTGGATTGGATGGTCAACTCAGCCTTGACCCAACAGACATGGAGACGGCCTCGCTTGACTTTGGTATGATGAGCCGAGCCGAGCCGTTGGCTGTGTTCCACCCGGCTTCTGCTGAAGACGTGGTTAGGCTCGTGGATGCGGCTTATGCCTCAGTTAATGGGTTCACTGTCTCGGCTAAGGGTCACGGGCATTCGATAAACGGTCAGGCTCAGACGAGTCATGGCGTGGTCATCGAGATGAGTGGGTCGGTGAAAAAGCTAGCTCAGCTAAGTCCTTTGGTGTCAATGGAACAAGAACAACGGTATGTGGATGTGTGGGGTGGAGAGCTTTGGATTGATGTGCTGAGAGCTACGCTACAATATGGGCTTGCACCAAAGTCATGGACAGATTACTTGTATTTGTCAGTGGGTGGAACCCTTTCAAATGCTGGAATTAGTGGCCAAGCTTTCAATCATGGTCCTCAGATTAGCAATGTCTATGAACTTGACGTTGTTACAGGTTCGTTCATTTCTTTGCTTTCTTGCATATCTAGCTTGCTGTGTGCAAGTTTTTCTCTCTTTTTTTTTTTTCTTCATTGGGAAAAAAATTTAAAAAAAAATCTTTATGTAGGTTTTGTTTCAATTTGTTGAATGCTCAAGTTTCTAAATCGATTTTTGTTGGTGTGCTTGTCGTATCTAGTTTCTCTCTTGAAATCTACCTTAGCTAGTTAGTAAATGAGCATCATAATTTATTTCCTATTCCATTATATTTTTATAAAAAAAAGTTTGAATTTTTTGCTTATCATTATTCTCAAAAGCTTCCAATTTAGTGGAAAATGAAATATTTTTTTATTCTAATATTTGTCTAGGGCTCTTCAGTCACTGGTTATTGTTTTATTGTTGCATTATTGTTGTTGTTGTTGTTGTTGTCACCGAGTTTGTCTGAATCTCATTAATAATGGATACATCTATGAATTCTCTAACGTATTCTTTTGGCTAATTATAGGCAAAGGTGAGCTAATGACATGTTCCGAAGAACAAAACTCAGAGCTGTTCCATGCTGTTCTTGGTGGTCTAGGCCAATTTGGAATCATCACTAGGGCTAGAATTCCTCTTGAACCTGCCCCTCAAAGAGTATGTCTCTCTCTCTCTCTCAATGCACACAACACACATGCCAACAAAAGTTTTACTTGTTTGAAGGAATAATTATGTCACATAGTACTCTTTTTTCTTTTTCTTTTTTGGTTAAAGATAATACTCCTTTTTCTCACATATTAATGACCCTTGTTAATTAAATTTAAATTTACAGTGGAATCTATCTTTCACTCAAAAGGAGAGACTTCCATGTGACTCTATTGGAGATTACCCAATAATATTTTCTATTTTAAGTAAGTTTTGGTTGGCTATATGGTGGGGCATAGGCCTTTGCAACAATTTTCCTAGTATTTAGTTTCATGTCAAAACCTAAAAAGCAAAGCATCATTACCTAAAGAGTTTTTAGAGTGTTGGGTCCATTTTAGCTTTGTAAACACATTCAAGCGGCTGTTCTAAAGCTGGCAATGTTGTTGACATATCTTTTTATCTTCTTCTTTTTTCTTTTTGGCTTCTCTATAACGTGGTCTCTTTTCTCTCTTTTTAGGTGCTTTTGATTTTAATACTGTTTCAAATTGATGTGTATAGGTGAGGTGGATCCGAGCACTGTATTCAAATTTTACTGCTTTTACCAAGGACCAAGAGTTTCTCATCTCTCTGCATGGACACCCTAATAGCCAGAAATTCGACTATATTGAGGGTTTTGTAATTGTGGATGATGGGCTTATTAATAATTGGAGGTCCTCTTTCTTCTCTCCGCGCAACCCTGTTAAAATCACCTCTTTTAATGCTAATGGAAGTGTTTTATATTGCTTGGAGGTCACCAAGAATTATGATGAATCAAGCGCCAATACTATTGATCAGGTATAAAAGATTAACCCTAACCTTTAAACAACTACTACTATTAATAATAACAATTTGTTTTTGTATATAATGATAGTAACAAAAAATGACAAATATAATACTTCTTATATAATGATGAGTATATAATACAGGCTAAAATGACAAACTGTGATTTTTTTTTACCCCTAAACTATTGAAAATGATTCTTTTCTCATTTGTATTTTGTGTATAAACTATTTAAAAATGCTTTTTACAAAGTATGAGAATGAAAAACTAACTTTTAGTAAAATTTGGAGACGAATATGATATTTTAATCAACAATATAATACTACATAAATAATAATGATAAAAAAAAAGAGTAAAATACTACATAATAATAGTAGACATAAGTTTCCTCGAACAAACCCACTAAGTGATGGTTCTTAAGGCTATTGTGTGTATTTTAAGTCATATAATCTATTGAAGAGTCACAATACTTGTTTAAATGATTTAATGACTCGTGTAACTTAATAACTTGGATGGTACGTAATAAGTTTGAAAGAGATTTCTAAGTTAATTTGGTGGATAACTTTATCTAGAAGGCAATAATTGTTCTTACTTCTCATCCAAACTCATTTCAATGAAATTTTCTCCAACCCACCCACTGTAAAGTGATAGCTGATAAAATTTTCTGTGTTTTTTTTTTTACATCACCAATTTATCATTAATATAATTTGTTTAAATGATTTATTACACATAGATAAGATTATGTACTGTCTCATTATCTTCTCCAATTATATTTGAATTAAATCTTTGTTCATAATAGGTGGATAATAATAATAACAGTAAAAAAAAATTATCAGCAGTAAAAAAAAAAGTTTAAAAAATAAGAAGCAATATCATACAAAAATTTATAGAATGAGATAATTCTGAGTCTGACATGCCTCATTCAAAGTAGGTGGCTCTGTGGCTGGTTGGGAAATTTTATTAGGCGGCTGGTATTCTATCAAAAACTCTGACTATCTTCTAAAAATGACATTTTCAAGCTGTGTGGTTCGTGTGAACAACTGGTTCTCCAATTGTTCAGAAAGAAACTAAGGACTTTTGGGTGGGCCTTATTTGTCCAATTATGTAAATCAGTCATATGCGTACTTTGAAGTTATTCCTCGATTAACTAAACAATACAGACTTTATCTAAGATCTAATAAATTTCCATTAAAAGTTGGTAGGAAGTAGGATGTAGTAGAAAAAAAAACTGTTCAAACCGGGCTAGTTGGCTACATAGTTTTTGATTTTTCAAACTATAGTGAAATCATTTAATTATAGCTGTTAAAAAAAATTTTAAAAAAAAAGCCAATTTAGTCTTCCTAATTGAAGTAGCTTTCAAAGACGCACCATAAAATCTTCTCACTAATTTAAAAAAAAAAATTATTCACAGAAGTTAGAACCTTCTACCATTATCAGTATCCTCCTTGTATTATTGTATATAAATATACATATCAATTTCAGCTACTTATTTATTAGAAGAACACCTTTAGGGTTGTCCCATTATCAATTCTTTGATTATCTTATTAAGCTTTTTTGTCATTGTTGAATAAAATATAGTCATAGAAGCTAGTTTAGAATGTAATAAAGCATGCACAAGAAAACATGGAAGATCTTCTGTAATCTATCATGCCATCTGATGATTCTGATCCTAAGATTGAAGCCCCAACTTTTATTATATTTTTTTTACTTTTAAAATTGCCAAATCTAGGCCGCCCACTTACCCATTTATTCTCTTCTAATAATAAATCCTAGAGTCACATATTTAATTTAAAAAAATTGTCCTAGCAAAAAAAAAAAAAACTGATTAGAATCGAACTTAACCTGACAAGACCAATTCTTTTGTAGCAGCTTTTTTTGTCTTTATATTTTTTAATATGTGTGTACTTTGATTGTATCTTTTAAAAAAATAAGCTATAATGACAAATGATTTTTTGTTTAATTTAGTAAATATTTTATGTTTTGTTGCAGGAAATAGAGGCTCTGTTGGAAAGATTAGATTTTATACCGACATCAGTCTTCACAACCGACCTGCCTTACGTGGATTTCTTGGACCGGGTCCACAAAAACGAGCTCAAGCTCAGGTCCAAGGGCTTGTGGGACGTACCACACCCATGGCTCAACCTTTTGGTCCCTAAGTCAAGGATTTCTGACTTCGATAAGGGTGTGTTCAAGGGCATTTTGGGAAATAACACTAGTGGCCCCATTCTCATCTACCCTATGAACAAAGACAAGTAAGTCCCTAAAGATCACAGTTTGTGTCTTTTTCCTTTCAAGTACTGCATGCATGCAAGTGCAACATACAAGTATATCTGTATATGCAAACATACATTTTTTTTTCTTCTTTTTTTTATACGTATATTAATATATTATATAATTGCATGAAAATATATAAAAATATATACTTGTTTGTATGTCTGTCTTAATTAAATATGGATATTTTGTATGGATGATTTTCTTGGCTCATAAATAAGATGTGGACCATTTGTTAGCTGAAGGGCCAAGTATATATGATATTAAGACAAGGTAGCTATAAGATACCTACTAGGTACTAACACTAACTCTTCTCGTATGCAAGCTGTAAAATTAACCTCCAATAATTGAGGAAGCATTATAGCTAGAGCCAAATATATATATGGTGGATTCTAGCTATTAAAATATGTGAATTCTGTCTCTTTATACAAGCTGTGAGCCTCCAATAATATTCCTTCTTGAAAACCATGTAATATAATGTTTGATAAGAGAAAAAAGACCGAGTGGGGAGTCTCATTATATGTTGCAAATTTTTTTGAGAAACTTTAGAATAGTCTGAAATCCGTAATTAATACACTGTAAGTGAAGGAACTAGTTTCTTGGTATTTGAGTTGGCAGCTAGTAGAGCCATTATTAAGCAAATTGAAAAAAGAAAACACAGTTTGTTGAATAGGTTGTAGACTTTTAGAATTCACTCACTATTAAGCAAACACATCATCGCCTAAATCAGTCACATGGAGAAATTCACATATGTTTGGTTTAGAATATGCTCTGATGGGGGTTGAGTACTTGAGTTTTAAATAGAGTAATTCTAAAAATATATACAACTCTTTTTACAATTTTATTCATAGTTTGATAAGTTATGATTGGACCAAAATTAGTACATGTCATCAATATAATTATATGGTTGAATTTAATTGAAAAATCTATGTAAGTTTCGTATTTAAATATTGAATGGGTTATTTCACTTATTGTTTAAATTCATTGTAATGTGCTCTGTTCATGACCTTTGCTCCTAGATAAAACACTGTAATTGACAACTAAAAAGTTAAAAAGAAAAAAAAAAAAAAAAAAAAGGGGGAAAAATCACGAGATGGACCCTTGAACCTATGATTAGATGATGACATGTGGAGCATTTAACAAAGGGAACAAATGGACCACATGCACGTAGACAACACAACTGGGATGAATATTGTATATCATGCCAGCTAGGATGATTATCACTTTTCTCTTTTGTTGACTGTAACCCAACTAAAATCGACGGTAGTGATCATCCAAGTGTGAAGATTCTCACGTCAGAAGATCTTCACATAGGGACCCAATTGATAGGATTGGTACCCATGTCCCGTTACAAAAATTTGCAATAAATAAATAAATATAACTAAGTTCCAATTCTTAACATAATTGCCGTTAGTACAAAGTAACACTAACGACCCATCACCCCCCCCCCCCCTATGGGTTTGGGTCCCCATTGGTTCTCCCAAAACCATCAAGTCCCAACTACCATGCATTTTGCACGCTTGAGAAAGCTACCAAAAAATAATATGAATGCATATGCTTTTTTAGCAAAATTTCATCACATAATATAACATAATTGTCCCCATCAAAAAAAAAAAAAAAACATAATTGTCCGCCACGTAACGTGGCCGGCAATGAATAATAGAGAATAATTGTAAGTCTGTGAAAGTGACTGTCAATCAATTACAATATAAAAATTGTGGTATGCATATGTTTTTTTGTGGCCGGCAGTGAATAATAAAGAATAATTATAAGTCGGTGTGAAAGTGACCATCAGTCAATAATTGTGACATTTTATTGTATTTTGGCTATGCTAATTGGGTCTGTGATTGTGTGTAGGTGGGACCATAGGAGCTCGGTGGTGACACCAGATGAGCAAGTGTTTTACTTGGTGGCATTTTTAAGATCAGCATTGGATACTGTAATTGGAGGAGATGAGAGTCAGAGCTTGGAGTACCTGACCAATCAGAACCGTCAGATCCTCAGATTCTGTGATGATGCTGGGATCAAGCTCAAACAGTACCTGCCCCACTACACTACACAAGAGGAGTGGATGGACCACTTTGGAGATAAGTGGGCCCAATTTTATCAGAGAAAGATGGAGTTTGATCCTCGGCGCATTTTAGCCACAGGCCAACGCATATTCAAGCCCTCTTTTACTTCAAAAGTGGCTTCATGGTGATGAATCTATAAAAATCAATCAATGATTCAAGAACCCCCCAAGTACACACCACATATAAACCTTAGACCATAGTAGTAGTTTTTTGTGTTTTTTTTATTGACTTTTAGGAATTAATATATTTTTGTACATAAACTCAACTATATAATGGAAGCAATGGGAAATTATGAAATTTTTGTTCTTAAGGATCAAACACTATAAAGTACTTGAGTTTGAATTTTTTAATGTCAGATTTTTTACTTACTTTTTGACTTTTACTTATTACTTCAACTTTTCAATTTTTATCATTTTGTTTATACAAAATAAAATTTCTACTTTAGTCTAATTTAAGTGTATATGTGTGTGAAACTCTTTCCTAGAGACTTGAACCCCGGCCCCGGCCCCTCACACTTTAGAAGCATTTATATTTGTAGAGTGACCACTGCACTAGGGAGAAACGGTGGTAACCTCTATCATTAATTCATACCAATTTTTTACTAACATAACCCCCACAATAATTAAAGAGTGATTAGGAAATTAATGAGTGGTGTTTTGTCTTTCTTTTATGAGTGGTGTGGTTGAGGAATTGTTGTTTGACGATGGCAAATGATTTGGGGTGGTATGTAATAGAAATGTACAAGTTAAAAGAAGGGGGTAGGAAAAGTGGGGTCTATGATCACGCAGTGCACATGTCATGTTGTTGGTTTGCAGTGCCCGTGATCCCGACCGTCCGTCTGGTTTGCCTCTGGATCTTGTCTGTGGCATCTTCCACACACAGCTGGTTCCAGTTCCTCTAATATGGTCTGGCAGTGTCACCGTTTTACCATATCTTCCTCAATATAATTGTGGATCATATGTTTAACTTATTTGGGGTAGTATACTAGTATCTCTTGTTTCCCTTTCATGCAGAAATAGATCATTTTTTTTTTTTTTTGTAATTTACATAAAGGTTTCCGGTATGCTTTATGGTATCGAATGCTGAGTGGTGCAGATAAGTGTGAAGGGAAATGAAAATGTTAAAATGAATAAGTGAGAATACACAAAAAGATAAGATTTGAAATCAGAATATTTAAAAATATATCTCTTGTTTCCCTTTCATGCAGAAATAGATCTTTTTTTCTTTCTTTTTTGTAATTTACATAAACGTTTCGGCTATACTTTATGGTATCAAATTCTAAGTGGTGCAAATAAGTGTAGGGAAAATGAAAATGTTAAGATGAATAAGTGAGGATACACGAAATGATAGGATTTGAAATAAGAATATTTGCTTAAAAATAGGATAACCCTTATTGATAAAAAGATGAGAGAGTTGCTTAAAATGTTTTGGTCATGTTCAGAAGAGAGCGAGTGATGTAAAAAAGAGTGGGTTGATCTAAGTTAAGGGAACAAAACAAAGTAGAGGAAGACTATAAATAATATTAGTAAAAATAATAAAAAATGGCATGTCAATTAGAGAAGTAACGGAGAACATGACCTTGGATATAATTAAATGGAAGAAAATAATTCATGTGGCTAACCCAATCTAATTTGTTGAAGATCCATGGCTATTATCAAAATTTTGGGGCTAAGACTTTGTTGTTGTAGTTACATAAATGTTTCTGCATGCTGCCTACCCCTCACAACTCTTTGAACCCCACGACTTATTTGTTGTGAGAAGCTCCTACATGCAAACAATTTTTTGTAATATAAATATTTCGTCTTCCTTTTTACACTTCTTCAAATCCATCTAATCAATCTTAACAGAGATTACGCAGGGACTTGTTCATTATTTTTTCTCCTAAATGATACTTTGAACAAAATTATAGGAAGAACTTAATTATAATTCCTTAAATACAGGAATTTAGGTTCTTCAATTAAATTCAACCACATGGTTAAATTAAACAAAGCAATGCAAAGAGTGATTTCATTTTGAAGGAGAATTTAAGTTCAAACCTTGTGACTTATTGACCTATGCAACTGTATGATTAAATTTAATTGGAATATATATTACCTAAAAGACTGTATCTAAATTTAAATATGTAGAGAGAGGGAGAGAAGAGAAGACTAATCCATACTTCCCAAGGGTCCCACCATAGAAGACACATTGTCGGCAGCAAGACAAACTCTAAGTAGCTACTAAAGGCAGCAAGACAAACTCTAAGTAGCTACTAAGCCAACTCTGTAGGAAAGATTCATTACAATTGAGACTGTTGCAGGTCCTTCGCCAGCCATGACCCAAATTTTCTATTTTGGTTTCAAGGTAAATGACCATAATTGCATGTTCTATTTGGAAGTATCTGCTTGGTATGTCCAAGCTTTGCTGGCATATATCAACTTTCTCGAAGGAAAAATGTACTTGAAGCATCTTGGAACTGCACAAGGTAAAAAGTTGCACATACATACATAGTACACTGTCACTATTTTTCTTTTAATGTTTCTACTAAAATTCAGAAAATATTACATGTGATATTCAAAGCTTAAACAGTGACACTTAAAAAAAGGAGAAAAGTCTTACCTTTGCTTCTGCTCCACTATTGGCACTCCATCCCAGCATAAACAAAAGATACTAAGATGAAGCCAACAAAAATTTGCCAAGCACAGAGTTGCCTGTTCAATCTGACATTGGTGCAAGCAAAGATGAGCAATAGCAATATGCAGTAAAATGTGGACAGCAACAGGATACTTTGGATGAAAGAATCAATACACACGATGACCTGCTCTTTAGTCTAGGAGTAAACACGTAGTGTCACTCACAGTGTGGTTGGCATTAATTTGAATCATCCTCTGCTTCGAGTTGCTTCCCGAATTTCCGCAATGCAAGTGAATATATTGTTTTCCTACTGACTGATGTTCCGCCAGCCACCAACTTGACAGCCTAAATGCACATAAAAATTGTAATAAGCAACAATTAACCTCACCCTCAGGGTTCATCATACAGGAAGAGAAGAAAGGATTATATCTGAATAAAAGGCAGAAACCGTGGTCCTAGAGGCTTCTCTTGTTGCAAAATTCCATTACAGCTTGCTTCAACTATTTCAGTTTTCATCATAATTACCATAGGGAAATCGTGTAATTATTTCGAAATGTCATAGTGTGTTTAGAAAAAATTGCTTCAATTATTTTACAGGAACGGTATATGCATGCTGCTAAGTAGCTAAGGATAGTAGTAGTTACTTGACAACAAAAGTATTATTCTATTTCGGAATGTATTATATCTGCATAATATGCATATGCACATGTGCATGTTAAGAGAACTGTTGCCGATGAGAATTATCAACTTTTAATTTGTCTTAAGAACTATCATTAATTCCCTGATTTCAACTAACTAAAAATTTTGGTTAGTTAATTGAATTGCTAACATGCCTCTGTAACATATGAAGATGTATGGGAAAAACTAAAATTTGGTAAACTCTCTGAGTGGAAGCCATTACTGTAGAAAGACTATGCCCACTGGAGATCAAGTCTCTCAATTGGTTCTCAAGCACACACTCTGACGGAGTTTCAACCATAGATTTTTCCTTCCCTTCAATTAACAGTGTAATTTCCCCCTTCGGTTGGTAAGTTGAAAACACTTCTTTTGCATCTGCCAATGTACCCCGCCAAAACTGATGAGGCATCATTATCTTTATTAGTGAGTCAAGAATAATAGGGACAATTCACAAAGCATATTAATGTCAAACAGATTAACATGGAATCCAAAAGAAGTAAAAATAGTATTGGTCAATTCATTTTGGCATTGACCCTTAAATTTGCAAATGACACCTCTGTATAATTATAGCCATATAACTATAATACAATGAACTAATATAACATAAAGATGTAAATTAGTACGTTGAGCATATTGTTACCAAACTAATCTAGTCTGACTCCCCTTAATTTGTAAAAAAATGGAAATTCCTATTATTTCAATTGTACAATAATGAAAAGACAGGAGAGAAATGTTACATAAGTGACCAAATAGGTACCACAACGTAGAGAAAGAGGATTGGAGGCGAACTTCAATATTTCAAATGTTGGTTCGTTGTGGAAACCAAGCAAAGAAGCTTATTATTGATGGGGGAAGTTGCATGAATGTTGTGTCATCTTTCACGGTTGAACGCCTTAAGCTTCCGGTTGAACCTCATCCTCAACCATACAAAGTGGCTTGGATAGACAACACTTCTATTCTGATAACTCATAGATGCCTTATTTCTTTTTCTTGTAGTATTTATAGTGATTCTATCATGTGTGATATAATTCCTATGAAAGTTACATATCCTTCTTGGTCAACCTTGGCTCTTTGATCGAAATGTAAAACATTATGGGAGAGAAAACACCTATGCTCTAATGGTTGGTAAGAAGGAGGTTGTTTTGAAACCTATGACCTTTGCTGAGATGGATAAAGTTAGAGTACCAAAGCCAAAAGTTATTGAAGGAAAAGATCTAGAAGCTAAAAATTCTGGTGTAGCAACAAAAGCTACCAAAATAAAACCTGACCAGACTATAGAAGTGCCACAAATTCCAGCAAATTCTTCCAAAGATTGCACTGATTTTTCTTTAAAAGATTAATCAAAGCCCTTATGTCCTATGCATGAGTACTCTATTGACTTTGTCAAAGGTACAAGTTGTCTAGTGAGCAACATAGGAGATGCTGAGTTGAAGATAGATGCAAGTGATCAAGGGAAGCTTGAAGTAATGCAACAAGATTCAAAAGAGATGGAAACTGTTGATGAAGTAGTTGAAATTGAAAAGGCAGCGTATCAAAATTACAAGGCAGAAGTGAAGACTATAACACTCGAAGCATCTCATTCCCAAGTTCATGTTGCTTACCAAAGTAGGGTTCTATTGCCTACACCAACTTTTCAAGATATTAATTTTGTCATTCCTGAAAAGTTTAATGGGTCAATTGAATCGGCGGGTGTATCATTATCATCATTGCTGCCACAAATGAAGAAACAAAAAGAAATTCGAATTCAAAGTGTTTATTTAATGTCAAGGATGCACTTCAATAAACCAAGATTCTTTTTAATTCAACACTTCAAAACTCAAGGTCGAGTTTTCTCCAACCAAGGGAGAATAATGCAGGAGGCAATGGGAGGACTGATTTATTATATTTTATTTGATTTTATGTATCAAGGGCAGTTTTGTAATTTCATAATATTTTGGAATGGGCTGTGCTAACAGTCCATTAGATCTTCTTTTGGGCTTTATTTTAAGTTTGGTTATATAGTTGGGCTTAGTATTAAAAGCCTGAGTCCAAGTCCAAGTTTTATTAGGGTTTTAAGAAATTCTAGTTCAACTAGGATTAGGTATTAGTCTTCTATTTAAAGAGTTGTAGTACTTTATATTGGGGGGATTATTAATGAATGTTTTCAGAATTTAAGAGCTATGAAGCTTTCTTTTATGGTTTCTGTGATGCAACTTTCTCCAAGGTGTGATGCCAAGGAACCCTAGGTGTGATGCTTAAGAAGTCTAGGTGTAATTCCTAGAATTTATCTATTTTCTTTAATTTTACTATTCACGGTTACCGTTCAAGGATCACTGTTCACAGCACAGGAACAGCCACCCAAACCTTGATTATTTACCTTTGTTTCATCTCCAAACCCTACTAATCCTTGTCCCCTTTGGAAACCTTATTATCCCCCTCTAGCCTATTCCTCTCCAAAACCTAACCCTAATTCTTCAAAACCCAAGCTATACCAGATCTGCCCCTGGTGTTCTAAATCAGATTTTGTTGGTCCCCCTTGTCCTACGTCAATTACTCTCCATAGTTCAGAAAGTATTCCAAGTTCTCAGACACCCAATGAAGCAATATGAACAGGATGTAAAGAGGTACTGATGTAATGTAGGACCTACCTCTTCGTGCATTTTTGTCATCTCTCGAGCTATGACACATTGTCTGCAATAAAATTATCATGAACTGTCAAAGCCAATTCTCAGGAATCGTTTATCTACTTGACAAAAAGTACACGCCCCTAGCAAATCAGCTATTGCACATGAATTTACTAATGCAAGTTCAATTCGTAATCCATCATCACATGAAATGAACCATAATTAGAAATTCAAAGAGTGAAAGCCAGATATCATATCTATAGCGCAAGTGCTATTTGATGCAAGTAAAATTGCATTGTAACAAGAATCCAGAGGATCATCTCCTACTTGTATTGAAAAACCAAAATTTGGCTACACATAATAATCAAATGGTTAGAAATTAACTAAAAGCAAGAGGCTACAGTATCAATAAATTACCCATCCTCATCCAGGAAACAAAGGTTACTGATGTTGATCTGGTGACCTTGGGTGTTTATTTCCAGGCTTCCAGTACCCTTAGAAACATATATGATATTTCCAATAACAGGAGAGGGGGGGGGGGGGGGAGAGAGAGAGAGAGAGAGAGAGAGAGAGGAGCAAAGAAAGAACATAACTCATACTTCCAATAAGCAAGTTAAGCAAACTCGAATACATGAAGCATGAATTTTATTATTTTGTCATTACCCAGTAAACTGTTGATATATTTTCCAGCATATACTATAACAGATGAATAGATTTCAATTTCATCTCTCAAAAAATTAAAAATTGAAGAATAGATTTCAATTCCAAGAATACGATTGCATAGTTTTTTTTTTTTTTTTGACAAGTAACAAATTTTTTTATTAGAATGAAAACCAAGAATACCATTGCATAATAGTTAATACAAGTAGATACAAGATGTGTTCATTTAGGTACCTAGAGTCACCGAAATGTAAAGAAGTGTCTTCAAGAAACTGGTGAAGCTTGTGTGGAGGAACATAGAATATTTGAGTCATCATCTCATTTGCAGAAACCATCAGTCTCTCTCTTCTTGACCCGGCATGTTTAGGAAGAAATCCAACTGCAGCATTATTTATAATATAAGGTTTTAAAATCCAATAGCCAATTAGCTTTAGTCCAAATGGCAGATCCTCCTCTTGTACAAAAAGGTTGAGGATGAGGTTGTGGGCTCATAACTTACAGGATGTTTGTGTAATTTACCTTTTAAACAAAAAGGTTTTCAAAATCCTAATATTTTGGACACTGCATCCTCCAATGAGTATGTCAGCCCACATTATGAGTAAGAAAATTACCAAATGTAAATTCATCAGTGGCCAAACCAGAGGCAGAAAGAGCAGCTACCAAAGCGGAAGGCCCAGGGATAGGAACAACAAGAATATTCTCATCCACGCATAACTTTGCCTGCACCAAGATTTCAAATATGTGTTAAATTCTCAAAATAAATCAACAGTGAAAACTCAAATACAAACATCCAGCAAAATCCGAGTATGATTTGAAACCTTCAGGACAGGGGGACTGGGGAATCAACCGGATAAATTCCATGCACCTTTGAAAATGTTGAAGTGAAGGAACTATATATTTATAATCATCAAGTCAATTTGTATATTAGTCTACTTCCATACAGAGTTTATTTCAAAACAAAGAAACACAAACACCCATGCACACATGTACAAGCTCATATTATTAAAACATTTAAAGTAGTTTAAAAAGTAAATGAACACCCAAGGCACAAGGTTCCCACTTTTCCAGGGTCTAAGACGGTTGGTTGGTAGGTAGCCTTAGAGGCTAATTCCTGGACTTCAACCTGCAGCATATCGCTTAGGGTACTTGCCATTGCTCCAAGGTCCAACCTCTAATTAGTTAAATTAAATTAACAAATTTTTTTTTTTATACTTACGATAGGATTTGAACCTATGACATGCACTCCATGATTATTTGCTCTTTATTATTAGACCAAGATATCAATTGGTTTTACCAATTGAGGTAACTAGAACCCATCACTTAAACCATATTCTTTATTCTCATTCCGGCACTGATAGCTTGAGGAATCTAGGGCTTTGTTTCAGAAAAAAGTTGCAAAAGGTAAACCCAAACTGATAACATGCTTCGCTCTGTCTGTAAGCTATTTGACGTCTGACAGCTCACTCATATAACGGAAGGTAGGACAAGTTTGTGCAAAAAATGATCCAAGTAAGATGATTTATAAGTTCCTAAACCACTTTAGCAGTCAGGGTACTCCTTTTGGTGCCAGAATTAAGCTCATAGGCCTCATCCCTCCCTCTCATTCTCAAATTATCCTTACCGAAAGGAGAAAAAAAAACAGAAACGAAAGAAAGAGAAAGACGGATGATGGTCTACCAATTGTAGCTTAAAAATCAGCCAAATACTTACTATAACTCTTGTTTGCTGCAAACATGAGTACTCTACGCTATCTGCATTTTATGAAATAATAACATATAAGATATAAATATCAACATTCATGTTAAGACTGAACAAGAGAATTCGACACTAACTATATCTATATTTATGTACCACATTCAGAATACCGCTGAACTACTTTCCACATCACTCTACCACATTTTAATTCAACTCAATTCAAGCCAAAAAAAAAAAAAAAACGATGCACCACAACAACTATAAACTGTGATGAAGATACATTTCAGCACAATAAGGTTTTATTAGGACACAAAAAAACACTCACCAATTCCACACCAGGATCGCTAATGCAGGGCGTCCCGGCGTCACTAATCAACGCGACGATCTCACCTTGCTTCAGCCTCTTTAACACGGCTTGTTCTCTTTGAGATTCATTGAACTTGTGATAGCTCAACTGAATTAAAGAGTTATACAATCAGAATGGTATAAAAATAATCGGATATATAGACCGACGGACCAAGGACTCAAATGAAGACTTACAAGAGGAGTTTTAATATTGTAATGGTGAAGCAACTTCCCCGAATGCCTTGTGTCTTCTGAAAGTATCACATCGGCTGAATTTAACACACGGAGAGCACTGCAGCATTTAAGTGTTTCAAAAATCAAATATGAGCTATGAAAATAAGATGGTTATAATTAAAAAGAAGTAACAAATTAAGTGAGTAACCGTAATGTGATATCTTCGAGATTTCCAATTGGTGTTCCTACTAGATATAAACCTGGTTTAAGCAAGCCCTGAAAGAATAATAAATCTTATATTACCACCAAAAAAAAAAAAAAGTGAAAGGACAAAAAAGAAGGGTAAAAGATTTTACGCGTTTTGAAGATTCAAGAGGGATTGAATGGGAGTTGGAACAGAAGGTAAGGGTGAGGATTTTTGAAGGGGGTCCGGGTGGAGAACGCAGCGACAGAGATGTAGTAGTGAAAGAAAACGCCATCGAAGGAAAGCGTCGAGTTAACATTTGCTTCCAATCCTTCCACTGGACCACTGTAGTAGTGTGTCAGTGAAAAGAAACGCTCAACGAGTTTCCCTTGCTCCCCCTTTTAAAATTCAATTTATTAGTCCCCTATCAAATTCATTAATTTTTGTCAATTTAAGGGATGGCAAATGGGTACAAATCTGTTTAAAACATTTTTCTAAAATAATAATAATACTCATTAAAAAAAAAAAAAACAAGATCTATTAAATGGCTGCATCTCATGAATGTTTTTGGTTAAAATTTTCAATAAAAAAATATATTTAAATGATGTCATTTGCTAACCGGTTTAGATGGAAGGGCTAGATTGACTAATCCATATCTCTCTCTCTCTCTCTCTCTCTCTCTCTCTCTCTCTCTATATATATATATATATATATATATATATATAATAGATAAAACTGAGTTTAATTTTGAATTTGAATTCAATTAGTGTCTAATTTTGCATCACATGTCCCAACTAATCTAAGTTTTTAAAATTTTGTACCAAGTGAGTTAATTCAATGTAAAAATTGGATTTCAATTAGAGTTTAATTTTGCAACATGTGTCCCATTTAATCTAAGTTTTTTTTTAATTTTTGTTTCAAATAAGTTAATTTAGTGTAAAAAACGAGGAGTTCAATATAAGTAAACCATACTAGCCTCTGAACACGCGCTCACGCGCGTGCTCAGAGGCTTTTCTAATTTTTGGGTAAAAATTAATTTAGAGCATTCATTATAATTTATGATTATTACATTTTTCAATCACAACAAAAAAAAAAAAAACCTAGGGGTGTGATGAGAAATATGTGTGGTGAATATAATCTTTCATCACACCCCTAGATTTTTTTTATGATTGAAAAATGTAGTAATCCGAAATTATAATGAATGCTCTAAATTAACTTTTACCCAAAAAATAAAAAAGCCTCTGAGCATGTGCGTGAGTGTGATCTTAACTGCTTAATGATAATGCTTCCCTAAAAAGAAAAAGAAAAAAAAAACCAGTTAATGATAAGGGGGAAATTTAAAACTGTTGGGTAGAAATATGGAGTTTGTCTTAAATTTGTGTACGGCTGTGTTTTTTTTTTTTTTTTAAATCAGTCCGGCATATGTGTTTTTACAAAGATAATTGTGTTTTTTTTATTCAAATGTTTTATTTTGAAAATTCAAAAAAAAAAAGAAAAAAAAAAGACAGTTATCCAAAGTAGTGATAAAGATAGGAAAATAATAAGAGAGTTGTCCTATTTTTTAGGCAATGTTTTAGTAGGAGTTAAAGTTGTATTTTTACCAAATTATCCTTTAGTTTTGTCTCTACTTAAACATAGGAGTGTAATGACATTTTTGAATTAAAAAATAAGGATTTCAAACTGGGGAAACCCCTTAAATAATAGTATAGATAAATAGCTAAATAAAAAAAAAAACTAAATAACTTTAATGCCAAAAACATATACAATGATGGTAAAAAAAAAAAAATTTTAAAGAAAAAATAAAACGTAGAAGGAAACAAAAAAAAGTGAGGAAATAGAAGATAAAGATTTTTTAGAATTCAACTCTATCATGAACTCTTTAAAATCTAATCACCACATCATCAACTATTTACATAAATAACTAAAATAAAATAAAATTTAACACCAAAAGTAAAAAAAAAATATTACAAAGAAAAAAAAATACAAAGAAGGAAAAAATATATAAAAAAGAAAAGAAGAAGAAGAAGTGAGGAAACAGAAGATAAATATTTTTTAGAATTTAACTCTATCATGGACTCTTTAAAATCTAATCACCACATCATCAACTATTTAAATAAATAACTAAATAAAACAAAACAAAACATATACAATGATAGTAAAACTAATGAAAGAGAAAGAGGAAACAAAACAACCAAAAGCAACGCAAATAGAGAGATTTGCAATTAACAACCATTTAAAATAAAAACAAAGATACTTATTCAAATGGGTTTCTCTGAAGAAAAGAAAAAAAAAAGATACAAACGTGAGTTAGTAGAACTAAAGCCATAGCGAATCCAGGATCAAAACCAGGTTGCACGACTAAAACAAAAACCTCGTGCCCAAATGATACTCCTCCCTTACTCGCTTCCTTCCTCTTGATCTCAGCCACTACCTTCCTTGACTCATCTAACACTTTGCATGATCTATGAGCATATGAACCTTCAATCACGTATGCATATCCTTTATTTGAACTCCCTCGAATAAAGAGCGCAATTCACACACCTGAGGATTGAGAGCGCGAAAGAGAAGATGATTTTTTTTTTTGAGAAGTCGTCCCTGGGATTTGAGAGAACAGGAGAGGGAAGATCAAAATTACATTTAAAAAGAAAAAAAAAAAAAAGGAGAGTTAACATGATACATATAATTTTTTAAAAAAAATAAAAAAAAGTAGAGTTCAAAGAAAGTCAATCATAAACCAAAGAAAAGAAAACAAAGAGGAACTTGCAAAAGATAGAACCTGAAAATTTGTTGGAACCTTTGACAATAAATGTCTTTAATCTGAAGAAAAATAAAGGAGGATGTAGAGTTAAACTAAATAAATGTAGAAAGTTAGATAGAAACTGCAAAGCGTACGTGAGTTTGTGGGTTTTAAAGTGTAAAAGTTTTAATTTACATATTTATTATCGTTAGTTGAAAACTTGTAAGTGGATATGATGAGGGTACTTTAGGCATTTAAAATGTGGAATCCAAACAGGGGAAGCCCCTTAAATAGTAGTATAGAAAAAAAAACATAATCTTTAAATGATTTTATATTTATGAGCTTTTTTTTTATAGAACTAAAAATAATTCAAGTTTATAAGTCATTTATATATATAGATAGATAGATATGTCCCATCTAATTAAAAAAATTTAATTTTTCTGCCAAATGAGTTAATTTCATGTACAAAACGAGGAGTCTAATATAAATAAATCATAAAAAAACATAATCATATATCTAATCCTATGTATAAAATTAGAGGAAGAGAGGGTTTGAATGATTTTATATTTATGAGCCTTTTTTTTGTATAACTAAAAACAATTCAAATTTATAAGTCATCTATGTGTGTATGTGTGTATTAATAGGTAAAGTTTAGAGAAAATCCAATTAAATTCTACAATTGAACTCCAATTTTACGTCATATGTCCTGTAAGCTATGTTTTAAAAATCGGACCGGACCGGCCGGTCCGACCGGTTCAACCGGAAAAACCGGTGCAGTCCGGTCCGGTTATATGTCTCAAAACCGGTCAATAACCGGTCAAAAACCGGAAATTTTGAAAAAAACAGTTTTATTCTCGGTTCGGTTTTTAAAACCATGCCTGTAAGTGCACAATTGTACCCGGTCCAATCGCTAGGTGGACTCAGGCCCAAAGGGCCTTATATAATAAAAATTTATAGAGTGTGAGCTTGAAACCTAGACTGTGGATGTTGGAAAAAGGAATCTAGCCATTATCCGCGTGTTTAATAGCTGAGAATAGCAAAGAGTCTCTCCTCGGACATAAGCCGATGACAACTTGTGTTGTCTTTCTTTCTTTTAAGAACAATAATACAAATGCAGTTCCAGTATCCGATCCCCCTTTCCTTCTGCCCTCCCCTTTCTTTTATATCTCCCTTCTTTTCTTGTATCCATCTTCTTCTTCCTTCTTTCTTTCACGTGTATTACCAATCTCTTCCCCAGATACTTGTCACATCTAGCACCTTCTTTAAACCTCCAAATACCAGCTGGAAAGCTGAACCTCACTGCTCAGAGGTCATTTCCCCATTAATGCGGTTAGGGAGGTAGATGCAGAGTCTTTAATGTGGTGATAGCAGCTTTTTCTCCCCTAATATTTCTCACACGTTCTTCCTTCCAACCACTGCGTGGATCACGCCTTTACCCAAAAAATATTCCGGAATTTTGTCTCTAAACCCCTTGGTATGTCCCATGACCTTTACTGGGCCCGTCCGAAGAGGTACTCTTCCTCGAACGACTCCTTCACCTTTCGTAGTGTGCACTGGCTTATGGGTTTCAAAAGCTCTGCTCGGACAAACTCACACCGCCAAATCAGGCCCAAGGCTCAAATAAATATTTTATCTACTTTACCCCCACATATCCTAAATTATTTATTTTTAGAAATAGTTTTATTTCTTAATTTTGGAATCAAATGTGAGATCATATCATAAATATCCATTCAAGTAAGTTATTGTGTACAAAAACCAAAGAGTTTATAATTAATGAACATAAAATATTTTTAAAATGGACAATTTACATTTTCTACCTAATAACATTCTTACAAGACTTTTTAAAGAGTTAAAAAATATAAGAATGACTATTAATAATATATTTAAATTATATATGTAAGAATTATACTATGCATGTTAATGTGTATCTTTTAACTATATCCATGCATATGCATGGGGTTACAAGCTAATTCTTATAAAGTGAATGACTAAGGGTCTGTTTGGAATCCACTTATTTTGCTGAAATTGAATACCTTTTGCTAAAAGTATTGTAGATAAAGGAAAAAATTAACTAAAATAGTACAGTGAGACCTATGAATATATTAAAAAGTGCAGTAAGACCCATGAATAGTAGCAAAAATAAGCTGAAGAGTAAAATAATTTGGCAAAAATAATCTTACCAAACAGACACTAAATTAACAAAAAATATAACTTAGGCAATAATTTCACAATTGAAGAAAAAATAAAAGACTGATATACCTTTTTTTTTTTAATTGACAAACTTATCCTACACTTTGCTCTTACTAAAACTATTGCATTTCTTTCATGTACTTTATCTTTTTCTAACTAGTTAAAAAATGTTATTTGATCAACGTGGCAGGTGGTCTAATGGCCAAGTTAATAAGGCTTTGATTTTGGGTTTAAGTCTCCCTTATTTTGATTAATGAGTTCGCTGGTGTCTATTTCCCTTCGTGTTGCCTTAATTACTCACCCTCTCCATTAGAGACGGGGCCAAGACTTGAAGTCAAGGGGGGTAACTTTGATGTTAATTGCGTGCAGTAGCTTTAGCTTTTGGCTCAGTTGCTTAACAGCCAATGATTTTTTTTTCTTTTATGTGTGCATCCAGGTATGGACAAAATTATTTTGTTTAATTTTTTTTTAAAGGCCCAGGTTGTTTGTTTTGGGTAAAATTGATTGATTGAGTTTAATTGTTTTTAGTTTTGCTATTGGTAATTTTTGTTGTTGAATAATTTTTTTGGGCTTATTTATTTTGCTTTAGATTTTAGATCTGGCATTTAAAAAAAGGACAATACTAGGATTACAAACTTTTTTTTTTTATAAATTATTAATATGGTGAGTGGTTATTAGTAAGTAAAAATATGATATAAATGATGAGCCCAAATGCAAACTAAAAAAATTTTATTACCTAAACAGTTTGTAAAAATGTTATAGAAAAGTTTGTACGTAGAGCAGTACTCTTAAAAAAAATCAATGATAATATAAAAGAGGACAAAATGTGATTTTATATAACAAAATTGCTAAAATTGGTGCCTAATCCAAGTCTCCCTCCGTCCATGCTCCCCATACCCCTTTATTTTTTATTTTTTTTACCAAAAAAGAAAAAACAAACGCTATTTGAATTACCTTATCAAATTAGAGCTTTTCGCAAAATATTGTTTTTAGGTAAGTTAGTTAGATGACTAGTGATGTTATCTGGTGGATGAGGAAAGAGGTTCCAATCAACACTAGACTCTCGAGCAGCATCACAAAGGCAGCAGTGGCACAGGGCTCAATTCGGTTTTTTTCAAAAATAATATAATGCCAAATTGCACTGACACTTTTTCACCACTTTTCACGTCATGTGTAACTACTCAATTCGACATTATTTTTATTGTATTATTATTTCTCTTCCCTCATTCTGTCAATTAACATCACACCCACCTGTTCATCAAAAATAAATATAAAATAACATGTCACCGACCAGGCTACCATATAAAGTCTGTTTGGATAAAATTTATTTTGCTAAAATTGAAAATTGAAAACTGAAAACTAAAAATACTGTAGCAAAATAATTTTTAAATGTGTGAATAGTGCTGTGAGACCCATTTTTAATGAAAAAGTTACTGAAAAGTGAAATTTGTGGGACTTATAAACAGTGCATTTGTGCACTGTTCATGGCTGAAAAGTTAATACATGAGGCTGGGTTTAAAAAAAAAAAAAAAAACAGAAGCAAAAACGCAGACATGGACGCAGGAATGCGGATCCAAACGCCCTCATAATGATAAAGAACTTACTAATAAACAATATTCTACCAATTCAGTCTATGGAACTACATTATTCCCCTTTTTATCTTTTTCTAGTCCACCCTTTATTTATAAAAATAAATAAAATATAGGGTAAATTCCACAAACCACCCCTGTGGTTTGGGTTAATACCAATTAGGTTCAAGACATTCCAAAATTGACCAATTTGGTTCGTAAAGACTATTTTGTCCCTGAACACCACCAAAAAACATTAAACTCTGTTAGTTTCTCTCTGTCCCTCTCTGTTACTCTTCCCTCTTCCCTCCTCCCTCACTCTCTCTCCTTAGATCAGCCATAACCACTCCTCAGATTAGCCACAACCACTCAGATTAACTACAACAAGAGCCACAACACAATTTTACTACCCATACCAAAACCCAGTCAAATCTACTCCAACAGTATCCAAATCCTCCAACACATAAAAAACTCACCACCACATCAAAACCCAAAACCACCCCATTGCAACTTCATTCCATATTGGAAACCACTACCACCATCACCGACCACTAAACCCAGTAACCACCTCTGGCCACAAAACCCAGTGACCACCACCGGCAACCAAACCCACATCAATAAAACTCAAATCCAAAAATTCCAATCACCACTTCGTAACCCACAACCACCTCACTGCAAATCCACCCTAGATCAAAACCCATAACCACCTTCATTTCAAATCCACCCCAAATCAGACCAACCACCTTAAACAACCACCGACCACAAAACCCAAATAAAAAAACTCAAACTCACAACAAACCCACCACAGTTCGAAATCCACCACCACCAAAATACCCGCAACAAACCACAACCCATCACCGGCAACCAACAACCACCATAACCACAATTCACAAACGATGCCGTATCGGGCAAGAAGCGAAAACAAGAGGAGGAGCTACCGCAGCTGTGGAAGACAAGCCTCTGCTCCTACTTCAGGCGCGACACAGGGTCTTGCAGCCACGGCGACGCGTGTAAGTACGCGCACGACGAGGAAGAGCTCCGTCTGCGTCCCGTTAACACGTGGGACCCGACCTCTAACCGTGTGAATAAGGCCATGAGGTTTGAGACGAGTGCAGAGAGGTTAGGAATAGGATTAGCAACAAAAAAAAAATGCATAGAGATCAAAGGGAAGAAGAACGAAAGAGGTAGAGAGAGTGCAAACCCGTTAAGTTTGAGAAAAGAGAGAAAAATTAAAAGAAACGAATGTTAATGAGGTTAGGGACAAAATTGTCTTTTTAGGATGAAATTGGTAAGTTTTAAAATGTCTTGGACCTAGTTGGATATTATCCCCAACCTCAGAGGTGGTTTGTGAAATTTACCCTAAAATATATATATCAGACTATAATTTATGATGGGTATCAAGTATCAACTACTTCAATTAATAAAGATCATCAAATCTTTTCTCAAAAATATTTATTTATGATACGTATAGTTCCATTTTGTTAGAGAATTTTTATGAGAAAGCTGGAAAAAAAAAAAAAAAACCTTTCCTCACCCTCTATCCACCTCATTGGAATTTCATTGTAGTACATACCTAGGGCCTTGGGGAAAAAACTTATTGTTTTGGTGACTTGACATAATACATTTCTTCTGTCTTCTCTACTTTTTCTCTAAATGAGAAAAATTAAACTCATTTTAGAGTGATCTCAGAATCCCTATATACCTCATTGACTTTCTTTCCTCTCCACCCTTTTTGAGCATCCATGATGTTCTAAGTTCAGCATTTTCTTGCATGATTTGAATTCTGCCCACAGGGAGAGAGAGGAGAGAGTTTACAGAATATACAAATTATCAGCACTACACTTAATCCCCCCCACTTTTTTTTTTTTTTTTTCTTTTTTCCTCCTCTCTATACAACATTAAAGGTCACAATATCACTTGATTCGCGTCCATGTGTCTCATTATGTAATAGTAATACATCATACGCAGCTGTGAAACATGTTCGGGATTGGCAGGGCTTTCAGGGTTACATAACTCATAAGAGTCCCCCATTCCACCACCCCTGGCATTTCAAAAGCCATCGTTTTTATACATAGGTATTAAATATATATATATATATAGCATTACACTTTATCATCATGGAACCACCACCTTGTCTCTTTGGGAGATCTACCATTCCTACAGTTTTTCACATACCGATCATTATCTGCTGGGCGTTGCTGCACAATGACAATATTTTTCACATATTAGTTTTAGGGTAGTGAGCAAGAAGGGAGGCTTTTGGTGTCTTTTTTTTTTTAATTCTTGGGGGGGGGGGGGGGGGGGGGGGTGTTGAAACTTCAACAATTTGAACAAACCTTAACGGTTGAACTTGATAACATGGATAAAATGCTGATGCAGATGGAGCTCACAGTCATGGCTGGGGACCATGAATCATACAGGATATCTGCAAACACAGCACATAATTTTGAATATCAATTTGTATTGCAATTGACCTCCTATACTCACTGAGGACAACAAATGAAAAATAAAAACAAAATAGCACCTTGCTTTTAAATTATCCAAGAACTAGTAATCAGGATTTTTCATATTAATTATTTTTACCACCTTCAAATTAATCACCAATATTTTTTAGCAGTAAACATGTTAAAATTATTAACCAAGAAAAAATAAATAACAATTATAAAACCTGGTGTATCTCTTGGGGAGTCTACCACAAACTCTAATATGTACAAAATTTTAAAAGTATTCGGTATTCAATTCAGTTGGCAAGAACAACATATTCCAGAAGGAAAGCAAACCATTCAGCTTACTAAGCCTAGTAATCCAGAGGGAAGCTAGAACAAAATGAAACGCATAAAGGCATGCACAATCCTCCTTATTTTTCCCAGCAACCAAAAGGAATGTGAAGTGGATAGACACAGCATAAACAAGCATAAACTAAACATGCTTAGATTCTCCATTTTGTTTATTCTGAGGTTTAACAAATCACATGATACAAAGAATAGTGATAGATAAGAAAATTCAGACAAGCAAGATTCATTTCAAGGATTTGTTTCACACAAGCGTGTAAATGTGCATGCATGTAACTAAGTAGTTAGATATTATTAATGAATACATGGCCAGCAGTTCAAGATATATGTGCAATCTGGGTTTGCTAGGTAGCTCAGCATAATCAGTGCATCAGAATCTCTCTTATACGTCACTTTTTTTTTGGATAGGTATCTCTCCTATACTTCACTTGAATAAAGCAATGACTCTAGCCAATAATTTTCCACAATTTAGCATGATGGATTAGATGATTTTGCATTTGAAAGTTCTGTAAGGTTAAACTCCACGAGTCCACAACCACAACCTTAAAGTTTGATGTGTATATGTTTGGTCCAGAGACTCCAGGCCTGATTGAGAACACCTTAAGGATTATCCACTAATTCCTACAGACAACAAATCAGATTTTTTTTCACATTTCACATGTCATGCCTCCAGAAAGAGTTGGGTCCAGAACATCTGTGCCTTGTAAAGTTAACAATACAAACAAACAAACGGATTATCAATGGTTCTAAATATTTATTTTGAATTGTTTTTCGGCCCACATTTCATTATACATGATTAAACTTAGCGGAGAAGGATAATTAAAATCAGGAGAAAGAGCGAGAGAGGTCAGTGTTTGACAATTATGATTTGGTAGGTTAGAAGATAGCAGGAGCAACTGTGGGTGCAGGCCGGTAACATAAGTTTCCATGACTTCTCTAAAAATTTTCCGGGACAAAAATATTAATCAGACAATTTCTTCAATATCTCATCCTTTCATCTTACTGTTGAAAGATTGGCTAATATTTCATATTAATACAATACATGAATTAAAAGCACATTAGATTTTGATCTTCATATCAGTTATCACAGCTGCAGCAGCATTAAAGCCCCAAGGAAACCAATAAACAACAAAATTGTGGAGGCCTCACATCTTGCCCTTAACTTAAAGAAGAACATTTTTTTCTAATAAAACTGCAGTTCACAAAAATGGAGTTAATTAAAGAAATAAAATTATAAAGCAGAAAACGGTGAAGAAAACAACAACACAGCTTACTATATTCATGCAAACGAAGACGCATTTCCAGTATGATAGATAGTAATAACTAGTAGATGGTTGATGTTGTTCATTAACTACATAGCATAAATTGGGACAGAGACAGAGTAGCATAAATTAATGCCAGTAAAGTTGAAAGCATGAGTCAAACAAATTGACTTTAACAAACTCAAAAACAATAGGAAGCAAAATGTTATCATCGCAAAACAGAACATTGCATTGAGCACAACTAGTTCAATTTCCTCTGACATTATACCCCCTAACTTAATGGTAAATATTGCAATTTTAAATTGAAAATTCCATGTGCTTCAAACAGATAGTTGCAGAAAACAGGATATAGTGCATAACTATCCATCATAATGAATATTATAAACCAGTCTTCACATGCATGGAAATTGTAACTTTCCAGGTTTGTACTAAAACATAGTATATAGAACTTCTTTACTTTATAGTATTCCACTTTTTACAGAGGTTTCAGTTTTTCCAGACAGAGGAGCTAAAACAAATAGTTTCTTTTGTCAGGACACCCACCTGAGGTAAAAGAAAGCCAGCACCATGTTCATATTTGAAAAGAAGTTCACTTACCAAATGCATTTCTATCTAACATGAGTATCCCAAATTTTCCCATGAAAGACTATCCCATAAAAAATTTCCTAGAGTAAAAGAAAATATTCATGAAAACGTGATATGACAAATTATACGATGGTAGAATGTTACAAAGAACCAGCATTTCCAACTCAAATAGTTTGGTTCAGTCCTTATCAGTTTGAGAGAAATTTCCCAAAAGACCATTTGCAAGCAACACAAACTGGATAGTCTTATTAAGCCATAGTCAAAATTTGCTGCTAAATATTGTGATGTGACAGTCATAAAACTCAGAAAATAGTAGACATCTTAGTAACACGAAAAATTATAGTTGTGCAAAAGAATTAGTCAAAAGGCAAAACTTAAGCACAATTCTTTAGGTACAATTAACTTCAACCATGTGGTTTATTGGCTAAGGCGGCAACATGGTTAAAACTTAAGCTATTACATGTAAGGAAATGTACCTAAGTTTTGGCCTTCTCACTCAGTAAGCCACATGGTTGATATAATTTCCGTTAAGGAAGATAACACCGTTAATGCAGGTACATGATTGAATTTAATTGGAAAACCTAAACCTAACCCACAGTACTCAAGAAACTGTACATAACATAAGTTTTGCAAAACAATTAAAGTTCATCATTGAAGCAAAGGAAAACCAATATGAAAACTGCAATGGTACCTAGACAGATATGGCCGTTGCTATAAATGTGAGGGTGCAGAGGAGCTGGGGACATAAAAATCACCTGCCACACCAATGCATAATATATCAGAATCACTACCAATATGAAAAGTGGTAAAAAATTATAGTAAAATTAAAAATCTAAAATTTGGGTCATTCTGGAAAATCCACCTGGGGTGCTTCCATGGGGTAATGCTCAGGAAAATCAACTTGAAGCTGGTAAGTTTCATTTACGTACAGAGTCCCTGGAGCTCCATTCACTTCAATCACCCATCTTTATTTACAAACCCATTAAAGTGATTACATTAAAAACAAAAAACAAAAAAAGTAACATCATATTATTCTAAAAAACAGAACAGAACAAAAAGTAAAAAAAGGGTAGAAGTGAAACCTTTGAAGATTATCAGTAACTTTGTGTTTAAACCCAGTAGGAGGATTAACCTGCCACTCTACCAGCTCTTTCTGGAGCCGATTGCTCGCGATCTTGCTTAAAGCCTAAGCGTGTATTATACATGGTACAAAATACAACATACAATATATAGTACTTAGTTTTTGGTTTTTTACCAATAAAAATGAGAAATACGAAACAAAGATTTACCAGTTATACAAAAGATTTACGAAGCAAACAAATCAGTTCATAGAGAGTGAGAGAGAGACAGAGAGACCTTGCGTGAAGGGGCAGAAGAAGAACTGGTCATGGCTTCCAAAACAAGAGAGAGAAGGAGAGAGAGAAGAAAAAGAAGAAGTGGAATGGTGTATTTTCACCTATGGCGTGAAAATATGATGATTGGTCAAAAAAAGACGGGAAAACTGAAAGTGGATTGGTGGATCGAGACTCATGATCTATTATGTAATCTACAACTACAAGTACCCTTTGTTTCGATCTGTCGCATACTATTGCCAGTATTGCTACTAGATGCGAAAATTGCTTGTTGTCGGAAGCTTCCTGATCTTGCCACGTCGCAATCACATACCATGGTCCCAATTTCTGACTTTTTTTTTTCTTCTTTTTTTTTGCTCCCTGTTTTTGAGCTAAAATCTAAATCACAACCTGTTATTTTCGTTCAATAAGTCATTTTCATCTTTAACATGTTTTTTCCATTTTTATTTAGTTGATTTTTCTTTAGTTTTAAAAACAAAGGCAGTCAAAAAATCAAAATTTGATATGATTTCGATTTTTACCAAATCGATTTATGGTTCCATTTTCAATTAAACCGCCTAATCCGATTTTTAAAATCATGGTTCCACTTATTATCTCTATAAAATTGCTACTATTTACATGTGTGATGTTTTGTTTTGTTATATGCAATGACAAACTAATGAATGGAATAACCAACTTTATATGAATGTTGGGATTTAAGGAATAAAATGGTAAAAACAAAAAAATAAAATAATAAATTCAAACAAACTCAAATGGTGTAATTTGGGTATTGAGTCTTGTGATAAATTCTTTCAATGAATTTACATGAATTTTAGACTGTAGTTAAATTTTTTCTATAATATATATATATATAAAAGTTTTTTCTAGCTAATCCACTTTTCACCGGCATATATCAAATTTTATACTTTTTTCTCTCTATTTCTCCTTGTTTATTTTCTTGAATATTTTTATTTAGTTGATCATTTGTTATCACTTTTTTTAGGGCGAATGACGACTTATTCACTTATGATTTGACTTAAATTAAGTTGCCTACTTATAATTTGAAATTTAACAATTTAACCACATGAGATCTGCTCCATTAGACTTCTGTAATTCACCTCTGCATTTATTATTACAGGAACATATTTTAATTTGAAAACATAACATAAAATGGGTCAAATAGCTATGTTGTGCAGTTAGCACCTCAGGACTCAAATCAATAACAATAAATAAACAGAAATTAAATAACAAGTACACACAAAGAATACAAGAATTTATGTGGTTTGGCAAACTACCTACCTCCATGGCGACGACGGAGAAATTTTACTATAAAAATAGGGAGATACAAAAGTGCACACAAACAGTGTTAAACCAATCTTTCTTTAGAGTCATATGATATAAGCATGCTGAATCTAAAACCAAGATTCCAATAGAACATTGTTACCTAATGAAACTGAAAGTAAATCTGCACCAATTTCACTGTCATCTGATATTTCTTCAGCAACACTAGCTGATTTTAGGGCCTTCTTTCCGTTCTTCTTCTTCTCTAAATGCTCTTTCAACTCTTTACACTGATTCTTGTAGTGCCCTTTCTTGTGACAATAAAAGCATTCTACATCTTTATTTGCACGTGATTTATATTACGATCTATTCCTGTTGGAGTTCTGTCCTCTTGACCTGCTTCTACACCTATTGCTTGACTTAGACTTTACAATAAGTCCATCAGCCTGAGAACCATCACCATCTTGCTTCATCTTTATGTGTGACGAGAGAGCACTAGTCACCTCTTCGAGTACGATAGTCTCTTTCCCGTACATCAACGTAGTCAATAAATGATCAAAAGAAGTAGGAAGCGATGCTAATAAGAGTAACGCTTTATCTTCGTCCTCATAATTCATCCCAAAACTTGACAATTGGGTGTTCAACATATTAAACGTATTGAGATGCTCCAACAAATCTGAACCCTCCTTCATATGCAAACTATATAGTTGCTTCTTCATGTACAAATTGTTTGTCAGAGTCTTTCTCATATAAAGACCTTCTAGTTTTTCCCAAACCTCCTTTGCGATCTTTGCTTCTAGGATGTTGTGAATGACCTCATCACCTAGGTTGAGAGGAATAGCGCTAGCTGCTTTCTCATCCATCTCTGCCCATTCTACATCCTTCATCGTTTCTAGTTTGTTCTCCTTCCCAAGCAAGGCCTTATGAACTCCTTGTTGAATTAGGAGATCCTACATCCGCATTTGTCAAAGATAAAATTTTTCCTTACCACAAAACTTCTCTACATCATACTTTGTGCTTGACATCTTCATTGTATTCAAAAGGATTGAATCCTAATCTGGCTATGATACCACTTGTTGTGCAGTTAGCACTTCAGGACTCAAATCAATAATAGTAAATAAGCGGAAAATAAATAACAAACGCACACAAAGAACATAAGAATCTACATGGTTTGGCAAACTGCCTACCTCCACGGCGACGATAAAGAAATTTCACTATAAAAATAAGAAGATACAAAAGTGCACACGAACACTCTCAAGAAACCCAAATCCCAATTACACCCTAGCTCTCTTTCACCCACAAGACAAGAAAGCTCTATTTTTCTTCTTATGCGGCTGCTACTAGGTTTTAGGAATTCTCAATTTTTCACTCAACTTTGCCGCACCTAATCACATATATATATAGATACATGTGTTAAGTCGGCTAATGAGATTCCTATTACAATTGGAATTCTATCAACTTATGTTGACTTGGGCTTGGCAATACAAGCCACACAACCCCGCATCAACAAGTTAGGGTTTAAAACTTTGCAAAAGATGGATGAGCAAATACATTTTTTTTTTAAAGAGAAATTTCTCTTAAAAAAAGTTCTAATTGTGAAAGCTTTTTGTGACAAACCTATCAAAATGAAGCAGACTTCTAGTGTTAGCCTAAAAGACAAATAAAAAAGAGAAATGACGTGAAAATAGAATATCTTTGCCTACTTATGGTTTGAAATTTGACACTTTACCCACATGAACTCTGCTCCATTAGACTTTTGTAATCCACCTCTACATTTGTTATTACAGGAACATGTAAGTGCACAATTGCACCTGGACCCAAAGATTATTATGGGCTCAGGCTCAATGAGCCTTAAACAATGAAATTTGTAGAACGTGGGCTTGAAATCTAGATTAGAAGTACTGAGAACTTGATAACAGGCTATGAGGTGCAAACACTTGTAAATAATGAATGATAATTGCAGATGGACCTCCTCGGACGTGAGCCAAGGACTACTTCTGTATTATTTCTCTTTCTTTCTCAAAGATTACAATTCTTAATTTCTTTCTTGGTTATTCACTGATCCTCCCTTTTCTTTGGCCTTCACCCCCCTTAAATACTTTCTTTCCTGATGTTTTATCCACGTGTTACTCAAACCCCCTTCCCTCTAGATATTTCTTCTCTTAGTGCCTTTGAATAGTGACCAGAAGTTTCAGTTATACTGTTCAGGGGTCACTTCCCCATTAATGCAGCCAGGGAGGTAGGTGCAGAGTCTTTAATGCGGAGGTGGCAGCCTTTGCTTTTGATATTTTTCTAACACCGGTGTGTCTAGAAGGTTCAGGGTTTCCCCCTTTTAACCAACAGTCTTTCCAGAATTCTGTCTTGACCTTCGTAGTGAACCTCCGAGTTCTCTTGTGTCTATTCGAGGAGAAACTTACCCTCGGATGTGTCCTCGGACCCTCGGCGTATGGGCCGATTCGCAATGCTAACAAATTCTTAGCTCAAGAACAGATCGGCCCTCCTTGCTAGAGCCCAAAGGCCCAAAGGCCCGCTTGGGCCCTTTTACTCCCCACAATAGCCCCTAAAAACTCTATTTTTCAACATCCGAGGAGAAAAAGAGGCTTTTGATCCAACGAGAACTTACCCCACACGTTTTGTAAATAACTGCGCGTGTGGAGTTCGTTTCATGCTCCAGAGGATGCCACTTGGGAGTTTTTATTTCAAAAACGCGCGCATTTATTACCGTAAGTTACACCTTGTCCCCCACGTTCGACGGTTAGATGAGCATCTAACGGCCCTTGTTACCCCCTGAAAATTTAGGCTGGACGAATGCAATTTCGAGGCCGCTTCCCGCACGTCGTGACGCTTTGGGAACCTGTGCCCTCATTTATTTCTTCAGAGGCTAATCCCATCAAAACATCAGTAATCATCTTTTCTCTGCAGAAATCCATGGAAACTCGTACAACTTCAAACTTGTAAGTTCCTATTCTTTTTCTTTAACCCATTCTCCTCAGATCCTGTCCTTGGCTCCCATCTTAACCATTCTTTCCCTTAAAACTTAGTCTTTCGTTCCTTTCTGATGGGTAGATTTAAGTGTTTAGTTGACACCGCCGCTGGGATGGAAGGTTTCAGAGCCAAATACCACATTCCCAGCGACGTAGGTTTAAGATACTGTCCGGCGGAAGCCGTAGCTGGGTCTAGGAAAACGGGAGAGGTTACCATTCCCATGATTGCCTTCATAGAAGGTGGGATGACCCTCCCTATGAGAAGCGTGACCAGGGAATACCTCCGCAGCCACCGGCTGTGCCCCAACCAGTGCGCTCCCAACGTTTTTAGAGTCTTAGGAAGCGTTGACGCTCTAAACGAGCAGATGGGTCTGAACCTTACCTGGCATGACGTCGCCTTTATGTATGAGTGCCATAAACTTACTAGGGTAGGCTATTACATCAAATCCCGCTCTAGCGTAGTTAGGTTGATTTCTTGTCTGCCTAAGTCCAATAAAGGCATGAAGGACGACTACCTCATCGCCTCAGGCAACTGGCACAACGGCCCCCACTGCCCAGTCGAGTGGGGAGATCCAGGTGTGACTCCTTAGGATCTAACTTCCCGCCCCATAGCTCCATCTAAACATGTTTAAACGTCCATTTACGTTTACTAAGCATTGTAACTTTAGTTTATTACATTTCATACAAATCTGACCATGTTTGTCTATTTTGGTGTCTTTCTTTACAGATAAACAATACGTCCGCCCGCGCCTGAGCCATTGCAACGTTGCCGATTTGAACCAAGTGCTACGCTCAGAGGTATTCGTGAGTGAAGATTTGCAACTAAGAGCGGCTCATTTGATATTGGGGTACGAACTTATCTCCTCGGACTTCCAGGAGATTGAGAACGCCATCGTTGCGGGTGACCGGAGGCAAAGAAGGATTCACGTAGCCAGACCGCACTTCTTAGCCGACCACGACCTTCCTGACGACCCCCACACCATATTGTACACACAGACCATTGCAGCAATCCCCCTCGCCACGCACTCTCAGGCAACAGTTGTCCCAGAGGAGCAAGTGTCTTCGTCGAACACGTTGGACGAGGAGATAAATAACTTTCAACTTGAGGACGTCCAAAGGCCTCGTGGAAGCCCATTTGTCGTCCTCTCCGACGAGGAAGAGGAAGCCGCTGAGACCTTTGGGATAGCCGGTCTAGTGGTAGCACGTCCAGACGACAGCTCCATTGAAGAGGACATGGACGTGCTTAAGGACCTCCTGACTGCGAGAGGGGAGAAAGTCGCCAGAAAAGGGACGAGGGGATCCCAAGCTCCCCCTGCCTTGCCACCACCCCCTCCTCCAGCCGACCCCAAGCCTCCTGCCGACGATCCGAAGAAGAAAAAGAAGGTGGAGGCCGAGGGGGCTGGTGGCGAAAAGCCAAAGAAGCTGAAACAATAGCCACCGCCGGCTCAGCAGCAAAAGCTGGACAAGGGCAAAGGGCGCGCCCGTTCGGTTGAAAGCGATGAGATTAGAGACGTGGCCGAGGTGCGCCAAGCACCAACTATGTGGTCTCCCGAACTGAGACTGGATGGAGCGCCAATTCCCCTCCAGTCCAACATCAGGCTGTTCCAACAAGGCCATGCCCTCCACCTGGCCGAGGCGTTGGAGCGTCCTTTTCTGCTGCCCAAGGACATGGAAGCCTTGGAGAAAATGAGCCAGCCGCAGCTGTTCCTTTCATTGAAAAGGGATTTAGCTCTGGTAAATTCTACCTCACACTTACGCTTTAGGTTTATTTGTAAATACTTTATCACATTTAACCTTTTGACATTTTCTTTTGCAGGCCATCCAAGAAGTTTTCGCGGCCGAGAAGTTCGTGGAGGATTCTCGGAAGCGAGCTGGAATGGAGCAAGAGCTACGACAAGAGACAGAGAGGTCCCTACGCCAGGCCCTAGCAGAAAATGGGAAGATCACATCGCAGCTGGCCGATCTAAAAAGAGAGAAAGATGGTGCCGAGGCCAGCTTAAGGACGATGGAGAACCAAGTGGAGGGGCAGCGTAAGCTTCTTCGCCAAAAGGATGACGAGCTCTCCCAAGTCCAACGGGCACGCTCTGACTTGGAGAAGGAGCTTACGCGGATGAAGAAGGAGGCTCGCACCCATAAGCGCTCACTGGAAGCCGCTAAGCAGGCCAGCTATTAGGAGGGAGTAACTGCAACGCATGAGCAGTTGACAGAAGCCTTTGCGGCCTTGTGCCGAGAGTACTGTCAATAGGTCTGGGGAGAGGCCTTGAACGCAGCAGGGGTTCCTCAAGCTTCCGAGCTGAGGAAGCCCGAGAACGTTTGACTTCCCCTAGACATACAGGAGATAGAAGACCCTCCTGTTGTTGCCTCTCCTGCCCCTCCTTCCGTGGTGCTAGAACTCGTTCCTGATCCTACAGAACCTGAAGGTTCCCATAAAGAGAAGGACGGGTGTGAAGCTGCCGAGCATGAGCCAAACCAGAACGTGGAGCCCATCCTTCCTCCAACAGACAAAGGGAAACGAGTCTTGTCTGCCTTTGAGTTGGAGTTGAAGAGCACAGAGGCTGGCAGCAGCTCCCTCCAAGACCCCTCTCCCAAAGCCTAGGGCCTAGCATAGGACTTTTTCCTGTACTTGCAATTTCTTTACATAATGATGTATTATGTTTATAATTAATGAAGAACAATTTTTATTCAACTTTCATTCATGTTGTATTTATTTTAATTTGATCTTTTTGTGCTTTGTCATGAAAGTTCTCACTAACACATAGTTAAAGGAAGAACAGAATAAATAAGTTTAACTCCAACAGTTAAACAATTATAACTTCTAAACCGCCATATGCAAACTTGCTTTGCAAAGTATATCATTCAAGAATCTGGCACAAACTAACTTAGCTTAGATGTATGCAGTGCCTTACTTAGAAAGCCCACATGATAGTTAAACTTTGTACTCCGAAATGTCAATTTCAGTAGAGTATAAGGTTCGAAGATCATACCTTACAGAATCTTTGTTTCGATATTTACAGCTGCTTACCTTAAGATCTAATTCAACAGATGGTAAGGCATTTGACTTCCATAAAGTATGCGATAAGAGTAAGAACAATGTCTGAATAATAAGATATCAAGGTTCTGTTTTAACAAATGATAAGGTATCAATTTCCACAAGGTTTGTGGTCCGAGGACCATACTTAACCAAGTTTCTGTTTGACACTTAAGCATAGTAACTTCAAATGCTAATTTTCCCAAAGTAGGAGGTCCAAGGACCCGGATAATGAAGGTCCTGTTTAACAAATGATAAGATATCAATTTCCACAAGGTTTGTGGTCCGAGGACCATACTTAACCAAGTTTCTGTTTGACACTTAAGAATAGTAACTTCAAATGTTAATTTTCCCAAAGTAGGAGGTCCGAGGACCTGGCATAACTAAGGTTCTGTTTAACAAATGATAAGATATCAATTTTCACAAGGTTTGTGGTCCAAGGACCATACTTAACCAAGTTTCTGTTTGACACTTAAGAATAGTAGCTTCAAATGTTAATTTTCCCAAAGTAGGAGGTCCGAGGACCCGACATAACTAAGGTTCTGTTTAACAAATGATAAGATATCAATTTTCACAAGGTTTGTGGTCTGAAGACCATACTTAACCAAGTTTCTGTTTGACACTTAAGAATAGTAACTTTAAATGTTAATTTTCCCAAAGTAGGAGGTCCGAAGACCCGGCATAACTAAGGTTCTGTTTAACAAATGATAAGATATCAATTTCCACAAGGTTTGTGGTCCGAGGACCATACTTAACCAAGTTTCTGTTTGACACTTAAGAATAGTAACTTCAAATGTTAATTTTCCCAAAGTAGGAGGTCCGAGGACCCGGCATAACTAAGGTTCTGTTTAACAAATGATAAGATATCAATTTCCACAAGGTTTGTGGTCCGAGGACCATACTTAACCAAGTTTCTGTTTGACACTTAAGAATAGTAACTTCAAATGTTAATTTTCCCAAAGTAGGAGGTCCGAGGACTCGGCATAACTAAGGTTCTGTTTAACAAATGATAAAATATCAATTTTCACAAGGTTTGTGGTCCGAGGACCATACTTAACCAAGTTTTTGTTTGACACTTAAGAATAGTAACTACAAGCCCTTGAGGTATTTATAACTTTGAACTGTTAACTAACAAAAGCACATTTTATTAATAATAATACCTTCGAAGGTTATTTACATTCCATGGGCGTGGTACAATTCTTTCATCTAGGTCAGCTAGCCGATACGACCCTATGCCTGCTACTGAAACAATGCAATAGGGGCCTTCCCAGTTCGGTCCTAGCTTACCCCAAGCTGGGTTCTTAGAAGTGCCCACAACTTTTCTTAGTACAAGATCCCCAGGTGCGAGTGGCCTTAGCTTCACGTGGGCATCATATCCCCGTTTAAGCCATTTGGACCATATCTGTTGATAATAAGTCATTTGGACCATAGCTGCCTCGCGCCGTTCCTCAACTAAATCAAGACCTTTCTCCAGGAGGCCATCGTTATTCTCCGGGCTAAAAGAACTCGTCTTCAAGGTGGGAAAACCAGATTCCAGAGATATCACCGCCTCAGCTCCATAAGTCATAGAGAATGGCGTTTCTCCCGTGGACCTGCGCGGTGTAGTCCGATACGTCCATAGAACATGTGGG
The DNA here is from genome assembly GCF_040712315.1 of Castanea sativa. Taxonomy (NCBI): domain Eukaryota; kingdom Viridiplantae; phylum Streptophyta; class Magnoliopsida; order Fagales; family Fagaceae; genus Castanea; species Castanea sativa. The sequence continues at coordinate 10,042,087 of NC_134013.1, read as the reverse complement.
AGTTCTTCTACCCATTTGCCTTTCACATTGTCCAACCTTTTCTTGAGTCCACTGACTATGACCTTGTTAACGGCCTCGGCTTGCCCATTTCCCTGAGGATAAGCTGGGGTGGAGTATCTATTTATGATGCCCATATCACCACAATATCTCCTAAAAGCCTTGCTGTCGAATTGAACGCCATTGTCCGAGATAAGTGTGTGTGGTATACCGAGCCTAGTGACGATGTTTTTCCAGACAAACTTCTTGGAATCAACGTCTCTGATATTTGCTAAGGGCTCGGCCTCAACCCATTTAGTGAAGTAGTCTGTCCCCACGAGAAGCCATCTTTTGTTTCCTGCAGCCCTCGAAAATGGCCCCACTATGTCCAATCCCTATTGTTAAAGGCCAGGACTTGGAGAGAGATTGAGAACCTCCAGGTTGATGAATATTAGGGGCGAACCTCTGGCATTGATCACATTTTCGAGCATAATCCTGAGCCTCCCTCTGCATATTGGGCCACCAATAACCCTGAGTCAAAGCTCTGTGGGCTAAGGATCTTCCCCCGGTGTGGCTCCCACAAATCCCTTCATGCAGTTCTTCCAGAAGTGATTCCGTTGATTCAGGGTGCACACACAACAAGTACGGTCCTGAGAAGGATCGTTTATACAATTTCTGGTCCTCGGACAACCAGAAACGTGGCGCCTTTCGACGTATCTTATCTGCTTCAGACTTGTCTTTAGGAAGGATATCGTTCTTAAGAAAAGATACGACCGGGTTAATCCAACTAGGTCCAGGCCTTATCAGATGGATGTGAGCTGCATTGACAGCGATAAGAGTTGGCTCTAGCAAATCCTCCACAAGGATAATCCTGGGCAAACCCTGAGTCGAAGACGTTGCTAACGTGGCCAAAGAATCTGCATGGGTGTTTCCACTCCTAGAGATATGAGACAAGACAAAGGAATCGAATTTGGCTTGCTGACACTTGACCTGGGCCAAGTATTCTTGCATTCTTGGGTCCCTAGCCTCCATGGTCCCCATGACCTGGCCGACCACTAACTGGGAGTCCGAGAATGCATGGACTTCCTTTCCACCCATCCTATGTACCATGTTCATGCCCACCAAGACTGCTTCGTACTCGGCTTCATTATTAGTAGCCGAGAACGACAGTCTCAGAGATTTTTCGAAGACAATTCCCTCAGGGGATATCAGGACAAGTCCGATACCCGACCCTCTCTGATTAGCTGCCCCATCCACATACACTTTCCAAGTCAGAGGTGCTGCGGCTGTGATCACACCAACTGATTTTTCATCCATGTATGCTTCTTTCAGAGTTTCTTCTAGCAATGGTTCGGTAAACTCTGCCACTAAGTCAGCAAGGACCTGGCCCTTCACCGAGGTGAGAAGCCTGTATTTAATGTCAAAGGCTCCCAAAATGGTTCCCCACTTTGCCACCCTGCTAGAGTAATCGGCACTGCGTAACACCGCCTTGAGAGACAATTGGGTCAGAACCACCACAGTGTGGGACTGGAAATAATGAGGAAGCTTCTGCGTAGCATGAACTATGGCCAGAAGTGCTTTCTCCAAGAGTAGATAGCGCACCTCAGCCTCATTCAAAGACTTACTAACGTAGTAGACCGGTCTTTGCACCCCGCTTTCATCTCTTATGAGGACCAGGCTGACCGCGTGGACGGCCACTGCCAGATAAGCAAACAAGACCTCGTCCGCTTCGGGGCGAGACAAAATGGGTGGCCGAGAAAGATATTGCTTAAGCTGTTGGAAGGCTAACACGCAGTCCTCGGTCCATTGAAACCCTTTCCATTTAGCTGACCGAGAGATAAATCTACTCAGTGCGGCAATCATTCCGGTCTATTTCTGGATTTCTTTTGGGTTCCGAGGCGGCTGCAAATCCTGAATAGCCTTGACCTGCGCTGGGTTTACCTCTATGCCTCTATGAGTAATCATATATCCCAAGAACTTTCTAGATCCCACGCCAAAAGAGCACTTTGAGGCGTTAAGGCGCAACCTGTACTTTCTTAGCACCTGGAAGGTGTCGGCCAGATCCTTCACGTGTGAAGGTATTGTTTTACTCTTCACCACCATATCATCCACATATACCTCAATGGTCTTCCCTAGTTGATGTTCGAACATTCTGGTCATCATTCTTTAGTAGGTAGCCCCAGCATTCTTCAACCCAAACGGCATGACCTTATAGTGGTAGTTCCCTGTTGGAGTAATGAAAGCAGTCTTCTCTTGATCCTCCAATGCCAATGGAATATGATGGTAACCCTGGAAGGCATCTAAAAAACTCATATGAGGATGTCCGACAGTGGCGTCCACAAGCTGATCAATACGCGGCATTGGGAATGAATCCTTGGGACAGGCCTTGTTCAAATCTGTGAAGTCCACACATACTCTCCACGTTCCATTCTTCTTTTTGACCACAACCGTATGCGCCAACCATTCGGGGTAGAAAACTTCTTTAATAGCCCCAGCCCTCTTGAGTTTGAGCACCTCCTCCCTGACGGCCTCAGAATGTTCTTTGGAAGAACGCCGAGGTGGCTGCCTTCTCGAAACAATGGCAGGGTTGACATTCAAATGATGACAAATGAAGCTCGGATCTATGCCTGGAGCCTCATAAGGGTCTCACGCAAAAACATCAATATTACCTTTCAGAAATTCCAACAACTCCATCTTCTCCTGGTGTGGCAAACGTATGCCAACTTGGAAGAACCTCTCTGGGTCATCCGCTATCAAAAACTTCTCTAACTCTTCACAAAAAGCCTCCTCTCCTGTCATCGCTCCAGGTGCATCCGGAGTTGTTAATTGCTATGAGTCTTTGATGAGCAAAGCCGATGACTCGGCTTCTGTCTGATGAAGCACTGCGACCGATATGCATTGCCTGACCACCGATTGGCTTCCGAGGATCTCTTCAACATATTCCCCAGAGGGGAACTTAACCTTAACATGCAACGTAGATGAGACAGCTCCCAGAGCGTGCAGCCATGGCCTAGCGAGGATGGCTGGATATGGGGAGTACGCATCAACCATAATGAAATCCACCTCCACCGTTTCTTAGCGAAGCATTGAACGGGCAACGAATCTGTCCTTCTGGCACAACGGCCTTTCCTTCAAAGCTTATGAGTGGCGAGTCATAAGGAGTAAGATCTTCCAGCTTCAACCTTAGCCCCTTAAATAAATCAGGACATGATATATTGCACCCGCCCCTGATCAATCATCACCCTCTTCACATCATAATTCCCTATCCTGAGAGTAACCACAAGAGCATCGTCATGGGGTTGAATGGTACCAACCTTATCCTCCTCTGAAAATCCCAAGACGGGTAAATTCACCTTCAACCTCTTCGGCCTGCAGCCTGCCTCTTCGGCCTGAGAATGGGAAACCGCCATCACCCTAGTGGGACCTGAGCCGGTCCTACCAAGTGCAGCGAAGATAACGTTAATCGTTTCCAATGCCGGCCGAGATTGATTATTCTTCTGATTGTTTGAGCCGGATTGACTGCCCTGCCCATTAGGTTGACACTGGTGCTGCTTCAGTTTTCCTTCACTGACAAGCTGCTCCAAGAGGTTCCAAAGGGTCCGACAATTCTCGGTAGTGTGGCCCACGTCCTGATGGTACTGACAAAAGAGGTTTTGATTCCTCTTTGGGGGTCTCCTGCCATCTTACTAGGCCACCTGAAGAAGGGCTCCTTACGAACTTTCTCCAGGTAATTGGTGTATGGTTTCTGAACACGGTGTTCACCTGCGAGATGCCGAGCTTGACTGCTCGATGTAATCTCTCCTCGGCTTGTTGTTGTGGTATTTGTCCAACCTGAAATCCCTTATCTCCTGCGGGATAACCTTCTCCTTACCCTTTCTTTGCTGCTGGTCCTCCTCTACCCTTTTGTATTCATCCATTCGATCCATGAGGCGACGTACGCTGCGGGCGGGCTTTTTGGTCAAGGACTTCCTCAAATCGTGATCAGTAGGAAGGCCTACCTTAAAGGTATTGAGCGCCACCTCATCAAAATCACCATCTATCTTGTTAAACATCTTCCAGTACCGGTCGGAGTATGCTTTCAACGTCTCCCCTTCCCTCATGGTCATGGATAACAGCGAGTCCAATGGCCAAGGCACTCTGCTACACGTAATAAACCGCGAAGCGAATGCTCTAGTAAGCTCCCCAAACGAACCTACAGACCCCGATTTAAGGCCATTGAACCACCTTATAGCAACAGGTCCCAAGCTAGAGGGAAAAACTTTACACATCAGGGTCTCGTTGTGAGAGTGCACCGCCATCCTCTGGTTAAAGTGACTCACGTGCTCCACCGGATCAGTCCGGCCATTGTAGATGGTAAAGGTGGGCTGGGTGAATCTCCTGGGGAGCCTTCCCTTCTCAATCCTCCGTGAGAATGGAGATTTGGAGAGTTGGTGCAACGCCCGACTCATAGCATCATTCCCCAAGCCCCTAGAAGGAAGTTTCTTGCATCTGCGAGCTAGCGGGTCGTCTTCCTCACAAGAGGATATTGCACTGGGGGGTGAGCATGACCTCGAGCTGTAACTACCTCCCTGGACCTCCACTGAGGAAGGATTAGATGAGGACGGTAAAGGCCTACATCTGGCGCGGTGCAGCTTTCTTTTCAAACGACTAATCTCCTTCTGCATGGCTTTAGCACCATCCTCGTGGGTGGTGCTACCCCCACCATGAGTATGGCTAGCCCTAGGGTATTCTGTATGGACACTTCCCTCGACCCATTCGACGCTCAAGACGCTCGAAATGATCCTCCTTGTGATCCGCCATTTCTGCATGGTGAGAACCTAGGCCTGCCATCGTATCCCAGCTCCTTTCAGACTAGATTCCCACAGACGGCGCCAATTGTAAGTGCACAATTGCACCTGGACCCAAAGATTATTATGGGCTCAGGCCCAATGAGCCTTAAACAATGAAATTTGTAGAACGTGGGCTTGAAATCTAGATTAGAAGTACTGAGAACTTGATAACAGGCTATGGGGTGCAAACACTTGTAATAATGAATGATAATTGCAAATGGACCTCCTCGGACGTGAGCCGATGACTAATTCTGTATTATTTCTCTTTCTTTCTCAAAGATTACAATTCTTAATTTCTTTCTTGGTTACTCACTGATCCTCCCTTTTCTTTGGCCTTCACCCCCCTTAAATACTTCCTTTCCTGATGCTTTATCCACGTGTTGCTCAAACCCCCTCCCCTTTAGATATTTCTTCTCTTAGTTCTTTTGAATAGTGACCAGAAGTTTCAGTTATACTGTTCAGGGGTCACTTCCCCATTAATGCGGCCAGGGAGGTAGGTGCAGAGTCTTTAATGCGGAGGTGGCAGCCTTTGCTCTTGATATTTTTCTAACACCGGTGTATCTAGAAGGTTCAGGGTTTCCCCCTTTTAACCAACAGTCTTTCCAGAATTCTGCCTTGACCTTCGTAGTGAACCTCCGAGTTCTCTTGTGTCTGTTCGAGGAGAAACTCACCCTCGGATGTGTCCTCGGACCCTCGGCGTATGGGCCGATTCGCAATGCTAACAAATTCTTAGCTTAAGAACAGATCGACCCTCCTTGCTAGAGCCCAAAGGCCCAAAGGCCCGCTTGGGCCCTTTTACTCCCCACAGAACATATTTTAATTTGAAAACTTAACATAAAATGGGTCTAATAGTTAGGGCTTAAAACTTTGCAAAAGATGGATGAACATTACACTAAAAAAAAAAAATTCAAACAAATTCAAATTAAATATTAGAATTTCTCTAAAAAAAAAGGTTTTAATTGTGAAAGGCTTTTGTGACAAACCCATCAAGATGAAGCAAACTTCTAGTGTTAGTCTAAAAGACAAACACAAAAGAGAAATGAAATGAAATGAAAATAGAACATCTTTGTTGGGTTTTTTTAGAGAGAGAGAGAGAGAGAGAGAGAGAGAGAGAGAGAGAACTTAAACTCCATTAAGACATGACACAAGGTATCCAACCCGAATTCAAGACCCATATCAATTTACATCTATATATTACTAAAAGCTGAAGCCTAACGTTTAATACTACTGCACTCACGTTGAGCCACATCAGCGTCCACGTCATTATCTTTTTTCTTTCCATTTTCTTATAATTTTTTTTAATTTTTTTTATTTCATATTTACACTTCTCTAACCTTTCTCCCTCCCTTACCTTTTCATCTCTCCATTACTTCTCCAACCTTTCACCTTCTCTCACCTTCTTATCTCCCCACTACCCTCTACATTAATATCATTCTTCATCTTTTTCTTCATCTTCCTCTATTTTTGTCTCTTCTTATTCACAGTTTCTTACTATAAATTTGTCACTATCTCTTTTATTTTATGCATAGTTTTCCCTTAATAAAAAAAGGTTCTCTCTCTCTCTCTCTCTCACACACACACACACACACAATTTTTGGGTGGATTTTTATTTTTTATTTTTCTTACATCTTCACTGTAGGTTGATAATTTTTTATATTCTTTAATCTACTTTAGGTTAATGCGATGCAGTTTTGTTTTTTTTTTAATTGTTGTGTTTTTTTTTTGTTAAATGTTATCCTATTGCATTATAAATGATTAAATATAGTATATAAAAATATAATATTATTCTACTACATAGCATGATTTGGATAATTTAATTTGATAGTTATTGTAATTTGATAGTATGATTTTTATAGTGCTCAATTTAGATGTTAAACTATGAGACTTTAATAATTTTTGTTTATTTTTTAATTATTTGTGGTGGACAAAGTACTCTTAATAATTGTATTAGAAGTACTCTATAATGCCATTTATTTAGAGAAAGGCAAAGGTTGGATAAACAAAAATTATTGGATGAGAAACAAATTTTATCTTTTGCAATTTTACTTTTATTATTATTATTTTTTTTTATAACAATGCATATAAAAAACTTTTATTACTAATAATTTTTTATTTGATAAGATGTTTTGGGTGGACGAAATTACAATTTCTGCAAAGAAAATAACCTTAGTAGATTATAAACAACAAATTGTTTTCCTAATCTATATTTATATATTACTAAAAGCTGAAGCGTAGCATTTAATACTGCTGCGCTCACATTGGCTACATTAGCGTCCACGTCA